>NC_064901.1:8845000-9445000 GCF_929443795.1 Astur gentilis
AAATGTTTTCAGAATGGCCATTTTACTTCAGTGTTTTGGGGGCAAGGGGTTTTAAAGGGCTTATAACACATAGCTCCATATATTTGTTGGGTTATTTTAGATGCATAGGGTGAAATGTTGGCTTCCTTGAAGTCAACAAAATTCCCCTTGATTTCTGTGAAGCTTTCATTTCAGCCCTGGTCTCTTAAGACAGTTTTTTTCAGAACAGAAAGATAGTCAAAAAACTGCTGCAACTGCAACAACTTCTTAGTCATAATTTAAAAAAAAAAAAAAAAAAAGTAGCTGATGTGGTAACTGAATACCCTTTCTTTTCTTCCTAAATATAAAACTCAGGCTAGTTTTTATTCACAGTAAGTATAGTAACAGAATTAGAGAAATGCAAACATAAATTTTAATAATGATTTAATGTTGTTCTCCCTTCCTTCATCCTGAAAAGTTCATCCAAAGGCTGACTTCTACTTACGATCACTGAAAGGAATGAAGGGAGAAGCGTGAGGAAGCAGAGAACAAAGTCCAATTTTGTGCTTTTTTTCCTATTCTACAGGCAGTATTTTCTACATCAAGACGTATTAGCATTGCAAGACTTTAATACAAATTTATTTTTCAGCCTTGAAAATTCTTGATATAACTTTTGAATATATAAGAACTCTGGTTTAAAGTATTATTTGTCTTGATGCAAGAAATGGAACCCACATTTTTAGCTTTTAACTGTTGAAATGGCAAATGTCAATCCTTAGTAGTATCCGTGTTTTGCAGTAGTCCTCTGAGGCTAACAAGTTGAAAGTCAATGTTAATAAGTTACAGCCATTCTTTGGCTGAAAGATGGGATTAGAAAGCAATGTTGAAACTGTCAGTGAGTAAAGCCGTAGAATTTACACTACGTGGTAACACCTTACTGAAATTGAAGAATCTTATTTCTGTGCTGGTGTCTCAGGACGTACTGCATAGCAGAAGACCAATCATAAACATAAGAATTAGGACCAGGTAGTCTCAATGCCTACTGAATCCAACACACAAAGGACAAACATCCATCCACAGAATTCTAGACTTACCCTAACATCAAGTAGACTTATTGCCCATCAAATTCATTGTCATTTTCTCTAGTTAAAGCTGCAACCACGCACACCATATGGCAGCAGAACAGTGATACTTTTGCAATTAAATGGGTAAACCCATGTAGTAAATATTGAAACATTGCCTATTGGACAAAAGAGAAAGTAGACTGCTTTGGTAGTAAAATGCTTTCCTGTATTTAACCTTAAAGGCATTTCATTGTGAAAAAATCTAGGTTTGAAATTTAAGGCAAACGTATTTTGCTGAATCCAGGAGGTTGTTTACAAAACCTCTGTTTATTCATTTGATGGTCCAGAGTCACCAATGTTTTCACAAGTAAATATTCCCTAGCATCTAAAGTGCTGCTACTGCCTATGACAAAATCCACTTCTATGAGGAAATGATTTTTCTCTTCAGAAGCACTGAATTTTATGGAGACTGGCATGAATCAGAATAAACAATCATCTGTGTGTAAACTTCCATTGTATTGTAGTGTAATGATGAGGTTAAGCCTACAGTTCACTATTAACTTAAATTTGTGCTACAGTGAAAAAACATTCCCTATCTTGTCACTTTGTCATTCTCCTTCCTCTTCCCCCAACACTTGTCTTTTTCCCATCGACAGCTCTTCTGCCAGATCAGTTTCCCATTCCAGATTACTATACATCTGCACCAAATAATTTTCCTGGCATGACAGAAAGAGTGTCATGAGTGTTAGAGGTGAGTACAACATGAACAGTAACACTGCCAAATATCTAGCAGGAGCCTATAGTGGTTAAAATAATACTTGAATGTATACAGAAAAGAATATCAAAGAGAAATAAGTAGACCATGTTACTTCTGTATTTAAAAAAGCTGTAACTGGAAGAGTAGCAGTAAAGATAAGCAACCTTTAGAACAGCTAATTTTCAAGCACAGAACATTTTAAGATAGGAAGGAAGCTCCTTTCTGAAAGTCACAAGTCTAATGACAATCACTGCACTTGCAGTAAGAATTCATTCAATATGGCTTGTTTTGGGTAGAACATTGTATTAATTTATGGAGAACATTCTTTCTGGCCTTAGTTTGTCATTCTCTCAATCTGTTCTGATAAACATTTAATACTTTTGTTAACGTTGTACAAGATTTTTAATTCAATCATTTTCTGAGTAAGTGATTTTCATGGAATCTGATTCATTACAGAGATAGAACACTTTTTTTCTATTATAAAGTTTCATAGTTGAAATAAGCTTCTGAATTAAATTCTTGGGTTTGAGCATTATAAATGAAAAAAAATTATGTGAAGCCAAATTTCTCTGCATGAGCCAACCTCACAAAAGAAAACACAACTGGGTAATTGACGTAATAAAGCACAAAACAATACCACTGATACCCTAACTTATAAGAACAAGAACACTAAGCTTGTTGACTAATATCTCAAATTTACCAGGAAGTTCAGGCCAACTTGGAAATGATCTTCATATTTTAACTCTGAGGAAAATTATTCACTAAAACTGGTTTCCAGATTAGGTATGACTTTTGGTGTCACAAAGAAAACACTACTGGCACAACCTTTCATCAGTGGTAACATTTCTCAGGATTCCAGTAGAAGAACTCACCTTTCTTACATTATACTTAAATCTCTCTTTAACTAAACTAGTTTTTGTGGTACTGAAATTCAGATTACCTTTATCTCATATATTTTGACAGGGACTGTTTTGATATTAAGTAACTCTAAAATTACACACAAGCAGAAAAATGTTTTATCATACTAAAATTTATTTTAATAGAATTTAGTAAGTAGCTACAAATTGTAGAATTCATTGATAACACCAAAACCATTTGGAAAACCAGAGCTAACAGCCATAAATACCCCTGGGCTCTTAGGAGGACTGAGATAAGATTATTATCATACTGAAATTTGTTGGAGCTAGTACCTCACCCTTGGTCAAATCAATTTTGATTTTAAAAAGTTTTTCTACATTAGCAAATGTGTGGATAACAAGGGAATGAAACGCATGCATCTTCACTGGACACCTTTTACGCACTGAGCCTTGCATGATTCTACTTTTAGAAATATCTGAAATATCTTCATTCACTTGAACTGCTAATAAATAGATAGCATAATACTTTCTGACAGAACCATCCTCAGCAGAGCAACTGGGAGGGGTGGGAGTAGCAGGGAATCCGAATACTATACCACTGAGCATCACCAAGTACAAGTATAATGTCTACTTCTTTCCAAACACTCTTTTCCAAAATATTCAATCGTTCGGAACAAAATTAACGGCAGTTACAAGTCTATCATAGGGTGAAAAAGTCACAGTAAGTTGACAAGCATAATTTATTTATGTGTTCCAGAATTAAACTAACAGATGTTATGAGAACTCTTGGCTGGGATGATGCAGAGTGCAGACATTTCCATATCTATGTCAATGCCTAATGATATTGCAAGGATTAAAATAAATAGCAACCTTTGAAATCTAAAAGTGTATTTTTATTAAAAATATGAGATGATAATAGAAGCAGATGATAACCAGCAGTTGAAGAAGCAGTTATTAAAACAAGCAGGGGGAGTTGTAGCCACTACTCGCAAAGGATCAAGGCCAGATCACATGGCAGGCATGCCACTAAGATAAGCAACAATACAGATATCACAGGCATCATCCTACTGTTTGCAATTTTAAATTCTGATAGCTTTTTTAGTGCATCAGGTGAGAAGATGATCCATGAATTGGTATAACTACACTGCCTTCATGTAGATATGTACCTCATCATGATTTGTTGTTAAGTCTTTATGGCACTACTCAAACATATTGATTTAGGTGCATACTTCTATATCGTTTTACCCATGGGAACTAATATATCAACGAACAACTTGAGCAAACAGACAACTTAAATTATCTTGAATTTGATTATGCTACTCCCTGCTATTGAAGCTGGCTTGAGTCATTGCACAAAAATACAGAGCATAAATTAAATTCTCACCTCACATTAGTTTCAAGTGAAACTAATGAGCTCAAGTTCCTCCTCTCAGAGCAGTTTTTCCTTTGACATTAAGTAGCCATTGCATAAAATTACTATCTCCAATATGAAATCATGTGGGTTTAAAAATCCATAAAAATACTGCAATCTTTGACAAAAAAAACCCTTTGCACTCAGTTACGTCAATCTGCAAATCTAGTATTGGATCGCTTATCCAACTTGCAAACACAAACTCTCAGTCCTACTGCATTAGTAAAAGTGTTTTCTTTTAGGTTAATCCTTTTAAAGAACACAAGAGTCAAGATCCCTCAAAAGTGCAGTGATTGCTTTCATGTAGTGTTTGGTTTAAAAAGCAAATGTTTTTAAAGAGGAAAAGGTTTGTTGGTTTATGACTTCTTTGCACTGCTCAAGGTTTTACAGTGTTTCAGTAGATATCCTTATGCTCCTTAATGATTAATATTTCTCACTTTGTATTGAAAAGCCACTACAAGTGACAGAAATGATTCTTTCATTAATCAGGTACAATCATAATTTCCTCTCTCTCAGCTTTCATTTTTATTATGACTTTGAATTTTTTCCAGTAAAGTACATTGTAAATAGAGAAAATGTAATTTTTTTTTTCTCAAGGGAAAAAGGTTTGTTATTTTAAAATTACAGCACTGAAGATCAAAATAAAGTGACTGTTCATTGTACTATCCAAATAGCCTATCTTTGTACAAAAAAACCTTTCATTTTCACAACTAAATTGACTAAAAGGCACTGTTACCTAGCAACATTCATTGTGTTTATGACCTTTCATCCAATCTGAGCTCACAGATGTGCTTCTGAAGCTAATAAACATACATCATACAGTCCCCGCCTGCTTTGATGAAATATATGAGCCCTTCGAGCAGACTGTGAAATATCCTTTCTAAAAAACAAGAGAAAAAAATAAAAATTAAGAAAAACAGGATATATTTGAAAATAGTTTAAGAAGTCTAAACTATGAACTTGAAATCTCTCTGCAGTCAGTCTGGTGTCTTTTATAGTAAACCAAAAATTTGCCCAGGAAGTTGTGGCCTTACACACGTACTAGGTGTATGATTGATAGATTTATTTTTTGCTATATTAATGAATATACTGGTCCTGACCCTTCTGAAATCAAGATGTCTCTCAAGAAACTTGAAAGAGAAAAGGTTTGGATTGTAGAAGATACTGACTGCCTGAATTTCAGAAAATAGGGGGGTTTTTTTGCTTTAAAAAAGATTACATTTATGGATATCTCCATGCTTTATACACATGATGACTAAATTTAATCAGTAGAAGTTCTGTCCCCACATTAATCATGTACAGTACTCTGAAATAAAACTATGAATAATACTGTATAACATTCTGAACTAAGCTTACAGGGAAAACATTGTATCCCTTATGTATATAGGTCAATTTGAAAATAAAAAGCACTGTATAAGTACTATTATTCTTGCCTTTTTCAGGTTTAGATAGCTTGCACAAGCTCTCATGCTAAGTTGCAATTATAGTTCAAAAGTTACAGTATCAAGTGACATTTTCTGGGTTCCATCTTTATTTTCTTTTTGACTCCATCCACACTTTTTTTTTATTTGTAATTGAAAAGAATATACTTTCTAACACTTCAGACTTCATATGGAAACTGAAAATGAAATTCTGTTTTTCAGCTTTTTGCACCATCACCAATTGTAAAGGCTTTGTAGCCAGAACTTTACAAAGACTGGTACAGAAGCAATTGAACCACAACATAAAATTTGGCTTTCTCTTCTATAAGCAACAGCTGGAGTCACTTTCTGTTGCCAAGAAAAGAAAAATTAGAAATTCATTTATCATATGTGGTCAGTAAATACTCTTTTTGCAAGTACTTTTTATAGATATAACACCTGCAGAATTCTGTAGGTCAAGTTCTCTTCTCAATGCATGTGAAGGCTGTGCAGCTGTCTCACCTTACTATAGGTGTAAATGAAAGCAGAATTTTAATATGTACTGGTTGGCGAAGTCCAAGCACAGGATACAGTGTCTAACAGTGAGGCCTACCATGACATACATTTAAAAAAGAATTCATTTAAATCTTATGGATTTTTTTTTCCATTAGCATAAAATCTGCTTTTATAAACTCAGTTCCACAGTGCTGTCTGATGTAACTGTAGTCAATTTTCAATAACAGGAAAAAGTGAATATAATCTTCCAGATGCCAGCCATAGTCTGAGATTTATCTCATGGGAACAATAGCTCAGTTTGGTCTAGCTATACTTTTGTCAGAACCTAGGGTAACAGAGATGAGCATTGTACAAATTGCTAATTTTATGTTATTTTGATAATTAAACCATTGCATTTGCACATTTGAAAATCTGCTATTTTAGAACCTGAATACAAATTTCAATGCGTGATGATGATTCCCATTTGTAATGAAAAACTAAATGTTCAGTGGTCAGTTTCAAGTCATCTGGATAATTTCTCTGACCAATTACAGTTTAGAAAATGTAGCTCTAGTAATCCTCTTCCGTCAGATATTACTGCCTGGTGAGCATAAGTAGCCTTCTTTGGGATTTCAGAAGGTTGTTGATGTCATATATGTATCTCAACATTGAATTAAAATCAAATAAATGTATAAAACTTGTGCTTGTCAATATCAAAGATTTGCATACGACAGATATCATCTTGCTTCCAGAAAACTTCAACATAAGTTCAGTCTCAATAGAAACAATCCATTTTCCACTTACAGTGCCTATTTAGCCTCAAAAGGTGATCCCCGTGACTGTAATCAAATACACACATATATAGGTACATTATATATACACATAATATCTTTATACATGTGAAAAAAAAAAACCAAATATACATACACACAAATGCACACAAGTCCAGTTCTTGAGGTTTAAAGAGAATGAGTGATTATTATGAAATGGTAAAGAAAAGGCACATTATGCTAATATGCTGATAGCACTTGAAGCCATTTCAAAACAACATCCAGAGCATAGACTTCTAGGAACCAAAGTCAATAGCAGCTATAATTTCAGGGTGACGGATGCCTGAAATATTTACAAATGTATTTTAGGAATGAGCACAAACAAATTATAACAAGATGACCATTCTCTATCAGACAAGATGACTGCTCTCCATCAGATTTACCATAGCTCCTGCAGTTTGAGCTCTGAATCCTTTTCAGCCCACTGGCTCAAGAACTCCAGAATACTGACTGAGAATGAAGACCCAATCAGCAGCACAGCTTCAGAACCAGCAGCACAGTTTTGGAACACTTAAACGGTTGAGAAACACACAAGAATTTCTTCACCTGGATCAGTATAGTGAAGATCATTTATCAGAAGAGTTCTGCAAAGTCAGCATTCACCAAATAGTAGGCAGTAGGCATGCAACTGCTGTAGAAATTAGGGCATATCTTTTTTTTTTTTTAAATTGCCTTTTCACTATGTTCTTTATTTATGCAGCACAAAATACTTACGTTCCTCACATAGCCTACTCACACTTAGAATTGTCCATATTTTATCTATTTGGAGTATTAATAGTTAAAGTGATTTGCATTATAAGCCTAATCTTGGCTCCTTTTCTAATTAAAAAGAGATGTGATATTATCAGATATGATCCCATACTAGGACAGAACATTTTTGGCAATCTGAGGAGAAATTAAAAAAAATATGAAGAGTCATTCAAGAAACAAATACTTTTTCTTTTTTCTTTTACTTACTTTGGGTTTTTTTTTCCTGTGGTTTTTGTTTGGGGGTTTTTTTGTTTATCATTTAATTTATATGGCTGAGGCAGTGTTTCTTAACAGGAACACATTCAGAAATTAGAAGACTGATAAATGTTTCAACTAAGAATTTTTCCAGGTCATAATATCTCTACTCTCTATATCAGGTATAAAATTAAGATTATAACAACATGTTTTCTTAGATATTCTCAGTAAGTATAATCCCATTTTTAATATCTTTTCTGAGACATTTTGAATGCATTACAATACAAGTCAATCTTCAGATGATAGTACAGTGCAGCGATACAGAAAAAAACCCATCAAGGGAAACAAAGGAAAATCCAATATGATGGGAAACAGGGATGCACACCTGGTGTCATGATTTAACCCCAGCTGGCAACCAAGCACCACGCAGCCTCGGGTGGGATGGAGGAGAGAATCAGAAGGGTAAAAGTGAGAAAACTCATGGGCTGAACTAAAAACTCATGGGCTGAGCTAAAAACTCATGGGCTGAGCTAAAGACAGTTCAATAGGTAAAGCAAAAGCCGCACACGCAAGCAAAGCCAAACACGGAATCCATCCACCACTTCCCGTGGGCAGGCAGGTGTTGAGCCATCTCCAGGAAAGCAGGGCTCCGTCACGCGTAACGGTCACTTGGGAAGACAAACGCCGTCACTCCGAACATCCCCCCGCTCCCTTCTTCTTCCTCCTTGCTTGACCATGACGTCACTTGGTCTGGAATACCCCTTGGGTCAGCCGGGGTCAGCTGTCCCGGCTGTGTCCCCTCCCAACTCCCTGTGCACCCCCAGCCTGCTCGCTGGTGGGCTGGGGTGAGGAGCAGAAAAGCCCTTGGCTACCGGTAAACACTGCTCAGCCAGAACAAAAACATCCCTGTGTTATCAACACTGTTTTCAGCACAAATCCCAAACACAGCCCCATACTAGCTACTGTGAGGAAAATTAACTCTATCCCAGCCAAAACCAGCACACCTAGTCATTGTAGAAATCATCTATGTAATAGAGACCTTAATACCATTTACCTTAAAGCCTCCTTTTTTTTGGGTCTTGCTTGCTTCTGATATAACCACTAGTCTAAAGAAACCATTGTGGTACAGTGATGCAGCTGGGAAAAGAAATTCTTTCTCAGTATATTTACTACACTGAGATAACAGAAAAAATCTGTATGAAGCACCAAATTAAGAGATTGAGAACCAAATTCCAGGAAAAACAGAGTTGCTGAGTATTTCTGTCATAGGCTATCTTCTCCTTTGTCCCCTTCATCACTCCTAGCTAATAAAATTACCATTAGGAAGATACTTGATTGATAGCTTTTCTTCTTCTGTGCCAGAGGTCCATTAAAAAAAAAAAAAAAAAAGTATACAATATAAGAAGAAGCATCACCCCTGCTGCAGTTTCAGAAATCTTCTATTAGAATGGAATTTGCATTTCTCAGGATGATCCTCATACAACATCCACATGGGGATGAAAAGCTACCTATTTATGACCATACCTCTGAGCTTCATATATAAGAATCACACACAGAATGGCTGATGTTGCAAGGGACAACTGGAGTTCATCTTGTCTAACCCTCCTGCTCATGCAAGGATCAAAGCAATCAAGGACCTTCTTTCATGACCTACATCTTTCATTAAAATACTTCACAATATTTTTACAAGTTTTCATCATCATGGGTCTTGGAGTAAAATGTGGCTTTACAAAGCATTATAACAACAAACAGAAATTACAATACTTTCCACAAAGTTTATTCTCAATGTTTAAGTCTATACCTCAGTAAATATAAATACAGAAGTATAAATGGTAAAAAAAGAATGAACACAATGATAAGTGGTGAAGTGAGCATACCATGGGGCAGGAAAAGAAAGCATTATTTTGAAGAGATTGCACATATAGAAACAAGACTCCAAGCAATGACAGCACTTAAGGACATTTTTAGTTTTAGGCATGGATAATTCTATTGATTCAGATTCTTTTATAAATGAGCACCAAAAAGAATACTAAACTTTGAAGTATTTTAAGCTGACATAACTGATTCAACTACTGAATGTTATAATCTTAAAAGCAGGTATTCAAAATTTAGTCAAAAAAATAGGTTCATCGTTACCAGTTTCCTCACAGAGCAGCCAGAGATCCTTCTAAAATAAAGTAGATTCTGTACTATAAGGCAATAGAGAGTTACTGCCATGTAAGCTAGTGCAGATTTAGAGAACTCAGCACCAAGGATGTGGAAACATTTAGAAGAGCCATTGAGTTAATTGCATCTATTTCTAGGTAACTTATCTAAACGAATGCATATGAAAAATAAAATTGTGATAGAAATGTAGATATAGTGAATTCCATCCTTTAATGTCAGAAAACGTGGAAAATTTTCAAAAATTCAGAGGCTGCTTTCACTTTCATGGTTGCTCTGTACAAAGGGAGCTGAAGAGCACTTGTTCTTATCTAAGTCTTAGTCAACCACAGTGGTATAGTCACACGTGGCTGGAAGTAAACTCCTAAGACATTGGGTCTGGGCTTCCTTGCAACGCCAGTTTCCATTTTCCAATTCCTTTGCAAGTTTCCTGAGCTCTATATTAAAATTATTTCACTTTTTTCTCCTGTTGCTACGATTGGAAAGTTATTCTAAAATTTTACAACTGTAACAGTTAGGAATGTATTTTTCAATTTTCATACTGATTTGAACTATGGTCTAATTCTATGAACTAGTTCTTCTGCCAACATTATCTTCTAGCTGAAGTAATTCTTCTCCTTCCTGTTGTACTGTTGTTTATATACAGCAGCTTTCTTAAAAATCAGCGGTCAGAATTTTGCAGTGTATTCCCAATAAGGCTTCAGCAGAGGGGTTGAAGTAGCACTGAAGTTTCCTTCTCTACTGGAAGTAATTCAGCTGACACATTCTAGGGCTGCATTTTTCCTTTTTCACAATTGTACTATATTCATGGCTAACAGTCATCCTGCAGTCACCCAGTACATTCACATCCTTCTCTTCCTCAGTTGCTTCTAACTGATGAGACACCACACTAATGTAAGTTCTTACTGCTACCTCACTGCAGGTTCTTCTGCTACTTACAGTTCACCATATTTTGATTATCATTTTTATTATTACCAGTTTCCAATACTAGCTTTGTGTTATTAACAAATTTTAAAAGTAGGCTGCATTTTCTGCAAATATGATTAGTAAAATATTAAAAAAAGATTGGCCTCAAGACTGCTTTTTAAGGAAATCTAACCATATGCCTACACAAACAGCCTCATACTCCTCTTTCACCACTAATGGTGCTGGTGTCACTAATATTTTGTGTCATCATCTCATATACCTTCCAATAGACCCTAGAACTGAAATTTGTCATAATTTCTTGGGAAATTAAGTTAGTTTTGTACAATCCTTTTCCATAGTTTGCTGTAGCATTTTAGTCCTCTGAATGAAATTATTTTCTTCAAATTTTGTTCTGTTTTACATGCTGCTAAGATGTGACTAGCTAGCTTGTAATGCCTATATTGTTTTTCTCCTTTTTATATACAAGCACCACAATTTTGTTTTCTAACTGAATTGCTGACCTTACTTACTATTATTACTGACAAAACCCAAAGGTAATTGTATTTATCTGATGTTAAGCACAATCAAAATGGGGAAAAATGGTCAGTCAGAATCCTCATGTTGATGTGAGATATAGACAGAGCACACTATCATCACAATTTGCAGCAAGCTATGTCTATTCCAATCCAATATCTTATGAATAGGACCAAAAGGAGACAGAGTTACCAGAAAGGACAGATGGCCAAGAAGATTCTTTTGGTCTCCTACTATTGATGAACCCCAGAATCTGGGGATGCAAAGTTGACATTGCTGGTTCCGAGCAACAAACAAAGGTCTGTCTGGTGGCATATAAGGTTCATGTTACAATTAACTGTGCCCTTGCTTTTCAAGGACTAGGGAATAGGAACAGACTGCAAAGGACTCCTCCAAAATTTAACCTAGAAAAAGGCATTTGTGCGGGATGAAGCAATCCTCTTGGTATGCTACATCACTAAGACTATATATCCATACTGCTTTTTGGTTCTCGAGCGACATGGGTTTGGGGTTTTCTTTTTCCTTCTTTTATGCACAGGAGTAAGTGTATATCTGCCTACATTATCTTAAATAAAAATGAATTATTGGAAGAAAAGATAGGTCAAATCTGAAAATCTGGAACGATGATAGTAGGAACTATTTTCTTTTTACCGTCGTGTACATCCAATATTTCACATAATTTCACAGAAATCTGTGAAATTCAATATAAAATAATGAAGTAATTTCTGGGAATTTCAATACTCAAAATCTAGAAAGAAGTGAAATGGGCAATAGTACAAAATCTTTCAAAGATCATGTTTTATATCCTTTGTTTTCCAACAACAAAAACATGAAAGTATTTTTTTATTGTTCTGAGTCTGTTTTTTTAAATTGAACCTATGACTTTTCCATGTGAACAGGAATTTTCAGAATCACAGAGAGGAAAGTACCCTGATGTGATTGTCTTGTCCATCTGCCTGCAGCAATATGGCATCAATTATTTCTCACATTTCTTATTTGTTTGTATTGTCTAAAAATGTCCAACAACAAGTATTTCAGAATTTCCCTAAATAATTTCTTTGAATGCTTTGCTTCCCTAAAGTTGAGGGGGTTTTCCTGATATATAACTTTTTTATGTTTTGATTATTGAAGCCCAAGTGCTTCTTACCCTATCCCCAATAAACATAAGGAATATTTCATATCCCATCAGGAGTTTCTACAAATTTGAACACTTAAGTGGCCTGGTATTTCTGTGTGATTTTGTATCTAGATTGAGCATACCCATCTTCTTCCAAAATGACTGTATCAATAACATGTTTTCTAGAGCTATAATTATTATTTTTATTTTCTGTATCTTCTTCCTTTTCTGATCAAGGTATCATTTGTACTGAAGAGAGAAAATATTTTCAAAATATAACACTCTTTAAATAAAATATTGTTATTAATGTAGCCCATTATGAAAGTTCTTTTCTATCACAGCATGATGTTGTACTTGGCATCTTTAGATGTTACTCCACAAAACTATCAGTGCACCAGTAATCTTCACTTTGTACTTACGGAATTGATGTTTTCTAAATAAAAATCTCACACTTGTCCTAATTTAATTGCAATCTTTTATCACTGTTTTTATGTTCGTTTCAGATTTACATCTTGACTTCTGACAGGTTTGCAGCCCCTCTCAGCTTTGTGTCGTTTGCAAATTTACATCCTCCCTATCCCATCATCCAAATCATCCATGAAAATACAAAATTGGACTAGACTCTGGGCTTATTTATGATGGAAACCACATAAAGTATCTCATGAGTTTGCCTAACCTTTAACAAATACTGTTTGCATAAGTTTTTCAACTGCTTGTTTAGTCACTCTTTCAGGATTTCAGTTAGGTCACAACACCTTAGGCTCTTAATGGTTTTGTCAATAGGACATGGACAAAACTTTCAGTTTGTCAAGATTCATCATATCTATCACTGCCTTTATATTCTCTGTTTTAATAAAGAAAATTGTATGTGGTTTTGAAAAAAAAGGTGTTCAACAGGAAATGCAACTAAGAGTAAGAATTTTCACTCCCACAGAAAAACTATGTTGAGTTTGCAATTGCTTCTGTGAATGTTTAATTATGATCTCATTCTCGGATTTAAGAAAAAAATAAATTTTATGGAGTTTAGGAATGAGATTTCTAAGTTTTACCCTCTAATCATTCCATTACCATGGAGATTGACTCCGGCCATTGCAGGCAGCTCAGTTTCAAAGACAAAAATAAGTAGTATTGAAACTGTTTGAAATCATGAATACAGCTTTTAGTAATGATAAGTAAGATAATATTCTAAATTATGTGATTTTCTGTGCTGTTAAAATATTAACTAGTTTTCCATTAACCAGCCATCATACTTGAAATGTAAAAAACAGCAGCTATAATAGGAGTGCAGGAAACAATAAGCTCAAATGTTTTCTTTGTGGCTTGACAATAAAAAAATAGTGAGAACAGTAACCAATTTCATGAGATGCGGCAAGAACAGTAAGCAATTTCATGAGAGATGTGGCAAGCTGCATAGTAGCTTCATTCTTTAGCTAGTTAAGTACAACTATTTTTGGCAAAACAGAAGGGCAAAATTGTTTGAAAGGAGAAAGCAAACAGAGAACAACAGATGGAAAAGCTTTTTTTCCGTTTTTTGAATTAAAAGAAATAAAATTATTAAGAAGTAGTTTTAATGAAAATCTAAGTTAAATGTCATTCTACAAAATTATTGTAATCTAATGAGGATATGCTAGGGTTTTGCCTCTATTAAAGAAAAGTGATTTATTGCAATAATCTCCAATCAACAAATGGAAGATACATAATATGAGATCAAAATCCTATATATTACAAAAAACATTTATTCAGGCAATTCCTTTTGGAAGATGGCTTAAACAAAAGATTTACTCAAAAATAAGCAGCTTGCTATAAAGTCCAACTTCAAATATACCTAGAAAATCAATTAAGAGTTAACAGTCCATGAATAAGTGAAGAATATGATGGAACAAACATGTCAGTAAAGTCCCAACCTCAAAGCTTTATCAAGACTGCAACGCTTTTGCAGGGAGAGAGGCAGAATGAAAGGTGGAATTCCTTCCTCATCAAGTCAAAAGGATATTTTATATTCACCTGCTGCTCTGACCAAACCTCCCCATTTATTCCAGGGAAAGAAGACAACCTCCATGCTAGCTATACAATAACCATTACACAGAATTTCAGAGGTGCGCACAAAAAAACAAGGACATCATGTTTCAGTTCCATGACCTATCTAGCCCAATATTTTTACATGATCATCCTGTATGTCCTACCGATGATTAAGAAGTAGATACTTGTGCACCCTGGTGCTGAGCAACGCAAAATGGCTCTTTTTTAAGCAATTCTTATTTTTTTCTCGGGCTTATGTCTTGCAACCACAATGCTAAAGGCGTTCCACAGCTCTCTTGTCTATAGTAAATAAGAGTTCACTTAGACTATATTTAAATTCTGGGACAAGAGCCAACAGGTAACTTCTCGTTCATCTGGACCCTGGAATCACATGAAGACTAAAAGAGAAAGAAGGGATGGAACGTATGAACATTCTGTCCAAACCTGAGCTAAGATGCATCCTGGAATGTATATCCAGATCTGGGATCCTGAATTTCTCACTTAAGATCTGAGAACCATCCAGGCATATTTAGCTATTGAATATCATATCTATAGTTCAAACTTTTACAGGGGGTGTCAGCTGTCTGTCAACAACGCCTAGAAACTGAGATCATCTAGTTGACTTGAAACAAAAATAACATGCCCCTAATGGAGGACGCTTTGAAAAATCAGCATTTTGTTAATCATGACACCTACCCCGATGTATGTACACACTATGAATTTTGAGACATCCATATACAAAAAACATAGAGAAAACATATGTATACTTAGAGACCTACTGAACTTCCTTGGATTTGAATGAAAGTCTGCTGTAACTGGCTAACAAATATTTAAAACGTGTATTCTAGAATAATAGTCACACAGATCTGTTAACCTGGAGACTATCAACAGGCAGATTCTTTTAAGACATTTATCTAAACCTCATCACCAAAAGGAGATAGTACACAGAAGGAAGCCATAGAAATTTGTACATATATTTTTGCCCTAATTTCTTGCAGTACTGTTATAATTCCAATCCAAACAATAGTTTCACGCACTTTTTCTGATACTATAATGTGTCCCTCTTTTATTATGGAAGTTGAGTGAGGGGAAATGTCATTTTGTTCCTGCAAGAGTTCTAGTAAAAGCTGAACTCCTGTTCTAACCATATTTCCCCAAAAAATAACTTTCTGGGGTTTGCTTGGGCAATGAAGGGATATATACATATAATAGCAACTATTCAAGCTGTGCCCATAGTACATGTTCAACCTCAACATTGTCCAAGGTTTTATCCACTGTTTAATCAGCCTTCTCTTCTGGCCACGTTCTTCTGCATTTCCACATTCTTCTGTATTATCCATCAGATAAAGGTGAATAGGAAATGAGAGCTTAAGAAGTAAAGAGAGTGCCCAAATATACTACTAGAAAGGCATAATAAAGTCTGAAGAAGCAGGGAGGAATACTGGCCTCATTGTGAGTTTAGGAAAAAACAGTGGCAAAGGTAACTCTGATGGGTGTTCTTCCCACATGTCCCTGCTGCAAGGATAAAATCACTTTCGGGCTGAAACTCAGTAGAGGCAGCTGGGAATGACTAGCATTATTCTAGCTATTTAATGGCATTAGTTATTCATAGGAATGGTCAGAGAAAGATGCCTGGCCATGATGATGGCAGAAATACTGACCCGGCAATATGAGTGACAGTTGTCAGTTAAGATTCCGCTCAGACATGTGATCCAAAACCATTTTAAAATCAGTAGAATTCTAATCAGACTGTAAATCCTCAGGTAGGTTTCCTAATTACCCCTTATGCATCTCACCCTTATCACTTACATAGCTAATGCTTTTGGGTCCGATTCCCAGTTTCTGAGAAACACTACTTTGGCTTGAATAAAATTTCAAGCTTCTCCACATACCATTAGCCTTTTGAAATTTCTCTTCCTGCTTCTTTATTTTCATATGTAGCTCTTTGACAATTCAGTTCTTTTATAAATCTCTTGCATTCAGAAAATATTCTTATTTTATTAGTCTTGTCTTCCAGCTTCCTTTTTTAGTCATTGTCCTTTAAAGCTCGATATCATAAAGCTACAAAGAACCCACTAGGAAGAGAAAAGCAGCTATTTTTCTTTATTTCAGTTTTAAAATAAAGCTTAGGCCCTAATGTACAATCAATTAGAACATGAAGTTTCTAGATAAATGAGAAGGATCTAAGAGGTTTAAAGAAAAACATATGACAACCCACAGCTTGAAAAATAGTTTGCCATTATTTCCTTCAAGTAAACAATGTCCTTTTCTTAAAATCCATGGTAATCTGTTGTTGGCATTCTGGTTTTAGTAATATAAACATATAAACTCTACAGCTCAAATAACATACCGTTAAGTATCTCTCTGTAAAGAAAGACTATCTATTCCAAATAGCATGTAAATTATGTGATTTAGTCGTTTCTATAGTAACAATTTTTTTTTTATTGAACAGCAGAGTAAATAGTGTACACAGTCTTCAAAAGTTATTAGCTGCACTAAAATGGTGGTAACTTCCCTCCAAATCTCCTCTTTAACTAAAAATTATAATTTTATTACATGCACCAAGCAATGTCCAATTTTTTGAGGGGTCAACAGCTTCAGGTATGCAATGACAGAAAAAAAAAAAAAACAATCTCAAAGTATGGAACTACAAATTCCCTTAACTTTAGATTGTAAAGAAGTGAACGTTCCAAAAGATTTCATTGCTGTCATTAGTTATAGAAGTAAAAGAAGCAAACAAGTCCTGAGCTGAAAACCTTTCAAATTGATGATCATGCTTATATAAGTATTAATATTTCTTTTTAGTACCAAAAGATCAGCAAAAAACAAGAATTTTTATAAACAGTCTGTTAAAGGTTTTGTGCAATAATCAGATTAGTAACATGACTGAATGTTTGGTGTGTATTGATTTGGATATAGAACAGTTCTAATAAAAGGCATGACTTTAGAGCATATTTTTGAGTTCCTTATACTATGTCACACTGTAGACTTATGCTATAACAAACCCACAACACAGTCTGCCAAAGTGGGAAGGACTTCGTTTATAAACGTGTCACAAAGCAGCCTGGAACAGGCCCATACAGCATAATACCAGCAGTATCGCTGATCTGTAGTTAACCATAGCACTATAGCACTTGCATAAACATGCTAACTTTAAAAATTTCTCTGTATTTGTCACATAAAGTTTTAGATTTAAGATGTCCTGAGAGAAATAATACCTGCTTCCATTTTTAAAGCTCTTTGTTTAAGAAAGAACAGGGTTTTTTATGTCTGAAACTACACCTTTTCTTTTGGTCTAAACAAGACGTACTGCCTTCACTGTCTTTGACAAGTGCTGCAAAACCAATCCCGCCATCAAAATCTTTGCCATACTGTGTACTGTAGTACAAATAGGAACATGTACTTTATCCCAATTTTTTTCATTATAAAATATAGATCTCATTAATACCCGTAATTATACATGCTAAATAGGAAATCTGAACACCAATCTTAGTACATACACAACAATAATTTTATGAGCTTCATCACAATCTTTGTCAAACACTATTCTCCACCTCTGATCTCTTCATTCTTTTTACCGAAGCTAAACTCATACCATTTTTTACTATGACTTCAGTTTATTTCTTAAAGACAGGGAAATCTTGGAAAAAGGGTATGCATGGTTAGTGTTTTACAAATAAATGCAGACACATACTCTCATGTTTTCAGAATATGCCATGGGAACCATTGCTGGATCCTAGGTTTTATATGCATATGCATCTGTTGTTAAAAACTACTACTAAAATTTGTAGATACTCAGCATCTTCAAGTTCAAATGTTTACACAGAACCTTTAGAACAAAACTGTTTGATATCAGACTGAAAGGTAAGATTTGACTCTGAACAGCCTTTTTTGCGCCCATGTTTCAGGCCCTAAAAATGTGCATATGTCCTTTTGAAAACTTAGTCCTTCACTTTCAAAAACTACAGGCCCACAAATAGCAGCTGTACTTGCTAATTTTGTCTTCTGAAAATAAAGCTGACTAAATACCTCCAAAGTATTATTGAGATTTAGTGATCTTCAAAAGGTTTTTTTCCCCATATATTTAATTCAGACACATACACATCAGTGTAAATGTATGGTTTAATTCCATGGTGAATTTGGCCTGAAATATAGATTAGCAAAATTGGAAACAGCTGTGCAAGAAACTACTTTCCTCTTCCATTTATAGTATTGTATCCCAATATAAACTCTATCATTTTAGTATAAAGTGATACCCCCCCCACTCTCTCTTCTCATCCAGATGTTTATGGATTTTTCAGATAATCTTCAGTGAAATTGCCAAAACCAACAAAAAGTCTTAACATGTAAATTCAACATATTGTTTCATGCTCATCATGGCCTTTTCTGCATCAGTGCCAATCCTCATTAGATTTCAGATGTACTTCGGTCGACACTGTTACAGAAAAGAACTCTGACTCATCATCTCATTGTGGGCTGGGTTCTTATTTAATTTTTTTTGTCTGATTCATGAACTGTTTTTTTGAAATTCTAAAAATGGTTCATGAATTGCTTGGGAGATGAGAAAATTAATAATAATGATCCAATTTACTGTACATTGAATTGAACTGATTATCATGCAACATACCGACAGGCTTTTTCATGGCAAATAAGTTCCATAGACAGAGGTTTTGTTTCCCTTCATACTGGACATGTCATTATACTGTAAAATAATCATTAAGCTCTTAGGCCAAGATCCAGCAAAGTGCTTAAGCACTTGCTTAATTATAAGTTTATGCAAACTCTAAAGTGAAACTACAGAAGAGTCGAATTATATTCTTTATTATAGCTGTGACAAAGTTAAGAGTTATGCATATACTTCAACATTTTGATGCATCTTTTGTACATTTAAAGATGAGTAGTACTATATAAATTCATAATGTAGTGATTTTTAGAAGGCTATTTTCATATTTTTATATATGGAAATATCTGTAATTTTTAGAATGTCTGTAACATTGGCCATTCCCTGGCAGGTCAAGGGGCTACGTTCACCTCCAGCTGACCACAACTAAATAATTGCTAATCATCTTAATGGACATAGTTTTGAAAACTTGATTAATCAGATATTTGAGAAATATTAAATACTGCATTTTGTTTTTCAAGGATTAGGTTAGATGATTCTCTTGCAGAAGCTGATCAAGCCGCTTGCCTATGCAAAAAAATAATTATCAGAAGCTCAAAGAAGAGCTAGCTTTAGAGATTTTATTATTTAATTTTTAGCATAACTAGTCGTAAGTGCATATATTACTCTTATTCCAATGATTTCGGTAACCTAAGAACTTTCTTTAGTCATAACCTTTCAATGCAGGTTTAAATTTTCTTTTTAATTACTACTTTACATGTGTAGCCGGTTTATGAAGTGGAATAGGTTACTGTAAGCAAAAGGAGGTATTTACTGCAGGTAAACAGGCACTGCAGTGTGGCATGTTACCTTGCCTAACATTCAGGCTGCTAAGTCTTGCAGTGGAATATGGAATCCTCAATTAAATGCTGAAGGTCACTGAAAAGTTTATGGCACTAGACCAAAGTCCAAACCAACCCACTATGCTGATCAAGGAGCTGCCTACAACAAATTAATATGGAATCTCTGAGAACAAGGATATGTCATGAACACTGTTCCTTCCCATCACTTAGTCACTTTATTAATCAGGTTTCTGCCTGAATATTTTTGCTAAGAGGTCATTATACAAAGACTAGATAAATATTATCAAGGCTCGAGAGACCATGTTATATGAAAACCACCAAGAGAAATCATTAATCTTTTCACTTTAACCACAAGTTCATAAAAAATAGGACCTTATCATTACAGTTTAGCTATTTTTTCACCAGCTAGTACATCTGATGTGAAGCCTGCTCCTAAAGGAGCAAGTTGAGAGTTATCAAGGTACACTTAACTAAATCAGACTCTCGAGGGGAGATAAATGAGATCACTGGGATTTGGCTGGGCCATGAGAGATTCTGAAGCATTCAGAAAGCTCAGGACAGATATTTCCTTCATTTCCCAGACAGACACAGAAGGGGTTTTTGCTCCCAGTACTTAAGCATATGTACTTTATTAAATGAGTTTCCTCAAAGGCAGTATGTTGTCTGATACAGGCTCAAAGGGAGGTAACCTGGTTTATCCTGTGGCACAGTACAGACCTTAAGATATCTGACTGATCTTTACAGTGTTATTTGGGTTGTGACATATGATCCAGAATTTTACTTTTTTCATTTTCATAGGAACTGCACTGCTAAGGATAAATGTCCAGTTTGAAAACCTGTATCTCACTTAGAATTTAAGAGAAGTGAGATAAGTCAGAGATTAGCATAAAAATTTCAGAAAACAATAATTGAAACCAGAATTCCTACACTGCTTCTGAAGATTGATATCCCATGACAATGAGCTTTGATAAATCACTCTAGCTGAGGATCTATTCTTGTCCTCTTTACAGAGTGTGTGTAATAAATCAATACACTGACAGATTTAAGAAAACCTCTCCTTCTATCTTCATTGCATGAGATACCTTTGCAATACAGTACAATCTTTTTTCAGTACTGGAAGTCTTCCACTGAGTGATGTGTATAGAACATTGCTTCCTTTCTTGGTAACACAAATAGTCAGGGAAAATGTATTGTTCTCTGTTCAGTTTTGTTTAACTGATTTCTTTCCATGGCACCTAAACCAATCACTATAAGAGCTTTCGAAGTTGCAGATTAACACCTGATCTAATATATAATAATGACATAAAAGTCATTAATTGCTGCTTAATTATTTTTTAATAAATATGATGTAGTATGTAAAACCTCAGCTCTGAGTAATAAAAAGACAGAGACACGAAAAGATAAGCAATAAAGATGAGATATGATGCAATATCAGAAGAGACAAAAAATTAGTTTGAAGAGATCTGTCAGGATTATTTCAGACAGAACTCAAAAAAATACTGTACATTTCATGGAACAGTATCACTTAAAACAGAAGCACTGCTCAACACAATCTCTATTTTCAACACTAATTCTAAGTTTACTATTTCACCTCTGCTTATGTTTAATTACATTTCAGTAAAGCAGGACCAATCACTTCAACTGTCCTGTCATTTTTTTCACATATAGACCCTAGCTTGAAGCAAAACAAAAACTTTTGAGTTGAAGCAGGGAGGGTTAGGGATTGCTTTTCATAAACACACACTATGAAGAAAATTCTTCTTAACAATTACCATGTACAGAAATTCTTATCAGTGTTAAATAATTCATGTTGCAACAGCACCTAGAAGTCCTGGACATACATGAGGATCCCTTTTCACCATGCACTTTTCAAATTGCACAATAAAAATATGGTGTCTTTCACCAAAGAATTAACAAGAATTACAGGGAACTAGCTTGCTTTTGAGCTTAGTTTGCTTTAGCAAGCTTGCTTGCTTTGTTTGGACAAAGTAATTTCTAGAATTTCTACAGATGCATGTAAAAAAATGGAAACATTTTTCTTTTGTGCACTTAGGCCTACTAACATTGAGAATAAAAACATAAACAAGTTTCTAACTAAGGTAAATCCCACATACAAATCAATTTTTTTTATTTTCTTTTTTGTTGCATGTGTTTGCATAGCAACTGCTTGGGTGTTTCACCCTTGAGAGAACACAATAACTGCACAAAAACCCCACATGGGTTTTCCTCCCTCCCTGACTCTGAGGAAGGCAAAAAACACATTAGTGAATTTATACTGCATTCCTTCAGCATTCATCAACTCAACATTATTTGAAAAATAAAATAAAGCACAGCAAAGGATAGGGCTCCACTTGAACCAAACTCTCTGAATATTTTTTCATAGTCTCTTTTTTAAGGAGTCAGAATTTAGTGCATTCGATTTTTCAAATTAAAGTATTTTTAAAGTAGTCTGACTTGTAGAAATGCTGCTCAGTTGAACATATTTCTTAGTGCAATCTGACCATTTTCTGAGGATGCAAAAAACTTCTTGGGGGGTGGGGGGAAAAGCAGGCTAAGTTTTCTTTGCAATGCTTCAATAAAGACAGACTAAACCCAAGGAATTTTAAAAAAAAACCAAACCATTTTGATAAAACAAAATGCTTGCAGTTCTGTTAGACAAATTCTTCAATTGCTTATCTGCTCCTTTGTAAGCACAGTTACCATAAAACAACATAGTCTTATCAAATTCAACCAATACTTTGACAATAGAAAGTATTATACATTTCGCTTATAACTGAAAGCTATCATTGTTTTGAAAGTGGATGGAGACCTGCAAGTATCTGAGATGTACATGGACATCCATCTATCCATTCCCAATGCCTTTGTGCATGCAAGTCAAATCAGCTCCATATACATCCACATTTATCCATTATACTGCATGAGTAAGTATATTGTCACACAATTGTGTGTGACAATACAAGTGTTCTTGAAGTATTACCAACATTTGTCAAGAATTAAATCCAAAGCAAAGAATTTTAAGTAAAATTCTGAAGGCAATTATTTAAAGAGAAAGTTCAGATAAGAAAGATGATAGATGAATTTTTTCAACAAAAATAGCTTAGATTTCTGAGGCACTAAGGCATTTTCCCATTAAGAATTCTTCCACAGCCATTCAATTTCTCAGGGGAATTTCTGTAATTATTTTTTTTTCTATTAAGAAATTTTTCATTATGTCCATTTTGAGAGTTGCATACTTAACTCCAGCCATCAAATCAAATTGGATCTGCAATTTTTCAGGCCAGAAGTTCACTATTATGTATACCACTAATTATTTTTCATAATGCTGATAACTATACCTATGAAAAACTTGGAAGCAATGATCAACAGTTATTAAAGTTTCATCTGACATTATCTCCCCTCTCAGAATCTAAGTGGGGTTAGGGTAGATCATCAGAGTAAGAGACAAGACAGATGCCTACTCTTAGCATACCCATAGTAGTCCAAAGAGTAGTATCAATTTTTCCAGTTGACACTCCACCTCATGCCACAACTATAGCAAATTATTCAGAACCACACAAAAATTGCAAACCTTGAAAGTGACACTGTAATTGCTTGATTTTATTTGCTCTTTGTTGACCACAAGGCTTTCAACACTGGTGTATCATCAACAAAGGTGTCATGCTTTGTTAATGAATGCTTGACAATGAGAAATACAGAAAGTATAAAACAAAAAAGCATATAGACCTTTGTAACTTTTGTTATTTTAATTTAAAACTGTTGATTTTATTCAAGTACTGAAAAGAAGAATTGTGTCATCAAAGAAAGCCTTCTCCCAACAGCATTTATGCAAGGATTTAGAAAAATGCTATGTAAAATCTTCAGAGGAGCATTTATAAACAAATGGAGAACAAATGAATTTAAAATAAGACAAATTAATTAGGCACAAGTTAGGCAACATCTAAGAAAGACTCAGAATCACAGTTTTGGACATAAGTACATGTGTTCTCCCTTTATTATTTTTTTTTTCTTTTAACCTGTTCTACAGCTTTTACAATTTAAGAAACATTTTTTCATATGACAGACGTAACTCTTAATGGCTCCAGTGTCCTTGGGCTATATTACATACTTTGGGAAGAAAATGTAACAGAAATTTTTTGGCTTATTAAGAAATACAATCTTTAGAGGAAGCACAATGGATGAATTAGATTAACTTTCTAGGATACATCCATAAGGATACAATACACAGAAGGATCTGTGCTGTACATTTCAACAATAGCTACTATTTGGTGAAATAAAATGATTGCACCTACTGAGTTTCAAAGCTTAAATCATGCTGAAGAGAACAAGGATTTTAAACAATGTTATAAAATTGCAGATATGCTGAACTTATTTACCAGGTCTTGACAGTGATAACTAGCATAAGCAATGCAACAGAATAATCACATTTTTATAGATGCCTCGTTCTACTACAGTATGTCAGTACAACATTAAAAACTATTTGAATAATGCAATGCAAGTCTGCAACTTGCATGAAGTGCATCTTCTATGACACACTGAAAGACTAAGGTGTTTATTAAATGCAATGTACTCCACCCACATAGGAGAACCCTTGGAGGACTAGAGAGCCGTTCACGGTGATAATTAGAGTGGGTTTGATGTGGTTGGAAACTAAGGTATAGTAAGTGTCCTTGTTCTGGACCTAGCATCAGAACAGAAATCCTTATAATAAAACTAGGCATATGTCTGGAATTCTTAGAAGTGTGACAATTGAAAGGGAAAAAATTTAAATTTTGTAATGGTAGAAGTTACAAAATAGACATCAGCAGAATTATGCCACAGTTGAAGAGTTTTCTTTCTTTTCACTATTTATAGGTACACAAAAATGCCCCAAACTTTTAAAACATGTAAAGGAGAATAAAGTTCTTTCTGACCTGAAAAGATTACTCTGGTAGATGATAGCAAGCTTATGATGGCAAAGTGAAGCTCCATAGTCATTTAAAACTTTGATACTTATATCCTGTAGGAAAGGTTTAAAATGCGATACTGCATATAAAATATCATATCTTCCAAGAATATATCCACAATTAAGCACTCCAAAAATATATATACTTAAACAAGATATAGACACAGTGCTGCACTTCACTTTTTTCTTGAAATGCAGATTATTAATCTAAGCTTTATTTTAAATTAGACCTAAAGTGGCTCTATTAGCTTCAAAAGATTATGGATAATTACAATTTTATCCAATGCAGTGATAATTTATTCTTAAAATGAAATATTGAAATAGGCATAAACGTTAAAAATTTCAGCTGAAATCTCAGGTCAGATTAGCAGAGTCTTATGGCCCCATGAGAATTATTATTGAATGTAAAGAAGGCTAATCATCCCTAGAATGCAGGTTGGTTAGTAATGATTAGCCTACTTGTTTTGTAAATGCTACAATGTTGAAATTATTAATTAGAATCAAATTAATAACTTTATTACTACAGAATTTTGCTTTATAACTTGGAATCAATAATGAATATTAACTATTGAACATTCACTATTGAGTTAATTATCCATCTATAATGTTTGCAATTCCTTTATGACAAAATACACTAAGATAAAATGTTTATTATGGACCCACAAGAGTGACTCTGTTAAAAGCTTTTGAGGGGAGTGTTGTTTGTTTTGTTTCGTTTATAATAGATATGATTATGACAATCTGACAATTTTGAGAATAAAAATACCCTTTAGTTCAAGTTCTCATAAACTTTCTCTAACAAAAGATTAATTTTTTTTAATTTCTGCTAAAATTTTTCTGAGGCCTTATTTATACAGGTATCTTACAACTGCTGAACTCACATCTGGGTTAAACTTGTTTTAAGTGAACTTCTTGTCACTGCACCTTGATGTTCTTTTTGCTTAAACGTGGATTCATGGTGGACTCACTGAATATTGCTTTAGTCTGTCTAGAACAATGATGAACAAAGAGCCTGGTTAACAATTCGGATGGCATGTCTTTTTATCTCTTTATCAGTATCATCTACTGACTTCTGACATAACAAGAAAAAAAACCTGGAAGTTTCTCTATGAAAAAGCAAGTTTCAAGTAGTAACAGGTTGAACTGTATTATCTACCAGGAAAGAACTGCTATTTACCGAGCCTGCCCCATGTAATTCAGTGAAAAAAATGACAGGTAAATGCCCCATGTGACTTGTATCTCAAGCCAGTCTTTTCCTACCAGACAATTTGAAGCCTGAGACAGTCTATTTTCGCAAGAAATACAACCTTTTTAAAGAGATTTGTTTACCTTTTAAAAAGACTTGTTTTCTGATCACTGTTTATGGTATTAAGGAATTATGCTAGTCCTTAGCAAATCCTCTTCTTTTTCAGATGGAGATGTTAGTTTAAAATTCTGCTTCAAAACACATCTGCTTGGGGGAAGTTTAGACCCAAACTCTTAAACTCAACAGCAATGCTAAAACATTCTCAAGACTTTTTGTGTAGATCTTACTTTATTTTATATGCTCATGGTGCTAGTTGCTACTGAATGTGAGCATCCTCTATATGACAAGAAAATTATGTACAAAAATTCCCTAAACTACACTGTCAATTTCTTTAAAATGTTTTTAATCCAAATCTGCAGTGCTAAAGGTAAAGTTGCTTGAAACACAAAGAGAATAAAAGGATTCTTAATTTTTAAAATGACGATTTTTACCTAAATCATGTCACATTTGTGACAAGACATAAACTGCTGTTCTCTTTTTGGCAGCTTACTACTTAACGAAGGATATAAATATCAATAAAAGTCTTATTAAATGAATTTAAGGTGAACTGTATCATTATTTTGTTATTCAAACATCTAAAAACCTGTATAAACCACAGACGTAAGTAATACCTTGTTAATTTATAAGTTCCCCACTGAACTTCTGAAAATATTTTAATATTGTTTCTCTGCCGCAGTATTTGCAGTCATAAACATATTGTAATTCTTTTGCACTGTAAAAAAAATAGTTCCATTATGAGACCACATAAGTACATGAAGCCTTAAGATTTTCCTGTTTGCTGAAGTTCTCTGTCACTTATATTTTGCACTGCATTTCAATAGAACCTCTTTCAGGGGTGTGTGCAGAAACAAAGATGAGAGACCAAGGTGAGTGTTACATATAATCATCGAGTCTAGCAAACTCATGTGAAAAGATGTAACTGTGCTTCAGGAGCCCCTTTTGGGTGTATACATTCCCTTTCTCAGTCTAAAGGAGGAATAGTTTTAATAGTTTACTTCAGGTGTACTGAAGAACCAAATCAAGATTTGCTGTGCCCTGAGACAGGTGGGATGTGATGTCATCCATTTTCTGTAAGATTTTGGAAATTCTTGCAGAATTCACCTAGTCTAATAGTTTGGAGATTTTCTCTCCTGTAATGCAGTTTAATAAGATATGGGCAGTGCAGTACAGTAAATTTATTTGTAAATATTCCAGGGCAATTATTTACTAACTTTAAATTCTGTAATACAGGAATGTAGAAAATTATAAATACTCCAAAATTCCCTCTCTAGAACAATCCTTGAAGTCCTATTCAGATAGATTAAAAGGCTAAGTTTGAATGTCTTCCCTTATGTTTGGAAAGTGCCTTCCATCACTTCCAGAGAAGCTAAACACTACACATAGCTAAAATATTCTAGCTAAGAGACTGTCGTGTTTTCTAACTGAGGGAATATAAATATAAATATGAATTATAGGAACAAAATTCTCTGAGTCTTTCTATTACCACTGGCAAAAATGGGATACAATCACACCGTCTGCCTTAAAACCTCTCACAACATCACATTTGTATACTGACCTTTTCAAATGTGGACCACAGGGTCAGTAACTTTTATATTAGGACTTCTGTACTTTCAGATTTGTATGCACACCAGAACTTCAAAATCTCCATTTTGGCCATGGGCTATTACTCACATTTTTAAAAGGCTCCCCTTCATCGTATGTGTTGTTAGCACAACAGTCATGCTATTGACCAAGGAGGACCTGCAAAGGATACTTGCTCCAGCAGGTTATATCGGCACATATTGATCAGAAGAACAAGTACAGGAGGAGTACAAGGTCCTCTTTTTCTTCCCTCAAAAGAAAGTTATCAACTGCTTTCAAACCTCATAATTTATATAACTGCAACTGTATAACTGGAAGCAAAAATGCACTCCTAGGAAAAGACGTGTCATTCCTAGTACACAGAGGCACGTAGGCAGCTGATACACCAAAAGCAGACGTTCAAATGTTAAAGTACAAAAACCTGTGAAATCTTAATCAGAGATGAAGTATAACTTATTAAAGTAAAACCAGAGTTACTGAAGTTTAGTACTTCCAAGACATCTTACCAAATAGAGCAGAATATGCAGAATGTGCTTAGAAAATATAAACTTGATCGTTAAAATGCAAGGGAACAGCTATTCAGGCCACTGGAATGTCTGAATAAAAGCACATAACACTGTTGCAGGTAGCTTTATATAAAAAGAGTTTTGAACCACACAAAGTGGGTTCAACAAAAATTATATTATACCATAACCAATGGACCTCATTAATTTGTAACTTTGTGTCCTGTTTAGGAATTTTTTGCATTTTATAATATCTAACTCATGGTGTACAGTAAAAGTTCAAATTTAATTTGGCTAGGTATTACCACCAACAGTGGCAGGGGAAAACTATTACTAACTCAGGCAGCTGTACCTCATGCTTTAAAGTGGCTTATTTATCATTACCAGCATGAATATCACAGCTTGGATACTTGTATATAAAGCAATATGAAGTCAGAAACATCCCTGATACACAGTACCAGATACATCCCAAACAACCTATTTATATCGTTAATACACAACCCCATATTTCATTATTGTCAAGCATGCATGACATCATGTGGTAGCCTGTGGAGGACCAACCAGGGCCTGCTTTTATTCAGTCGTTATTTAACAAATCTGATGAAGAGACAGAATACACTGTTTATCTCTGACAGCAAGCTGGAGAGAGTTGGAAAAATTCTGAAGGTCCAATTTAGAATACAAAGGGATCTTGATAAACTGGAAGAGTAGTCTGAAATCAAAGAGATGTAATATTTTACATATCTTCATTGTCTTCTATTTGAGGAAGAAAAACAACTAATACAAAAATAAAGAATGGAAAATAATTGACTAGACAAACATAGCAAAGTACCACTAAAATAATGGGAAGTATTTCTCACTGAAAATCTAAGTAAAGGAAAATAAAGTATAAGGGGTATTATAAAAGTATCTAAGCAAATTTATCATGCCAGTTCATGTTTTCTCTCCCAGAGACAGTCCACAGCATGATATCATATGAAGCCCATGTCACCGATCACTTCAATGAATGTCCCTTTAGGTAAGTTTTACTTTTATGGCAATGGGATCAATGATCAGGCCATTTACAGATCATACATAATGGTCTTACATGAATAATTTCATAAGACCTTGTAGGTAGATATGTACAGTCCACAATATTCTCAACAGGTTATAAAAAGCAATTTTGCAAAGTCTATTTTTTTTTAAAGTCACAAGGGGCCTTAATGTAACACCAGTAAAACATGTTAATGGGTATATACGAATGGACTAAGTTTAATTGAATTTTGAACAAAACCTTTAAATATAGAAAATGGAAATCTTTGGCAGCATGTCCTGCCTTCAGCGTCCACTGCATTTCATGGTACTAACCACTGCACTTTTTGTCAGTTTATCACAGTCTTTTATTAGCTGAAAGGTAAAACTTCATTTTCACATCCAGTCTGCCTAATCAAGCTTGTATAAATAAGCACTAAAGGTGGAAAATCATAAATCAAAAGTACTCATACTTCACTTTCTGTATGTCAAAGTCATTCAATGACACAACGTGAAGATAAAGTCATATATGAAGCTCGTTATGTCACCTAAAGTGCAGATGTATGATTTTTATCTCCATGGCTATTGCACTCTGCTGTAACCTTTTTCTCCACTTCATCCAGACCTTCAGTCCTACAGGCACATGCCATGACTCCCTGCCTACTGATATTCTGATATTGATATTCCTCCTATTCCTTCTAGATAACAGAATGTGTGGTATGGCATTCACCTGAGCTTTCTCCCAACATGCAGTCCAGACTTCACATGCTTACTCAGATTCATAAAATATTTCTGCGTTCTTCAGTTAGACTGTACATCTCTGTATGTATATCTGATAAACAGGAAACGTGTATATATACAAAGTAGAATTATAAACAATATTTTTAATTAAAAAGTGACAGTGAGAAAATACACAATAAAAGTAATATTATGCCATTAAATAATTCCAATAAATGAAGATTTTACTGCCTTATCACTTACTGTGAATTTAAGGAAAAGGATTATGTCACATTGAGACAAAAATAAAGTATTGAATTGTATAGCTTTTAAAAGGGGAGAAAATAGCATCTGTACAAAGATAATTGCAACAAAATTAGGTTTAAAGCAGAAAGAATGAAAAATTAGTGCAAGACATCCTTTTGCATATAATGCTGCAGAGTAAATATATTTAATTTAAAAGATAGTATGCAACTTTGTGCATAACCAAAAGGCAAAAATAATGTGCAATATTAAACTGGATATTTACTGAATCAAGTGATTAACAAGAAAGTCTTTATTAGAGAACTTTTTGTATTCGAGGTGTAACTGCTGTTTGCGGGAAATATTTGAGAATATATGTTCATATACATATGAAAAAAGCAAGGAGTGTTCATATGTATGCATGTTCAGAAATACCTGCAATATCTGACAACCTTGCATTTTGAATTTTCCAGACTATTACATGTGCAAAAGATAAATTATATCATGTAATTTAACCTTAGAAACTGGAGCACGTTATGGTACAGCAGTTCTGAGAGAAATAAAAGAAGGTACCATGGTGTACAGTTTGCCAGCTTTATTATTTACAATTTAACACTAGACCTATAATCTTTATTTCAAAGTAACTGCTTAACCCTAAAAAGAATTCAGAATCTAAAAAATCATCATGACATGTTTTGCATTTGCAGAAATTACTATTACTCATTTATTGCAACTGGAATAAAATCGTATTACATCAACAAAATGGGTGAGGTCTTCATCAAAACTCAATCTTTTGCCTGCAGCTGCTAATATCAGTCCTACAGGGCTGAGAGATTAGATAGAATGCATAAGCATAATTCTAAAATGATGAAATGCAATATTCTGAGACCGTGCCTACTCCTTTTTATTACATTGGAAATTAATCTCTCTGAAAACGGGAATCTGGGTATCCTTCTGGATATTTAGGCTACTGACTTAGCCTATTTTAATGAATAAACCATTGATGTAAATACAAAGTCTTTAACACATGCAAGAAGCAGAAAGGTAAATGCTTTATACCATTGGCTGTCAAAGCTTGTGCCAAATTACATTTGAGTACAAATAGTAAAAATATTCTAGAAGGGCAGTGGAGACCTATGCGCCCTGCAAATCTGCTGTTAGCAAACAATGTCAAGAAACTGGCAGGACCATGTAGCTCTATGAAGTGGAGGGACAGGATGCAGTGACACAAGACCAGCAACTAGTACTGCTAGGACTGTTGTCCAGGGTTAGGGCCACTCTGAAAGACCAGGTTTACACAGTCAGATTGTTGCGGTTTAACCCCAGCCAGCAACTAAGCAGCACGCGGCCGCTCACTCACTCCCCCCCACACCCAGTGGGATGGGGGAGAGAATCGGGAAAAGAAGTAAAACTCATGGGTTGAGATAAGAACGGTTGAATAGAACAGAAGAAACTAATAACAATAATTATAACACTAATAAAATGACAACAATAATAATGAAAGGATTGGAATATACAAATAATGCACAATGCAATTGTTCACCACCTGCCGACTGACGGCCAGTTAGTCCCTGAGTGGGATCCCCCACCCCCACTCCCCCCAGCTCCTATACTAGATGTGACATCACATGGTATGGAATATCCCTTTGGCCACTTTGGGTCAGCTCCCCTGGCTGTGTCCCCTCCCAACTTCTCGCTGGCTGGGCATGAGAAGCTGAAAAATCCTTGACTTTAGACTAAACACTACTTAGCAACAACTGAAAACATCAGTGTGTTATCAACATTCTTCTCATACCTAACTCAAAAACGTAGCACGGTACCAGCTACTAGGAAGACAGTTAACTCTATCCCAGCTGAAACCAGGACACAGATCTAATCTAAAAGAACAGTGTGCCCTGATTCCATACATTTGGAAAATACCACCCTATACACTTTCCTTTGTTTCAAACAGTGAAGATCTTTTAAAAGTGCATTATGTTTGATATGGAGGGGGAGTTACAGTAGAGTTAATGAGTGGATTTGAACAAGAGTTTCAGTAGAAGTTTGAGCAATGATCATCTGAAATCATCTAGATTGAGTAGATGAACATGATTTTGATCCATCTATTTGGAAAGACAAATAAGCATGGAGCTAAAATAAGGTTATTCATGATTGTATTTTAAAAAGTTTACATTGGGAGTGCTATCTCACCGGATAAATTTTAATGTCATGTACAATTCAGCAGTAAGATTGGAAGTGGCAGGAAGATGAAAGCATTCTAAAGCTCAAATTATCATTGCCTAATATAAAGCTTAGGAACTCAGACTATCTATCCCTGCTCGTTAAATACTCTAATTGTTGTTTACTCATTTTGTTGCTTAGCTTGTTTGTTTTTATTGATTTCGTTGTTGAGTATTTTGTTGCATTTTGTGCCCATTGTGGTTTGGATTTATTGTGCATTTTAATGCAAATGTGTTTATAAGAAGTGATTTTGTGTTACCGTGAGGTTTTTTTTCTGTTTTGCTTCCCCCCCCCCGCCCCCCTCAACAATTCTGCATCTCAAATCTACCCTGCTGCCAAATGGACCTCTGTATCACAATTGGCTAAGTGACAATATTGTACTGGTTGATGAATGTACTTACTTGCCTCTAAATAATCTACCAGTATAGATAGATTATGTAAATGTAAATCAGAACAGGTCCTAGGAACATTAACGTTAATGTACATGGATAGTAAGCATATCACATAGACTCAGGAAAGCATGAAGAATAAATCAGAGTAGACTGTAGAATCTGACCCTCTGTAATCTTAAATCCTGCTCCTAAAAAGTACTCAGTGATGATAAAATTCTGCATTCATGCAGAATCTAGCTGATTTTACGTATTTGAAAGAAAAAGTATCTGGCAATTTAGCCTAAACTTCTTTTTGTCTATCACTTAAAACAATACCAAATTCTTCTTTGCTTGTTTACATCAAGCACCAACTTTCCTTTCCGTATCAGTCATAATTAATATTGATTTTTTCAAAGAGCACAAGTGGTTAATCCTGTCACTGTACATAGTTTCCAAAAGATTAACTTGAATGTGTCTATGAAGACACTGCCTTGAAGATGGGTAACATACTTCAAAGTCGCTTGGAAACACCCTGTAAGAGAAATTTTAAAAATAATTGGGAATCATATTCCTAAGATAAAACAAGACAAATATACATTCTGTGGCAGATCTACATGCATTATCTGCTGAGAGCTATTTAAATAGTGAAAGCATTATCCTAAAGCCAATTGTCAGTCTACATACAGCCAACAAACTTTTATCTACAGACATTTAATCATATCTGGATAATTAGCCATGACTACTTTTTTTTTTTTCCCAGAAAAAATCTAATAGTTCTTAACTTGTGATACCAAGATATTACAGCAGAAAGAGTAACAAAACTAGAAGAACTATATTGAACTCCATTTGCATTTTGGATAGGGAGAAAAAGGAACAACAATAATAGCTTTCATAAATTTAACTTACTGCTTGCCTACTAAATCAGAAATAAACAGTATTTCCTAAATTTGCACAGGAAGGTAAATTGTTTTTAACTCTTGCCCTCTCGATGATCTCCTTGGTGTTAAGAGATGCAGAAAAGTTGGTCAACGGCTGTAAAGAATGTAATACAGTGTTCTTGCACTTAAGAAAATATTTTGGACTGAGAAATCAAAATACCATACAATTTATTTGTACATATTAGACAGGAATGAGGAGTTTCTTTTTCCAAGCATATGTTTGGGGGGGTTGGGGGGAATTATCCTAACAATCTTGTGGATTACTGCAAAATTTCTTAAATTTTTAGAATGTAAAATAATTTGGGGTTTCTCTCAGAAAAAAAGTACCTTCCAATGATCAGTCAAGAGATGGTGTTTGCAGAACAGAAGATCATGCTGCCAGTGGCCAGATGAGAACTGGGTATTTGGACTGAACCAACTGCAGGAAGCCTTTCTTGACCCTTTTAAAGTTGCTCTGAAAACAGTGAGCCAAACTTTTAGTTGGAATAAAAGAACTATAGTAGCTCAGCACTACAAATCTAGCTCCGGTGATCATTGCCTCTCCTTTTCTTTCCCTTTCCCTAGGGATTTAGGTGCAGAACGTGAACTCCCCCTTTCAATGTAATGGTTCCTTTAGAATGAGAACGCAGTTTTATCACAGGTTCTTATCTAAATTTCTGTGCCGACTATTGCACTGTTGTACCACTGGAATCATGAAACATGCTTCTGCTAGAACCTGGATGGAGTTCACCAACCCATTTACTAAAAGCCCCTACGGGTTAATTGAATCATCAGTGAGAAGAGCATGTACTGTGTACCTAATTCACTGCTGGCATGCTTAGTTGCAATATGGTAAAATCAAAGGCACTTTTTTAATATAATGACAATAAATCCAGCATTGTGATTCACTGCTTTGTTTTGTACACTGTGTGATCATTCTTAAAAAGGTGTGCTTTAGAGTACTTTCATTAAAATTTTTGCATCCCACTATCAACTAAGCAATATTTAGAAATTTTATATACTTTGTAGCAGATTTTAGTATTGAATTCTAGTTCCAAATTACTTTTGCTTGATTAAACTTTCTTCTGCAGCCTGTCTGTCTCTCCCTGATGCGTCTGACTCAGTAACTGGAAAAGAAGTGTCTTCTATCAATCAATGACTGAAAGTGCTGAATTTGAAAATGCTGACTGAGCATGATGGAGGGCACGCAGGCTGCTGATAGCAGTCAAGGGAAGTTAAAAAGTTTCAATATGAGTGCTAAATGCCTTTTTAAAAGTTATCCAAAGATTAATCAGGAAGAAAAAGTCATGCTTCTCAAACAAAAGTGCAATAAAACCATTAACCTGAGATTGGCATTTACAGAACTAAATAAAAGAATTCTGTTTCCCCAGCTGAACTTTCTCCAGTGACAATGACTAAAAAACCAAGGACACGTTTCATGATTGCCTTCTCAATATTGTATGCTAAATAAGATTTTAAGTATTCCACAGTGAACTAGATAGAGACTAAGCAAACATATTGCAACAATTTAAGAGTTCTTAAACAAGGATGAAAGCTCACAGCAACATGTAACTCCACTAATGACTTTCTGAGATTATAACCACTTTCCATGAAGAACTGCAGCACTATCCATTGCTATGAGAGTGATTATTATTCACTTTCATTGTCTATTAATTAGTTTACATGTAAAATATGTGCAGAATTTAATTTGTAATACATATATGCATACCTATAGTAACATGTTTAATTAACTGCAGACCTGTACAGCCTGTCTTAAAAGTATAAAGTTATCATTCTAAGAAACAACTGTGATTGGCCTGTTTAGGAGGAGAAAATCATGTCTGTTCAACCTCATTATTTTCCCGGTCATGAATGAAGTTTTCACTCCTCATATGCAGAAATTAACCATGCAAACTAACAACTGATGCTAGGAATTTCACATGTGAATATTGAATTTAGTTTTTATTTTGTAATAATGTTTCCTTTATTTTGTGATCCTTGTTTTCAAGCCATATTTCTGAAAATACTGGCTTCTTAGTAAAACATAGGGAGCTCCCCCATCAAAGAAGGGTTTGGCAAGGCCAAAATTGTACAGGTAGTGCCAACAGAGAAGAGCCATGTAGAAGAATAGGAACTGATTTTCTGCAAAGCCAATTGATTTGATAATTGTAGCCCATATTGGCAGACAAATTCAAGATGTCATTTAGCAGTGCTTTGTCAAAGTTAATGAATATGCTTGTCTCTGGCTAGTAAGAACAGCATCACTATGGATCACAATTAGCTTCTCACAATCATCTGTTGTTTACATCGCACAGAGCAATGTGCCATTTCATAGATACGAAACTACCTATTTTATGTTCTGCCCTATACAAGGGAACTTTTGCATACACATGGCAAATGGGCTGCACTGAGTTCCTAACATGAAAATTCAGAGGTTTTAAACAAAAATACTATTTAGGGAGTGAAAGGACCATGGGCCAAAAGCTGGTTAAGGGCTCTGAAGCTGAACTTCCAGCCAAGGCATTATTTTCCTTTTATTTGTTATTGTACCATTCAGGATACTTGCAGATTTTTATACTGGGACTGTGCAGTTCCAATTAAATCATTTTGCACTGGTGATAATTTAATTCTGTGAATTTCAATCACTAGCTTGAAATTTCAAATCTTGTATTTTTATTGCATTAGTTATATTCCATCTACTCACTGTTCTGATGGAGTAATTGCTATCAAGTGGAAGAGAGACTTTCAAAATCTGGGAAACATTCTTAAATCATATGTATACAAGTAACCAAATATCTTTCTTCCATTTTTAAATTAAGTAAAAAAAAAAAACCCAAACTCTTTGAACAAGAATATTCAACTGCTTGTTAAATTTTTGTTGGCATATTTGCTTCCAGTTCTCTAAGAAATTAATTTCATTTTCATATATGCTCACAGGAATCATACTTAAAATCAACAAAATTGCTTTTGGGAATCAGAGAGAATTTGACTCAGGCTTTCTGCTGAATAATTTTTAGCATCGTATTTTATAATCACAAGGGTTCATGACAATAAAATTAACATCATAAAGGAATAATCTTGCAAACCAGATCTTTTCCTCCAAATAACACTGTTAGTATCACAGACTCTTCATTCATTACTCGTGACCACATACATCCATTATTGCAGTGTTTTAAGAGACATTACAGCTCCATAATATTAAACTAATTAAGACGAGTTATCAGATATGACAAAATACGGAACCTGACTTTTCGTTCATGATCAGAAATCAAACTAAATTACAGTCTATAACAAACTTAGACAATAATGTATTTGTCCTGATATTACCGAAACATTTAGTGGCTAAGTAAATAAGTTTCAAAAAACAACAACAAAAATGTATCATAAAATGTGTACAGTAAAAATGTAGTCATTCACAATGGCTGGAAGTTCCATCACAGATTACTGTGTTTCAAGATTTAAAGTAGTAAGTAAGTGAACAAATACAATTAAAAACAGAGTAATGCATCTTCAAATGCACTTTATTCGTTTGCTTGACAAGTATAATTTTGTTATGATAGTATTTCATAGTATCCTTGTAAATGTTCAACAGTACATTTGGCAAAAGTAATCTAGCCTAAGTAATGCAAGATTTCATTAAAATACAGTTACACCATCTTCATCTGAGATGTAGAAATATTTCTAGTGTATGGAATTATACAGACTAGTAAGTAAAGAATTATGAAGAATTTATTTTAGCAAAATAGTAAGAAATATATATTGACCATTAAAAGAATAGCAGAACTCACTTATTTTTCACTCACCAGTGGGAGAACTTTTTCATTCACTATTAAAACTGGAATTTAGTCTGTGTGTTCCCTATAATGTTCTCAATCTTCCCAACAGAAATACTGCTAATGTAGCTTCCCTTTGCCACTGTGAAACCATTCCTAAAGTAAACACAAATACCTGAGCATACCTGCACCTGTAAGCACAAAAAACCAGAAGAGTGACTGAAAAATACTGATGAATTCTTGCTGGACAATGAAAGTTAAATATTTTTTTTTTTTTTGTATAAAAACTTTTCTGATAGCAGAAGGAAAATAGTGGTCTCCTAAAGTTTTCTCAGGGAAGGTCTGAAAACATGACTGGTTTTCCCCTTCTCTCAACATTTATCATTTCCAAGTGGAAAAAGATGGAAAACAGTAGCAGAAAGCAGGGACATATCTCAGCGTAAAAAAAAACTTCCACTTTCAAAATGAAATTTTTGAAAGTCTAAATGTTGAAAACACCTTCTCTCCTTCCCCCCTCCCCACCCCGAAATAATGTATTGTCAGTCTGATCCAAACTATAGAACATTCCTAGTGCAGGGATAAAGGATTTTAAGATGAAAGGAGAAATTAACTTTTCAAAATATTTCCCCCCTTTTTTTTCATGTTTGAAAGGTGATAAAAACTATTTCTTTAAAAAGTAGTGTCAGCATAGTGTTTTTATTAACTTTCTTTTTTTTATTATTTTCCTGTCTTTCCTGGGAAGCAACAAACTATAGTTGCACCCACCTGAAAAACTCTTCTTGTAGAAATTTCTAGTGGTACAATTCAAATAAGTGGCCAAGTAACATGAGCAGTTTGATGACTCATTGAGTTAGCCTTACCAATGTAAATGCAACAAGGTAAAAAAATAGGTCAGAAAATAATTTGAATGCTCGTATTGGCCAGTGACACAGAATAGTTCATATTTATATTCCAGTATAGAGTTAAGGAAAAATGAGAATTGCCACATAACAATCCAGAAGCAAGAGTGCGACTGTGTGTGTGGAAGACAATCTTTATGTAAAAATGAAGGTATTGAAAATAAAAGTACTTGGCTGAGAAAACAGTCAAGATCCTTAGTGAAATGGTAAATTAACAACATCACTACCTCTGGCTGAAATGTTCTTCAAATTTAGGTGAGAGCACTTGGGTTCCAATACTAGAGTCTGGCATAGCTTTTGCTCAGTGCCTGAAGACATTGGGCAGTTTATGTTAAATTGCAGTTTGCAGTCCCCATGTTGGCTTGAAACTTAGTGCCAGAAATAGGTTTTCTTTAGTTCAGAAATCACCGATTTGTTCAAAGCTCAAATATCCCAAAAAGGCATTTCTTAGTTTGCTGCTTGAACTGTTTTGTCAAAGCATGTAGCTATTAAGTCTAGCTTTGCGCCATTTGAAGATTGTGACCAGGAAAAAACAGCAATCTACATTAATGTATTCAGCCATTTTTATGCACAGTTTCATTTTTATCTGCATTGATTGCCATCAGCTCTGCTAGATTGCCTTCTACTAGTCCAATTAAGTTCAAAGACGTCACTGAATAGACTTTCTCAAAGGAGAAAAACTATCGATCATCATATTTCAATACTGGCTCACCATATCAATTGCAAGAAGTAAATTGAAGTCTTAACACGTACTTCACTCTAGAAACTACTAATGTGATGAGAATAACGACATTACCTACAGCTATCACATGACTGGTGCAAACTGTGCATCTGATCTAATTCCCAATAATGTCGATGTCAATGTTTCCATTGATGTCACTGGCACAAGGTCAATTCCTGCAGGGGAAAGCTGTGTCCTTCTGGAATCAGTTGAAAACACAATGGAGTCAAAATATAGCCCCTCCTCTAAGGTACCAGTGACTAAAGGAATTTTCTTAAAATAGTTCACAACAGGTTCATGGTTTGGCTTTTTTACAGCATAACATCCCCCCTTCTGTCAGTGCCACTACTTTTGACACAGGGTAAACCTCAAAAGTGAAGGACTGTAATTACGTGTCATTATGGTAACCAGGCAAGACTTACAGCAGCTCTGTGATGTGCCCAGAAAGAAAAAGTATCTAATGCGTGTTTTGCCTTTAGGCCAGAAAGGATGCTGACACTGAAAAGCATAAGAAAACCTAAGGTCAATGCACAGACCTTAGTCAAGGAGAGGTTAGGATGGAGCACGTACACATTTAAATTTTAAATTCTAAAAGTTAGGAGTGTTGGCTTTCAAGGAGGGATGTGCTGACTTCAACAAGGAATATATTACCATCTTTAACATTTAAGTTTTCCCCATAAATCCATAGTTTATCTAGGCATCGTGTGCATATCTAGTAAAAGCAAAAGGACTTCCTAAAGAAGTTATGAAAAATTTCATCTGTCAAAATTAAGATATTAATATTTTTCCTAAAATAATTTTGGGTTTCATTTTTTCGGGGCGGGGGGGGGGGGGGGGGGGAAGGGGGGAATGTGCCATTTCTTAGTAAAAAATATCAAGAATTAAGTGAAAGACTTTAAAAAAAAAAAAACCCAACCATGTATTTTTTTCTTTTTATTTGTGGGAATGGGCAAGCAGTCAAATGAGGAAGAAAGAGCAAAACACCCAAATGAAGGAAATGCATAGGTATAGTTCTATGGATCTCAATTTCCTCTCAGTTTTGTCTTCCAGCAATCTGTTTCGTAGAGTCATACTATTCTTGATCATAGCTCATTTAAGACCATATTTCTATAAACTACACAAGTATTGTTTCCATTGAGAATCATTACGTCCCATACAGACTTTTCCTGGGAAACATTACATTCACTTCTTGTCAGTTTGCTGCTTCCTCAGAGATTCTAGCAAGGTGTCCATCTCTCACAAAAACTCCAGACATGAATTCACTCACACAAACATTTGTTCAGAAAAAGTCTGTTCTACTGAAACTGAAAAACATGTTGCATTTTAGTTGCCCTTATTGTCCGGGTCTGATTAGCAAAGCCATTTTGCCAGCACCTGTCATTCTTGTAAAATTTCAGAACGGCTTGTAAGAGTGATGATATATGATATGCTCTTCTATCAAACAGTTCTCCAGAGAGTTAATCAAATATGCAGCAAATCAATAAGAAGAACTTCATTTTCAATTGTCTTATACATTTTAGCTGTTTGGACAAACAGTAAGACACCTCTAGTCATTCAAGGTGTAGCCACATTATCAAATCCAATCTCTTTTCCAACAGTGAAGAAAATATCCTTAAAGGTGAAATCTTCAGCAGCAGTAAATTTGACACCATTTTTATATAATGCACTAAACAGTACACCAATCAGAGGCCACAGGGAAACCATTTTGTTAATTTATTTTAAAATCCCCCTTCTCCCCACTCACAAAAGGAGGCATGAAGAACCAGTCTGTAACAATGTTCTCAGTTGTTTAAGTAAAATTTCTGAAAGGTTATTCCACTTAAATGAAGTGCATGTAAAAATGATATGTAGATCTCTCATGGCTCTCTTCCTAAGCTTAAATCAAACTGGGGAACAGGAGAAGAGAGAAAGAAAAATGCTCATACCTGACGACCTCTTACCTGTTGGTGCGTGGCTTTTATATAGGGTACAGGTAATATGTTGTTTGTTTATAAGCAAAATGCGTAAATGGACCCTTCTGTTCAGGAGGGACAATAAGAGGACCAATAATCATTTACAAAAAGTTATTCCTCTGAGGGGGGGAGGGTGGCATTAAAATAAATAATATAAGTTGCAGTGACATCTAGGAGTCAAGCCCTGGAAGAATACCTTCTCTAGTAGGAAAAACACTAGCCCCAAAGTCCTTGCTTGTTAGGATGATGCACAGTTTTTAGGTGATCATGAGTCCCAAGAATTAAGATCAAAGGCCAGCCCAAATGGGTGCAAGAGTCCAGGCAGACAGAAGCAGCAACTGGGCAGAACTGAAAGAAGGAAAACACAGTAAGTAAAGATTCAGGAACTACAACAGGAGTCACCCCAAAGTGTGAATGTAAACTGCAAGGCACCAGCTTAACTGCAGCAGATAATAGATCTTCTGAGCACCAGTCAGGCATTATAAAGTAGCTAGTGGCTGCCCTGCTGGCACGTGGAGCTGACAATATCCCAAAGGTTTATGAAAATGGGAGATAAAGTGGCCGTAGATACATGGGTTAACAGAGCGGTAACTAAACCATGCTGCTCAGCACAAAGCGTTTCCAAGATTTTCCTATGCAGTATAATAAATAAATAGGGGCAATGACGTTTCAAAGGAGGAGGGATGTTTTTTGTCAATGTAGTGGCAAAAAACAGGAGAAAAAAACATGCATGTTCAAAAAATTAGGTTAACGAAATAGATTAGAATCAAGGACTGCATCAATTGCTATTGTCACATAAAACATTAATTTTGTTTTACAGAGAATCAAAATGAATGAGGTTACTGGCTTCAGTGACAGGCAGGACAGCAAGTGTTTCCCAAAAAGAAGTGTGAGACAAGAGTAATTAAGGGCTCTGTGCTAGTTTCTCTAGGCTTGAGGCATTGCTAGTTGGAGGAATCGAGAAAGTGACAGGAGAATTTTCATTTTGGATATAGAGTCACAACTGGAAAACAAAGGCAATTTTTCAGTACCATTACAGAAGGGATAGTTGAATGTATTCTTTCTTGGTGGAAAAAAATGTAAACTCAGAAATGAAATTACCCAGCCCAGACCTTTCCAAACTGATGCAAATTCAGCATGAAATTGATTTCCACCATCTTTGGGATCATTAGCATCACCAACAATAACAAATGTCAAATAAATGACAGATACTCAGATATCAAACTTTTCTGGAAACGACTAGCTTCCTGGTCAAATTTAGAAACCCAAATAGAGACTTCTGGAGTTACTGGCATACACCTCTGCAACTTTCTCTGAAAAGCCAGGTCATTTCTTCAAACTCGTCTCAATCAGTTAAACACTAAGGTTGTCTCTGAGCTGACCAGAGGACTACACTGACCTGAGAAATAAGCATCTCTCAGTTTGAAGAAGTGTTGAAGTTTCATTAGTTTTGTTGTGTGTTCCTCTGCTGGGAGAGAGAAAGAGTGGGTGATAAAAAAGAAATGTTGTAAGCAATAACAGAATTTGATGAAAGCCTATATTTCCACCTCAAAGCTGTTCTCTTTTGAAAATTGACTCCAGCTGATGTATGAGCTGATGTTTGTGTGCTATTCATTTACTTTCAGTTAAAAAATAAAAATATCTATCACTTTGATTTTCCTCAGGCTAAAGGATTGAAATATCCTTTAAGAATTATATAACTTTTTGCTGAGAACAAAAGTTACAACACTTCAAACCATATTCTACAAACTTTGTCTATCCTGAGGAATATCTTGTCATCTGTGAAATGAATACAGAAAGCTGAAAGGTAGGATATTTTTTAGTGGGAATACTCACAGTAGAAACTCCCCTTTATTACAAGTATGTTCTGATTAAATCATTGATTTTTTCATTTAAATCTAAGAGCCATATAGCAGAGAACTCAACTCTCAAAAACACTTTTCTGCTATTTTCAGTGTTCACGACAGAAATGTAGTATTACTGTCCCCTATTCTTCTTCCAGAAGCTGCTATGGTAACTGAGAATTAGCTGACATGAATACACCATAATTCCTCTTTGTAAAATACACAGAAATGAGCACAGCTTTTAATGAGATTTATACCTTTAACATTTTCACTTTGACTCTAGAGTTTATAGACTAAGTTTGCATAGTACATCCTGTCATTATTTTTTAGTTTTATATACACACATAATACCACGTGCAGAAAGCAAGGTCTTGTCAAAATGCTGAAACACAGCTAGCAAAACGTCACATGAATTTTTTTCTATAATTTGTTAGCAGCAATTTTTATGTTTCCCAATATCTGATTATTAGTTTAACTATACATAATATACACAATCATCCATTGCCTTAGATGTTTAAGAGAAGAGGAGGAGAACCTCCATCTGTTCCACACACCAAAAGCCACTGGAAATTATATAGCTGTTTCACCAGTGCACAATGCAAGATGAAAACAAGGTTTTATCCCTCTCTCCATTCTTCAACACATTGCAATGCAATGGTGTTCTGCTGGAACAAGGACTGTGGAGAAAAGTGTAACTTTAAAAATAGTTTGCATTAGAGAAGAACTTAAGGAGCACCACCAAGATCAGAAGCCATTAACTAGACTCAAGCAAACCGTGAGGCAGTCAAATCCTCATAGTGCTTACGGTCTGAACAGACAAATATTTGGTGGTAACTGCAGGTCTGGACCCATTCATTTCTCTACAGTAATGGCAGTAAAATACAGGCTTTCATGAAAAGAAATACTTGTTTCAGTCCCACATTCACCAGAGAAGCAAATGGATGGCATAGCTAGAGCAAAACTATTAGTCTGTACAACTCAGCAACTCCATGGCATGTGAACTGCCTTTGCCCCAAATCTTTGGAGAAGGAATCCTTGCTACCACTAGCTTGGCAGAGGAGTGCATGAAAAATCCTGTGCTGTAAGAAGCTGTCTCCCCATGCAGTATCTTCTGAGAAGCAGGGGAAATGATAATTTCTGAGGAGGTCTTCTAGTAGACACAGACTGATTTCTGGAATAGTAAATCCATGCAACTGCCTGAGGTCTTTCATGGCACTCTGCTTCAGGGCAGTGTGGTAGGCAGGTAAGGGACATGGATTTAAAAAAAAAAAGAAAAAATTGTTTTTAAACTTGACTCCACAATACTCTGCATGCACATTACTGCTAACATAGCCAGACTAAATAATTTCAAAAAGTTTGTATACATCATTATTACAATCATAAATTGTGTGTCACAGCTGCATTTACAGTCCTAAAGAGAATATTTGGTAAGTGGAACTATACAGTGGTGTGATGCATAGAAAGACAGAAGAAAAAAAATCAGCATCCCAGTTCTGGAAAATGATGTGCGGGAATCTGCAGTAAAACCAGGAAAAGGCTAGTTCTTTTAGGCTAAATCCCCTCTCCTACAATTAATATTTTGCCTTCTTCATGGAATATGTATCTTTCCCTTCCAAAAGGGAATCTGAAAAATGTTGCCTCTCTGACTGCTGTGATTCAACATAACTAATATTACATATGCAACACAAGGCAGAATATATGGTGCTTAATTTTGTAGTTGAGAATAAATTTATCTACTTCTGCCAAAGTAACTCCATTTTTAGCAGACTAAGCAAAAGATTAACAGCATACATTAATTAAACTGATGATAACATTTATATGCACTCCAAAATGGAAAGTCATTTTCTGCAACCTCATATTTTTTTAAGGCAATGGCTGGGGTATACATCCATACACTTTTTATTTTTTCTCCTCCCCAGACTCAGTACAGGTAGGCAAATTCACATGACTTCTCTATGACTTCTCAGTTCTCTACTCCAACAAAAAAACCATATCTGAAGGTATACAAGTCTAATTCCTACTTCTCAACAATAATTATTCATTATTTACTTCTATCAGAAAATTAGGGACAAATTTTGCCAAAGAGCAAGCACATCAGAGCCTGCTTCACAATTATTTTCATTCTAAATTATGATAGAGAAACCCTTATTGGAATACTTGGTGAATATGATAAAAACAGAACTGCCCATTCTTAATTTAGTGTTTATTTGTGGGGTACTGGCTGCATTTTGGGAACTATAAACCTCCAGTTTGTAGCTGCTAAATGCTACCAAACCATCCAAAGTTTAAGAACAGTTAATGTCAATCTAATATTCTATGAATAAGACAAAGCTGCCTTTTATTATTAAAACACTTAAGACAACAGGCCAACTCCTTTACAATTGTATATAAGAGCACGGACTGGTGCACTGTTATTGGGCAGGTATTTAATTACATGAAATAATAAATGGTGCTTTGATAATACTTTAAAAAAGAATATGTCATAATAATTCCTAACAGAGAACCAAGCTTTGGTAGTACCTTATAGAACTATGGTAGTTATTTGCTTAACCCCCAAAAGACCGCAAACTCCAGGGTGATCTACACTCAAGAAAGCCCAAGGGCTAGATGAGACAGGAAATTTCATAGTGAAGAGACATTGTTCCCTTCTGTATTTCTCATAGTTAACTTCCATGTCCCTGGTCACTGTACTGCACATGGTACAACATGTCTTTTGGCAGCATTATAAACTGATTAAGACCTCAAGAACTAATCCATAAATTTTAATAAACAGAAAAAGAGAGACCACCCAGATTTCATTTACTTGTTACTTTTAAGCCATTGTTTGTAAGATAACATTTGAAAAGACTTTCCCTTTCAGAAATTAGATTCCCTGACCAGGTAATATAAATTATATTTTTGAGTATTTTGTTGAGAGTCCAAAAGTTAGGTACTAAGTTCACATTGAGAGAACCTTTCCACTTTATCTAGTCAACACAAACCTCCACATGTAGGAAGTTATGTGCATATGAGACTGCAAATGTCATAGTAACCTATTCAATTTTTAGAAATTTAATTCTTTTTATTTCTGGCTAAGAGACAACTAAAACAACACAAGTATAGGTATTAGTCGGTATAATTTTTTTCCTCAAGGACGCATTAGGTGCTTACTTTATCCAAGATTTGTAATTGCGAGGATGAAATGGGGAGAATTGTCTCAGGAGCAGGTTCCCAGTCACTGTAGATATCATTGGAGTACACAAGGTACTTCAGTGACCACTGACATTAAAGTGTTTTGTGCCAATTGAAGTATGTAAACAAAGCTGAAAGGCAAAGTCTCAGCCTTTGAAACAAAGAACATAACATCAAAATTATCTCAAATAATTTCAAGAATAAGATTTGATAGCCTTGTTTGAAGTGCTTTGGTTGCAAATTCAAGTATAAAGCAGAAGAAAAGTGTTAGTAGGCAGGAAAAAAAAGTGTATAAAAACAACCTCTGTTTAATTTAACTTTTAGAATTTGTAGGTAAATTCAGCTATTTAAACTATGTCTCATGTTATGTTGAATTCCTCTTTCATAATAAATCCTGCCCCTCAAGGATATCTATATCCAAAGTAACTATCCCGTAATGTAGACTATAATAGCCCTCTGTGTTAAGAGGAACAGGGACAGAAATAGATACTGTATGACTAAATGCTGATTGACAGTTCCGTCACATGCTCGGCTCTTCTTAAACAAAACTGCAATAAAGACTTCATATCATACCACTCAAGAGATAGTAATATAGTGTAAACAGATGTAACCCTGTGGAAGAAAAAAAATTCTACTTTATTATTATCATAACACACTGAAACATTATTTTTCAAATACATTAGCCAGAGATCAAATTATTCAGTGTCTAATGAGAAAGGAAGAGTTCCTTCTCAATTACCCATTAAAATGGTGTTCCTAACTTAAAAAAAAAAAAAATTCACATGGAAGACTGTTACTATGTAAATACTTAAAGGAAAATATTTTCATGGCATGTGGGAAAGAAACAAGAGGAAAACAGTACAGAGACAGTGACTGAATGTCTGCCAGGTACATATCCAAGACAGCTTAAAAGCCCTTATGAAATGAAACCTAGCTTTTGAAGCTGTCAGAGTTTGCCACCTTGATACATTATTGTACAAGTCTGAAGAATTCCTTGACAGAAGAACTTTTGATAAAAAGCAGCTGAGACACTAGGAAAAGCATAGGGCCTCTCTCACAAAATAATGGTTTATAATCACGCACATGATAAAGAAATGTATCATCTTAGTGACTGACAGACACTCGTAAGTGCACAGGCAAGACAACTGCAGCCACCACAACAACTGGCTCTCAAGCCTGGCAAAAGACCTATCAACATTTCTGTCAGAAATAAGACCATTTACAAATTGGTACCTCAATTCTCTCTCACCCTTGCCCCATTTGCTTCCTGTATTTCATTGTCTTGTGTTAAAGCCCAAGAAATAAGTACAAGATAGAAACTTCCAGCCCATTAGAGAGCTTTAAGCAAAGTCTGAAAAATATCTTAAAAATTAAAATAATAATAATTTTAAGAAGAAAAAAATCATATTATTGTATTGCTTATTTTGTCATCCATAAGTGACAACATATTCAAGAAGATACTTTTCTTTAGGAGTTAAAGGCCCAAGAACAAATAGAGAAAAACAGATGGGTGGAATAACTGGGAATATTATATGGATGCTTTTTAAATGCTCAAAAAGTTCTTTATCAGCAACACCACAGGACAGTCTTTGAGGTACAGATAAATAGAATGGGAACCTTGAAGTACAAACACATAAAACTGTTCTGAAAAAAGTTAAGAATTATAAAATTTCCTAGAAACATATGTGCAATTAAATAATGACTGGACAAATAAGTGAAAGAAAACCTTACTAAGGACTATAAAAAATGAAACCCAACATATGGCTTAATAAATCCCTATCTCCCAGATTACAGGGTGCTATTCAGTAGAAGTATCATTCCGTTTGTTGCTGTGTTCCAATACCATGTTCCCTAGCCATCAGTATCGAAGACAGTTTCATTGGTAGAGGAAAACTTTGGTCTGACCAGATACAATTTCTTATGATCAGCAGGACGACCAGATAAATAAATCTTTGAAGACACTACCAAAAATTCTAAGGATGGATAAAGCCTGGCATATACTCCCAAGTATAGTTACAATAGAAAAAAAATAAATTCTGCAGCACTTCTATTTGGTTCCACTAGCATTGTGATTGTCTCTATATTTATGATTAAACCCCAAATTTAAATATTTAAATCATGATGCTTGTCTTGAGAAACCAATTTTACCATTACCGTCATTACTCCAGTAGAAATTATGCTGCTCTGCAGGGAGATGAGAATCAGTAGATAAAGACTCGGGTCTGTTCTCATTTCAGACTCTGAGCCATGTTTTATAACTAAATCTGTAGTAATTAGAAATAATTTGATAGATGTGATAGCTCATGCCTCTAATACCAACTACTTATGAAGCTGTGACAAGTGGAACACAATCTCACTTTTTCCCAGTCCACCAACTTTGGTGGAATTTAAGTTTATGAAAGATTTTGGTTCAGATGTCTGTACGCACAGGGACTAGACAACCCAGGAAGTTCTTTGTGGCCATAAGGGTGCAAGTGTAAACATGTATGGAACAAAAAGAATCTAATTATCAATTATTGACAATTATCCTTCATAATTTTCTCCTATTCTTCATTGTGTGATTTTGCAAATGGTGCTCTCTTGATCAAAGTAGATACCTTATTTCAGCCATATCAGACATGCACTCAGAAGCCTAGATAGAGCAGCAGCAAATAAGGCCTAACAATCTAAAAATGAACAGAAAAAAAACCATAAAATTCAGACCAAAACAACCTGTGCTCTCACTTATGACATTATTCAGGTTTTACCTAAGCATACATGGAAACAAAGTTCCTTTGTACAGTTTAATAACCTGACAATATCATCCCACCTAGCCAGCCTTGGAGTGCAGCATCTACTGCTTCTTCAGCAATCGTATAACAGAGCTATCAAGCTATCACGTATGCAGGTTTTCTGAATACGTGATTCAAGTCCTCCAGGAATTATGTTCAACATTATTATTCAGAATTACGGCACAACAAGCAGGTCCATACATGAGCTGCAGTCCCTTAGGCTTCTGAAACTCACAAATCTTATTGTAGAAGTGTTCTTGACTGTGCAGCAAAATTATTCAATTTGGCAATAACCTAACATAGTGCATGCACAGTTTGTATAACACATCTGGAACATATCTAACTCTCCCTGTATTTCCATACACCTATTTTAGACTAGGCAAATTAGAACCTGTTATTCCTGAACAGTTAGGACTTCTGAAACTCTATTACAGTTTACCCTACAATAGTCCCAGGATGGGGACTTTTCACGATGCATAAGTAAATAGGGATCTAATCCTGAACTCCTCAACATTTAACATTGTTTCAGCAAGATAAAAGGCATACTTACAAAGGAAGTTAAAGTATTTTCTTTAAAATTCAGATTAACAGAGTTGGCTATGCAGCTGTAAAATCATCTGGCCTCACTTCTACTTTTCTGCTCTAATACCTGAATCCCACATTCAACTAGGAAAAAGTTGCTTATTTTGAGCAACAAAATGCACCATCACTTAACATAAATTGGCATTGAAGGAAACATAAGAATTTATTCCACATGGAATGGCACCAGATATGCAGCGGATAGGTGGTAAGACACTGTTGCCAAGTTCAAAAAGTAGCCTACAGATTAAACTGAGGGTGGAAATGTGCAAGGATCAACACAGGGCCAGTTATAAATGCAAGAAATGTCTTTAATTCCACACTCAGTTGATACTCAGTCTGGAAGACACCACAGGTTCTTTCCAGAGAGGAAAGAATCTGACCAAGGTGGGCATAAACATTATTTCAGCGCAATAAGATAGCAGGGGACTAATCAGTCTTGCAATTGATATCTCAAATTCATTTCTGTGGAAATTGCATAAATCAAATTATTAAATCAAATATTTATTGTGTGTTTGCTGAAAATCAGTGCGTCAAGAAGAACCTCCAATGAAGATCCAAATCCTAACGTTTATCCGGTAGTTCAATTTGGTTACGTAGCTCAAGCACTTTTCAGGGATATAGATATTTTCCTCTCTTGGGCAGACTGACCAGATTCCAACATCCTGCTCTATACTGCTGATGCAAAGTATACATAACAGACCATAACAATGAGGAAAATCATCCTGTGGCCCAGAACCAATTTAGCACTTTTCTTTCCAAAGCATTTTCAGCTATGAGCATGGTGTTGTAGCTTATACTAGGTGACTGCTCTGGCAGATGTCTGGTCTAAGGTCAGCACAAAACCTCCTTCAGTTTCATTTTTCACTCGCCATGTGTAACAAAAGAAGAGCTAGAGTTAGCATTTTAAGGGACTTCTGAAAACATGGTATTGGAAGGCTTAAAGAAATCATTAGCGCTGATTCAGTGCATCTTAAAACTAATCTTTTATATATATATATTTGTTTTGATAATGAGTGCTTTAATCCTCTCTTAAAACTAAACAAAACCCCAAAACAAAAAAAAGCCCAGCACTGATGAGCAATCTTGCAATAACGAATCAGTGTGCACACATGAGGGAAAAACAAATGCAGTTGGGAAACAGATTTCGGTGTCAAGTTTCCCCAAGTGTTGTTATAAATATCAGGAAATTAAAAAATGCTCTTAAAATGCATGAACATTATTTAGGTCTTTAATCTGGAAGGGGCATGATTGATTTTGCAGGGTGGAAACTGCCAACTGTACCAGTGCCTGCAGATGGAAGGGGCCGGCACATAGCTGCCAATTTCAGGGAAGATATTTCAACTACTCTCTAAAATGGATTGCAAAAGCTTGTTGTCTTCTGCTTGCTCCTCTGGGCTCATGCTGCACTAGACAGCTTCGGGGGAGAATGGCATCAGTCTTTTCCCAAAACAGCTGAAGTCACAGAATATGGCTATTTTAGGAACACCAAAAAGTGAAAAACCTAAAGCTCCGAGGGCAATGGGTCCACAAGCTGAAATGGAAGTAATAGTCAACTAAAATTAAAGAGTCTTCCTATTTACACAACGGCCATTTTACACCATAGTGAGAGGAAAACTGAGCTTTAAAGTCTAGAGTTCACTTTTACATCCTTATAATTGAACAAAATCTTCACGCAAGGAAGAACGTTTTCTGGGAACAAAACTACACTGTGTGAAACATGTGCTTGAAGTCCCTCTTGCCGTGTAGAAAACAGTAAAATATGACAAAGAAGTAGACTCGTTTTTCAAATAAGACCATCTTTAAATCCAAATGCTCTTAAATCTCAGCTTGCTCATTTTTATAAATACCTATCAGATTTGAGAACTGATTCCTAGTAAAACATTTTGGATATACAACTTTAGGCTATCAGAGTTGAGCAGCTCCAAGTCACATTTTCAGAGCCTCAAGAACTCCTCATACAGCTATTATGTTAGTGTAAAGAGAATCACTTTTGGGTTTTTTTTTAAGTATCAAACTTACTTGACTTCAATACACACCTCTCCTCAGTTTTTACCTTAGCTTTTCTCCCATATCGTCAAAATAATTTCCAACGGCAAAAGGAAATTGAGTAGTATAAAACCATCTTTTTAAGCCATTTTCTATAGCTTTCTTCTTTCAAGGAGTATCTATTCCCTTTCCTTCTACTCTGCTCTGGAAACTGTGCTTATGCCAGCACCTTGTAAAACTGATTGCTGAGTCTTTTCCTCTGGAATTTAGCACCACTACAGCAGGTTAGTAACAGAGGCTGTCTCAAATATCTTGTGTTAAGGACAGATCTGAAAAGTTATCTGCACTGTGGAGTAAAGCTGTTTTGCTGGCAGTGAGAATACTAGAATGGATATAAAGTGTCTTCAGGAAAATTGTCTTTAGGATTGCATCACATTAAAGACATATGAGCGGTATTTTGTCCCACTGGTTCCAGTAGGGGCAGAACTTCATCCCTGCTTTAGTTCTACCAGTATAATACACATCTGCATACGTGACATGAAAAGACCTCATTCTCCCCCTTTTAAGGATTCTTCCTCTACACTCTTTTTAAATTATTATTTGCAGACCTAATTTGCAGACACTTGTGCCACTACAGAAATGAAATCACCGGCCCAGATTCATTCCCAGTACACAAGTGTGTTGGTTTTGGCTGGGATAGAGTTAATTTTCCTCATAGTAGCTAGTATGGGGCTGTGTTTGGGATTTGTGCTGGAAACGGTGTTGATAACACAGGGATGTTTTCGTTGATGCTGAGCAGTGCTTACCGGTAGCCAAGGCCTTTTCTGCTCCTCACCCCACCCCACCAGCGAGCAGGCTGGGGGTGCACAAGGAGTTGGGGGGGGACACAGCCGGGACAGCTGACCCCGGCTGACCCAAGGGGTATTCCAGACCATGTGACGTCATGCTCAAGCAAGGAGGAAGAAGAAGGGAGCGGGGGGACGTTCGGAGTGACGGCGTTTGTCTTCCCAAGTGACCGTTACGCGTGACGGAGCCCTGCTTTCCTGGAGATGGCTGAACGCCTGCCTGCCCACGGGAAGTGGTGAATGGATTCCGTGTTTGGCTTTGCTTGCGTGTGCGGCTTTTGCTTTACCTATTAAACTGTCTTTAGCTCAGCCCATGAGTTTTCTCACTTTTACCCTTCTGATTCTCTCCCCCATCTCACTGTGAGGGAGGTGAGCGAGCGGCTGCGTGGTGCTTGGCTGCCGGCTGGGGTTAAATCATGACAATGAGACAAAGCAAGGGGCAAGATAAGCCCTTTGCTTTCTCTTTCTTTTTGAAACACTCATTTCATGCTGCACTGCAGGCTTGCGAGATATACTGTAACATCATTTGTTACATATTTCATACTGTAGTGCCATGCTTGATTACATCAATCTATACAAAACAGAAACTGGCAGCCAGTCTCCCAATTTCTGCCAACTGTAAAGGTTAACATGTACGTTGGCATAATGTGGGTGTGTAAATAAGGGAATTTGTGTAGTCCTTTATTTAGCAATGTAAGAAAACATATTTCAGGTCGGAGATGAATAGTTTTCCTTCCCTCCAGGTGTCTATTTTCTATTTTGGAAATTTCAAGGAAGGGATTAAACATGCACAAGCACTACTTAGCAACAAAACACTAGGGAACCATACTGTGTGTACTATAACTTCATTTCATAAGACTATCATCACAAACTGCCAGTATTTCATCACTGCCAAGATGTCTTCGGAGAGAGACAGGAGAAGTCAAGGAAGTGGCTCTCAAGACACCCCCAATAAGCTCTCTGCCATCACTCAAGCCTCCCATAAGGCAAGTTCACCATCCCCAAGGATAATTAACAAATTTACTCCTAGACCAACAACCTTTAAGAAAAAACATTTGCCCAATCAAGTAGGTTTATTATTTCAATTTTGCACCTTCAGAAGTTCTTATTGTTGAACAAACAAAGACATAGATCAGCAACTGTCTTACACAAAAAATGGTTGTTAGCATTAAAAAAAAAAGCTATATATATTTCTGTATTTGTCGACTAAATGCTTTTCTAATCTGATGCAGAAATCCAGATTAAATCAATTTAATGGACCTGATATGAATTTTCCCTTGATATTTTATTCTGGAATTCCAAAAAATAACCAAACAATTTGGCATGAGTAAGCAGTTATTTAACGGTGAAGATAAAAATGAGTGATTGATGTACCTGTTCCCTCTTGTTCACAAGCTGGGTTTGTGTAACTATCTGTAGTGATGACTATTAAACAAAAAAATTCAAATAAACATCCACAAATGTTTAAGTCATGCTGACAACAGTACCATATTTGCCATTCATCTATGTGTACTTTACTGTCTTCCATTAATTTTAAACTATAGCAACGCATTCCTCTGCTGAAGTATTAGAAAACAAAAAATTACAAGTCATATGAAATACAGACAGTTGTCAGGAGATAATTACTTTCAAGGATGCTAGTCTTCTGAACCTCCAGGATAAGATGTAAGAGTGGAAGGAAAAATTAGTAGTGTGCAGCACTCATTACAGGCTGCATGCAGGTGATCATGCCTTTAAACTCACTCTGAATGGCTTAAACATTGAAGGAACATTAGTCTAAAATAAAGGGAGTATATACACATGCAACAAATGACAGCTTTTATGGATGATCACCTCTGCTTAAATAAAGAACATTAGTGCAAGACTCTCCCTATCAAGATTCAAAAGCCTGCAGAAACAGAAAATACCAAATTGAAGCTTTCTAGGAAAGTCCGAGCTGCACCTATGATTCTACCTTTAACTTACGCAAACAGAACTAAGCAAAAATAAGTCTTCTGTTTAATAAGCTATGAATCCATTGACATTATTTTTGTGCCCGCTTTGCTGTTGCAATATGTAACATTTGGGTCAAAAACTGAAATATATAAATCCTTAAAGAAAATGAGACAATGAGCACAAAAGAAACCCGATATCATCTTAAAATAGATAACCACTGGCTGCATATCTCTAATGGAAGTGATACAAGCTACAGACACACCCTTAAAAAGTGTAATGTATTCAAGCTTGGCATATTTGCAATTGTCTTTAGACAAAAATGTGCACAATTTGTAAAATACAACTATAGAATACAAGAAATAGAGCAATAGTAAAGGTGAAAGACTTCCACTTGAAAATGCTGGATGAACATTATGAAGTATTCTCCAAACAAAATGACCAGGTGGAGATTTTGAAGGGAAAGTGTAAATTATATGGTCTATATATGTTGCTGCAAGAGCACAGATCACTTTTCTTATATTCTGAGCCACAATGACAAGGAAAAAAAAAAAAAAAAGATTCCCTGAGGTGGCTAATAAAAGCAGAGGCTGAGGTTCAACAGAAGGAATTATGACTAGAAAAAGGAAGAAAAGATTCCTCAAACAATTTATTGAAGACACTTTTAAGTCCAAACATCAATATTCCAGTATGCTTACATTGGGCCAGAGCAGAAAAACATTTAGATTGAAGGATCTGGTGATAAGAAAACATGAGAAAATGCCACCGTCTGATCAACACTTAATTAATTTCAGTAAATATGAAGCTATTTTAGTATGTCAAAATATGAATATACTGTAATTATTTTTCTTCTTCAGGGGAAGACTAATTTCTTGAGGAGAAATTATGCTCATCTTTACATATATTACTGCAAAATTAATAATTAAAACCTACATCAGAGATCAAGCTAGCACGTGTGAGACAGATTCTTAAAATATTGAAGAATTATTTAATGCAAAATTTTATTTTCAGTTGTGAATGTAAGCAGATAGGCCAAACCTTTTTATGCTAGTAAAGCCAGTTAACTAAATGGGATTTGTAAAGATCAGCTCAGAAACTGCAAGTACTGCAACTGTATATTTGCACAGTGCACACCAGAGTGGGCCCTAATATCACCTGCAGCCTCTAAACACTACTGTACTATTACTCTTAATAGTAATAACAACAACATTAATCTTATTGGGTATAGCAGTTCCTATTTTTGTATTCACAGTAAAGCTTTAAAAATTTTCAAGGCACTTTCAGGGGTACTTTTTCTCAAAGATAAAAAAAATCCCAAGTGTTTAACCATAATCACTGTTGGGAAAATACATTAGCAATGTACACTTTAAAGCACTTCTGAAAAGCTACACTCCTAATACTAGGTAAATGATATATGTTTTAGAAACACTTATGAATACCTATTCACTTATTAGTCTGGCATGGCATCAAAACAGTATTGGCTAAACAATAGTGCTTCTATCATAGTTTTGTATATGGTCAATCAAGTAAACAATATGTATTTTTTTAAAAAATGCTTGAATGCGTGCTTACACAGCAGTTTGTTCAGATCCATTATGGACATCCAAGTAAATAAGTGTTCTAAAGTCCATAACTACATATTCAGTAAATACAGAGCTGCTAGTTTCTATAGAATAAATAATATGCACTATAACAATACCACAATCACAGGGGTTTATCCAACAATGTACTTCACCACAAAAAAGATCTCACAACTCACTGGCATTTCCCCCCACCCTCCCATCATTTCTTTCTTTTGTTTTTAAAGAAAGGTGTTAAAGGAGAGAATATTACCTTTCAAGAAGCTGTTACTTTGTGAGAATACACAACCATTATGAGAAATAATAACACGGAAGGAAATTTTTTCTTGGGAGTCCCTGTAAAACTATAGGCCCTATTTCAATCTCACTGCCTACTTTGGTCACCAGCAGACTTCGATGAGTTCTGCAGTTTGGAGCCACAGTTTTACATTGATGGCATTTGTTACTCTCAGTAATTGCTCAGCAAACATTCAGGAAGGGTTTTGTTTCTAACTACAAATACCACAGGAGAGCAAGCTCTTTAATAATACGATGCATACTTATATGTGGGTGAGAGCTTGCCTTTTCCAGCCATCTTGAAAGCTCTTTACCTTTTTCTCTTCTTTCATTCATGTTTTAGTAGCGCCAACAGGAAGAACGATATCCTAGAGATGAAACAAGTAACTACAGAATTGCAAATAGATAAAGGGTTGCCATTAGGCCATTATATCTCTTTTGTAAGAAGCTGGGAGCCCTTAAAGGAGCATGAAAAACTGATTTTGGCTACAGGAAGATCCATGCCACAGTGGCAAAAAATCCCAATTAATTCTTCACAGGCCTTGAAGTGAAGAAAAGATGCGGATAGAGAGGAACAAAAAAGAGGGAAAGAGCCTAATAGAGAAGACTTCTCCAGCAGAAGCCCAAGACTTAGCAATTTAGATCTTCTTGGGTGCACCAGGATACCCCATAGATATTTAAGACAGGCTTTAAATAGTCAAAATAGACAAAGTAAGGCTTTTGCCTTTAAGATGAGCCTTCCACCTGGACCACTAAAATGATGATTTTCCAGCCTCCAAGGCAGACTAGGTTTGGAAGAACATAAAAATGTCTTAACTTCTCAGAGATCGCAGAGGCTCTGCCTGTATTCCAAGCAGCCTGTAAATCTGCAGCAGTCTGATATATGTACGTGACACCCTTGCAAGTATTGAAATTAAATTAAAAATAATGAACTACTTAGAGTCTATTCATGGATATTCCTGGCAGGATCTATGTGGGCTTGGGAGAAAGGAAAATTTGCTAAATTAATAATTCACTTAGGAACAGTTTGCTCACTGTATGTCCTATTTAAATGTTTTTAAATGTACAGTTTTTACCAGTCCTACCCTTTTTTTAGCCTTCAGCCAGCCACTGAAGTCCTTTTCTAAAGGTCCAACAAGAGAGCTAAATGAATGCAGCAATGATGCCCTTGATTTCAGGAAGGCTATGTACTCACTGGTGTACAAAAGCCTGAGTCTAATGACTTCAGTCTCATCTCAGGGATGCTAAGGTAGGAAGGAATAAAGAACAAATGGTGTTATGATACATCAGCAGTCTACTTCATCAATTGCATAGTGTTTATTCTTGATGTGCTGTTGGAAAATACAGCACAAAAACTGCTTTGTTGACACTAGATTTGTTACTATAATCCACATTTTATAAACACGGGAGAAGGATATTTAAGAGTGGTAGAAACAATAGGACTATATTCTAGGAAGTTTTTAGAACAAAAATAATGCATTAAATCAGTTCATAAATTTCTCTTCCACACAGCAAGAAATTGATATACACTTATCTTTTTAATTACTAGATTAATTTTCCCCATTTAATTAATCCAATTTCTTTGGAGGGATCTTATCGATGTATATAAATACCTGATGGAAAGGTGCAAAGAAGACAGAGCCAGGATCTTTTCAATGGTGCCCTGTGGCCAGACAAGAGGCAATGGGTACAAACTGAAACACAAGAGTGTCCTTCTGAAGATCAGGGAATGCTTTTTTACTGTGAGGATGACTGAGCACTGGCACAAGTTGCCCAGGGAATTTGGGGAGTCTTCCTCCCTGGAGATATTCAAAAGCCACTGGGACATGGTCCTGGGCAACCAGCTCTAGGTGACCCTGCTTGAGCTGGGCAGTTAGACAAGATGACCTCTAGAGCTCCCCTTCCAAACTACACCATGCTGTAATTCTGTAAAAGCTACTTATTCCAGCTGATTTTTTTTTTAATTGTTCAGTCCTGTCTCAAAGTCACACAACTTCCATGGAAATTGGGTGTCCCGTAACTTTTGATGAATAATGTTTCCATCCACACAAAAATAAAATAGGCTTTCTCAGTTCTTATTTTTCTGTATGTTCTAAAGAGCTAAACTTAATAGCACTGAATTCCCCACGCCCCAAAAAACCTACTAAGGTTACTTTTGTGGTGTTTTTTCAAATCCTGAAACCTATCTTTGGATTTTGGTAACTATATCAGACAAAGAAAGACTGAGATCTACTACACAACCCCAAAGGCAGATTTTTCATCCTAGATTTAATTAAATAGGAACATTAGTAGTATTTCATTCAGATTAGTGTAAAATTTTGTAATACAAAAATGAAGCAGGAATAGTTAATTTTAAATATACTCATTCTTATACCAATAAAACCAAATTATGTTCTGATTCCAAACAAGATAACACATATTTGCCTTTTACAGAATTTAAATTACTACTTAATTTTAAACAATTGCTCATGTGTTTTGCCTTACTGGTGTTTTCATAGGTCTTTTGGTTCAATGAAACCACTAAGTTGTGGGTTTTTTTAAAAAAAAGTTGTTGCATTATCTAATATCATACGTGAGAAGTAACATTATAGCTATGTTTTGATCATTGTAAAGCCGGAGGCCTAATCACTATATCCAGTACTGTGTGCTGTATAAAAGGAGATACTTACTACTCCATTAACCTTGTCCAGCAAGCAGGCAGTCACACATTTGTTTTACTTCACTTTAAGGATTATGTAATTAGAAAGTCAGTTAGAGATGAAAAATGAACACATAATTTTTTTTGCAACCCCAACCTAATACAAATTACCTACACCATTACAAAAATTATTTACAGACAAGGTTCTAATTTCACTATGCAGAAAAATAGACAAGATGAGATGAGAGTCAACTTATAGCAATGATTTCATTAGTTGTCTTGCTGGAACTGGCTATGACTACTCTCGACATGAGCTTATAATCCAGCAGAAAAAAGTCCACTTACTTTGTAATAATGATGTAGTCAAAGGACCCTCCTCAAATGTTCTATCTCTTTCCCACTATAAAACAAATGCAAAGTTTTCTTCACAGAGTCCCCCTAGAAAATTTGACAACAACTTGCTTTCTTATAATACTGTCTCTAGGCCTATCAGAAGGGAACAGGCCCTTCTACCCTGCCACAGCTGTTTCTCATCTCTTGTTATAGAAAGACACTGCAGTAAAATGTTAATCAGATACAGATTAAGCACCCTTTTGAGTCATCTGTGCTACATACAGGCAATAATGAACAAGTTACTGAAAATGAAATAGTTCGGTTTGAAGAAAATACATTGCTCTTAAAAAATATCAGGAACTTTCTTCACTTTTATATTTTTAAATTGCTGATAAGTATAATACATGCACTTTTGAAATTAACATTTGCAATTGCTTATGCAACTGGCCAAAAAGCAGGCTAGTCTTTGTATTGAATACTAGATTTTGTACTTTTTCAACCATGTTTAGTACAAATGATATCCAAGGGAAATTTTGCTTTAGGATTTAAAGTAATCTGTGAAGATTTTTTTTATTTTACTGTTAGGGTTTGAAAACACTGCTGTTGTCAGATGAACTAAAATCTGCCTTCACACCCCACCCCCCAAGCCCCCGTTTAGAACTAGCAATCCAGAAATTACTTGGGTTTTTTAAGAAAAACTGTAAGAGGCTGTAGTCAAGACAATAATCTTTTTAAATGTTTACATATACTCTATAGCAAAAGTTTATTCACCAGTTTTTCCACCAGCTTTTTTTTTTTTTTTTCTATTTTCTTGTCATATGGCAGCTTATTAGTGGCTCAGGAACCAATATTTTAAGGCTAGTGGGAATAATTACATTGACAGGCAGTCATACTCAAGATTTTATTAAGTATTTATATTTCTTATTTATTTATTAAGTATTTTTTCAACACCTGAAGTGCTTGTTCAAACAGAATTTGAAGCAAAGCCATGTTCAGTATCTACTGGTTTAAAAATATGTAAAGTAAAAATAAGTAAAGTAAAAGATGTAAGAGAAACTACTAGGTGAACATAATGTTTCTTTAAGGCATATCATCTATTGCTGAAGATACCAAACTATTATCAGCAGTAAACTATGCTGTTACAGCTTTAATTGGTGGCTACAAAGCCACAGTAGAGGAACAAATGCAGAAACCTGAAAGTTCAAAAGATCGATAGATAAGCAGCATGTTACATGATAGTTGAAATGAGATCCTCTGAGAAATGAATCTTGTGCCACAATAAGCAAGTATCCCTATGTGATTTGAGACCAACTTTAATATAGGATTAGAATCAAGATATACAATCTGCAAAATGCTGGTAAACAGCAATAAAGGTACCATCCTCAGATGTGGCTGTTGATTTGAGAGGTATCTTGCAAAATCACTCCTCTTCCTCCACAGACTTCCTCCCACTGTTAGAGCGTGGCAAATAAGGAGTTTTTCCTGTTGTGGTATAGAGCATTGCCTACTCTGGATAGCTATCTTTCCCCCTCAGCTTTTAGTGAACAGCCAAAAATAAATAAATTTCAAAAATCATATCTTTTTTTAGAAGTGTGCACCAGTTTTAGACAGGTACAATCACAAACACTTCATGCAGGATTCTAATTTTATCTATGAAATCAATCCCATACAAGAGGTTGAATGACGGGGGGGGGGGGGGGGGGGGGGGAAAGAGTCTGAACTTATGCTTTTCAGATGTCATTTACCACTCACTTGCTTTTTGTACATTTCTTTATTATTTCCAGCATTTCTTTGTTATATTCCACTTAGTGTCAAGTGTCCAGGCTGCCCTGGTTAACTTTTCAGGTGTCCAATAAGCAGAGCAAGGGATCACTGGGCATGCATCACTTTATTCTGCTTTAAAGACTTGGTAGATCTGATGCACCTCTGATGTAGATACACTGTACGCATGGCTGATCCATTTTTGTGCCATAAATCCAGCGCACATCAGACTCACCATGCATACAAACACATTCTGTCTCTGACTTCCTAGAAAAGAGAAACACTGCTTTTGAAAGGTCAAATGACAGCAAGTATATTAGTTGGAGGAACTGAGATCATAATTTGCAATACACAAACATATAGATAAGGGTGCAAAACTAAAAGCTAGAGAAGAATCTTTAGAAGTCAATACCTCAGAATATCAAGCTATTAAATAAAAGGCAAAGTTAACTGAAACTGGGTTTTGATTTTACTAATTTGAAGATGTGCTCAGTCAGGTCATTCAGCTAAGTAGTCAAAACTTCCAATCCAGTGACAGAACAATTTAGAAATAAAAGTAAGCCCTTTTTATTAAAAGAATGGATTTCATCTTTAAAATGTGCAGCAAAGCAATTGAACTTATTTTCCATTTCACAATATGAAGGGGCTTTAAGTATTCAAAAGTTGGAAGACAGAGTTTTGTGCATATCTAGACTTCCATCTATTCGTCCTTCCAAACCCTTTCCAAAATCTCATTGTTTCAACACGTTATTGTTTATTTTCTTTTCATTGCTTTACTTAACTCCATAGACAGATATTCTTCCTTGCTCCCTTTCTCTGCCTTCCCCAAGTGAGGAAGGGCTATTGGAAAGAAACACAAAAAGGGAAAGCTATTAGCAGCAGCTCGCTTTGCCCTAGTCTTGGCCTTTACATAGATTAGTGCAACATATGGCCTCAGATAAGAGCAATACATTTGAGCAGGGTCTTACGGAGGAGGGCACACTAAAACACTACCTCTAGGTATACCAGTGAGTGGCCTTGACACACCTGAGTGCATCACTGGATTTGTGCTTTGGTCCTTAAAACACGAGAGCCTTTCATCTTTCAAACTCTTTAAGCCACACTTGTCAAGACTATAACAGCAACAGACTTTGGGAGGGCAGATGCACAAAAGGGAAGCCCACTTAATTTAGAACCTGCTTGTTGAAAAGAAGAAAAAATTGTCAAAGATTCACTTGGAAGGAAAGGACAGATCATAGTTGCGCTCATTCACTGAGTTGTATGTTACCCCACAAAATACAACATGGGAATCTGTTAGACATGTAAGAGGTAGTTCATGAAACATTGAGTAAGATCTCTGATTCACGCAAGTAGGCAAACAACTGACAGTAAGATACACCTGCTCTCCTCTTATTTCCCAGATGTTTGATAGCTACCCCTCTGCTGAGATGGCTGTCGATCACACAGTCAGCAAAAGGGAACATATGCTGCTCGCTTAGCAACTCCAAATCACAGCCTGGCATCTCAAAGCAAGCCTAGTCCTATAAGGTGTTTAAATTAAGGTGCTTGACAGTAAACTGGAGCAGCTGGGGCATAGCCATGTATTCTCTTTTGTCTTCTGTTACAAAGGTGATAACCTTGGATAGAGGAATGAGATAGCAACAGCAAAAAGCTACAGGAAGACTCAGCAAATATCATCTGCTAGATACCTTAGACCTACTTTAGGATATTTTTTCAAAGTGCTTTGTAAACTCTTTAAACTTTTAGAAGAATGTATTTTTAATTGATGGAAGTATGACGCCTATGCAGCTACATACAGTATTGCCAGGTAGAGTGCTAGCATTCTGAAGCCTTCAGACTTCACTATTGTTATCACTCAGCTGCTGCATTTGGTCTGATCTGTCCACAAAACTTTGTTAAAATGGCTTCTGTTTATTTCTTTTTTTCTAGATTACATGCCCTTTTCTTCCATCTGTAGTCTCCACAATCAAAACTACAGGAGGCCCTTATATTTAGTATGAAGAACCATGCAGATATCGCCTTTCATCTAGGAATTTACACATAGGGAGATGTTTTCTGTATTGTCCCTCAAATACAGTTCTCACAACTTTTGAATGAGATAGGCAGAACCACAAACAAAACCTTAGAGTTTACCTAAACAGCCTGGCACTCTCCGACAAAGTACTGCTAGATCTAAAGGCAATTTATTACTGGAACAGCTATAAACAAAATCAAATACTATGTATTTCCCTCCTCGTCCTTCTTTCCTGACAAATTTTTCTACTTCTAGAACATAAAGGAGTGAAGTGAAATCTGATTTATCCTTTCTATAATGCTGAATTGATTGGACACTGGTAAAACTTCAGCTTCCCAAAGGACAAAAACATTCTAATTTGCATGCTGATTAGTCTGACGGGGCTACATAGCCAGTGTATGTATATATTAACACACAAACTCTTGCCATTTCTATTAATTCAATGTGTAACAATATATATTCAGCTGATACTCAGATTTCATGTTTATAACTTGACAAATTAGTTTAGTGCTGCTGTGGAGATAGAATCAAACTGCTGTGTTTATGCTGTGTTGCCTCTTCAACTATGACTGTATAAAAACAGCATTTACTAAAGGAAATGGAAATTCATTTTGGTCATGAATGCTCTGCTCAAGTAAAAGTTCTGGAATTTAAGAAGCACTTAGTTGCTGCATTAGGCCATTTAGGATGTTTCAGCGTCTCAATTGACTGTAATACCAATCTGCTCAAGTGCCCTGTTAATGACCTTCCATCTCACAGCAAGCTCAGGAATTCAGTGTTTATACTTTTTTTTTTAACCATACCATGAACAGACTGAAGGACAGATCCTTCTTTCTCTCTCTATTGTGGCAGAATGGCGTAAACTGTTAACATTATTTCAAACAAAAAACCCTAACCTTCATGCCTCTTAATGAAAATTATCATTGGCAAAAGGTAGGAAAAGGGAACCACTTAAAATTACAGGGTGTTAAACATTAAGAAATTTAGAATTTTTAATGTTCTCTGTAAACAAACAAAAAATATTTGTATACACTAACTTCCATGTTGCAGCATGAAGCATTCCTAGTTTTGTGTTATTGTTCTAAATGAATACCTATGACATAGTAATATGACTCTAAACTGAGAAACACCATTAGCATTTCCCAAAGCACTCTTCAGAATTTTAGGATAAGTAGTGAGCAATGCAATATATATTTAGAGGACTGGATCTTCAGCTGATGCCACTGGCATAGCTTCACTGCAGTCAAAAATTTTAGTCATTTTCACAAACTTAGTATGTGATCCTGAATATCCGTTTTGTTAACAAACATGAATATTTAATCATCTACCCTGCCAAGTCTTCACTTCCTCAGCTGGACAAAGAGCATGAGAAAACTTCCTTGAGCAATGTCATTAGCACTTGTCTGCATTGTTTACATTTTACTGTGGCAGTCTCTAGTAAAAATCTCAGTTACAGTATTCTGGAAAATACTAAAGCCAAATTCCATTTTTTTATCTTTCTTCACAAGCCTCAAAAGAAAACTACTTACAAGTTTTGCACTTTCTGTTTCTAGCAAACAGCAACATGTTCCCATGAGATTTCACACCTATATGCATTTTCTAAATTATCATGAAGAACACAAATTGGAAAGAAAAAAATCTTGTGATACTCTGAAAAGGTTCTAAAAGCTGAACTCTAATTATAGAGAACAATATAGAATTTAGAAAGTAATCGCTCCCCCTCTGCCCCTAGTAGAAATTTGAGAATGTAAAACACTTTGCTTGTTTTTAGAATTTTGGGTTTGCATATCCAGGAGAGCAATCCATGCCTTCGGAAAACATGAATACTTTTTAGGATATCCATTCTTAAAACCCTCAGTGGGCTATGGGAACAGTACCTGTTCTAGGATAACAGCTATCGCAGAGTACTTCACATGCAGTTATGGACAGATTAGGGCCTTTACTATGTTGCACCATGACAATCAGACATACGTAAGCATACAGTTAGAGCCTTAAGTTGTGGCTGTTAAATGAACTTGGTTCAGTTTCATTTTCATCTCATTCATAACACAGATCACCTCAGCCAATATGTCTAGTTAAATACCTGGTCCCTTAATAATGCTAGATAGCAAATACGGCTGCTGAAGTTAGTGGGAATTATATGGTTACAGTCAGTCTGTACACTCCTGTTACTACAGACTGACTGGAATGTGAATTACTGTGTTCGTGTATCAATTCTATCAGGAAGAACCTATAGAAAGACTTAGTTAATACCACTCTAGTTAAACCAGTTCTCGTTTTTCAAAATGCTGTTTTCATCAAAATACTCTCTATTAATATGTTTTTTAAATGTTTAACACAAATTTCTTTAAATGTACTGTGGAGAAGAGTATCTATCAAATATTAACATCTCTTATTTCCCAATGAGTTCATCAAGACCCTAATCCTCATTTTTAGCCCATTAATAGACTCTTTATAAATACTATTTTATGGATTTTCTCATATTATATTTATTTCTATCATTGTGGAATTATGTTTCCAAAGTCCAGTAAATTGTTAAATTACTCTGACCACAACTGATAAGAAGGTCTCAAGCAAGACAAGGTAAGAAAATAAAGCATCTACACTTAAGACACCTAAGTACTGGCTTTATGAAGGGAAATTTCACGTCAATAAACACAAAGCACCTGATCAGATTCAGTCAGGCTTGGCTTCAGTATTATGGCCACACCTACAAATACAGGATTCCATTTCAGGCACACCATACAATGAACAAAACTGACTTACAATCCAATTGTAATAGAAGCATTTAATAAACCCCCTCAAAAATAGAAATCTCCATAGAAAGAAATTTTCAAGTAAGTAAATCAAATCTGTGGGTATTTCTGAGAGTACTGCAGAAAGGAAGCCATTTTCTGAGCACAGCAGACGTTAAGCAAGCTTTACAAAAGCCTAGGAAATAAACTATGTACTCTCGAGCACCATCTACTGACATTAAGTATTTTCCTACTTACAGAAATGGCACTCAAAGGTGTATCCAATTGAATCTTCCAAATAGCTCCGAAGCAACAGACAGAACTGACAGATTTGCTTGTACAATTTCTTGGCACAGAGAGCGTACACCTGTAACACATAATCAAGCCTACTGTGCTGCAACAACAACAAAGTCTTACGCAAACCATTGCACTGTTGGGTTCATCAGCTAAGAACCTCCTCTAGAATGAACCATGACTTGAGGGGATTTGTTTTAGTAATAATCTAGCCCTCTAGTTTTTTTATGCATTGAGAAAGACCAGCTTGGATGGGGGGGAGACATTATAATGGACCCTGTGTAATTTTTTAAAACAGAAACTCAAGCAATGGATTGTTCATTTAAAATTTAGAATTTTCACTTAAAATGCAACTAAAGTTGCAGCAGTAATATAAACTGTTCTTTCTATTAAAGTATTAAAACAGTAAAAATGGCATAAACAAGGTGGAACTTAATCAAATGTTAGTTTTTAGATACACTCAGTATTGCATTCTTACTAAGTGTTTTATAAGAGCAGAAACTTCATTCAACACGTACTGCTGCTACTTTAAACGGAATAGCAATTCTCAGACTTTTGAACCTCAAGTATGTTTAACTTCTCATGTCTCACAGCCCTGCTATGAAAACTACCTTAACCAAGCAGCTCAGACACATTTAGTAGAAACATTAGAAAATTCTGATACCATGCTGTCCAGATTTGTCCCGTCAAGTCTCTTCTTTCCTTATCAGTAAACAGTAAGAGAGACTGGTCTTAAAGCTGGTTCCCAAGCCTGGATGTCCCCTTACTTGCAAACCAGAATATGGAGAAACAAGGGATGGTGGAACTCAGAAATGTGTATTCAAGCCTGATTCTTGACCAGATTTGGAGTTGGGATACGGCTACAGAAAACACCCCAACCTAGGATCGCTGTTGCTGAGGAATTCTGAACATTTTTTAATTACAAATCAGAAAACAAAACAATTTGGAATTTCCTGTAGCATGAAAATTCTTAATACTTTCCATTTAAGAGAAATGAAAATGTTTGTGATCAGTTCTTCGGTAAGAGAAAAGTTTGCTTTCTCAGCTCCTTAACTTTGCAGGCACAGCCCAAAAATCCTCATTGCCTCATTTTAAAATGTCAGCCTTAATATTTCCAGACTTCTCTAGAAAAGCAGAGACTTCTTACTTAGAATACATCTTTAAGCTTCCAGAGCCCCAAATACTGATCCTCGTACAGCCACACACCACCCTGCCATATGTGGACTGAGCTCCGTGGCAGAGAGCACAAAGCACAAAGCCTTTAAACCTCAGGCAGTCAACTGGACATTGTTTCCCCAAATCCTAAACGCCCTGGTTTAGGCATCTTCCAGTGCTTTTGTTAGCTGGTTTATGTTCGTGGGTTTGTTTTTAGCTCTTTCTGCTCACTGAAAGAGGCCAACGCTGTAACCTCCCTCATCTGCCCCACTGCTGAATCCGAGCTCAGGAAAGCAGCAGGCTTATGCAGCTGAGGGGAATGGGGACAGAGACTGCCCATTGCCTTGGGAAACCACTGCGGCACTCTGCTTTCATTTGTAAACCAAAGAACTGAGTTGTGGTTCGGGAGTTTTAGGGATGCATGTGATGCGGTGTGGAAGTATTTCTAGCCTGGAGGAAATGAAGCTCTTTTAAGGATATTCACTGGCATCTCTTACAAGACTGTCAATCTTACATTCGCTCCCCATGTCATCATTCCATTATTCAAACTTGTTTCGACATGATATTCATTTGTAATTTCATGCAATACTTGTGTTTCCATAACATTTACAAAACTATCATCCACTGATAAGGGAATCTTCACATAGGCCAACTCATCGTGCAAGTAACTCAGTTTCTGACCTGTTTCTCCTTGTAGACTATTTAGAGCATAACTAATCTTAAATCCTATTAAATTCATCCAGTAAGCTCATATTTGCCGAACAGAAAAAATTACTAACACTTGCTGGAAGTTAAGCAAGTGGTTGATTGTTTGACTGAATTGACACCTCTATACCAGCTTTTTATGCTCAGTTTAAGTGACTACTTCAATGTCAAACAATTTTAGTACTTCCATTCAAGTATGAAGGCTGGCATTCTTCACTGTTTTCTATGTACAAAACAATTAAGTTTACACATATAAATGGCTACTTGAAGTAATTTTTTTCATAGACAAGAACCATTTCTCCTTCAAACAAGCAAATAAAAACTGAGTCGAGAATGCAAATATAAGTTGACATGTCACTATTTTAGAGAATTATAGTAGAAAATTTAATTACAAGTGAACTTCAGCATGATTTTTGCAAGCTATTGACAAGCTGCTGCAATTTCTAGGACGAGAAAACATTTTGAGATAGTGGAAGTATTTACAAGTGTTACTGCATGCAAAGCATTTATGATGCCTACACCAAATTACAATCATGTCCTTTTTTTAAAAAGAAATATGTGTAAGTAATATATACATTGGCAGATACCTGGCTTTAGAACAACAAATACATCCTACACAATAAATTAAAACTACAATACATAAGGTATCCACCTGAAATAAAGTTACCCTACAAGGTACTCTTAATTAGCCAAATATTTTTCCCAAATATGACACATCAGAATAAAAATAGAACCATAAAAGAAAACCTACATATGAGCATAATGAACACACATGATCTGGCTTTTTATGTATAACGGTGCCAGGAAATACTCTGTTGGGTTTTTTCCAAAGATGTATTTTCTGAAAAAAAATCACTGAAGTAGATGTTTTCTATGAATGATCGTATCGATCATTCAGCTACAGATATTGAAAAATACTTGCTTGCCACAGTTGCTTGCCACAGTCACTTCCCTCCCCAAAACATCAAAACGCCTTTTGAAAAATTTGTTTCTTTGAATGTGATTTTTAAAAATGATCTATTTTTAAGAACAACTCCAGGCACGGTATTCTGAAAATTATATGTCAAAGTTTTAAAGATTATTCTGTTTCAAACCAGAAGTCTTTTTTAAATTTTCAGGTTGCCAGACTGAAGAAATCATTCGTTTATAGGTGTTTTTAAAAAAAATGCACTACATTTAGTATGACCTCCTATTCAAAAAGTCAACCCAAAGATACTCCCCAGCAGCTTGCAATTAAACTACTAGGAGGCTCTCTGCAGTGATTGCTGTCTGAGCTTTCAGGCTTCAGCTACTCTTCCAGGGGAACAACTGAAAGTCACTGGACTTCAGCCTCTGTAGGGCACCCATTAAGTCCACAGGCCTGACCTAGCACCCACTAAAATTCAGCTGGATAGACTGTACAGGGAACTGTTTTTTTCTTTAATGCTATGCACCACTGCGATTATGCTGAAATCGGAGCATCAGTAAGTTACACTGTGGCAGTACACTGTTTCACTGCAGTGAGACAAACCTCCAAATGACTCATTGATAGCTCCAACCAGACCAAAAGTGAGAAAAGACATTGAGGTGGTCTGATTCACTATTTTGCTTCAAGTACTTAAACTAAGGAAATTAGGACCTAGACTGAAAATCAACAGACATGGAAAGGGGCTTTTTTCCCTACTGCAATATAAATTGTTAAGAAACAGGTTGTAGGATGCTTGAGGTCATGAATCAATTATTTGAAACAGGGGTAACCTAGCTTCTAGGTCTAACGTCAGTGTGCTTTAGAAAAAGGGTACAGCTTCATCAGAAAAGCCAGAACAGATTCCTCATATTCATAGTCCTCCCTGCAAACCTTTTCCCCTTCACAACCAAGTCCTCCCTTTAAAAGTGGGAAACGTAACTAAGTAGTCCGCTCTATTCAGAGCAGCAAGTCTGAAACAAAGCAGGTCTCATGTGGCAGGCTACCCATGTCATCATACCACAGAGGTGTCCTGAATACCTGTCAATCTTTTCTTTGGGAAATTGTGTAGGCAGGTATTTGCTGGCCCTGAAATAAGAATCCAAGTCTCCATTGCTTTCAAGAGCTACAGCTCGTACCCGCCTAGAGGAATTTTATCAGACTTTATCACTTCAGAAGTGAAATCATTACAGGGCTACGAAGCAAAAGGAAAAGCATCTCCTCCTGTAGTGGAAACAAGTCTTTCATTTTGGTAATACTGCAAGTGCACCGAAACATACATTCTGGAAGTCCTAATAAACACAGTTAACTTTTTTCCAAAACACTTCCCCCTCCCCCCCCCCCCCTTTGTGAAAGGAAATTTTAATCACATCATCCACTAAATAAAATGTACTTGAATTTGAATTTTGAATCATAACTAGAGAATCAATAATTTGCAAAGTTTGAATATGACTCCAAAAAACATTTATGCATCTACCAAGATGCATTGATTTTTCATTAGGTATTTTTATTTCCCACATTCTTATAGCCCTGTTTTTCGCTTTCCTCTTCACAATAGCTTTACTCCTTTCTAAATTCCAGCATGTGAATTATTTCACCTAGGATTTCCCTCGTGATTAATATATGCAAACATTACCATGAAAATATCGATGTCACTTTTTTTCTTTTTTCTTTTTTTTTTCTTTTTAAAGAACTCAGGTTTATTGTTATGTGGCAAGTATGTTGTTGTCATGGGAGCAGTATAAAAGGTAAGCCAAAGGGTGCTGAAATAAATGACCAAACATCATACCTATCCAAGAAATACTAATAAATTTTAGGTTTGAACAAAAGAGAGTTCTGACAGTCATCAGACACATGGGCTAGGTGCACATTTTAAGCCATTTGATACATTTTAATTGTCAAGTCTTTGCTCAACCATGGGAAAGCACCATGCTCTCCAGCAACCTATTTCACAGTCTGCATGTCACAGAAGTTTGGGGAAGAATTGAAGTTTCTACAACTTGCATTTCTGGAATCTTTCTAGTTCTATTGTGAGCTGCATTTGTAAGGGTTCATCTACTGTTTCCACTGATGAAAAGCACACATTGCCTTCGCAGTTTCAGAAGCTGCTGCCTGTACCATAAAATAAGTACATCCTTTACTGCCATTGGAGCGAGACCACTTCTCATGCTTCCTTTAGGGAGACTGGTAACATATCCAGAAGCATAAACCCAGTAGAAAGTAGCAGAACTGAAGCTCCAAGTCATTTATGTCCTTTTGAAAGTTGCAAATGTGCCTTTTTGGGGAGAGATGTGAAATCTTTTCACTAGTCACCCTCATTGTCAAACTCCATTTTGATAGCTATAGTACAACTTCTTTTGTAATTGTTGTCCTGTGTTGACAGTTTAACCTTTCCAATACCACATCAATTAAATTTCAAGATAAAAGATAATAAATCATACGTGGGTCAAGAAGCATGCAAAAAGTAGCTTCTAAACCAAGTCTTATTCTGTAGAGGCTAAAATTGCTTTCCTAGTTTCCAAGTACAATCACTTGTGCTATATTGATAGCTAGCCAAAGCACAGACCTTTGTTTTTTAAAATTTATATTTTATCATCATGCTCAGTCTCAGTAAATTTGAAAAGCACTTGTCATATATTGCTGTGTATGTCATACATACATTCATTTTTCACCATGGCACTACCTGAAAGGCACTTATGGCTCAGAACTACATTAACCTAAACCTAAACCAAACCTGATCATAAAAGAACCAATTGAATTCAAATCAACTCACTGCAAAAATAATCATTTTGTTGGGCTCTGCAAATGCACTGGATACAGGGATATTAAATATGTTAATAATTTAAATCTGTACAGATTGTGCATGTCAGAGTGGCAACCAAGTGAACCACTTTAGCTCAGCTTTTATTTTCTGCTTATCTATCCTCATTATGGGTCTTACCTGAACCCAAGGTAAATAAACTATCCCCAGAACATCCACCCCAATACATTTGTCTCAAAAATTAACAAGAATATTGCCACAAGAACCTTCTAACACCTTCTTGGGGTGTGCTTGGCCTGCTTACTTCAGAGCTTGTTATCAAGCATGTCTTCACTATTCAGAGCGGTAAGTCTGTCCTACAGCACAGTTATTAGGAGTTTTACTTTTCCAGGTCCTAAGAAAATAATTAATCCAAAGTTAGCATGCAGTACTTCTGTTTCCTGGCGTCAGCATGCTCACAGGTCTGAAAAAACACTCGCCAGTTGCTTCAGGTCAACAGTTCAAACTCGCTCAACCATTCTGTAGTGAACTGCAAGCCTGCAAGAGCAGAAGTGGGCCCTGTTCTGTCAAGATCTTCTTGATAGAGCTGCTGCTCACCAGGCTGAGCTTCTCCTTTTAAAAGCCAGTCATCACAGACTAAGAGTGGAGAACTACTCTGTTCCATAATAACTTATCTAGGGAAGAATCTGCATATTGTAATCTATAGCCTTACTACGAATTATCTGAAATCTTATCCACCGTTAGAATCACTCATGACAAGTGTTTTATAAATAATTGGCAGAGATAAAAAGAAACTCAAGACCATGTTTACTCCACATGCTATACACACCTGATTTTTTAAGTTGGCCCATTATTGCACGATCAGGATGAGTGGCTGAATGTAGGTCTGACCAGTCTGTCAAAGACAGAAGACTTCACGGGTTATGCAGTAGAAGATCAGAGGAGAAAAAGGACCTCAGGGAAAAGAAGTTAGGTGCTCTTAGAAGCTGAAGGTGTATCTGGGAAAGACTAGTACGTAAAGTTTTGTGGATTTACCCCTGGCCTTATGAGACAAGGTGTGAACCAGCTGTAACAAGGTGGTTTTCCCCAGTTAAAAAAACCAAACCTGCACGGCCTTCGGCATAACCCCCAACTAGAACTTGAGTGAACGTAAGGTCAGCACTGTTCATGGCCCCACTTGGATCTTTGAATTGAGCATGAGGCTTTTCTTCATTTATAGTCAAATAATTTAAACACAGATGCCTTGTCCAAAGAGCAGTCTGCAATCAGATTTAAGTTAGAAAGATAGCTCCCAGCTACTGTGCTGTATTTCCACAACCACTTCAACATAGGTGAGGCATACAGTTTCACTGCTCACTCACACTTGCAGCTTTCATTACTGCTGAAACTCACTGAGGTTTGGGGCTCTGGTCATTGGGTGTCTTGTAGGCACATAAGCATGTGTGTACACACACATACTCGTAGTAATCTCAGCTTTACAAATCAATCGTACTTCGCTTAAGTGAGCTGTTGCTACCACACACTGCTAGCTGGTAATGAAGCCAGTCTTATCTACTACAGCAGCTGTCATTTCTGCCGCATGACCTTCTTCTACCAGTTTTCAGGCACCCAGATGAGAGCTTTTCTTATTTGAAACTCCTCAATCTGGCTGGAGAACCATCCAAGTCATCATCAGTTGTCAGCAACCTACATGCTAACAGTTCCCTTGAGCCTGCAGGCCTGTGCGCTTTGCTTTCATCTTTCTCTGGGGCTCAGCTGCTCCCGATAATTAGCCAACAGAACCACAGAGTGCAGCCTAACAAAGCAGTTAAGGCGATTCAAAGGCCAACAGACACGCTAAGAGAAAGTTGAGCCACACATTCCCACTACTTCCCTACCACCACCTGACCCCTCAGCAAGTAGGTTAGAAAGCCACCCCAACAAACAAAAGAATGCAGTAATCTCCCCCAAACTAGCTGGTGGTAGGATTAAATAAGTATTAGCGCCAGGAGAAGCACAAAGCCAAGCTGGAGAGGAAGGAAGCAGGAACATCCCTTTCAGCAGGGGTTAGCCTTTTGATTGGTCTTATCTGCATTGTCACACTGTGGTTGGAGGGGTGTGCTTCAGGAGCAACTGAGCAGACTTAACAGCTTTCTGATGCCAAAAGGAGCAGTCCCATTCTCCTCTCCCTCGCATTCCAGCTCTGGCACGTATCTGACCCCTCAGAAAACCGACTCATTAATCCAGCGGAAAGCTATTTGCTTTTTTGGTTGGGTTAGTTTGCCAGTGGTTTAATGAACTGAATTGGCTCAGAGTGCGGTCAGAGAAGCACCGACCAACAAAGCAGAAGCAGGGGAAAAGCACAGCCAGGAGAAGGGGAGGATGCAGTGCTGCCCCTTCACACTAGCCAGCAGGCAGCTCAGCCATCTCTCCCCAGTGCGCTCCCAGTCACCCAGCTGGCAGCTGGCCCGCTCTGGCTTTCCGAGGGAAAGCAAGCCAAGAAGGACGTGTTTCTACCTACCCAAGTGGCAGCTCTTCCTTTTGGGACTAACGGCATCCTGCAGCACAGCTTAGCACCTCTTAGTCATAGCAGGCTAAGATTTATTGTCCAGCACACCTTAGCTGAGATATGGTCGGTTAAGGTTCACCGCATCTGCTGAAACCTCACGGCTCAGCTCCACCACCGCATCTGCTGAAACCTCACGGCTCAGCTCCACCACCAAGCCTCCTGCTTCAAGACCTGCTTCCTCTCTGTAGCCCTCAGCCCCTTGCAGCAGTAGGCCCAGAAGCCCTCCCTCGTCGGGGGCCACAGGGACCGGCACTGCCTCCATCGCCCGTCTCCCAGGGTGGCCTTCCCTCCCTTCAACACCTCCTGCTCCACAGCCCCGGCCCCTTCCCACCCTCCACCTGTAGCCGCACCCGGCAGCGGGTGCTGATGCCTCAGGAGAGCGGCCGTGGTGCTGCTGCGCAGAGACCAAACACGTATTGTCGCGGTTTGTTGGATGACTTGAGCTTTCCAGATTGAAAACCAGTTAGTTCCGTTCAGAACTGACAGACGAGGGGGGCAGGGAACAAGTACCCTTGGGCGGCCACCTTTATCAGGTTTGAAAATCTGATGGTGCTTTTGTATCAAGCGTTTTTTTGTATTAAGTCTTTTCATTGCGGTATGGAGAAACAATCGTGACATTGCAAGTTCCCTCTTCCAGTACTGACAGAACAGAAGACATATGAAATGCTATATCTAGATTACATTTCCATCCTTCAAACAGCTTAAAAATTGTCATTAAAAGAACATTAAAGAAAACAGAAAAAAATCAATAAATAAGCAGGTAAGTAAATGGTAAGGCCGTTATAGATCTTTTCTTAAATACACCTAACCCCTGAAATGAAAGAGAATTAGTATTGTGGAAAACAGTTTGAAAATTAAAATCTTTTAGTTCTGCAGTAACTGTAGGAACATATTACGAAGTTAGGCAGCAATCATATGCATAATTAAAGAAGTGATTATATGTATATTTATACCATCAATGCATAATCCTCAATTTGTTTAACATAAAACAGAACATCAAGGAAACGAGAATTTAAATTCCACTTGTTTAATATGGAACATTAAGTACACAAAAAATTGCTTGTAATTTTAAACGGTATAAACTTGAACAAAATTTCAAGGTGGAGAATATTTGGGAGGAAGTAATGAGTAAAAAGAAAAGGAAAATATTAATATTATGCTTAATGAACAGAAACTTCATTTATAATAATTAAGGAGTGGTATGCTCCCATTTCAAATACTTAAAAAGAAGGTGATGCCAATTAACAAGACATCTCTTCATTTTATACAAACAAGATAGATTTGAGAGTTCTTAAGTATTCACACAGAATTTTTGTCTGGCTCCAGCACATCAGGAAACATGCGCAAACATCTCCCTTACACCATATATGTCTCTAGTAGCAATCATCTCAGAAACGTTAGCTTATATTCAGTTTAATAACAGGATGTATTCTGTGTTCGTGATGACAAACTGGGGATTTTTGTACTATACGTTCAAGTTGATTAGTACACTGAATGTGATTGAGAAGTCTTCACCTCCTTTTTGCCCTCCTGCCCCAAACAGGGAAGTTTGGGAAAACACAGTGGACTCCCTGTAGAAAGGAATGAAAACACTGCTTGTTTGCGGAGAGGGGTCTCCATGAGGTGCTGCTGAGGAGCAGCCAGACCTTCTTCACAGACTGGAGGAGCCATGGCCAAAGCTCTGTAATTTTGAGAAAAGGTGATCTCTGCTTCCTGCTAAGCACTGAATTTGATGGACCCAGATAGAGCGACACCAAGTCATTCTTCCTCCAGTCTCAGCCAAGAGCTGTGGCAAAGATTATTCCTTCGTATTTTTTTCTCACAGAGTGCAGAGCATACTCATCTATTTTGATAACAGTATTTACAGGGTTTTCTTTTAGTTTCTTTAGAAATGGTACCCAGCTGTCCTGAAGGCAGCCTTTTTTATATTTGATTGGCAGTACTCTCAAGACCAAATATTGAGCTGTTCTAAGAAGGAGTTAAAGAGCTATCATTGTAAATGTAATGTTCTGTCTTATCAAGAGTTCTGTGGTTAATTGGATACCGGAAATAGATATTAGCCCATATTGTCAATGTTGTATGGATTTGATAGGATAAGGAGTCATCTGTCATCAAAATTAAAGGTATTACAGAACTTTCTGCACCCTTAATTCTGTTTCTCAAGGGATTCCAGCTTTCCACTGACCCTTCAGCAATCCTTCTGTGCGCAGATATTAACAGTCATCTGCTCCTGAGCAGGGAGGAAATAACGTTGTGTACAGAATGTGTGTACTCCTGGTGAAGGAAAAAAACAATACTAAGTATTTAGCCTTTCATTTTCTTACTTTTCGGAGTTTGCATTAAAAAAAAAAATGACATATATAGTCATGCTAAAGTTGTAATATATGAGGGATTGAGGTGAGATGAGTATGAAATTTTGGGTTATGCAGCATGTGTAAATGTTTGAAAGTACTGTAACTCAACATTTAACATTCCATGTATATTCAATATTATCACATGAATTATTTTGCTATCTTAATGTTTATTCAAACCATTACTATTTGTGCCACAATTGCAGAAAAAATACATTTTAAAATACCTACTAAAACTACCTAAATACCATAGCATTTGTTACTTACACATGTTGAGGAATTTTAGAACAGCTAATACTGTATTATTGCTTTGTATTATAGGAAGGGAGTATCTCTATTAATTGCTTACTTAGCATTGTATGTTTCCTCTGATTCTAAAGTGTTACTCAAATTAGTCCCTCTGGTTATCATTAGAACGGTGAGAGCCTGAAAAATCAAAGCTGTAGTGCAAGTCAGTGTCAGTGACAGCTGCAAAAACAGTAAGTCAATAGAATCACTAGAAGTATTTTTGTGCAGAGAAATGTTATTTTTATATAAACATATAAGCACTTTTAACCAAGTTTATAAGTCGAAAAATAGTAAATGCCATTTTCTGATAGGATGTATTAAGTCAATCACTCATTACAAAAAAAAAGTTTAAAAGTGTTTGTCATTTTAAAATATTTAGTACTTTAAATAATTAAAACCATAGAAATAGTGAAATAACTGATACTTTGCTTATGCATTACATGTTAAAAATATTTTCAAATGAGCTAATGTGGAAATCTTGTCAGTGCCCTGTTATGACATTCATTTATTAAATTGCATTATTAATGCACTCAATTTCCTGTATGTTATCCTATATTAGATATAGGATATCTAGATATTAGGTATAGGATATCTAATAAATCCTATATTAGATCATCGTGGTTTATCCATAAGCCACATACAACTCTTAGGCATCTCAAAGTGCACTGTGATGGTATGGACAGAGAAGATGGTGAGACAACCTGCAGACTATGTGCCCAAGGAGTGACACTGTATGTTATGGTTTATAGATCCTGCCAAGAGTTTGAGTTAGAGCTCTGCTGGGTTTTTTTTGAAGAGGGTGCTCACTGCAAATCTGTGATCCTGATATTTGCTTTTTGTTACTGTAGCCTGAAAAAAATATGTATATCCTCAGTTAAATATTGCTGAAGCTGTTGTGATTCAATCCACTTCTCAAATTTTTCATCATTCAGCTATTTGTCCTTAGGAATCATTTCTAATAATTAAGCATTGCATGACGTGATCTTGCCTAGGAAAAATTTATGGGATTGTAAAACCGGTTTTCACAAAGAACAACCCCTGAGATGATCTTAGGAATAGGAAACTCTGTGGCATGAAATGTGACTAACTCATATGTATTTCTAAGGAAGTAGACTGTTACTAGTCTTGATAACTCCTGCAGAGAAGACACTGTTCCACTTCAGTGCTATTTTAAGGTCTTCCATAGAATTTAAATATTCTGCCTGTCTTCTGCTGGCCCATTCTTTTAGGCAGCATTTCTTTTGAGGAGAAAATTCACAAATGTTGCAAATAAGTAAATAAATAATTGTAATGCATTATAAAATGTCATTTCATTTGGGTGAGTAACTATCATTTAATAACATGAATTACACTATTAGACTACTGCTTTTTGTATTAGTTATCCTTGTGGTTTATCTTTTAAGGAAAAAGAGTCTGAGTAAGAAGAAACCTCATTGCAAGTTTCTTCTATTAAGCCTTTGCTGAGAATTTTTAGGTGCCAATTATGGAGTGTTCAGATTAGCAAAGCATGAATTACCAATGCTTTTACAGCAGTTAGTGAATATCAGTTTGAAGTAAAAAAAAAAAAAAAATATTCTATAAAATACTTAAATATATACTAAGAGAAAAGAAAAACAAGCTCTTTTATGTGCTACAATAGTCTTCTTGAAAAATTAACATGAACCAATCTGTCGTTTTAATCATACTTATTTTAGAAATACCGTTTTGGAAAATCTAAGAATTGACACCAGGACAAGTTGTTACCTGATGTTAAAGATGTAAAAGACAATTGATATCCTCAGATTTTTATTTCTATTAAATGACAGAATTCTCAAAATAATTTGGAAGGAGCAAAATGTGTTCAAACTAATGTAAGGTAAAGAAGCAATATTAATTGACATATATTGCAACACTCAATGGAATATAGTGTGAAGAGTTACACTAAGTCTGTGTGAATTCGTTCGTCAGTCCTGTCACTTCAGTTTTAAGATGTGTTATCTGGAATGATTTACAGGTACAAGGGACTAAAAAAGAAGACATCACCATTTCACACCAAGGAATGTTCCAATTATACTCTGTTACCTGTATTAGCAATTTATAATTTCAAATATCTAAAGTATGGGGCCAAGGTTCTGTGTTGTTAATTAATATGGAAATTAATGTGGTAATATACTTTGCAATTTTTCAGGATATTGAATGTGATAGGACGTCAATATTTAGCAACTGTATCTCTGACTGGTATTTTGAAGTTGGAAATGCCTACTCTAAGCGCACACAGTATTTTTATTTATAGATTCTATACTGTAAACATTTTTCATCAAAATGGTTATATACATCAAACTGGAAGTTTAAAAGATGGCGAAATGTCTAGGTGGATTGGCAAGAGGTGTACTTTCCTGAATATTGCAGTTAGGCTGGTGTTATATAGAGCCATAAATTGTTTTATCCTATGTAGGTTTCATTCAGTTTCTCTTCTGATTGCACATATCATTTAAATTCTATAATAAAAGTCAGACCAATACATCTTATTTGCGGAAGTTGTAAAAGTATTAAACCCATATTCCCCAAAGTATCACAGATCATCGCTGAAAAGATTTATTTACCTATACCAAAGGAAGATGTCATTTCCATGCTTTCTACATTGAACAATGTAGAAACCCTTTAATAAACCAGGTCTTTTCAACCATCAAGGCACACTGCTGAGAACCACTGACACTTCTACCAGCTTCTGCTCCTGAGTCTTGTATGATGTTACGGGAAGCGTAACGCTCAAGCATGAGGTTCTAGCAGAGAAGAGCTACAGTTGAGCTTACAGGTTGTCTTGATTTTGTGGATGGCTCATATACATATAAGCGCACATTCAAACTATGTGAAGTTGCACACTCTGTAAATTACTCCATGAAATGTTTTCTCAAATAATCTGCCATCACTCTTCTATGATTATTGTGCTTCCTTATTACAGTAACTGCGAGGATAGAAATGAGATGTTAGAATACATGTAGACCTTCTTATCTCTTCCCAGTGCGATGACAGGAAGGAATCATTCCTTCAGCAAACTTCATGCTAGCAAACACCAGGTGCTAAGGAGTCCACAGTTCAAACTCACATTCCATGTCAGAAGATGCTTTCAAACAGAATAGCTCAGTCTAGAAAAATGAAGGCCTGATGTGTTCACGCTAGATCATTCCCAAGGCACCCTATCTCAGGCTAAACTCGCTCCTACAAAAGCATTGTATAAACCTGCTAAAAGCATGTGATTTTATGGAAAATAAAACTGATCATTTAGTTGACATTTACACTGATAAATTGCCAACTTTTACTCATTATCTGGCGACAAGTTAAAGACAACATTATCATGTTACAGCGCAGGTAAACTTGAATCATTCAGGAGGTAAACTGCAGAGATCTGTTTGAAGGACTGGGCCTTTCCCTGGTATGGAGCCTTGTAGAAAGGCATTCTGCTCATCTTAATCAATCAGAGAAAGGTATACAGCATAAGAAAAGTATTTTCCATTTTTGAATAGAGAAAAAAAAGTCTAGCTGAATGGAATGACACCGGGTTCTTTTGAGTTTTGTAGGCCTGTGCTGTAGTATTTTTGCTGAAAGAAAAAAAAATATAAATCAAAGTTAGGAAAGAACATGCCAATAGACCAAACAGAAGGAACTTACTGTACATGCCTTAAATGTCTCCTCCCTTTTCTAAGGAGCCAAATGCAGTAAGATATGTATTGTAAACCATTTTCTTTTGGCAAGAAAATATTTGTTCTCTTTACATTATTCGTAAGGCAAAAATGGTCTTCTAACTGCCACCAAAGAACTACTGCCCTTTCACTGTGTAGATCCAATAAAATGCATAACAACCACACTCTTTTCAGGTTCCTTCTTAACTTATTGATATCATAGGCATTTTAGTGCCTGAAGACTTTGTTGGACTGGCATATGTAGAGGCCTTAATTTCACTGCCCTCTATGTGATCTCCCACCATGTTTCCTGCTTGTTGCCTGTGACACTATGAGGTTTCTGACTACCTGCCTTAACTCATTGTTTGAGGTATATACTGTGATATGAAAGGCTAATAATATACTTTTCACCCAGATCCAGCATATCGCGCATGACAGTATTCCATTTATTTTTAGCTGCTTGTTCAGTCACCATTCTCAACATTATCTTCTTAGCCCTTTGCCAATTGGGAAACTGCTTGTAAGACACGTACTGATTTCATCCTGCAGAGTGAACATTGCTATGAAGTCACAGAACTGCTTTATGAACCAGTTTCTAAACGAACAGCCATTTATCTATGTGCAAATAATGTGCTCTGAGGAAAATAGAGAGGGGTTAGCTGTTGAATTCAGAAGTGTATTGTCACAAATATGGGGCAGTTAAGTCACCAACCTGGCTTAACTTCCATATAATTTTATTCATACAGCATTTCTTTAGCATCATAAAGCTGGGGAAAAACAATTCTCAGATGCATAGTGGAAATGACAGATGACTTAATGAATCTGAAAGCTGTAACTGTTATTCAGAGTTTCTTTTTTCAGCCCAAGTAAAACTCCTGTAAAGATCTGTGTCTTGTTTTTCCTGTCTTAGCTTCAAAAGAGTCCTGACATGAATACCTTTTGGATAAAACACTGTTTAATGGAATTAATTCATCCCATTTAATTACTAAATTAACACTAATTCAGTTTAAGACTTGAATGTGACTTCATTAGGGAAAAAGTTGAATATACAGTGTAAAAATTTACAAATGCTGCTTTTACTGTAAGAGTGGTAGACATACTACACACCGGAAATCAGTGAACCTTTTGGAGCAACTGTCCAAAGTTTATATTTCTTGTGGTCCACTACAAACCATATCGCCAGGTTTGTGACTGAGGATATTCTGAATATATGAGATTGTTTCAGAGCATTTACTCTGATGACTGGTCACCTGAAGACCACAGACTATGAACCACCACTCTACAGAGTTTTATTTATATAAATGTAATATCTGTTCAGTGTAGACTAACCTGCCTCCATTCTTGATAATAAAGGGACCCTGCACCCATCTTTTAGGATCTGTGGGCTTGTGTGTATATGTGTTTGAAAGGATAGCCTATGATGCTCTTTATGCTGTTAGCTGCAGTAACGTCCTGGGTAATGGAAGAGCAAACTATTCCAAGATCTACTATCACATATCTCTGGGGAGAAAAAGAAAGATATTATTAAGGCCAGGAGACACAAATTTGCAAAGGCAAAACCACCAGAATAGGTGAATGACTAGGATAAATGCACAGACAAACAGAGCAAAACAGACTAAGAAGAAAGCCACAAAGGAAAACGAGATAGATCCTGTAGGTAAAATTTCGTGGCCGAGGTAACACCTTTACAGCTGATTGGTGTTTCTCCTCAAGGGTCTGTGGCCACAAAAAGCAAGGTAATCAGTTTGAAAGAATGTGTGATTTTATATTGGATGTCTAAATTTTGCAGGCTCAGTCTCAAGGGAACTGCTTGTTTGGGGAGAAGTCCTAAGAAGACCGTGCTCTGCTTTACAGTCTGGTCAGGTGAATGAAAAGCCTTAAGCTCCTTCGAGTGCCCAGCCCTGCAAATTGTCAAAGTCCATTTCAGATGAGCGGTGGTGTATGAGGCATGTTGCAACTGCTTCCTGTCACGCTGTTTCCCAGTCAGTTTTAGAAGACAGACAATATGGTGTGCTATCTGAAATGCTATAGCAATTATGTGATATTTACAGTAACCAGAATTGGCACATGCATGTCTGAAAGTGCTGGCTAATAACCAGATTTCTTCAGTGTGCACTGTAGGTTGCTTCTGAACACTCAGGGGAGTACAGATAGAAAATGTTAACAAGGAAATGAGAGGTCTATTTTGCATCATTCTAGATGTGACTTTCTGTAGACAATTCTAGATATTGTCCGCAGACAAATGTGAAATGCTACAACGTCACCTGGGATACTTTTGGAAGCCTAAAAAACTAGACAGGACATGAAATTGCTACACACATGCTGCCTGAAAAAGCCGAGGTTGAATATGACCACCAAGAGAGTCAGCTGATAAGCACCAATATAGAGAGAGCCCAGACTCAAGTGTGCTCCTTGATTAAGAACTGACCATGAAAGAATTTGAAAGCATACACAGAGAGAGAGAGTTGTGGGTAAAGCCATAGCTCCAGGAAAGGCCAATTAATATTAAGGTTAATTTGTTTAGTGAAGGGCAGGAATTTTATACAATTAAAGGTAATAGTGAAAAGGGAGTTTGAGAGACACCAGCGGAAGCAGCAGTTGCACAGTGGCACTCAGAACCATGTTGTTTACAGGCTGATGTACGAATGAAAAAATGTTTTTATATGGGGAGGTACAGAGTAGCTACCAGCGACACTAACGTTGAGCAGTAGTAGCTGTTGCTCTCTGAAATCAGTTCCAAGTCCAATATTACTGCTTTGTATTGTTTTCTTCTTTTTCCTTGTGAGCTCTACATTACCACAAACTCTCTGGTTCTGAATATACTCAATACAAATACCATAACCAGTAATAAATAATGACAGGTTTTGTTGTGTTTAGGTAGAATATCAGATGATTTCTTTCTTTGACAAAGAAACTCCATTTATTTTTTCTGATGCAATCTATGTTCTGGAACATATGTGTTGCTGTTGCAAGCATGACACCATTTTGGTTGTACATCAGAGGTGTTCACTTTGCCAGCTCTAATGCAGTTTTTAACAGCCTGTCTTTTTGTGACATATTGCAATTATGCCAAACTATGTAATCACTTATTTCACATCGAAGTTTCAAGTTTTTATATGATACACAGCCTTGAAACTTAAAATTCCACTACTCAGTAAAGCAATTAGCTGCCTTCTGGGGGTGAATTTCACAGTAAAAAAAAATATTATTCTTGAAAAAATAATGTAATGAACACAGCTCCAGAGATGTTATCTCCATCTTATTGAAGTAGATGGGAGTTTTGCTACTGACTTCAACTGAGTCAGGCTTTTGCCGCAGGACAAGCTTCTCTAATGAATAATAATGAATGACAAAGAAAGACTAAGCTGTGGACTGTCTTGCTAAAAAAGTCGACTTAAAAGTTTATTATATACCTCTTCTTTTCAGGCTCTCAAGCTTACTCATGCTTAAATTGCTCCCACATTTTTGGATGTGGCACCATGGCCTGTTAAACAGTCAGAATCCATCCTTTTGGTTGGTGAAAGTAGATTGTGGGGTTCATAGGTATGATTTTTGTTTAGTCTGAGAAGCAAAAATTTTACAAATTGAAAATAAAAAAAGTAAGACTGTTTCAAACTCCTGCTCAAAGATATCCAATTATGAAACAGTTTACTGCATTTTCCCAACACTGAAGTCAAACACCTTGAGAAATTTTTTATAAATCAAAAATATCTATGAAACTTCTAATATTAACAGAATAAAAATGTTTTCCCCTTAGACGTGGAGGGAATTTAAAACATGAAAGGTTAACAAAAACTAGAGAAGTGACTGTATTTCTTGGTAGAATAGTCCAATGGGGTAACATTTGTTAATTACCTATCATTCCTCAGGAATCTATTTTTTTTTGAAGGGTATGAAAGAGCTTTTGAAGAGGTACAAAATTGTGAGCCGTGCCCAAAACAGGAGTGTGATAAAAGTAAGCAGATTAAGGCACTTACATCATCTCAAAAGAAGTTTATAATGATCAAGTTTAGATGGGGACCTAGTTGCCTGATTGCATACTTTGCTTTTACTTTTATTTATTCAGGATTCTTGGAGGCAAATTTTAGTGGCTTGAAAACTGAAATGACATAGATTCTTTGTTTTGCATGTGTGGCTTGAAGTATTATCTTGCCTCAGCTACTTTGCACTGTAATAAAAGTGGTCATCCTGCCTAAGCTCTGCATTTATTCCCAGGGTAGAATTCAGACATAGCCTGCTATATCCTGTTTCAAAGAGCTGTTAGGATAACTAAAATAAAACTGAGAAAAGTAATTATTTTTAATATGCCACAAACTAAGGGATCAAACTGTTAAAAATATTGTTTGAGACAGACAAGGTCTAAATTTTGTAAAAAAATACACACACTGCAACATTTGATTTATACATGTCTAATCTCTAAATTATCTTTTAACTACAAAATAGATGTTTCAGAAGAGTGAGCCCAAAATCTGCACGCTTCATAGAGAATTCCAAAGAACTAGCAAATATGAAACTTTCAACATGAGGTTGTTTTTGAACTTCTGACCCTCTCCAAGGCTTAGTTACCTAATTCAATACATCAGGAGGATGCTTTTCATTCATATGCGTATCATCTTGACCCACTGATAGGACTTGCATAGAATATTGCAATGCAGTGTTGCCATTTAAATTGGCCAGATAAAATGGTGATCCCACCCTGTTCATATAAATGCCTAGTGACTAGAGCAGTACCCATGTAAAACATAGGAGACTTTGCTTAATTGCCATTCTTTTTCTGGTGTGCGTCAAACTCTTGCTACCAGATGTCCACCTGTATAAAAAGGAATGAGTCCAGAGAGTATATAATTTTGTAACCCAGTCAGTAGGTATTTTCCTAGAAAGGGAACTTTTAAAGACTGGTAACCGTTACCTAGCTTCTGCATTTTAGTCATATAATTAAATAAAAAAATAAGAAACCTGGCTTCAGGAATCGAAACACAACATGGCCACTCAGATACCATGCAACCACATTCTTTCCTCCTCGCTTGTCTTTTCTAGCATCATGAATTTTCCATTTCCTTTTAGTGGCACAGCTTATCTCTACCCAGCGGCCTGGGTTCATCAAGAAGGGTGTAAGGGGATAACCTCCCCACCATCATTTTGTATGTGGCTGGGAGGTACAACAGGTTGCTTCCGTCAGATGGATTCTGAGTGAGAGCTTTAACTATGAAGCTATTACACAAGACCCTTGGCACTGTCAGACAGCGTGCTTCGGAACAGCTACCATGGCATTTTATAGGATGCCTAAACCCTTCTTTTAGTACGAGGTGAGTTGAGAGCATGCCTAGTACATGTGGCACTTGTGCACAGTGTGCATTGTACCTACCCCGAGAGGCTCATGCACCTCACTCTTCTAAGAATAGCTGCATACACATGAAAAAGGCAGGTAAAGGTGCTTCTGCTGGTAGTAGAGAAGTCCTACAGCTACATTAGATATATGCAGCAAAGAAGAACTTGACTATCGGTGGTAACTGAAAGCAGCAAATGATTTCTCAGCTGCTACACAGGTAAATTAACTCCCAGCAGAACCTTCTAAGGGTCAGGGGGTCATGAGAATGAATTATGTCCCTGACAAACAGGCATTACCTACCTAACAAGGAAGCAGATAATGACTGGAGCATTATATCAAATAATATGTGTATATGCAACAGACAGTGTGCTGAATCCATAATTGGTGAAGTTCAGGAGAAAGATGAAATTTTTTAACTACATTAGATCCTTTTAAGCATGCGATGGCCATGTCATATACTCAACGGTTTCTTATCGTGATGAATATGGGGGTTACCACAAGTCTTAGGAGTGTTTGAAGTTTACTGTATTTTTTTTTTTTTTCAAACAGCTGCATAGTTCTTTTAGAGACAGAAAGCAAAGGGGTAACAAGTACTTTCATTTAAAAAAAAAAAATATTTCCTTTTCATGGCTTCACAGTCCCTTAGTAAAAATTATTTCAGAATCACTGCTAAAGTCCTGCCTTAAATTCCAGACAATTCAGATTCCCAGCTGGACACAAGAGCCCTAGCCCTCCAGTGTCATTCAAGATGCCGATTCAAAAAGTTACTCCTAAGTAAGAATTCACAGGCACCTGCCCCAGGCTTGTATAATTTTACCTTTATGAAATGTTGAATCTATCTGTGTGAAAATTATACCTTTAGTAATGGTAAAACCCAAACTACAACTAAACTATTCCAGTCTGCTCTCCCTGTGGTAGCCACAAGATTGTTCCCCCTCCTCCCCTTCATCACTAATGCAGTTTAGAACCAGACAAAATAGTCTTTGTCTCTGTTGTTGTTTGTCTCAGCAAGCTGTAATTTGGTAAAGCATGTGCTTTCTGATAATCCCTATTACTCTCTCAGAATCCTAAACTTAAATTCTCTATTTATTTTCCCTTTCAGAGACACCAGGAACCTATATTTGAAGCTTTAATATTATTTTTGGTTACTTGATTATTTTCTTCACTGTCACTAGTAACAATCTAGTCTATATTACTGTACTTGTAGTGATTGTTAAAACATCTCTGTTGGTTTATCCTTGGGGATGTCTTTTTCTTGTCAGTGTGGGACCTTTATGCTCTTGCTCAGCTGACTTCATTATCAGGTTCATTGCAGCTGAAAACACAATAACCTACAATATAGAACCTGTTGTAAAGCTCCTTTCTATCTTTTGCTCATTTTTTAGTTTAGAGGTCTATAATAAATATCATGAAAATTGCTTTATAAGAGTCTCTCACCTGCTGCTGCACTATGTTTGGTACTTTATTCCTTCTTTGGATTCTTATACCAACTTAGGTGGCCTAGCCTGGCCTGCATTGTGATAGCAGAACACTATCTCTATTATAGGTAATGTTGAGAACTTAGTTATTTTACAAGGTTGACATTTAACTGCTCTAAAATTCACATGCTATACTGGATTACCTTACAGCTTGGTATCCTCATGTGGTTTCCTGTTCAAAATTTGAGAACACATGAATAAAGCAATCTCCTCCCAGCTCGCTCTCTCTCACCACAATTTTCACAAGATCAACAGATTATATCAATATTTTTCTGCATGAAATAAAGATCCAGCTATGGCTCTGATCACATCCAAATCCTTTTAGCCAGGCAATTATCATTCCACTGAGTAGGTCTTGCTCATTATGCCTTTGTGGAAGCAAAACTGAAAATTACATTCGAAAAAAGAATGTTGTTCTCAAGACAAACATGAGCTTTACACATATCAAAAAGACATTGTGCACCATGGGCTGCGTAGCTGGAAGGCTATCTAGCTTACAAATGTTGCACAAACGGGGCAGTTCTGAAGGACATGTTACTCTCCTTGATTCTGAACTAGCCAGTATGAGTACAGCTTAGCTTCTCTGCACACTTGGGAAACCTAAGCTTGACTCTGAAAGAACCACAAAGGATTTAAGTTTCTCAGCATTTAAGTGAGCTTAAATACATTACATATATATGTGTGATAAATTTTATATGTTATACATAATACATGTATATTTATATATAGGTATTATATAATATCATATATTATATATATAATAAAATATATTTCTATATTTTCATGTAGCGGGGAGTGAAGCTCTTTCCCCCTTACTATATGTTTCTAAGCACCACATTCTGTGCCTTATAGGAACTGCTGTCCAGAAGTTTCTATCACTCTAGGGATTCAGAGTTCGTCTTCTTTCTGTCCTTGAAAAGCAGGATATGTTTCAGATGCAGAAACCTTAAGAAAAATTACCAGACACAGGGGTACATGCAATCTGATAGACTCTGTCAGGGGAACTGAATGGAAGTAGTGTGTGGGAGGGAGAGACATGGGTGGTGGGGGAACAACTTGTTCCAGTAGCATAATTAGGAAAGGATTCAGCAAATATTAACTATTTAGCTCAAGCTATATAACTGATAGTATCTGTGACCATAAGAATCTCAAGGAAGGTGCTGCCTGAGATGCATGAAAAAGCAGAAATTTTTAACCTGTTGATGGCTTTTACAATGGTAATGGCCTAATGAGATGGATAGAAGGATGCTTTAGTTACTGTATTCACCATTAAATGAAACTGAAAACTTTGGGCTTGTACCTGTGGTTTTTTCCACTTACCCTATCTATAGATGGCCACAATGCTACTGAAAAGAGGATGAGAATTTCGCAGTCACACAGTTCAGCAGAAGCATTCCAGCTGCAAACCTATTTATGATTATAGGTACGTAAAATATCACTGAATCTCAGGAAAAAAGTTCAAAGCTAACCAGAAAAAAAAAAAAAAAGAAATCTGAACTAATTTAGTTGTCAGATAAACAAAAAATCTTCCTAGTGAAATTTTTTGGTTTTTCACGATGTCAGGTTCAGCAACTCAGACCTCTAATTTGCAGGAAGTGAAAGGAAGGCATTTGATAATTACAGTTTTGAAAACTATAATTAAAATACACAGCCATGTATCCTGAATTCTGCCTTCTAAGCGTGATTTTCTTAACTGTCCAGAACACACATACTCTTCATTTGCCTCTTAACTGTATTAAAATTAAGCTTCATCTGCCCAGCAGTCAGTCAGGAATAACTCTACTTGACACCTTTTTCTCATTTTGTGGTTGATGCCACCTAACACATAGTTACACTTCCTTGCCATTATACCCCCAGATCACTCTTCTATCTGTCAGTCAGTTGACAACCCTCAGGCCAGGAAGACCCATGTGCTCTGCTGATGCAAACTGGACATTTCAGTGGTGAAATGAGGTACATGGAATCCCTCTCTTTCACTCAGTCCCCTTCATCATGAGAACATCTCAGGTCATGACATATCCTCAAATGTAGCTCTGTAAAGTTGGTTTACTGTTCAGTATAGCTCTATCAGCTATACAGTATAGTGAAATATCTGATGGCTTTCATTTTTACAAAAGAATAAGAATTAAGATTATTTATTTATTTACAAGAATAAATATTCTCTATTTTTTGGAAAATTCAACTCAGTAATGTAGAAGAATATACTATACAGATACTTACATTACCCTTAATCTCATGTAAATATAGATTAGTTTATAATTTTTCTTACCCTAAAAATGTTTTTATCTCCTCTCTGTTTCAATAATTTGTTAAATTATGCTACCGGTAAGTTGCATGGAAATACTGCAGCCTGAAAGTAAAACTACAATAATTTATTGCTAAACCATCTATTGGATACATCTGAATGACATATCCTTTGGGCAACAACAAAAACACACTTATTTTAGTAGGCCAGAAGGAAAATAACTGAAGAAGGAGTCAAATAGTAAATAAGCACATCTAAAAAGAACAAGGAAAAGATCAGAAACATCAGGTATATTACTGGAAGGAAGAAAGAAAGGAAAGGGAAGGGAAGGGAAGGAGGGAAGGAGGAAGGGACATTTTTTTACCTAAAGTACCAGATTTTCCTAGGGAGTTCAGAAGACCGTTGAAATCAGTAACTTGTTCTACTTTTCTACTTTGTGTCTTTATATCTAATAAACTAAATAGTCACCTGAAGAGCAATCCCAGGTGACCTGCTGCTTCTGATTTATGGCTATGGCAATGCAAGAGCACAGGCTGCACATAATTTTAAGTTAGAGGAAACTTAAAGCAGGCTCTAAATTTTTTTCTGCCTTACTGTGAAGGGTAAATGGTTCCTACTGACTCAGCTATCTAGACTATCACCACCATAGATTATACCAAAATTGTGTCACTTATTTCAGCCTGGGTAAGACTCAGTCTTCTGAAGACTGAATGCTAGTTGTACTATGCAGAGCATCTCAATCTTAATTTACGTCAATGCATGTGTAAATTAATAGAAGCTAAAAGGGTTCCCCATTTTATGGGTGGTAAGTAAATATTCAGTGCTGAACCTCTGTCTGCTTCTCTGTCTTGCAAAAAGATGATAACATTAGGCATGGACCTACTTGGAGAATGTTCAGACTTAATTCTTTAGTACATGCAAAATGCTTTTTAAAAAAAGTTGATAAAAAGTATGACAGATGTGCAGAATTTTATAAAATACAATTTGAGGAGGTAAGAGAAACCTGCCAGAACCTCACACGTTTTATAATTTTAAAATGTGAAAGCACCTGCCAATGATTCAGTGGAAGTAAAGCTTTCTGTTGCCAGGACCAATGCATTTTGAAAATAAAACATTTTGGGTGTAATGATTTATTTACAGCTATCTTACTGTTTCATCTCGGTCTCATAATGCTAGCTATTGAGTCACAGCCCAAAAGTAGCAAATGAGGAATGATGGACTTATGAGTGTGGCAAGCAAGGGCTTTCTACAGAGTTATCACCAAGTTTTTTTTCTCACTTCAGCCCTTGTTATGATTAAAGGTTACTGTGTCTTGATAGCTAGAGTACATAAAACCTATTCAAATCGCTATTGTAAATATGCTTCTGTATAACCTGCTCCCTCGGAATGCTTGACTCCTAATTATGTGCTAAAATAAGACTGAGGTGGAATTGCAGAAATTGTAGAGAAGAAAATAATCCCATCTACTTCACAATAGGCCAAACTGAAGGATTCAAAGTGGTCCCTAAATCATGGCCAAATGCTCACTAAAATTTTCTTCATAAACATTTTTTTTTTTCCTAAGGAGCAGCAAGTCTCAGTTATTTATACTATTTCCATTAAGCCACTTTTTTCTTTTTCAAAAGATACAAAGGGAGATTTAATCCAAACATCATGGCTGTTGTAAAAAAAACCCAACATTTAGGAGTCTGAAGATTGTCACAGTATACAGATATTTCAAGCTGATTATGAGATTAAGCAAAGAGTTTCCAGTGGTTTTGAATGGAAAACTGGGACAACAGAATTGCTTGTGTTTCTAGTGTGATGTGTAATTTCTGCCTCTAGTTAGCATTACTCAGTGAAGTAATAGTTTCATCATCTTAAAACCAAATATGGACTTTTCCTCCACCATACTACATATGGCAACTACACACTGTCAATATGCACACTCTGGAAAGCAGAATACTCAAAATATTTTTCATATTACTTATTTGTTCAGATAAAACATAATCTTATTCCACGTTATTCACAAATGCTTTAACATCATTTTTCAAGAACGTTATGAACAGTTTGTGCCTAAAGAACTTTGTTTTGTTCATTACTTAGCAAAAGGACTGATACAAGGTTGTGTGTAGTATCTTATTTTCACATGTGCACACACACACACAAACACAACTACAAAAAGTTTCTAGAAGAATGATAAAGTGGGGAAATCAGACTTTAATTTCTTACCTAGGTTAGGGAGGGGTTTTGTGTCCATTTTCTTTCTTACAAAGGATGAAGTAAACATGCAAGGAAAAAATGTGACACCAATTAGGGAAAACATTGGGGATATATAATGGAAGAGAAAATATTAACCAACATATTTTTCTCATTTTCTTCCCAATTAATTATACTTTCTCTCACTTAAAGGAAAAGTGTAACTTCTAAAATTCAAGTAATATTTTAAATCCATTTTTATTTTAATTGTCTCAGATATTTTTCCCCAAGAGCACAGCATTCTGATCTGTTTTTTCAAAAACAGTCAAAATCTTCTATTTCTTGTAAAACAAAACCATAGATCAATTTTAATACTGCTTTCAAGAAAACTAAAAACTTACTCAAGTCATAATACAGTGCAAATGTAAATCTTTTCTTCAGGTTATTTTTGACTGAATAGGTTGTATTTTCAGCTCACCTCTGGTGATGTTTCAAAAGTTGCATACATTAAAGTTAAAAGAATGTTTTGTCTTCCCAGGCACGGTTTCTACTTATGGACTCCAGTCACACCAGCTATCAAAATCACAGAAGATTTTGATGTGTTATAACCATAATCTCTGGTGACAAACATACTCTGTGCTCCGAATTGTCTCCTTAGGGCAGATACAATACAGATAAACACCTAACCTACTCTTTGTAAAATGATTTTTGTGGTTCTATGTTACAACTTGTTTCTAAAAAAACAAGCATTTAAAAATAGTTGCAAATTGTCCAAGTAGCTCCTGGAAGTGGGAGTCATCAGATCCTTTCAATCTGGCAATTTTATGGAGAAGTATTGTTTACCATCAAATTCTTGCCACTCTAGTGACTGTTTGCCAGTTTCTGATTAAATGTTTTTCTCACATTCCCTTCTACAAACTGATCCTTCAAAATAAAGAGGTATTATGAGATCAGCGTTTAAAGAACTGCAATCAGAATTTTCAGTTAAAACCAAAATATTCCCATTATTAATAGGTTCATTCCATTTTCAATACACGAAGGGATAACTGTGTCTTCTGAAGGACAATTACCATGACTGATTTTTTTATTTTGATCGTGGGTATATTTTTCTTATCAGTCACATGTAGCTATATTGTTATGTTGCCACAATTTTGCAGTCACAAAATCTGACAACTAATTCTAAAAAGAGATGTTAAAATACTTCAAAAACATAAACAAACAAGCTTCAGAAATTTTTTACAGCTTATGCCCATGAAAAAGATAATTTTCAAGTTCTTGTTTCATGTATTTTACAGGCATCAAGTCCAGAAACAGAGGTAAAACCACGTGGTCAATAGTAAACTTTGTTGTTCAAATTTTGAATTTTAAATATAAACTTCTGGGACAAAGAAAATATGAAATGGTTTTATATTGTAAAAGAGTATATACTTCAGAAAAAATATCATCTGTTCACATGGAAGGAACAAAAAACCAAAACAAACAAACAAAAGACCCAAATTGTCAGATAAGCTGTTTTTATGAGCTATTTACCCTACCCGGTTTCCTACAGTATCACAAAACGAGCAGCATTTCTTAGGATACAGCCACAAAATCCAGTGTGAAATCTGCCACACAATCCAGTAGAAGTGTTGTTTCAATTCTTCTTAATATAAATTCAGGAAGTATGTAAATATATTTTAAGTTTTAATTCTTCAACAATGTGCATTCATTATCAAAATTTAGCTCAAATCAATTTTTTTGTTACTGAATTTAAAGATATGACAAAACCTCCTGGGTATCTTTCTTACTCCATTTCTGAGCATAGCTTCCATTAAGATTAATGACTGTTTTGTATCTAATGGGAATATATATCTTAAGAAAGAAGCTGATGTAGAAGCAGAAATTTTAGAGGAAATGATGAACAATAGAGGTCATGATTACAATAATTGTTGAATGAGAAATTTAACAAGATTCTATGAAGGAAATGTTCCTTTCTTTAAACAAAAAGGCCACATGTTGACACTAATCATATTGAGTAGACCTGCTGAAGCTGATATTCCAAAGATTTCATTGGGGACCGTTTTCCAGACTAAGACTGAGATTCCTTCACTTAATATAGGCTTAGCTGTATTATTCTCAGTTGTTCAGTGAGGCTGGGACTCCTCAAGGTTGGATAGCTGAGTAGACGTGGAAATTTCCAGGGGCAAAGACCTAAAACACCAGCTTGACATGAAAGATCATTACAGAAGCTGCCGAAAAGTTTTCATCACCAGTGATAGTTTTACAATGTAGACAATCTAAATGATACAGTGATATAAACCACAAATATGATACAATTATATAAATCAGAAATCAGTTTTAGCATTTAATGGTTCTTAAATTATGAGAAAACCGGTTTTATCTTTACTATCTGCGCCTATAGGTACTTCACAGTAGTATCCTCCTGGGTTTTGTCATTGACATACAAACACTTCAAGGATTTATTTGACTGATTTGTCTCCAAAGTGAAAGCTTGGTATGGGGCCACTGGAGTCAGGTGGAGTACTGAGCATGAGTACGATCTGATTCAGGCCTTACATGGCTTAATTAATTTTAAAAGGTACAAGGTTGAGAAATAAAAAGTATATTCTAAATATTTTCATTTCTTGAAGTTAGAAGAACTTTTCCTATTTTCAGCCTTACTTTTTAATCCTGAAGGCATTTCTTCAGTGTGTATACATTTATGCTAATCATATACTACAGCCATGGGTTCCTCTATCAATATGAAATGTTTTGTACTTGCTGTTTTTGTGCATCTTGTATTGTTATGTGCAATATACAAAATAATGTGTCTAACTATGCCATTTATGCTTTTGAAAGAAAAAGCAAATTACTTACTGAAGAGAATGGCATTTGCATGCATGTGTGTCAGCTTTCAAGCCATTTCCCTCTACAAAATATTGCTTTCTACACTTAGAAAATGCATCCATCCATCAGTTACAAACCATTTCAAAGCACTTTATGAATCTACAGAGCAAAATGTACTTATCTTACATTGGCAGTGTCCCAGCTGTTACAAAATTGCTATTGTCCTAATACTTACAAGGCAATTTTAGCATCAGTTAATAATTTTACAGGATAGATAACTTCTAAAGCATTATAAAATGACAGACATTAAACAATAGCAACTTAGCATTTTTTGAAACAGTTCATGACAGCTTAAAAACTAAAGTGATTTTAATGTATAGTCTACGCAGTTTTAGTTTCTCATTGACAATTCCTTTAGAAGATAAAAATGTGAAAAATCCTTTTAAATAGTGGGTGAAAGAATAAAACAAATTTATCTTTAAAAGATATTCAGTAAAAATCTCAATTAGGAATAATGTCTCAAATCTTCCTGTACAGATAGTAGGTGACAAGAATTAGAATTTATTTAGGCAGAAAAAAAATGATGGTATCATTTAATGGTAGGGTACCACAAAATAAAAAAGACATATCTATTCATTAAATCTAATACAAAAAGGAAAATACAGTGAACAGCATTTTATATAAATCAGTATGCATTATTTCTTCTCAGAAACTGTTTTCTATCAATCTTAGTTTAAGAGCTTCTGTTAAAGGCAAATTCTAGTTAAATTGTTACCTTTAATCTTGTTTAAGTAGCCATTGTGGCCAAATGTTCACTTTTTGGTTAGACATTTATAATTTACCTAATGTACAGTACAGTCTGTGATAGCAAAAGATTTGATGATGTGTAGAGTGTAAACTGTTCTAAACAAATTAAATTAATTGATATTTGAGGTTTTACTTTGGTAATAACTCAAAAGAACCTTTTCAGTGCAACTAATGTACATCACAGTGGCCTTTTTCATCTATGTACTTATTAAGCTAAACCAATTGTACCACTTGCTGTCATACAGCACAGGTAATTGACCACCTCATCAAACCACAGCAAAAAGAATCCCTTAGTGCCTAATTACTACATTCTTCTGTACTATTGAACACATTTAAGCAACATTAATGTATTGTGCTATATACATCATTACCCAGTAGTATTAGAAGGTCCTTGTACTGGAGAAAGGAGTTCTGATTGCAGTACAGCTATTTTCAAAATTCTGTCAATTTAACTTTCAAAACACATAGTATCTTGAAGAATAGTTTAAACAGTTATCCAAAGTAAAAATTTCAATTAATACTGCAGTTCCACTTTACCCAAATATCATGAATGTTAGAGATTTGAAAAGTCTGCGAAGTGAAGTATAGAACAGGTCCTAGGGCTCACCAAAGCAACTGGCTGAAGTGGTGACCTCAGTCAGGAGGCAAATAGATAATTCCTGACATGCTACTGCTCATTTATCCCCAGATGTTTTACCTAATGGAACATCATTTACAACATCTTGCGTAGATGTAAAGCCTATAGAAGTGTGTCTAAATATGATGGGAGAGAGTGGAGTTCTCTTTTCAGAGAATTCAGGTATGTGCAGCTGCCATACCCGCATTAGACAAGGTTTCTTCTTCGTTCGAAGTCATGCCCTTGCTGGTTTACTCCCACGAAGAGGTCTGCAGGGCCAAATATGCAACTGAGCAGAGGCAGAAGAAATGAATTGTACTGAAGTGGGCTGAAGACAAGGATGTCCAGAAGAGGTTGTGCCTATATGAAGGACAGTTTTTCAATAAGCATCGTTGTGAAAGATTACACGTACCATGTCTTCACCTGAATTCCCTTAAAGTCCCTCACTTTAAAAGAATCTTTTCCTTTGAAGTAGCCGACTGTCATGACTTCTGGCAACGCAAGGTTGAACTTATGGTTGCATCTCATCGTTGTGATTGTCAGGAGACTAAGACCTCAGAAACTGCAGCTCTGCAAAAAATTGTATGTAACTGCAATCTACCACCTTCTTTTTCTGTTTCATACAAAGGTTCTTGAGACCCAGCTGCTACCTTAACATTATGTAAAATTTCTAAACCCAACATTTTTAGATGGGTGCATATATACAGAGAGAGATCACTTCATTATGAAAGAAAATAAGGTGAAGAGACAACTGCCATAACAATTTACTCTTTTCCAAGTTACCATAGACTGTCTCATCATCCAGTGATATCACACAGTGGTAAATAAAAACAGGTTGGTTCACATTCTGGTTTGTATGAGAGGAAGGTAAATGCTATATTGGTTAAACTAAAAAAAAAAACCCAAAAAAAAACCCCACAACTATCTGTACACTGCAATGATGATAACCAACAGTTAACTGATGGAAATTTTCAGGAAGAACCATTTTCTGCCCAACCATTCTCTACCAATGTGTAGCTACTAGCATTTTGAGTTACTGTCAAAGCCAGTCATTTCTGGACTCATAACTAGTTGCCAGAGAACAGAGGACCTAGGAACCACGAGCAAGTATCTGTGAACTGCCCTTAGCCCCAGCTGCTCTGATATTCCTCAATCACTATCTTCGAATCACCAGAAGAAATCTGAAAAGAGTCCACAAGACTTCAAATTGTTCATCTTCTCTAGGCCACTTAAAAAGAATATGAAATCCTTTTGAGGGTAAGGTACTTGACATAAAAAACCCTTCTATTCTCTATCAGAGCTTCACCTGGATGGAGCAGCCTCAGTCTTCTGTGGAGATCTAATTCCTTCAGACACCTACTTCATTCTGTGCAGTGATTTTGTAAGAGGGTCTTAGTATGATTGTGCTGAATCCATTCTGACTGTAGAAACCACATTTTAAAATTTTCCTGGCTGAATATATTTCCAAAACAGATTAGGTAAGCTGTATTTTTCCCTAGGAAAGATAACAACTAAAAAGTTAAACTTCTTTATCTTACATTTTTTTCTCCCCAGTTTCAACTATTTCTATAGCAGATTCTACATTAATAATTAGCATCTGACTCATGTCTTCAGGTAACATTCAAGATGTATTACTCACCAGTAGCCTGGCAATTTCTGCATTTCCATCATAGAATATTTACTCTGTCCTGTATATATGCTGTATCGCAACATTTATTCTTGGCAGAAAGCATCAATAGTTAATTGGTCCATACTTAGTATCTCACACAGAAACAGTGACATTTTGAAAAATGTAAATTGTAGAGAAAAAGGTGTTGATAAAATATCTTCTAGAAATAGCAAACAAATTCATGCGTGGTCCAGCCAACCATTTCAAGCTCCTGAAAATGACTGTTTTATAGAAGCTGAACCTTTGTAGGAATATCTTTTGATATACTCTCGTAATGAGAAAGAATGACTCCCTCTTGCAAGATGCACAGAACATATTATATTGTTACTGATTTATTGTATTGCCAGCATTTCAAGCAAAAGAGGTGCTTATATTATCTCTACCCTGCAAAAATTAACAATTGTTTGAATGCTAGCATGAAGAATAGCCATTCATTAAGTCATGAGGCAGACAGGTCAAGGCAAAACGTGGAAATCAGAATCAGGTGGCCATCACAGGTGAAATAGAGTAACTTGGGTGAAGCAACGTTTTCAGTTTGAAATTCTAAATGAGAAGAGCAGCTGAAATGCATAAGTTAGCCCCCATTGTTACATAGCACCCATAGTTACAAAGATCAGAAATCTGATCTTCAAGCAAAAATCTGTTTAGACACTATGAAAAAACAGAATTAATATACATTCATATATTGATGTATACATGCGTACATTTGAAATGACAAATATGTTCTAATATTTAATGTGCTTTACGTGTTCAGATTGTCTTTAATTTTTCTGAGGTCTTATTCATTTATGTATAAATTAACCTTTTCTCTTATGAAATAGTTTTTAGTCATCTGTATATGTACTAATAGTTGTTTTGAATAAGGTACATAACTTGCGAGTCAAAGGAGTTGGGATAGAAGAAAACAAATTTAAAAAAAAAAAGTTTAATTGACAATTTGAAATTTTCAACTTCTTTAAAATGCTTTCCCTTCAGTGTTAACAATAAAGGCTATTATAAGGATAGGTTATATGTCAAACATTCCATTTTCTTCCTGACTGAAATTTTCTCATAAATGATACTACCTCTTTTGCTATAAACAAGAATGTACCTTGTTCCTTTTTAGTAAGGACCTTTACTGGTAATTCTTTTCACTGATGTACTAGTTGTATACCACATAAATTTAATAGCTCCTGGAGCAGAATGGAATTCAAGTAAATAAATCTTATCCAGTCACACTATATTAATTCCAGAAGCGAAGGCAGTTTGCATGTTTAACAACTTTATTCTGGTCATTGGAAATTATGTTACGATGCTACATTTCTTTGTTTAGGTTTTAGTCAGTTCTTTTCTGTTATTATATTTATATAAAGGAAACTTGTAGCAGACACAGTATTCTCTTATATGTTTTACTGCCCTTTATTTTACTTTACACTTACCCTACTCCTTTATGCTTCCAGAATAATTTTAAAGTGATCTCGGTTTAACAAGAGTAAAAACTGTCATGTTCAATGTCACCAAAAAAAAAAAAAAAAAAGCCATGTTACTGTTGTGCCACAAGATATTGGGGAAGTTTCTTTGTATGTTGCTCATGACTTGCTGATGTGTTCCTCCTTTTTCCTGTAGTATAAATGCTTTTTGATGATGGTTTTGGGGAGTACCTTACAGGACCTTCTGTTTCTTTGATGTCCTTTTGGCTTTTCCTTCAAGGCCAGAGTCATTATGAAGCTTTCAACAGGTAAATTCTATAGGTAAAAATAGAAATTTCCACTTCACATTCTCCTAAGACTAAACAGGTAGAAATTCACAAAAAGGTGAAGCTGCGCCTACCACAGTTCAAAATCTATTGTGCCAGACCTCTGCTTACCCTGACAGGACCAAAAATGATGGTTTTCTGTTAATATTGTTTTAAATTGGGATGTCCAGAAAAAAGAGAGAAAAACAAGGTATTTGGTTTTTGTAATCTTCTGATGATCTGGTTGCCAACAATAAGTGCTTACCATATGCAATCTCAATGTGTACATTTATAAAAGGACAAATTTAATAATCACAGAATCATAGAACGGTTTGGGTTGGAAGGGACCTTAAAGATCATTTAGTCCAACCCCGCTGCCATGGGCAGGGACACCTCCCACTAGACCAGGTTGCTCAAAGCACCATCCAACCTGGCCTGGAACACTGCCAGGGATGGGGCATCCACGTGATTCATCATAGCACAGACAAGGCAGAAGGGTAGAAATCACACCTATGGTGATTTGTTCATTTGTTTGTTTGTTCTCCATTTTCTGCATGCCTCTTTTTAATTGCAACCCTTGATTTGAACTCAGGGAACAAGTTTACCTGTAACTGGTAAACTTGTCTTTTCTGCTTGAAGGCACAGTGAATTTCATAGTATGAATGGTGCATGTACCCTGTCAGATGTTCAAAAAAGAGGCTAATGGCTCATACTATAGCTATGTGGTGTCTGAGACCTGAAAGCTCCTATACATGAGACAGTTATCAAAAGGACCCTCAGGGGCAAAAAAGGAAAGAAGTTCTGGCAGCATAGAAATAGGGGTCCCAAGCCTGACATAGAGAAACTGGAAGTTGCAAGGATGCATAGAGCCCCTACCATTAAAGATCATCCTTACCACCAGTGCCACAGATCACACCTACTGTTTTCCACAGCCAAAGCTAATTATTTGGATGCTGCAATATGAGCACCATGGGATTTTTCCCATTCAGTCAACCACAACAGCAACAAAACCCTTTTCAAAACATTTTAAAACCCAGTTTTTCAAAAGCAGCATTATTTTCTTTACTTGTTCACAGAAAGAAAAGTGCAATAAGACCAGAAAAATATAAATAAACTTTTATTTCATACAAAAAAATAAAGCTAAAATATTTAGATTTAAAAAAAAAAAAAAAAAAAACAAAAACACAACAACAACAAAAAAAACCCCACAGCCTCCTTATGATGAACATAGTCATTCTTTGGAGGAGGAGATTACAATGATTGATCTGGGGTTTATACAATGAAGTACAGACTGTGGCCTTATCTTCCTTGCCAACAGAGTGGAAATTCAGGTGAGTGGCTTAAAAGAAGGTATTGGCCTTTGCTGGGTGTTTCTAAAGCTATCCGGAAAGCTGGTTCTTGAAGATTTCCCGAGTTGGATAAAGACTAAATGTTTTACAGAGGTCTCATCATCAAAGATAAACTTATGACTCCTCATCAATACAAACCAGAGAAACTAACGGTTAGGAACTATGTGTGAATTCAGCACCTCAAATATTGGAACTCCTAACAAATCTACACATTCAGTAAATAAAAGTTTAAATTCTTTTTTTCTTACGCACTTAAAGAAAATATATTGTTCTTTCACTTTGGAACAGAATGAACTCGCTTCCCGTATTTGCAAGAAGAATGCTTGATTGCAAGTATCCAGTCCATGACATTCACCTTCTCCTTTATGAAGGAAACACTACACATTTGTAACAGTAACTCACAAGGTCTTGCAGATGGTACACCTCACGGATCTACACAACCGGGTAAGGAATTCGGCTGCCCACAGGAAAGAATGAACTGGCTGCATATTTGCTGACCTCAGAGAGGTACAGTAGTAGACAGCACCCCTAAAATAGGACCATTGAGAGGATACCTTTAGTCAGGAGTATTTGCAGTGATATCGTTCCAAGAGTCAAACTGCCAAAGGCAAAAGTCCACTTGTGAATTCAAACCTTATTTGCATCCTAATGGTCTTCTTGCAGCCTACTGTAAAAGAATCAAACTGATTCACCCCAAAGTGCACTATGAGTGGTAATACCACTAGAGAAATCCTCATAGAAAAATACTTTTCTGAATTTCCTTTCTCAGGCCAAAAGAGCTTAGCTTTTAATATAACTGAAACGGATTCAAAACAATAAAGCAATCTTCTGCAAGTGGCCGAGCAGTCTTTCCAAAGTAATGAATCCCACAGTTTTCAGCTTTTTAAAAGTGCTGGGAAACATAGTCTTAGGCCCATGTTTTATGGTGAATGCCATTTTCTTCTGAGAACAAAATAAAAAACAACAAACAAACAAGCAAGAAACACAAACCATTAATTGGGGGCAACAAAAAGAACTCAACTGCCTGATAATGAATATCAAGAAACATAAAGACTTTCAAAATGTGTCCTGAAAATGTAGTTCTTTGTGGGTTTACATGTTTGTAAAGAATCGTATGTTACTTCATAACTGAATTTTGTTTTGTTTTATTTTAAAAATAAACTACTAAAAAGCCGGAGAAAAAGAAGGGGGAAAACCCTCTGCTAGTAGCATTTATTTTCTATATCCACATAATCTCACCTGCCATGTTGACCAACTCAGCCTAACCAAAACGCGTTCTTTCCACAGGAAACAGGCAGTACAGGAAGGCACTCGTGTTCTCTACAGACAGCACAGAAAACACTGCCGGTCAATACTATGCAATATATAACAGATAATTATGAGCTGAGTGTCCAAATTATAATCAGTTTGACAAATGTCCACAAGCGTCTTCAGTCTATTTTATATTTTCACTAAGACAAGGCAATCATACAACCAGACAATTCCATCAGAGAAGCTTGTTAGCTGCTTAGTCTGTTAAACCCTGGTTGCCATAGCATCTAGAGTTGAAAAAGCTGCAGATTGGCATGAAAAAGCATGTCGACAATTGCCCTGTCACAGCATGCAAGCCAGGTCTCCTCAAAGGCAGCACACTACAAGTTTTCTTTCCCAGTTTGCACTACCCCATGCTGTTTAATAATATCCATTTACTGGTATTGGGATTGATCTAGTGCAGTGTAAAATCCGCATCTACTGAGATTTTGCTTTTCACGTGGGGGAGATTCTTTAACAAATAACCACAAAACAATTAATTTCTAAAGGAAGTATTGTAAAAATTGTAGGAGGCATATCTGATTTAACAGAGAAACAATCCAAACTTTTAATGATCAGATCTTTAGCAAGCTAATCGGTTCCACAAAGTTTAAAAAAAACCAATGCATTTTTTCAGAGGTTTTCAAATAATTTTGTTGCTGATAGCTAGTTTCATCAAACATTGTAATAAACTGCTTTGCATTTGGATTTTTTTGTCATCAGAAAAATCTTAAAATTTATTATGGCTATACTTTCTTTTTAATTGTATGCTTTCTATAATTAAATAAATTATATGTGCTACTGAGTAAAGAGAATTCCATTCATAGTTAACATATTATAGTCAAATAGGAATTTGTGTAACATCCTATAGTCAAATAGGAATTTGTGTAAGTAACTGAACAGCAGCAAAGTATTTTTTTCAGAATAAACCTACTGTGCAATTTTAATAGAAAAGGTTAACATTATTGGAAACATCGAAGAACCTGCTCCTTTAAAAAGAATATGTTGGTAGCACATTCATATTTACTCTTGAATATGGATCACTACATAATAAAAAAGTTCGTTAGTCATCTTCATCAAAGTGTTGGAGTTACAAAAATTTAAAAAAATAGCATGTAACTAGCGGGCTTTACACAAGTGTGTCCTATCAAAAGTTTACACTTGGTTTAGTCACTTTCCCTTCCATTATCGCCTTCTAATCTGTTCTGTCACTTCATTTTACTTTTCCTTCAATGCCACAACTGAAGAAAATCTTGAAAACTACATACCCAAGAGCACAATTAAACTGGAAAACCCAAGAGGATTCTGGCATGGATCTTTTCCCACATTTTCAATAGTATTGTTTCACTTTTTTACCTACCACTATCATGTAGACATGTTTTACTACAGTTCTCACTATCAGTTATTTTATCCTGTTCATTACAGGTCTAGACACAGACTTAGAGAAAACACAGAAGTTGTTACATCTTTTGGTAAAATCAGCAGTCTATTAAACTGTTCACAAGACATAAGTATTTTCAAAGGTAATTTTCTAATGCATGTTTATTATCCCAGTGACAGAAAGCATCATTAAAACTTTTTTTAAAATTTTAGTTGAAAATTTTACTCTAAGCTGCCATGTGAATGGCAGAAACAAAAAATCCTTGGTTAATAATACATTTTATCCTTATTTTTATTGTGTCATGTATTTAATGTCTATCATATTTGCATTTTCTCTGAATTTTCTTCATCCTTGTACTACGTTTGCAACTTAACTGCAGTTGTAAATATGAAATTTGACTTAATTTTGACACAGGCTGAGTTTTTTCTTTGAAATCCATATCTGTGTGTATTTATAATTTGGGGGGTTTTAATATTGAGACTATTTCTGTATAAGTTTTACTGGGAATTTTTAAGCATCTCAACAGAGTGCTGAATCTACAACACCCCAGCTGATACCACAGACTGCAAGATGCTACTATTCAGGAAAACTAGTTGTAGCTTATTAGTTCTTTGACTAATTAAATACTGTTTATTAAAGCAATTATACATTTACCTGCTGCGAACCAAAAAAAATCTCCATTTTTGGTGCAGAACCTCTTAGAAAAACAGCAGATTTTTTTAAGACTGGCTAAACAATAAAACTATGAGCTAAATAAAGGATGCAGTTCATCATACAAATAAATTAGCAGTAGAATGTACCTTAGTGTGCAGGTAAACTTTTTGGCACCTCACTTTCCCTTGTTTTTATGATGATTCTCCTAATTAAAATAAAGAAGTGCAGGATTGTGTTGCACGTATAAAAACATGGTTCTTTTGGAAACCCACAGGTGAAAGGCAATATGCATCTGTGAGAGGCAGTGTTTTCACATTAAGGTTCAGAAGTAAGGCCCAACTATTTTCTTCTACTGATTTTTGAGTGAGTGAGTGAGGACACAAAAATGCATAGCTCTGGATAAATGTAGGAGAGTGCAGCAAGAGAAAGCCTGAATACAGCACAGCTTTACTTTCCTCTGACGGTGACCAGGGACCCTACGAGGACCGCTAGAAGGAGGTGGGTTGTGCGAGAAAAAGGTAGGTGCAGCTGGTAGCACGCTAACACCCATGCCCCACACAACTTTGGGAGTCTCTGCCCGTGATGTTGCAGGATGGCACTGCACCGGCACATTGAGGGGAATATGACCGAAAGGCTCCAGGCTGCCAGTCAGGAGAATTGAGGAGCAGCTTAGCAATGTTCCTTCACCAGACTGAACATTTTCTGCAGATACTCAAGCTGTGTGAGGAAGAGAAATAATCTTCTTCGCTCCCTGAATATCTTTTCTGAGGAGGGAATGAGTCAGGCTCTGTGGGCCATCTCCTCACATGAGCCTTTGAAACCCACTGAAACGGGCATATGCTGATTTGCAAAAGCTCAAGCCAGAGTTGTTAAGTTCCCTCTGGTTGTAATTAGTTCTTCTTTGGCATACGTATTTCTATCAATAGCGACAAATTGGCCCTGACGCTGCACATTCGTTTTACGTATTCTGTTTTTACATGGCTACTGGTTAGTAAACACGCATTGCACGGGGTCCCATTATGCTTTGGAGGCACTGCCATGGGTGGTAGATAGGAAAACCTTCCTGTCCGTGAATGAGAAGTGTCTCCAAATGTGAAGTCCCTGGACCCACTCAGGATCCTTGCTGCATTCTGGTACTGGCCTTTGCCTATTACTCCCAAGACTGTTTTCCTCCTTCTCCATCTATTTCTTGAATACTTATTCAGTGCTACTAAATGTACGCCAGAATTTAATGTGCAAAAGACTCCATTTGCCTACTTTTATTCTACATTTTCTCTATTACTTAAAACGGGTAGTGACAGATTATCGCTTTGTTAGACAATATACAATTTACACCAAATATTATCCTTCTTGTTAGGATACTTATTTAGGAACACGCTTATACCTTTTTGTCTTCTAATTAAAGCAAAAGGAAGATTAAAATAGAAATGATCGCACTTGAAATTCACTGACAGAAAAGAGTGGTTTAAAATAACAGTAAATACAGAGCTTTTACAATAGCTGTGAATGATACTGGAAGTCAAATAGTTCTTTAAAACTCCCACTGCAAATTTCCTCATAAAATAGATTTTCTTTTTCTACAGTTTCTGTGAAGTCAAATAGCAAACTAAAACTTGAATAACAGAACCATTCCTATCAAGTAAAAAAAAGCATTGCTCTGTAGTAGCTTATATTTTTCCTGTTACATTTTGCCGTATTGTAAAATTTTCTTCAACTGGCTGAAAGCACATTAACTGCTAGATAGGCATCACACTGATGTCTCCATGCTGTAGCTTACAGCCGTGAATTTGCTACGATCTGTTTAATCATCAGTGTATTGATTTTCCTCAGCTTTCCTTCATTTTAGCCCCATAGCAGGCTTCTGTAATTTCCTTTGGACAAAGTGTAACCAAACTGTGCTAAGTGATGTTGATTTGCAGGCAAAAGTAAAGGGGTAAATATAAATTAACAAGCTATAAACATTTTACAAGTGGGGAGTCAATAAAAACAGTGTCTGCAGTTCTTTAAAAAAAATGATTTGAAGCAGATTGTTAACAAAGGTGTCCAAAGAAACTGACATGAGTCTGAGAATAATTTTTGCGCTTTGTGATTAAGAATTGATCAGTCTAAAAGCCTCTGATGCAACTGAATCACCCATAAGCTGCTGGACTGAAAAGGCTCAGCAGGGGCTGGTATTTGTTTGTTAAACTCCCATGATTCCAAGTAGATAATTGGTCTGTGAAGTTCATGGCAGAATCTGAATTTGCTTTCTTGCTTCCCAGCTGGCTGAGCACTGGTTTATAGACTTCTGTGTACAAATTTAGCCAGCAGCAAACCTCACATCTTTAATGTAAAAGGTGTTTTGTTGTGTTTTTCAGGTGCTGAGTGGAAAGCCCACACTCCAGAAGCTCATTAAAGGGGCCAAGTTACAGTACAGGTTTATTTCTGTCACAGCGTTTCAAAAAACAGTGACAAGGATTAATATGTTTCTTTGGTACTGGAAAAAGCCTGATACGATCCCTTGTGAATTTGATCATCTGTTTCGTTGCCTGTATAAGATTCAATCTCCTATTATATCCTGAAGTTACAGCTGTAAACCACGGCTGATAAGAATTCAGAAAGCACTGCCAGAGCCTTCGGAGAACTAATTGTTTTATTAAGCAGCATCTTGTTTATTTGCAATTTATTTCATACGTCACTCAGAGAACCGACTCTTCTTTAGAATGATAAAGCATGATAAATCTGCTGTACATTATCCATGACAGGCACTATATTGTATAAATATGTACAAGTAATGGAGTTTAAAAATCTCTCAAACTGTTACTTCTATTCTGTTGTTGCTGATGAATAGCTATTTTTGAACATTTATGGAATTCCTTCCAAGGCTTTTCATAATTCTGACAGTAAACTCAGATCTACAGATTGCCTAAAAAGTCATCTCCATCTGAAGATGGAGCCTGACAGTGTAATTGCATGCTCTGGCCTGATCTGGGGAAAGCATCCCCATGCAAGCGTCCAAAAGATTCGCAAAGGCCCCCTCCTCCAGGAACACGGCTAGCCCTGTTTCTAGAAAGTGCTCTGTGAACAGTGCACTCTCCTGAACGATGGGCGACAGAAAGGGACACCGGATCCCTTCTGATAGAGGTTAATACTCGTGTCAAAGCTTCTCGGAAACCCTGAGCCAACATGTCTGAGAATAATGGTACCTTTATCATTGCCTCCGATACCTTTGTGATCAGACCCAGAGACACTACAAAGAATTACAAAATACTATTTTAAATCACAAGCTAGAACAGATGGGCTTCACTGCATATTTATGAACTACCAGTATAATGGGATCATTTCTGGGAGTAGGAGGGAGAAGACCGAAGGTCCACTTCCATTTGCTTAGGATTTATGTCAGGAACAAATAACGCTGTCCTTTAAAGAAAGCTTGCTTCGTGTTCAAGCCTAGAGCGGGGCTCACTTTTTCCCTCGCTCACATGTAGTAAAAGGCATTCATATGCTTAGTTCCACCGGTTTCATGGGAATATTCATACGAAAAAACACTTAATCATTGGTACTGTGGGTGGAGTTTTGGTTATTTGTCTTTTTGCTGTGATTCATTTTCATGTGTCTGAAAATATGTTTCAATATGCCATAATTCAAAGCCCACACCCTTATACAGAGAAGGATTTAACGACCGAACATAATCAAACAGATATAAAAGATACACATTTAACTGCATATGTCAGAAATTAGACAATAAACCCACATTATTCTTAACAGTAGTTCTTATTCCTAATTTCTTAAGTGCTACACCAGCATTTTAACTCATAATTGATTGTATACGGTTGTCTGTACAATACATAGCTAAACAGACCCTTGTTTGCAGCTGGCAATTTATTGCCCTCCTGCATTACAACAAAGAAACCCAAAATGGTAGCCAAAGAGAAAACTGCCAGTCAAAACACTCTTGCTCTCTTATTCACACTGTTGCTTTCTACCTCCACACTCCATTTTTCTCTAACAACAAATTTAACTTATGAATGAGAAAGGTTAAAGAAAAAATATTTAGTTGCCAAAAACATGGCAAAAATATTATAAAAAGATCTGTTACTGTTAAACACTGTATGTCCTTAGAAAAATGCTAGGAACCACAAGAGTTACACTTTTATCTAAGAGGTAGCATATGTGCCATATAATACATATGTTGCAATCACAGCAACTTATTTTGCATGAACAGCAGCAAACTCTGAAAAAAAAATTGTCCAGTGCTCAAATGAAAGCTGTCATCATGCCTTCATTTTAAATATGCATTCAAAGGAAAAGCAGTTTTGTATACTTTCCCTGACGGATTGTGGGGTGGGTTTGTTTTTTTTTTTTGGACAACAGTACCTGTTAACACAAAAAGAAAAGAAGCACATTTATATTTTTTCTATTATAAGATGTTTTGAACAGATCCATAATGTCATCATTTTTATGCAGAATGATATATGTTGAGTTAAAATAATTGTTCTTGTTCACATGCTGTTATTTCATTCTTCTAGTGATCACTTAAAATGAGGGTTCCTGTTTGCCTCATAACAGATACTAAACTGGTATTCCCTTTAAATATTTTTTATCCAGCCATTAACAATTTGTACAGTCTCTTCATCTACGAAAAGGAAATATAAAAAAACTCTGGAAGATTCTGGAAATCAGAAGCTGAGTAGCTAAATAATGAGTATTAACTATTCAGTCCTCCCTATTCTGCATGACCATTAAGTGTCCATTTGTACCCTAATAAAGCTATTTTACCCCTGCCCTCATCTAGTTTGACGCCTGCTTTCATTGGGGCTCTATTGTACTAGCACTGTACATTCATATAACAAAACCAACATCTCAGTCCTAGACTGCTGCCCCTGTTGATAACGGACCAATATCTCTCTCCCAGGCCATTAGAGATGGTCTTACATGAAGTGGAAAACAAGAGTTCACAGAGCAACAAACTGTCCAGAGGGCACGGTTGTGGAAAGGCATCCATAGACCCTGAAGTCTAGATCACTGTTTTCACACACAACAACACGAATTAATCTCAGAAACTTAACGCACATTAAAACCAGACAGATTTGTCTCCATATTCCTCCTATTAGAAGACTATCCAGAGTCTTTATGCTGCCAGCAATGATGGCAGATAGCCCAGCTACCAGCCTTTGCAGGTTACATTTGCTTCAGACCTTAGACAAGAATGATTGATATCAGCTTTTCAGGGAGGTCTTCTTCTTCAAAAAGCATAATGGCAGTGATCATAGTTTTAAGATTTGATTTATTAAACAGCATATTGATTTGAGTTTGTGTACGATAAAAACTGAGTGCAAATGAAACTAGCAAAGGCAAACTGTATCTCAAAGCATTAATTTTATGCAACAGTCTTACAAAATAACCCTATATTATCCTGAACTACAGGACGAGTGTGTTTTGCTAACTAGACATGTTGGTACAGTTTTAGATATATCACTATTCACTCTTAGTCTTATCACTCTGAATCCAACGGTCTAGACCCTCAAAAAACACGGCAGCACTTAGTTCCAAAAAAAGACTTTGCCCTAAATTCTTGTGTTCTCAAATTAGCAGTGTCCTAATATCTAATTAAAAGCTCATTAGAACTTTTGCATTTTGATTCAAAAGTTAATTTGACCACCAAATACTCTTACATGGTTGGAAAAAAAAAAAAAAAAAAAAAGAAACCCTCTGCTATCCAGCCTTAGGGACAAAATAAAAGGGCACTAACCACAGCCACATTATTATGTTCAAAGAAAATGTATATGAAAACAGAAATTCTATAAATTTGCTCTTAGGACTGCATCACTAATTATGCTTTATTGATTTGGAGTATTTCCTGACATCAAAATGTTGAGTATTTATTTCTTTTATTCTGAGTTGTTAAACAGAGTAAATACTCCTAAAGCTTCTGAATTGCTATGCAATGCTCCAAAAACTAGGTTATCTTTTCTGAAGCCAATTCTTTTTTTTCTTTTTTTTTTCCCATTAGAAAGGAATGGGTGACCACAGCAAAGCAACATGAACACCTTCTCCAAAGATCCGGGTCACATTGTGCTCAAAACTGGGGAGAGGATTAACAAGATTTCCAAAGAAGCAAATACTTTAGGAAAATGTGAAAGCATAATGCATAGGTAACTACGACACAGTTTCAAGAAAATTTAAGTGTATGATACTTCACAAAGAAAGACCTTTCAATTCCCTGGAGGATAAAATTTTTTAAAATAAAATAAAATTTAAATAATTTTTCAAAAGAACTTTCCAAAACCTTTCCCTCTCCAAAACAAAAAAAAAAATTGACACCCTAATTAAGAGATTTTTCAGTTAAACACACTCTTAATTCTGAGAAAGCCACCAGACCCTGTAACTTCACATCATAGAATTTCTCTCCTGACTGTTTGCCCATGCTGCCTTCACAGTCACCACAAAGTCTCAATGACACATAGAACTATACAGCCAGGATCGTGATGAGGGAAAGTACTCCATGACACGAAAGCCTTACTCCTTGATCCTTTAAAGCTCTTGGGAGTGCAAGTGTTACTTCTGGCAAGCAGATGAAGAGTCCTCCACTGACAGGCTACACAGCTGCTCTTTAGCCACATCTTTGTGTGTGAAATACAATCTCCAGAGCTTTCACAGAGCCTAGCTGCTGAGCCTACCTATTCAAACGGGGCAGTGGAGTGAGACTGAGGTTTTATTCAGTGCTTAAATATGAAAATGACTGTAATATGCGTGATGGACAAGGACTTGGAGAACAGTAACTCCAATAGATCTGAGTATTTGCACACATACACTTTCTATTCAAAGCATCTGTAGGCTATAGAATGTTATCAGAAGACTAATATATCCCAATCAGACGGGATTTATTTATAGAGAACGCTCTTTTCGCAGTGTTAGATGCCTCATTAACTTGATTCAGCTTGCACACAGCAAAAATATTCCCTCCCTCTTCAGATTTTTGATAGGGAATTATAATTTCTTGTTTCATTTGTTAAAATCCTTTTGCTACGAGGACATTTCAGAAATGCTTTATTGCACATGACTTTTTAAAATGCCAGAGTATTCATTTTGACCAAAAGGCTCTCCTTTTGCTGATTTCCTCTTAAGAGAGATACCAGAGAGGATTGTCCTATTTCTTCTTTTCATTTGCCTCTTCCAGAAACCATTAATAGCCAACATTTGATCCTCCTACACAAAAGTTCATGATAGCAAAGTTGAAAGAGTGGGTTATACATCGTGCTATGAACTGATTATAACTTTGGTATGTCACTGCTACTGTCACTATAAAGCCGAGGGAAATTATACTGTAAGAATTTTATCTAAAAGTAAGTACAAACTCATTCCTGGAAGATTTAGGGAATCTATGGGTTTAGAAAAATTGGAGATTTTAAACTCAACATTTCAAGTTAGTGTGGAGGTTTACAGGAGTTATCATCGGAACCTTGTCAGGAGCAACTTGCGAAAAAGTACAACTCTATTTTTGGTAGTTTACCATTTTTCTCTTGCTTCCATAAAGCAGCAAACTCCAAGATCTCTTCCTCACTGGGTTCAGCTCCACAGCCTGCTCTCACTGCTGATTACAATTAAAGAGAGAGCAAAAGGAAAACATCCAGAAAAATATACGAACCTACGAATGTATTGAATTTACTGAATTCCAGTCATATGCTTAGCCAGCAGACAGGGTCTCTCTAATGTCTGGAATGCAACAGGGATTAGGAGCTGGCGATGCTGTTTTTAAGAAATGAATAGGCAGTGCATTCTTTAGTAGTTGCGGTTCATTTATAGCTTGAGTTTAAACTACTGATATCAATTTGTTTTAGTGGGTTACTAATCAAACTCTATCTTAAAATCTTTCAGATCAATGCGACCTCCATTTTTTAGCATCTCTTACAAGAAAAACAATGTTTACACACTTTCTAACCATTCCCACTACAAGCCCCATTCTCTTTTCTTAACCATTCTATTTTTTCAATATCTGAATATAGAGAACTGTCTTTTAGGAATGGCTTACCAAATTTCATTTTGAGCACCTTATGGGAAGGTGACGAGAAAATAATTCTTTCCATCAAAGGTAAGTTTGTTGCAATGCTGCTTAAAGGATGATTCCATTCTCTAAGAATCTGTGCAAAACAGCCTTCATTTTCAAAACACAGTAAATATGAAGTCAATTTTATTCTCAAGAACAATCTGAAGGCCATTTGCCTAAAACAAATAACAGTGTTGCTGAATGTTGTGATTTTGTTGCAAACTGTCATGATAATTTGGTGACTTATTAAAAACAAGAATGAAAGTTATGAAAGTTGTGAATCTTAAATCTTATTGATTTTTTTTTTAAGTTGGCGTCCATGTACTATAAAAATAGTTGGGTAGAAGGTCTTGAAAATATGATCTGAATCACGGTGAGCCAAAAGAATCATAAATATCTCTACCTCTATTCCTGTATCTGTCTCTGCCTCTATCTCTACCTTTCTCTCTAGTTCTGTTTCCAGGTCTTTTTCTCTCTCTCCTCAGCTGTGTCACATTTTTAAGGACAATCTCATGATTTATGCACTACATAGCTCTTGAACATTTCAAGTATGTGCATAATATTCTGGAATCCAAAGGACTGAAACACAAAGAAATTATTACAGAGTAATCAGTTTCAGATGTGTTCTGATCTGTGGTAAGCATGTGTCTGAGAAATCCCATAGCACACAGGATAATGATGGTGAGCTACTCTGAATTAGCTTCACAGTAAGTATAAAGGCTCAAACACTTAACCTTGAGCACCTGATGCATGGCAAATCAATAATTATGCTAATTCTATTGCAAATTTTTTTCTGCTCAAGCTTTTTAAGTTAGAGTAAAGAAAGTTACATGTACATTGCAAGTACTGTTTAGCACCATTTGGGTTAGAAAGGAAACTAATTTGCTGAATGGCCTTCAACAGCATTCTTGGTGCCACATAATCCAGGGGTGACAAGGATTTCTTAGCTTGTAAATGCTCTGGTATGGCACAGAATGACCAGGCCACAGACCAACCCCTCTCTAAGTGGTATGAAAATGTTAGAGATGTCTTTTTTATTTTGTTTCTGTCTCTAAGAATGCTTTTTTCATATTTTGGCAGTACAGCCATACTACATTTCTGCCGGTATTTCCTTCCTTGGTGCATTAATGCTGATGAGCCTGTGCAATTTCCTCAGTGATGAACAAACCTGCCATTAAAAACACTGTTTAACCGAAAACATATAACAAGGATAAAAACAGCAGCAGTTCATAAATGAGCCTGAGTTTCCATGGAGGTACTATAGATCTTGCTTGAGTCTTAATTAGCTTCTCTGCTCTTTAAAAGTGCATTCTGGCTATTCTGATGGTTTACTGACAGTACAGACTGGTATTATAAGCATGGATTTCTCTTTTTTCCTGTATGTAGTGACTGAGATGATCAGGATCATCAAAAAACAGAACCTGCAGTCTGCTGATAAAACTACATAGAGCACTCATCCAAATGAAATCTGCTCAAATACAAGGTCCTGGGAAGTGGGAGTAATAATAATAATAATAATAATAATAATGGAATTTAGGTATTTTAGAAGACACTTAATTTTTTTCTTCAAATTATTAGATTAAAGGACACTAATGATATTTTTTTTTCTCTAATAGCTCCACAACTAATGTCATCTTAATTAAAATTTTACCTGTAAGGAATACAAAATGGCTGCAATCAGATGTTTAAATTAATAAAGGCGATTATATAAATTACTCATGAAATCTTTCTACTAAAATATATTTATGGTAAATTTGTAATAAAATCTGGATCATTACCACATAAAGACCAGCTAAAAAGGACAAATTCTCCAGAAAGCTTGCGAGTTTCTGCAGCCTGTGAAATTTTCCTTTTTATCCCCTATTTTCATCTGTTTACCTCCTCAACAAATTATTCCAATGGCATGAGAGCCTCCTGGTCATATTTTCCAGCTTCTTCATGTACCTGTATATGCCTTCTTCCCTGGCTCACAAGAATTGCATTCAGCATGGCCCAACCTTTCCAAAGGATCACCAGCAAGACTGATAATTTACAAAAGAGTACTTGAGATTGTTCTGATACTTGAGCAGTTCCTATATAAGGGAAGATTCCACTAGGCTTTTAATATATGAATTCTATATGCATGCTTTTTAAATACTGGTCAACCTCCTCCCAGCCAAGAACTCCAATTATTCTCAGTTTGCAAACAGCACTTTCTCACGTCTTTCTTGATTTTGCTTCACTTCTTTATTATCCTGTCTCAGCTTCAGGTTCTAACGTTTTGACCTGTCGTGTTTGGGGACACTTCGTAATGGTTTTATTAGCAGTCCAGAATGCTCCCGGTCCAGATGGATTCTTCCCTAGTGATTTCTCTTCAGAATAGACTCAGACAAAATGTATGCCCTTGTCTTCTCTGAAGTCACGACGTATCATTCTGTATTGCACCACAGTAAGTCGGGCTTAGTTTCTTCCATGCTATAGTACACTACAAAAATAGCCAAAAAATGTTACAAGGTGTTCTGTGTGTGGCAAACCGGTGCTATACCTGGGAGAACTAACCTTTACATATGGTATTCACTTTTTTCTTTGACTACTAATCCAGGATCCTTGTGTATATTGTCTTCACACTTTCCAGGGAGTTTCTCTGTTAGCAGTGCTCCCACTGTCAGAATTTCAGGCCTTAGATTTGTATGAGGATATAATATCTTTTGACCAAACATGGATTGTCATTATGATAAATTTATTTCCTTGCAAATACCAAAATAACACTTCACATAAGTCAGATAGCATCTGACAGGTAACTACTGGAGGCCAGCTACCTCTGTTTTAGTCGCTATTAGGTTCAATGGCAACAACAATTGTGTTAACAAGAGTTATTTTAAAGACAGGTTCAGATAACACAGACTAAAAATGTGTTTCCTTGTTAGAAGTGTTAGGCTACTGTGAAATTATTCCTCCTGCCTCTACAGAACAACCTGAAGCAGTAAATAAGTGCCAAGAGGCTTGGCCAACATGCACCAGAGGCATCGGATACTCAAGCAAAGGTGTGGGAGTTCAGATAGACAGATAGATAGATGGACCTCAAAGAAACTTGTGTGGATGTGGTGGTATTCATGAACTAAAAGAGCAGCCCCCACACTGCCTGAAGTGAGTCAGGCTGATTATAAAATGCAAGGGATGCAGCCTCCCACATCTGACTCTAAATTCCCATTCGTTCTGCTAAAAAAAAAAATTCTTCATTTGCTCAATCTAGTTTGAAGATTGTTAAGCACTTCTGTGGTCAGTGTGAGCCATAGCAAAGCATGCTTAAGCCTTTAGACAATACTGCTTACTGGATTAGGTAGGAAAAGATTTTTTGAGCCATCACAGTGGGAATTAATTTTAAAAGAAGGACAGGAATCGATGTGTCTAAGCAGCAGAAGCAGACTAGAGATCTAGACAGACTCTATGAGGAAAACTGCAAAGGATTGTTTGCATAGAAAACCTGAGAGGAAGAATGCCTTGGGGGCACTTGGATGTGGAAAGGTAAAGAGCTACTCAGACCTGGAGGGAACACAAAAGAAAAATATGGGGTGCTCTGGTTCATGAACTGAGTGGAAATATCATTTACATGAATGGCTTCCCTGTATGTTTTGTCAGGTTGCCATTAGCACTTTTCAGTAGCCATTCTTCAAACTGGAAAAAATGAATATATTTCAAGACATATTAAACCCAGGCTGAACAGCAAGATTAAATCAGGCTGCACTTCAAGGAATGATGTTTGAGAGCAAAAGTGCTTCATTCCCTTCAACTCACACTGCTGAGAAAGTGAAAGAACATCACAAATGCAATGCCAGAATACAGTAAGTACTAGTAAGGCAAAAACAAAATGGTTTTTTTGCTTACCTTCCACCACCCATGTCCAGTCCAATGACTTCTGAGTTAGATCCTTTAGAACTTGGGTCAAGGCATCACAATTAACTCCACAGCTTCCACTGCCACGTGTACTCCTCCCTCACAGTGACTCTCACTGCTTCACTCGTAGCCAGTCTTACCTATATGCATGCAGGGACTGTGATTTGAAGAAAACGTACTATAAAAGGCAGTGCAGCATTAAAGGCTGTACAGTATTAAAGGCAGCAATGGCTGAAAAAGTAAGTGGCAAAAATGTACTTTGAGAGATGTACTTCTGTAGTTCTTAGTCAAATCTTATTTCAGATCCTGTTTGGTCTCATTTCCATTTAATTATGATTTTGGATTGTATCCCTCTAAATCTGTACTTCATTATTACCACAGCATATCTGGGCTTTTTTTGAATGGTTCTAATTGGCATCCTCACTGGCAGTCTCAACAAGGAGGCCAAAGACTGAATGTGCACGGAGAATGGATTGCCACCTTCTTTGAAACTGTCCTTCTTAAACAGGGCGGAGACATGCTGGCGAAGCAGGGTTTGTGATTGCTGGTGATGCCAAACCCGCTCCCTCGAGGCAGGCTGGGGATGTTACTGTGCATGGACCTCTTCCCGCCAGCAGCCCACCAGCCGTCCATCAGCCAAACTCCACGGACCCAAGGGTCCTTCCACCCCGCGGTTTGCAGGACCAGAGTGCAGATGAACAGCAGGCTTCACCCTTAAAGAGCTGTTAATCTTGTCATTTTTTAAAGTAGTAAAACTCAAACGTACGATTAAAATATAAATGTCCAAATACCTGCTACTTTCAGCTTCTGCTGCAGTATAAATTGGATGAGGTCCCATTCATATTGAAATGTAAATGCAAAACATAAATCTAAAAGGCAAAAAAAAAAATGGCCAGCTTGGAAAAAGATAACGTTTTTCATCTGTGTAGAAGATAATGATACAATATTCAAGTTTTCCACTCTAAAGGTAATATTTTTTGTCTAAGTCAACATACTTTACCATTTTTAAACTTTTCTCATCATATTTTTGACAGCAGGTTTTCCAATTTTGACAGCTTTTAAAAAGTAATTTTAACAGACGAGTGATTTCTCCTCTCAGCAAAGTCAGATTATGTGAAATGTCAATGTAAAAACTATATACTGTGACACATAATCATTTTTCATTGAATTTACTTATTAATTTTACTTGCTATTGCTAATAAAATGTAAGTGCTTAGCTAATTGTATTGCTTATTTAAATTTTTTAAAGTAATGTATTTTAAAATTGCATTTTTTTCTGACTACAAAATTTCTCAGAGGCAGCTATAATTTGTCACCCTTCCAATTTATTTAAAGAAGAATTACTATCACAATTGATATTCCCAGCTGAGCGGCCAAAGAATGAATCAGCAGGGAGACGTTAAACCAGCCTTTCATCCATAAGGGTGGGCTCTTTGATTTAAAGGTTGGACCATATCTGCAGAACTTTACAGGAAAGGTTTTTTTAGACATGGTGTGCGGTACTCCATAGAAAGCTGCAGAGTTTTGTTACCTATGCTATCAGTCGGGCACCTTCGGTAAGAGAGAACTCGGCAAAGAGGGGGAAAAAATCAGAAAGGGAATGGACAGCTCAAAGTTTTCACTTCTAAAACAAACTCATCTCAAGTGAGGCATAAATGACTTGGACTGACTGCTACCTCTAAAGGAATACAGTAGTTCTAAATCTAAGTTTTCTATTTCTGTGCAGTGAGTTTTACTGGTAATTTTCTACACCAGAAATCCAAAAGGATTATCTATTTCCACCCTATAAGTCTAAATGAAAAAAAAAAAAAGAAAACCAAACACCTCACACTCTCAAGATCAGTACTATAGGTAGATCAGAGCGTGTCTTCCAAGCCTTGGGGTGTAAGCCCAAAGTCCTGAATTCACTGCAGTTTCACACACCTGTAACAAAGACTGGAATGCAACCCCAGCATAAAACTCTTTCATTTTTTTGTCTCACTTCATCCAGGAAAATACTTTAGTGCCTGAGAAGGTACCCAGATAAGAGAAAACTGATAAGAAATAAAATTTTCCCTCTTTATTAGCCCCTAAACCACCGAATAATCTTATGAAGTAAGGAGTATGTCTCCTAGGAGGAAAAAGGCCCAGTGTCAGTCCCTGTATTTAAAGGATTTCTATATCAGCTCAACTTAAGTGTCATTACAATCTATTTTGTATTCCATTTTGATCCATCCACTTCATATGCTGCTGGGCCGCAAGTATGCTTGCATTCAAAGCCGCTGATAAACTTACCATGATGTAGGCTGTTCCTTCACAGCATTAACGTAAAACAGTTCTAAATCGAGCAATGTTCAATTATCCCTGAAAGTACAGATGACTTAATTCTTCGTTAACTTAATTGTTTTCCAGTAAAAGTGAAATGTGCTGTATGCAAATTAAATAATACCAAGTGTCAGCACTTAAAAGGAATGCTCATTTAGCTTCAGTAGAGGGTTTTTTATTGCAAATTTTGTTCATTTCTTTTATAAGAAATCGTGTTTGTCTTAATTTGTTCCAAACACAATACGATTGTGAGACACAGTGCCTGCTGGCAAAGTTGGAACTGCTGTCAGCAGGAAATGGGAAACTAATAATAAATGGTGGTAAAATATTTATGTTATAGTTTACTGAGAAAATGAATGCCGTTTTCTATTTCATTCCTGCTTGAGACAGTACACAATAACATAGTTGTTTTCAAAATAAGTGGATAGGATCCTAAATGCTGTGGTGGCTTATCTTGTGACCATCACTGGGGGGGGGGGGGGGGGGGGGAAGGAAGAAGAATTTATAAAAATAGAGCCTTTTACTAGCTCCAATTTAAGAAATTTTAACTGGGAGTACATAGTGCAGTAATTAGTAGCATCTCACATTCAATGTCATTGGACACTAGTCTGATAGATCAAACGCTTGTGTATGTGGCCTACTTACTTAGCTGCTCACTCATAATTTTCAATAACAGTGCTGTTCTCATACAGGGAGGGGTGGTCCAGAGCCACCAGACTACTCTGCAGGATGGTGATGTTCAAGTACAACACTGTGTTTATGTACTCCCCAAAGTGTATCAAAGCTCGGATCCACAGAAATAAAAGAAAAGTCAAACAAAACAAGCATTAGACTGCGTAAAATAAGGTATGGACAAGGCAAACAGGTGAGGCATTGTTTAGGTGGCTGAGGTAGATCAATATCTATGCTTGCAAGCCAGGAATTCTGCCTGCTTTCCTCTGGCACTATGCAGATCATCTTACGGCCTGCAGACAGACTGTCGCCTAAAGCCAACTGACAGACAACCTATTTCACCCTTGCAAAAATCATACCCATCTTCATTCTTGCAGCTCACGAGGGAAAAGCAAAAGCCCCCGTGCCCGTGCCGAGTCGCACTGAAGTGTAGGCATAAAATGACATTGCAGCTAACTTTTTTTTTTATTTTATTATGCTAATTACATGATGAAAGCAGTTAAGTTTTCTATTTCTTCGGTTACCAACGACAAGTCCGTGCGTTTTGCCTAGGCTGGCTTATCAAAGCACACTGCAGTAGTCTTTCAGGGTTTGAAAAAGATTCATATGACAGGTTGATACCGTTGCCTCCTTTCTGTTCAAATGATCTGGTTTATTATCTGAGATGTTTTGTGATTTGAGACAGGGAGGCATCAAGAAGCTCTGACTGCACATCCTGATAACATAGATTGGTTAAAGCCCTTTCCCCTCAAAAATATGTTTTAGTTTCAAACAGATTAAATTAAAATATGGTCAGTTTAAAGAACCACTGGACTCCTTCAATAAAATCTTGAAGACCACCAGCCAGGTAACCCGGACCGCAGCTACCAGAAGCAGAACAAGGATTTTCTAGGAAACCATGAAGTACTTCATTTCCGGCACCAGAACTTCCTATGGGAAAACCTGCCTACAGGACAGGATAAGCTGCAAATCTTGCCAGCTTCAGTAGAGGAGAGATGGTTCCTGCAGCCTGCCTCTTTTAGGTCTTAGACACACAGTATCCTGATTTGAGGCTGGGAAAGGGAGTGAGGATAAGAAGACCTTTCTAGACCCTTAGAGAAAGCATTGCTCTTGCTTTTATTAAAGATGTTAGTACAGATGTTACATTCTGTTCACTTTTTAAATTGCAAATCTCACACTTTTTTCCTCATCTCTGAACTGATTAGCTATTAAAATAGAGTTACAGTTTCAAAATAATGTCTATTTGCCTATTTTAAGGAGGTAAAATGTTCAGCTTTAATCTCCAGAGTGTAAAAGGTCACCTTTGTAGACTGATGCATATCATATCTCCGAGTAATGAGAACAAGTGTGCTTTTCCTCAGTGCAACAACCTTAGTTACTCTTATATTGCAACCATTTTCCTGCCTTACTTTTCTTTATGGTAGAGGAAATGTAATTTACTTGTCAGATTGAAATGTTTGATATAAATCTTTAGCCTTTCTTTCAAACAAGTATTTCAGAAACATTATATTATAAACAACTGGCATGTTTAATTAAACAACTGCTTTATTTTCAGCAGAAGAAGAAGGTATGATTATATTAATTGAATAGTAGGACCTGTGACCAAATTTAAAGAAAACATTTCCAGCTCAACAAGGAGGTGTGATTATCTTAATTTCAAAGCAAGACATGTGACTAGAATTGAAACAAAATATTTAAGTCTCTGTCTTTACAGTTATTAAAAAATATTTTCATTGTAAAAAAAAAGTGAGTAATTGCAATTTACAAAGTATATCTTCCCATGATAACTCTTGCTTCAAATCACAAGGTGGCTCAAAAATTAAAATCTGTTAAATAAAAGTCCCAGAGCAATTTGTTTCTCTGATGAAGAGTGTTTTAACTGAACCACAATTTTGGCATGTTTACTGGTACTTTTGAATTAAAATACTATGTTTCTACAAATGCATGATGATAGCAAACCTTCTCTGTATTTTATAAGATTATTTTTGCAGCTAGACAGAAAACCAATGCTTAAGCTCGCATGGCTTGCTCACATAAGAAGTCTATTTAACATAAGTGATTTCACCAGCATCAGTAAAGGAGCAAAATTTCATCTAAATTGAATAACCAATATTCTTTTAAAAGTATCAATAATATCAATATTGTTGCTGGGTTTTATTCTGTTGTCTTGAAAACACTTTCTGCCATTTCCTACATGTATATCATGACTAAATTTAAATGACCATGATTTCCTATGAAGAGAAGAAAGTCACAAGGTGTTAACAGGAAAAGGGATAAGACATAAAAAATATTTTTGGTAATCTTCTTTTGCCTGTTTGAAATAAAGAAAAACAAGATGTGCATTATTTAAATGCTTATGACCAAATTATCAATTTCATTGAAATTATCGATGAAAAAGGAGACGCTGCTAAAGGAAACATACATTGAGTTACAATCCTAATAACCCATGTTTAGATATGTTTATTTAGGTAAACAGATGAAATATTTTTGATCCAGATGTGACAATTTCCATGCTGTCATTTACCTTGCAAAGATCATAGAATTTTTGCTTTTATCACATTCCCCCGAGTACTTTCATGTTTTCGTTAAAAAGCAGTAGTTGAGAAAACATGTCAGATGCTAAGCACAAAATCCACAATGCAGCAACATGGAAAAAATGTAACAACTGTTTTGGAAGAAATGTCTTTAAGTCAACCTACATACAATCTTAAATGACTTGCCAATGAATGTTAATTAGCTTTAAAGTTACACCATGACATGACTTCAAGTGCTAAAGAAAACACTTGCTGATTTACCTGGTGCACAACCAAATAATAAAAATTAACAGGTATGGTTTTGACAAATAACTATAGGTAAAGTTGGTTTGGTATTTGAGATGGTTACTCCAATGCTAGCTAGAAATTAAGCCAAAGGCTAAGTAATGTCCACAGGCAAGTCATGATCATTAAAGATGTGATTTTTTTTCTTAACAACTAACTTAAAATGAAGCTTATACTGAAGTACAAAGATGTCTGAGACTAGAGTGTTTCTCTTCTTGTAAAAAAACTTCATATTTTATTCCTGCTGTAGCTAATGAGACTCCTTGGGATTTAAGTTGAGTATATTATACTGGTTCATTGTATTATTATCCAACATATCTAACAGTTTGTAGGATGCTCATTAAGAATATTTCCAGTCACAATTAAGCTGAATATGAACATTGTTTAAGTAACCTAAAAAAATCAGTAAGTGCCAAAAGTACTATGTTACTATTTTGTATAGCAATGTTCCTTTGTCACATGTGGACAGTAGACTAGTTCCCTCTAATTTATTTACCTTCATACAAGCAAGTGCAATATAAAAGGACAAGTCTTCTCATCCTCTCACACAGAAATTGCTCAGATGTCAGTGGAATTATTCATGAAGAAAGTTAATGAAGTTTAGTGTAAGATTTTGAATTGTTAATTTACTTGGGTGGGGGGGAATGTATATGGGTTAACAAAGATGAATTTTTCATTTTCCTGATAATAGGAGATTTCCTTAGAGTCTTCCATGACATATCTCATCAAGATTCATCATTCTGCAAAGGATATAAAGAAATCAAAAGCAAGCATTCACATTTGCTAATATACCCTGTGAAGCCTGTTGAAGAGAAAGGAGAGCAGTCTTTATTGTTGTGTTTCTGCACAAAGCTGAGCAGACAGTCGGCACTAAATAGATAAATTAAAACAATTGGTTTGCAAGAGATGAAAGAGACAACAAAACTAACAGCCAGACTTTTCATGGTAACCTTCTAATATTTCTCTGCAATGTATCTTTCTAGATAGAAAGTCCTTCCACTCAGTCTGTAAAATGCTTTGCTGATTCAAGCTACACATTTAACTAACGACTCTATGTCTACTGCTATCATTTCAGCCCTTTACTTCAGCCTCCATCTTTGTTTCAGCCTTCCCCTCCCTCTCTCTCTGTGTATCCTCAGCTGAATTTTGTAATTGTTCCTGAATCAAGTTCTACTTCCTTCTCTTTTGAGAGACGAAACCGGTTCTATTAATACCTGTGAACCCCAACCTACATGGGGGGTTGACAAGAAAAGTCAGCCACTGGCTTTTGTGCCTATCGCCCCAAAAGCCTCCTCTGCACTTCTGTTTAAGCTGTGATACTGAAAATCACTGATCTTCATGGGGCAATATGAATTTGCTTTGGTCATTCCCACAATTCAACAAATTATGACTGCTCTTTCTACCTTTAAAGAAGTTTAATAGCAAGTTAGTCTGCTTTTTGCCGCAAACTGTGTCCTTGTTTCTTCCTGATGGGCGAAGTGACTAATCCTGAGGAGTCCCTGTGAGCTCTATGTAGCACCCACTCCCTTTTCACACACCATGCACCTTGGATAATTGAATTGCCTCCAATCCTCTGTCCCTGAGCTCCAAACTGGAAAGCTGAATAAGAACGGCTGATATCGAGCTGATCTTCCAAACTACACACATGTTCACAACAGGAGTTCTCTCAGAGTTTTAGGACATCACCAGCAAATTGTAGTTTTTTCTAACCTACTTTCTCAGTTTGAATGGTAAGAGTTTCAGGAAAGTCACCATATCTTCTTGTCATTTTATAGTGCCTAAATCAACATCCCTGCTCGTCAGTAGTACTCTAGGCATCTTATAAGCGGCAGCAGTACAACACAGAGAAAGTGGCATATTTTCCATTGCTCTGTTGCACCTGGAAGGACTACTCTCATCCTGCTCTCAACCAGCAAAGCCAATTTGGGTTTTCATTCTTGTCCCTCTTTCTCCCTGCAAATCAATACAGTTGCTTAATCCTAGTAATCCTCTTGCCTTGCCTTTTACTCTCCACCTCTACGGTTAGAAATATGTTAGTATCTCCATTGTCTTTCATTGCACAGATTATTACCTACTTCACCCAGATTTCTGTTCCATATTTTTCACCATCTGTTGGGAAAGTTTCCTTTCTTTGCATTCCTTCAGTCTGACTTTCCAGGTAAATTTAAAGTTTCTGTGAGGCTTCTCCTAGCAACACCCTAGTGTAACTACAATCCCATACCATGTCTCTCCCATCACACTCCTTCCTGGATCAGTTGTGCCACAGTTTTCTGATACTGCTGCTTCTGCCTGTGTCCCATGTATATGTCCCATGGTGTCAGCCTCCTTTTGGGACCCATTTTTCAAAAAGTACCTTGCCAGCTTCACAAGCGTTTACTCTCATTGCTTATCCCTTGCAAGTATGTTTGAAAAAGACCCCACTATTAGAATTTTGGCTACTTTTTTTTGCCACTTTTATGGCTTTTGGCTCACCCATCTACTTAAACTCAAGCAATCTTTGGACAATGAACCAAAATATGTGGTTCCAAAGTAGAAGCCAGATGTACTTTACATCTGAGCAAATGTGCTTTCCAAGATACATGATAAATTCTATGTCTGTTGTAACCTGTACTTTAAAATCCAATAGCTTCGTTCTATTCAAATACATGTAGATAATGTAGATACTTAATGTTCATGGACATCACTTTTGGTAGTCTGCAACACTCACAAAAGTAAAGCATCCATCTTTCAAGGCCTTGCGTTGATTCATCCCATGTCTGAAGAGCAAGCTGGTAAATGGGCTTATAAATGTAGAATAACTTCTTAACTCTCCTAACTGCAGGATAACTGTAGAATCAGATCTGTGGAGTAACATAACTTCAGCTTGTATCTTTGACTTAGTGGCCAGTTTTCTCCTTAGGTTCTAATATTTTATGTTACCCCTTAGAAATTTTGGGTTCTAAAAGAAAATCTGATCATTCTGAAATTACAAAAATTGAATATAAGGAAGTTTCATTAGTTTAAGATTCCATTTATATTAGTAAAATATGCTCTTCTAAAAGCAGGGATTGGGTTTGATCCCTAGTTGCAAAGAGGGTAAGATGTTCTCTAGTGGAATTATAAGGATTTCTTGTTATGGGTCAGTATTTTCCTTTATTTTACACAGACTTCTAGTGCCAAAAAATGGCTTATTTTAGAAAGACAGGATTTCCCAATAATTTATTGTTCCTGTATTAGCCATTTTTTGTGTCCCACATTTGCAGTTAAGCAAATGGAAAACTAACTGTAAACATCCTGCACTGATTTCTGAAGATAATGCTGTGTACGGCAACCCTGTGGCTATTAAACAATCCTACCTGCCATAATATAATCTAGTCAATGGTAGATGCTGAGTCCTGCCAAACAATAACAGGAGAAGGACTAAAAGAAAAAATACACCATTTTCCATCTTTTTGAAACAAAGTGCTAACATTAGGCTTAGCTATTAAAAAAAAAAAACAAATAAGTAAAGCAGCAACTGATAGCTAAAGAAAGAAAAGCATCAACGGGGCCTGTAAAGAAATTCCACCCTTCTTAGTAAAGATAAGGAACAACATTTGAATATAGTCCCTGAAGTAACCACAATATAGTGAATCCAATGGCAGTGACTACATGGATGAGAGAATACACTGGAAACCTCCACAGCTTCCCATTTGCTATGGAGCTCAAACCTTTCTTACTGCAATGGAAGATACTTCTCTTCCAACGGCTTTGGTTGTTGGGTAGAGAGCTGTTGGCATTACTCAGGTCTATTCAAATGATTTGGTCTGAAGAATCTCGAGAAAAAAAATCATGTAAATATTAGTTCAAATTTGAATATGAATATCAGTTTGACTGCATTTGTAACCAGTTATACTTTGACTTTTTTTTTTCTCATCTAAATATGTCTTTCCATTGAAGCCAAAATGTTTCATAAAAATGTGTCAGTTTTAATGAAGTTTTCAATGGGAATGTTCTAAATATCCTGGCTTGTCTATTTAGTCATTTCCTAATGAGAGAGTGAAACAAAGAAAGGGTTGGAAAGAGAAATACACAAACAAAAAAAATCTGTCTTTTTTGGCCCCCAAACAGATATATGCAATTTTATGGCATAAAAATGTTCCAAAGAGTTTTGTTTTATTTCCAAGGTGGAACAAAAAGACATCTCAAACCATACGTATTTTCACAGACTGGGAAATAACATGTTGCCCTTAGGTTAGCTCTAGGTATGACATTTTGAGTTTGCTTCCTGAAAACAATACAGTAGGTCTGTAATAAGGAATACTTACAAAATATTTTTCAGCTTGAATTCATTAGTAGTCATAAAGGCAAATTGCAGTTGACTCTAATTTTTATAACTACAATTTTTTTTACATCTGTTTTGTTGGCCTATATAAATCAGCTCTTAAGAGAAAAGAAGCAGTTACTTACAAAGGTAACAAACCAGTACCACACACACAGATGACTTTGAGGATTATGCTCAATTATATTTCAAATAGCATGTCAGTTATATTGACTGTATGTGTACAGGGTATCAGTTGGATTGCATGTAAATACATTTCAATTTCTGGCTTCTACACATGTTTTTGATTTAAGGAGTAAAAAAATCAGTTTTTAATTTTTCCTTGCTGGATAAGAAGATGGAACTGAAAGGATCCATAAGGCTGCCCCTGTAATTGCAGTTAGCCATTAAACAGGTGCAAGGGTGATATGAATTTGCCTTGGTCAGCCCAAGTTCCCTGAAATCCAGGACGCTGCGGTTGTGCTTCCTGCCTCTAAGGAACTACAGTGTGAACCGAAGTTTGCTGCAAACTGCATCCATGATTCTTCACAACGGTCAAGGACACTGACGGTCCAAGGATCATCTATGCCTTCTGCCAAAGTAAGTCAAAAAACACTTCCCCAGATCTTAGGATTAACTTAATTTAGGATTTATAGTAGAAGGTCAAAAGCTAGAATTAAGATGTGTCGGAGGTTGAGAACAAATGTCACAGGTTCCTGTAGTAAAAATCTTAATATGTTAAATAAAACTCCCAGATAATCCATGGAATACTATCATATTCCTCATTACAAATGGAGACAAAAAACTATTTAGTGGTCCCTCTGGTCTGATTTGGAGAAAAACAATCTTCCTAGTCAAAATCTGGCAACTGGCTTTACCTCAAAGCCACAATCGTGACATGTTATGACTTTCGAAAATGAACCAATACAGCATGCTTTTGTGTCATTACTCAGATTTTCAGCTAAGGTAAGCTAGCATAATGTAGATCTATCCATCCTGAAAATAAGAGCACAAATAAATTCACATAGCTAGCTTAATTAACTAATACAATGTAAATTGCAAATTGCCAAAATTCACAACAAACAGGAAGGGTCTATAGACGGTGGATTATCCACTGAAGTGATTTACAAATAATCTTAAAGGGTAAAAGTAGTAGAAAAATGTATAGCCTGTTTGCAGACAATTGGAGAACAGAAAAAGAAAGCAAAATTTGACACATCAATTATTCATTCTACGTTGTTCAGTTCACTTTAGTTGATACTATAGTAGAGACATTTTCTCTAAGCTTTTCATACTGCAGTGATGTAAGGCACACACGCAGCATAAGAATGAAGGCAGGCCATTTGTTGGCCTCATCTTTTTTTTTTTTCACTCACAATCATGTAGAGATTCATTGGACTACCCACACTGTTTACAAGGTGGTACATGTATCGCCTATAAAACATCTGTGAAGCACAATATCTGCTAAATGTTAGTCAAGGATCGCTTCCTTTCAAAGCGATTATTGATCCACTGTTAAAACAGCTTATAAAAACAACCATTTGAAGAAAGACTTATAACTTTCTACTGCTGTTCTATTACACATTTTAAAGTTATTTTTAGAGGAAATTTCACTATTGCCAAGTAATTTTTTATTTAATTACAAATGCCTATGAAATCTAGGAATAAAACAGTATTGGTATTATTTATATTTCTATAGAAAGGAAAGATAATGTCCAGGACTGGCTTTTAAAACTATTAATGAGCCCTGGCAATGTGAAAAAGAGATGGATTAGGTAGATGTAATGAGATATGATTAAAGGGTGTAGGCACTGAAGGGTGTTGGAGAAATTCTTTTCAGAAGGAGTATAATTAGTGTCTGATAAAAGTACTTAGTAGATGAGATTTTTGAAGAAGAAAGGTTAAGATAAACACATACCATATGACAAACCTGTTTAATCTTTTTCCTTTGGTTCTTTGCGTACTGAATAATCTGTTGAAGTTTTATACATAAATAACATTTGTTGAATACTTGATGAAACTTCACAAGACAATTAAAGGGGTTTTAATTGCAAAACATAGAAAGTAGAGTAAATGTTGAAATGTCCTATTGCATTTCCATTATGCATTTCTCTTTTGATTTATGGAACTTAGATAATAATATGCAACCTTTTCCTGAAATTAAACAAACAAATGAACTTCTTAAAAAGCAAGCTTTCTAGAAGTTGCTTAGCAACTTTCAAAGCACTTTTTATTAAATTGGAAGCTACTTCTTTTAGTTTAGGCTTTACAATATGCAGCAGCCTAAAGCAAACCATCTCAGCCGCCTTTATGTAAGTCCTGGACAGAAGTGCTTTTTTGCCCATTTGACCAATAATATTTTGTACACTTTAAAATACCTGTTAGAATGAGATATCAGGCCTTTGGTGCTCCACTCTAAAATGTGAGCCTTCAGTCAACAACTGGAGTTTGAAATGTGTCAAATGTTAGTCCAGTTAGAGCACTCATAGAAGAATGGCAGACGAATATATTAGACACTTAGGGATCCAGAAGAGAGGTTCACCATTAAAGGTCTTTCTGAGCATACATATGCTCGTGCATCTGTGTAAGGAACTTACCAAGTGAAACACAAAAAACTGAAATAACAGCAAGTGCCGCCCCCCCTGCATCTGGGGGCTTCTCACTGAAGGAGAGCTACCGCATCATGATCTCTGGTCTCTATTTTCAAGACCAGCAATGACGGATTCCCGTCTTGTTTCCTTGCCCTTAAGACACACAATCTTTTCTACAATGATTCATTGCAACAGAAGATTGTTCAGGATTTGCAGTATTTCAATAGTTCTTTCCTATTCATGTCTTCAAGAGGAGAAGAATTAGTAAAGCTCAGCATTGGAAGCTCTAGCCTGACACACGGCTTCTAAAATATCTCCTTTGAAAGCTACTTCAGGCCCATGTGCCAAGAGAATCTGCCTCAACAGGGCTGCTTCTCCACCTTCAGTCACTGAGCGAAGGAACTCACGCGACAATAGCAGAGCAGAAAAGCAACACCGCAAGCCTGAGATCAGCCTTTGCACGGAACCACGTTCCGATAGCACTAGCCTTGTTTCAGTGCAAAGGTATAAACCACGATCATCTTTCTCATCCTTGAAAACGTATCACCTTAAAGGACAGCAACACATCAGGAGCAGCTTTTCTTCCTCTGCCCGTGTACAGGAATGTCCGTTGTTTCTTATGACAGACTTCCAGTTGCGCACAGCACGTGTGATACTCGAGTCTCCACATGGCATGGAGGGTGGTCCTACTTATGGAAAAATGCACAGTTACACAAAGCAGTCTCTAAATCATTGGCCAAGTTATTCAAGTGTACTTCTTATTCAGAACATAAAACCAGTTCCCACTAGGCATGTAATCTATCCAGAGAACGTCTGAAATCCCTACAAGGTGCTGAGTTCAAACGTCTAGCAGAAACTGCCCCAAAAGACTTCCTGTTATCAGTGAACAAATAAACAAAACAAATAACGCAATTGGCAAAGAGCTCCTGTCCCTAATACGCAAAAACCAAGTACACACATCCAGACTTGAGGATTATTTTCATGAAGCTAGATATGGGCAAGGGGAGCAGTGCTTCTATGCTATATCAATAGTAGATCAAGATCTTAAAAAAGAAATGGAATAGATAATCTGTCTCGTGACTGCGGCAGTTGATACAGATCCTACCAGCCCATTACTAATTAATTAATTAATTAATTATGAGATTTGTAGCTCCTCCAAATATCAAGCAGGCTTTTCAATAGAAGCGAATGCAGGGTCCTATTCTAGGTTCCAGAAGGAAGCTTCGAAGTCATTCCTAATCAACAGCCCTAAAAGAAGATTGAAAAAATCAGTTTCTTGGCAGTAATATGTTACTTCTGAAGTGTAATGATAGCACTCTGTAAGTCAACATTGTTCAGCATTGTTAACTTTGTGCATTGCTGCTTCTTTTTCAGCTTCAGCTAAGTATGATGCCCCCAAAAATCTTCAATAACTGATTTTTTAAATGAGTATCCCAAGCTAGTATGCTAATTTGGCTTCCATTTTTGTGAAATTATAAATTCTAAAAATGTACAGACAAAAGATACTGTTAGATCATCTATTCCCTGTCGATGAAAGGACGTTCCTCAGATTACATTATTCACTACATTTTTTGCAAACTTGGCATCAAATGGTGATTCACGGGGCTTCCAGCATTTAATGGAAGAATCTTTTCCACCAGATTCCATCGAACCATCAATCATGACAATTTGAAGAACATTCAGACCTAATTTTTACAGATTTTTAGTGTTAGTTTATTTCTCCCCATGATAATCCAGGACCATCAGGCAAGGAGGCAAAGATACGATGGACTCCAGAGGAGCAGGAAAGAAAAACTGAAGTGCCAGGAGTCCACTGTGTCACAGGAGGAGAAGGTGAGGAAGCTCTTTGGAGAGGATAAGGCAGATGGGCCACTTCCTTCTCACACACACATCTTGTATGCAGCTGCTCACACAGCTCCTTATGGAAGTCCTGATGCCCAAGTTTCCTCCTGTAAACCAATGACACTGTATTTCATAGTTTCAACAGAGGTCATGGTGGAGATGTACAGGGAAAGTCAGGACATCTTTAGGATCTACATGAAAACAAGGCAACGAGCACTTTTATGCTTTGCTTGTAGGGCCATGGATGTGTCAGCAGACTCTTACAGACATTCACAGAGGTGGCTTCATGTGCTGCAAAACAGAGACAGTGCTCAGACACCCATAGACCAGCATTCTTTTCTGCTGTCAGCTCTCTGGATACTCCGAGCTGTGGCCTGCCCCATCTTTGGGGCAGGAATTACATAGGCTGGAAATCAGTAGTATCACCCTGCTCTGCAAAGCACTTCTGCCTGCTTGCCTTCACTGTTGTTAGGATTTCTTTCCTCTTCATTCTCTCTTATTTCTTGGTACGGTCTTAATGTTGCTGTCGCTGTTGTTGCTGATGCTGCTGTTCTGCTTGAATCAGGAACCAAAACCACGTGACTTTTCCTAGCTCTCTACTTTTTTGCAGTTTCTGCACCCCTCAGACTGATGGCACAGCCTCCAAAGCAACAACTCTGGGCCTTTCATTGGTGAGTCTTGAAGATGCAGTAGAAACATACTGCAAAGAGAAAGAAAGGAGCTTGCCTATAGGTACTCTGCACCTTTCACTCAGCTCATTTTAAGCTGACAGAAACTGGCTGCAGTGTTTGAGCGACAGAATGTACCCCATCCAAAATGGAAGTTGGTGGAGAGGAGAGGAGCATCAGAAACATAATGAAAATCTTTAGTAAAGAAGGGGGGTGGAATCCTGTTTGAAGGGAAAATGGTGGACTAAGCCCCGCTGGCCTTAAATGCTTTAGGTGTTTCTGAAAACAGAGAATTGAAACCCATCATTGATTTGCTTTTTTTACAAAGGGAGATTATGACTAATATTTTCTGCTATAGAATTCCCAGTGTGTGTGGTTTAGTGTTCCCTACAATTGTGGTACACTGGTTCATGATTTTCTTTAAATGTGAACTTAAAGGGACTCTCTTCTGCTGTGTTCTCACTTGCTTTTGCTTTTTTCTTTTTTTCCGACTACACTCAAATAGGTTCTACTTCTAGGTGAAGGGAGTATTTCCCTCCTCCCCTCCCCCCAAAATAAAAAGTGGCTTTTCCAAGTATCATTCTCCTTCGGGAAGGTCTCTGCAATCTGTTGAAGATTAGGGACACATTGTACGCAGGAAGAAAGTTGTCAGGGATTAGATCAGGCAGCGGAGGGGGGGGGGGGGGGGGGAAATCACCAAGCTGATCTGAGAGACTGCAAGGCATCCAGCTCCTTCTGTGTCCTTCTGTATCTCTTCCCCACTACTTTCAAGGAGTTGAAACAACTATTTGAAAAATAAGGAAAATCGCTCCTAACCTCACGCTTAAAACGATAGTGAGATTTAGGCACCCATCATTCTGAGATGAAGCTTTAGGAAAATATTGGCCCTCTTTTCACCTCTCAGACTGTCAGAAAATTCTTTTCATGTTCAGTTTCAGAAAACCCTAAAAATAATGGATAGTCCCTTTCAGAAATTGCCAGTAACACCCCATTCGTCCCAGGTTTTCAGAGCTCACAGTAGTGGCTGCATAGATGAGGCCATCACGAGCCAGAGACATCATCAGCACAGAACACTCTGCTGCTACGTATTGAGACTCTGAAAAAGAGCCTTCTTGCTTATTTTCCGAAAATAATTAAAATGCATCACTTAAGTTCCGATTTGCTAAAAAAAAAAAAAAAAAGGCGTGGGAGCATAAATGTTTTGGCTCTGAGCTGACAGTAAATATATCTTCCTATCATGTTTTTATTTTACCATTTTTAATGCATCTCTCCTTCCTAGCCCCTTCCCCTCCCCCATTAATTCCTGAAGTGTTTGAAAGAGCCCCGGAGCTCGCAGCGTTCTCTCTCCCCTCTTTGCAGCGGAGGATCAAATGTATTGCTTTCCCCCCTTCGCATGCCTGAGGACGGGATGGAAGTATCGGTTCAGCCCAGGTTTGGGGGCCTGCGTCTGCAAAGGCCACACGGGCAGAGCGTACTGCCGCAGCCCCGGCGGCGGGAAGCCGGCGGAGACACCGCGCTGCTCCTCGGGGCCCAACCCCGGGCAGGGGGAGCGCTGGGGCGCCCGGCCCCGCGGAGCGGCGCCCGGCCCCGCGGAGCGGCGCGGAGCGGCGCGGAGCTTCTCCGCGGAGGGGGCCGGCCGAGGCAGCCGGCGGCCCGCCGCACGGCCGCGCGTCCTCGGTGGGCCGGGATCGGGCTCACCCCGTGCCCGTGAGGGTGTCGGGTTTGGTCTGGGGCTTCGGGGGGGGGGGGTTGTCCTTGGTCGATGGGGTCTTTTAACCCGCAAAACAGGTCGTGGGGGCGTTACCCCACATCTTCCACTGCTGACTGGCTACGCTGGGAAAGGAGTTTCTTAGATCAAACTTGGGGAAATATATATATATACACACACACAGATAGATATAATTAAAAATCTTCGTTCCCCTCGAAAGATGAGAGATGTCTGTTACTCGCACGTTGTGCGGAGAAGCCAGCTCGATATTAATTTAAGAAGGGTAACCGCAGCGCTGCTGGTGATGTTCATTTGCAATTCCTACACACTGGCTATTATGTGCAGTGAACTAATCCTGCCTTGCCTTGGAAACAGGGCTTTCACTTAGCTCACCGCGCTCCTCAGATTTCCTTTATAAGGGAGCCGTTGTTTTGCTGGGATTTTATGATTATTAATAACGTTACATCGAAATTTGAATGCTCCCGACACGTGTGTGGAGCTTTCCTTCTCTGTCGCTTTTTCTGGCCTTTTCTCTCCTGAACTTTGGGGGTCCTGCCGGGCTCCCCTTGCCGTGGGCCAGGGAAGCTGGGAGCACCCCCGTTTCGTTCCTCCCCCCTGCTGCAGCTGCCGGGGGTGAGTACTAGCCCATAGGCACTGCGTAATGGCCAACCCTCTCACACCCTGTATCGGTGTCCGGCCGCGGAGCACCGCCGAGCTTTAATTGCATCCATCTGCTGGCATTTGCTGGAAGGGTGAGCGATACGGGCCGCGCTTCACACCAGGGAATTCGTCCCCGGGGGAGCTGCTTCTCCTCGTAAGCAGCCACTAAGTCGGGCAAAACTCTGGCAGGGGTGTCTCCGGCCGCTGAACGTCGGGTCCCGAAATCCTGAGCCCGCTGAAACCAAGCGAGCCCTTGCCTCTGCGGCCCCTTGGCAAGCCAAGGCCGGCCGCTCCAAGGAGAGAAACTCCAGCGGCCCCCCCGTCCGCCCACCCAGCCACATTTTCCCAGGGCACGGAGCGCACCCGAAGGCGGGGAGCGACCCCGCAGCCCCGGGCCGGGACAGACCTCGTTTAGTCCGGGCCTGAGAGGTTGGAGCGTCTGCTGGCCGCTAGTTAAGACGCGTTTAAAGCGTTTATTGGCATGACGGCAATACAGTGCGCGGTCAAAAACAACGCAAGGAGTTACAGGCTCAGCCACGGCAGCCTTCCCCGCCAAGCCCGAGGAAGAAGCCTGAGACCTGCCCGAAGTTACCCGAGGAAGCAACCCGTGTTTGCAGTTTTAGGGGGGGTTGGTTTATGTCATCCCGCCTCGCCCCCTTCGTCCCCCGTATCGGATCCCCTAGCCCGGGGCAGGTCTTGTTCCCTGTGACTGCTCAGCGGTTACCGAGCAGCCTGGCTTAACCTCGGACATCTGCCTGGGAGCTTTCGGGACTGATCGCTGTGTGAAGGACTGTCCTTCGAGTCGTGTGGGATCCGGATTTCACGGCGGCATCTCGGAGGGGTCCGCCGGTGCCTCTGCCTCTCCCCTGGGCTCTAGCGCGTTTGGCAAGCGCAGCCTTCCCTTCTCCCGGGATGAGGGACTCGTGTTTACGCTCCAGCCAGCCACTAACTTCTCCCATCTCTCCCTCCCAGCCCCCACTGCCTCCCCCCGCGTTTTTCTTTTTGGTTCTAGCGAGCAGAAAAACGGCGTTCGGTGCCAGCACACTGTCCTGTTCTGCTTTTGCATCGTGACCACGCAGACCTCATTCATCACGGATCCTTCTCCTGGACAGTTCCCCACTTTGGCTGTCAGGCGGTTCTCGTCACGTCACCTTCTTCCTCCACAGATACCTAATCAGGGAGAGAGCACATCCCAGGCACAGCCGCAGGCAGAAAAGCCCGCCCCCCCCCCCCCAACCCCCCCGTGCTCCCTGCGACCGCCCTTCAGGCCCCATGCCTCGGTTTTCCCAGGGCTCAAGAAATAACAGGAACGGAGAAGAGGGTCCACCTCTGCGGGACCTGCTGCCAACGCAGCTTCCCCGGGGCCCGAGCTAAGGAAGGGTACCGATTTAGTGAGGAATTTCCCCAAGCAGGACACGACAGCCGCAGACACCTTTCTGACTGGGCTGTTCACATCAGTCCCTGCCAAAATACTTGCAGTGCTGGAGAACCATGCTGCTGAGATAGTTAACGGCGCCTGAAGGTAGCCTAGGAAATACTGAGTGGCTGGTTAGCAGGGAGTGGAAAAAGGAGATGCCGAGGACAGCATTTCAGGGGGTCCTCAAAAACCTCCAGTAGATCGCCACTTTTCAGAAGAAAGGTAGAGATACGAGGGCATCTGTTTAACCCTTTTATTAGTCTTTTTAAAAAGCAGGACATAAAGTAAAACCTTTAAGTGATGGCTGATGACTCACATGGTTGGTAGCTCCACCGCAAGATGTGCATGTGGCATTTAAAAAAAAAAAAAAAAAAAAAAAGACAACCAAAACGAACAAAACAAAAACCAACCAAACAAAAAACCACAACAGGGACTGTGGGCCCAAACTCCTGTGAGTCACAGTGTTTAATAACTAGCTAGGTTTGACTCTGCATGACTCTGCGTGTTTGTATTTCCATTGTCAAAGAATAAGGGTGTATGTTCTTCACATGTTAGATTTGCAATTTCATGTTGATTTCAACATTCCCTAACGACCCATCCCACAGAGGTGTCTAAAAGCACCTACAGATTATCTCCCATCTCTCTACTACTCTAATGTGACACACCTACCTACATTTTAGGGGTACATCATTTGAGACAGATTTACAGTTCAACCCTCTCAGCAGACAGGAGGAGAGATCTGCGTGGAATATAAATTCAAGAATGTAATTCTTTCTCAAACAAATAATCTGCTCCCTTTCAAATATAATTAATGTTTTGATAGTGCATTTCTTGTGAGAGAGAGATACAAAAACAGAGGCAACCTCTTGGATCTCTGTTTGTATATTTGCATCAGGAATTTACAGTACCTATCTTGTGAATGTGACACATAGAATGTTTTAAACAGTTAGAAGTTTATTTATTAGCAGAACTACAGCGGGAAACTGATAGGTCTTTACTATCCACCGTGCCCATTTTACGCACGTTTTTGTTGCAAAGGAAATTGCAGTTGCAGGAGGAGGGCATTAGCCTTTCATTGGGATGAGAAATGTTCCCTAGCTCTCAGGATGCAGCCTTCTGTCCTGTTGTGCTTGGGAGGCACATGTCCTTGCTCTTTGTCTTTCATTCTCCTCTATCTTTCCTCCGTGGGGCTGAGCCTACAGCCCTTTCTTTGCCCGCAGGGAGTTAAGGAAAAGAGTGGGAACAACATTTCGGGTTTGACAGTCTTCAGCGTTCAGACCGGTCCCGGCACCGACGTGTTTCAAAGTCATATAGTCTGAACAAACCCATGTTTGAAAATGCCCAGAACATTTCTCAGAGGCTTGTTAAATACTGTTACGTGATCGTATGGCTCATTAGTTATAGATCCGCTACCAAGTCCAGCGGGGCTGAGTTATCTTTTTTTCCTTCTCCCCCTCTCTCACTCTCTTTTCTTCTCTCTTTTCTTTCTGACACCGGTTTCAGAGGAAGGTACGCAAAGGCGATTCTGTCGCGCTTAGGGACGAGAAATTGAACGATATTCATTCTCAATGCCTACATCGTTTCTAGTGGTGAAATTGCCTTGGTGGGGGAAAAAAAAAAAAAAAAAAATCTATGTTTTAACTCCAAATTCTACAAACGCTGGAGATCGGCTTGAGACCAAAGCCATCTGGATACTCCTATTCCGTTCATGAATGGCCAGATTTAACTTCCACCAGTATCAAAACTAAATTTCCCATTCGTATCACTGGAAACTGCATTGGGTCCCCATTAAGTCTATAGCCTAGCAATACATTTTGGCATGCCGTTTATTTTCCAATGACATATTATTTTTGAAAATTCGAGTATTAAGCGGAACAGGAGAGAAATTTTAAAAAGCATTGCTTTCCAGCCGGGGTTGCCTTGTCTCGCTTTTCTCAAACCGGTATTTTCAAAGAAAGGGAGGACACATCTGAAAATGACTTTTCACAGTGAGAACCAGACCTGTAGTTGGTCTGGAAGTCTTTAGGAACAATAAACGTTAGCAATATGCGTCATTACTAACCCTAGAAAATAATCAGTGGACTTAAAGGAGTGGGGTTTGCATTTTCAGAATAGTGCAAGGCCCTGGCTAGTCTGATGGCAGGCTTTCTTAAAAAACAAACAAACAAACAACAAAAACCAACCAACCAACCAACCAAAACAAACAAAAAAACCACACCCAAACAACAACAACAAAACCACTCCAAAATTTTTTCCGGAGTTTATAGTCTCTGGATAGACTGTTACAGAGCACGGAGTGTTACCTCCCCACACAGGAGTAAGATCACTTGGATTTGGAGCATACAGTATTGTAACGTCCTTTTTAATTTTATGATATGGGTTCTTCAGATTTACCTTTTCTAGAAACGCCTGAAATGTCTTGTAAACACCTGGACACTATGACAGAGAGAACCTTGGTTCGATACAGAGTTACCAACCTCAGTCATTGAGATCCAATTAATTCGATGTTTGCCTCCAGTGATCTGTGAAAAAAACATACGGGGGGGGGGACACAAAAAAGGAAAATATTTACCGCATTGATCCGGTAATAGCTATGAAAATGTCAAATACACACTTTTTAACTAATTTCTTTAAAAATACTAAAAAAGAATATAAAGAACTTCCGTACCTTTGGGATATGCAACTGGTCTTTTTTTTTTTTTTTTTTTTTTTTTTTTCGTCAAAGGCTAACGTTCGGGACGATCGCACTTACGTTCAGAAAATATTGTTATTTTTCTTAATGGGGAAAATTGGACTCCCGCGACTTAGATCTGTGGTTTTTAGAACTGGGATGGAAATTGGACTGACACCACTTTGCACTTTAACAATCGGATTTCGTCAGGGTACAAGTTGTTTGTTTAACCCGACAGCTCCGTGCACCCCATCGCACGCTTTTACACACTCATTAAAACGATTATTCACGACCTGTCGAGTGTTTTCTCGTTCATTCACAGGAAAGACTTAGCGCTCTAAGATTCAAGCGCATACGGTCAGCTATACCACGGGCCGAGGGGAGAGATTACTTATCTCTGCGATCATCTGATGCGAGGCCGTCTTATCTCTCCAGGTTGCAAAGCAGCAGTGGCTGGAGGTAAAAGAAGAAGAAGGGGAGAAAAAAAAAAAAAATCCCTCACCCCCCCCCTCACCCCCCGCCCCGACAAAACTTGCCGAAAGCAAAAGACAAGGAAGACACGAAGAGCGCTGCTGGTCGCGGAGAAGGGCGTCCCGCTCGCCCAGCACCGCAGCACCGGACGGGCCGGGGGGCGGGCGGGGGGGTGGTCTGCGCCCCGGCGGGGCAGCGCGGCCGGCCGGGGCCGGGCCGGGCCGGGTCGAGCCGGGCCGGGCCGGGAGGAGGCGGCTTTCCCTCCCCGCACCTGGCCTTCGCATCCCGTCCGGAGCTCGCCCTCCGCCGCCGAGGTGCCTGCGCCAGCACGGTGGAAGCGGAGAAGGAAAAAATATTGATAAAGCAGAGCCCTCCCCGAAACGGCCGCAGAAGGAAAATCCCCGGTGTTGGGGAGGGGGAGACGGGGGGGGGGGGGGGCGGAGGGGGGGGGAAGCGTATTAAAAAAAAGATATCAAAATGTCAGCCTTCTGCGGCCCTGGGAGGGGATGGCTGGAAACCAGACGATTTAGCAGAGAGGCCGGGGCGACTCCTTTTGAACTGATTAAATCACTAAGCCAAAAAGCAACTTCAAATACCGCCTGCTTTGGAGCACTCCGATTTTGGAATGCCGCGCTTCCTATTTTTATTTTGCCCTTTAGTATATCGATTCCTGATTTCTATATGCAGGTTGCCTCCGATTCTTCAATTCCACCCGTGAGGAGCCCCCAGGGACCACTGTTGCTGGGAGGGTGTTTTACACTTACAAAGGAAGCCAAGGGCCCGGACGGCGAAGCACGCACCGGCTCCTGTTCAGCCTCTGCGGATCCGGAAAATTATTTTTCATTCGGAAAATATCTAAACAGAATGCCCCTTTATTTAAATGAACCGACCCCGAATGCAACAAGGGATTTTAATCTGAAACGGTTTCCTAATTGCTCGAAAGGCAAGCACGTATAAGTAATTTGTTAAACTTATTGGATTGCAATAATCCACTATCAGGTTAGCTAAGAATGGATCTGTCAAGTGTGTTTCCCAGTCTAAGCTCTTTCTTTCAAACTAATCTGGTATAATAATTAGCAGACAAAGAACCCGAAATATGTAAGCAAATACCTGAAGTTCTGCATAAATAAACATACTAATCAATAGCAAGCTACTCAACACTTGTCTTATTGATGAAGAGACAATCGATTTTGCTGTTCCAACCTGCAATCAGAGATCTGTATTTAATTATTAGTACTTTCGCCTTCACTGATTTAATAACAAAAATAGAGCTAATAAGTCCTAGCCTTCCGTCTAAATGCAAATGATAGTGATGACACAACTAAAGGCAACTTACGCTTCCCAGAACAACAAACAACCTTGCTCAAACAGAATAAACAAGCAAACAAGAAAAGGACCATGCAGTGTTGCCTTTTCTGATGAATGCTAGAGGACACTTTTCACGTTCAGAAAAGATCGGGCAAGTGCATATATGCACACATGTATAATATACACGTATGTATGTATGGCTATAGAGAGATAGATAAAGTGGGAAAAGCTCATTGAGAAAACAACAATGCGATTTTTATTTGCATAATTCTCGTCCGTTTTCTCATAGACCCGTATGAGTGTACGTATAGTACACGCTAACAAAAACACCCTTGCCACTCTGTACCGCTGTGATCCTCTCCTCCAGATGCACTCGCCGTCAGAAGTGCAGTTCATAAACCCAGAAGGAGATTTACTTATCCCTAGCGTGTTTTAAAGCTACCTATGAGCCGTGGCATGATAAAGATTCTAAGTAATTTCGTGGTGCGCTTAACCGTATCCCTCCATAGACCGCTCTAGTAATCTGTCCCAGCTTTGTTTCGTTCGGGTCTAGTGAGAAGTCTTGTCGGAGCCGTCATCCCCGTTTGGAATATACTGGTGTGGGGATGCGAGCCTGTTTGGCTGTGCAAGGAGCATAAAAAGGGGGGAAACGCAGGTTCTAGTACAACATCACCGAGATTTTTGCTCAAAAGAGCAGTCTGGTAACCAGTGAATATTACCCGTATTTAATTCTCAAAAGTATTGCAGCCTTTTGGGACATGCAGTGCTTCACAATGAGGTTGTGCTTATTTTTATGGGAATGCAACTTCTTTTTTTTTTTTTTTCTTTCTTTTTTTTTTTTTTTAAACCATCTTCCAAGGCTGAGAAAGAATTCCGCTTTTTTTAGTCTACAGCCCGACTTTAGCCAGATTTTTTGGCAGATACCTGCCTCCTCTTAGATATGATTAATTTAAGAGACTATCTAATATTAAATACTTGCCGTCAGCTCATTGCTGGGTGGAAACCAGGCGGGGGGGGGGGGGGGGGTTGGGGGGCGGAGAGGGGGCCTCGAGTCCTTTTCCTTCCACTACCGACCAGTGCAGGGCGAAGACTTAACTTGGAGGGCCTCCAAGTTAACGGGGAGCTCGGCGAGGTCTCCCCCCGCAGACCCCCATCCCTCCGCCGCCGGGACGGGAGAGCTGCCGGGAGCGCCGCCAGCTCCCGCCGCCGCGGACCGGGAGCGCTCCGGAGGGGAAGGGCTTCCTTCACCTCTTCCTACCTCCCTGTAAAAGATGCCCCTGCCAAATCCATTGTAAAGCTCCCTGAATTCCCCGCCGCGGGGGGGTGGGGGGGGGGTGTGGGGGGATAAAAAATAAACCCAAGAGATCCCGGGCTTCGTGTCGCCTTTGTAGCTGGAAATTCAGCCTCCCCTGGCCAGGCGGCTCCCGGCGAGGAGAGCTTTCACCCCTCGGTCTTAGGTTAAGCAGTCCTTTGGAGCTAACTTTACAGGGATGCTTTACTCACCTTAGGGTAGGGTGACAATGGCAGGCTTTTCTCAGACTCCCTCTCGTTTAGTCTTTCCTCTCAAATCACGGATAACCCCAAATACGCTTGGCGGGCTCCCTAGAGATAATTCTTTGAAACGGACTTTGCATTCATTTCCCCGATTGAGAATAGTAAATCCGCTCGCTTTAAGTCTAATTCGCTAGCCTGATACTGTATTCTGTTACACCGTATTAAGAAGGGCGGGGGGGGGGGGGGGGGGGGGAGAAGTTGCTGGTAGTTGCCTTGGTTATTTGTTTATTTTGGCCGTTCGTTCTGTTTCCTTTGTTTTTGGTTTTTTTTTCGAGTTTTCGCTGCTTTCTTTTGCCCCAGCGGCGGGGGAGGCGGGTTTTGCGATACCGTTGCCGGACCGGAGCATCCCGGACCGGTTCGCAGGAAGAGGCCCCTAAAACGCGTCTCCCTACGGCGGCATGTGTTTCTCGGCGGCCGCCAAGGCGCAAACCCCAAGTCCGCACGGAGCAGCACGCTTCGCGGTTTTCCTCCTTCCCGAAGGGGCGGCGGGAGGCACGGACCCCAGCCCTCCCCGCACGGACGCCCCTCGCCCGCACGTCGCAGTGGCACCAACCGGCAGGTGAGTGCCGGGACCGGCGGGAGAGGCCCCGGGTCGACGCCGGCTCGCAGAGAGGCGGCCGGGCTCGGCGCCCCCCCGGTTCCCCCGCGCAGCCGGCCCGGGCCGCTCTCCCGCGAGGCAAGAGCGCCCCCAGCCCGCGGCACGCGCACCGCCGCCGCCCGCCCCCCGCCCGCCGGCCCGGCCCCCGCCTCGCCTCGCCCCGCGGACACGCGTGTCCGGGCACGGCGGCTTCTGGCGCGGCTCCGGGGCGCGGGGCCGCCCGGGGTCGGGCAGCGCCGGGTGCCCGCTGTCGCGGGGAGGCGCGGGTGCCGCTCTCCCCACAGCGGAGAGCGTGGGGAGCTCCACCCGCGCCCCGCGGGGCCCACGGGGCGCCCCTGGGCAGGTTCGAGCCGGGCGGAAGAGGCGCCGGCGGGTTCTGTCAGAAGTTAACGCCGGCGTGTGCCGGGCGTGTGCGAGCGCGCGCTTCCCGGTGCGCCGGCGCCTCGTCGTACGGCGGGAAGGGCCGCTGCCCCCGGCGCCGAGGGGTCTCGGCTCCCAGCACGGCGGGAAAGCGAGTCTGCCGTATCTTAAAACGCGAATTGTTTTCCTGAGGTCACGACTGGCAGGAGCAAGGGGGTTAAAGTCGTCCGCCGGGTGGGACACGAGCCGCTGCTCCTTCCCTCCGCCACGTCGGGACAGCGAAACGAGAACAACGTCGGTCCACGGAGGCCCCGGCCCGGGGTCCTGCCCACGCACCCGCACGCCTGCCACCCCACCCGCAAGCGTGAGCAAGCTGAGCAAATCGGGGGGGGTTGAACTGCCGCCCCTATCCCGAGATTTCGGATTGCCGCACGTAAATCTCCACGGATCCAGAACGCAGTCACGGAGTTTGGGGAGGGGGAGGACAAAGGCGGTGCGTGGAGCTCTCCGAGGAACACGACCATTGCCCGCGGTCGGGTCGGCGGTTGTAAGGGCGCGCCTGCTCCGCTGGAGCGCTCGGAGCAAAACCCGGCTCGGTTTGAGACGTACGGCTTCTTACAAAGTCTTTCTCCGTGCTCTCCCAGAATTTTTGGCACTTAGGCGCTTTCCCGAGAATTTAGGGACACGAGCACTCTTTACACAACCCCGAAAGGTACGAGAAGCCCGTAGCTTTTACGCAAACGGCAGGCTCAGACTTCTGAGAAATAATTTCCTCACGGAACCCGCCTGTACCCGCCATACTAAAATCGTCTTTCACACAGCAGAGGTGGAACAAGGAGCAAATTTCATCCCGGGATGAGTGGTGGCGGGGAATCTTGCCTAGCCCCCAGAATATTTCTACGCTCAACCGTCACCAGAAAGGCAGGGCAGGCTCAGGGGGCTGCGGGAACCGCGCTCCCTCCCGTCCTGACACCAGCGGACACAAACCACGAGTGGAGCTACTCGATTCCTCAGTGTAAAAGAGGAGTAAAATCCGCACTCACCCGGTGCCGGCGGACGACTCCCATCCCCAAGTGCCATCGTGCGCCTTTCTTGCAGGTAGAGGCAGTTTCTCCCGGCATCTTAAAAAAGGCAAACACAACATTGCACCCGTCTGACTTTCTCTGGCGTTAGTGGCAAACAAGCAAACAAAGAGCACGTTAACAAAACAAGCTAAAAACATCTACAGATAAAGCATGAGAACTGCTAAACCGGCGAAGAAACTTCCAACTTACCGATCGAAACGATAGAGCCCGAGGGGGAGGGGGGAGGCCGGGGGAGGAAACACTTTGAGGAAGAGACCAAAAAAAAAAAAAAAAAAGAGAGAGAGAGAGAGAGAAGGAAAAAAAAAAAAAATCCTAACATTAGGCACACGCAGTTTTGGTGTAACTGGTGCTTTGAAACTGTGCTTCGGTTGCACGGGCGATCTGCTTATCAGGGGGCACGGGGAAACAGTACGTTTAGACAGAAGTCTGTCATCTCTATTCATTCGTATCACATGGATCTGCCTGTTGGGAGAAGAAGCAGGGAAGGTTTTCTTGAAGTGCACCTACCCTTCTGGCGGGAAGGCTTGCTGGGATTGCTGGGCAGGTTTCTTCTGGAGGGTCCCATCTCTCTGGAGTAGCTGCAGTGGAGTTGAGGGCAGGTTCTCCGGTGAGGTAGGAATGTGCAGGAACTCCGCCCTCTGGGCACAGTCACACAAACCCAGCAAAACAGCCACAGCCAGCCCTAAAACCTCTAATGATCTTCACCTTCACCTCTTTCTAACCCAGTTCTCCACCACTTTTTGACCCATTTACCCAGGCACCTTCACCACGGGGCGGGAAGGGGGGGGGGGGGGGGGGAGGGAGGTATTCAAAACAAGAACGTTTCAGTGCACAAAACTGCCGAGAAGCTACTCCAGGCACTAGCGCGTGGATAGACACCTCTGCAGGGTTGTGTGTGTCTGTATGTACGTACACATATTTATTGCCATTCGTTGAATTTGTAGTCGTGTAATATGTATGCGCATATACTTTCTTTCTTGGGCGGGTGTTATCATTCGCGGTTATACAATTAAGTACATACCAATGACTATCTACAGGCAGCTTTTTTTTTTTTTTTTCGTCCTAAGGGAAAATATGAACAATTAAAGAATATAGTCACCAATAAAACAGTGAGTCTTTCTCAATGTTCTTTCTTAAGCAAAACTGTGATGTGGTTCAGTCAAAACGTAACCGGAGTTCAGTGGGAGTTTTGCTTGAGTGAATAGTGAATACGTGGTGATTGAGACCTCATATTCACACAAGTGGTGAGGGGGTGTGTACCTGAATCATAATTTCTGACATAAATCTTAATAATCCTCAGAAGAAGTTATAAAGAGCAAAATGACGTCCCGGTTAAACTATTTTTTTCAAGTAGCGGATTAAAAAATTATCACTCTTCCAAACAGTAGGTTTGTGCCATTTAAGGCAAAATATATTATTGTTCACTTTCTTTTAGCCCCTTTCGTAAGGACACGTGGCACGTAACGGATGCTATTTTGCTGAAACAAAAGAAAAATATTTAAAATATGTCCAAAATTGGTTGGCCAAGTATCGCGTTGTGGATTCGAGCTACAGTTTATTAGCCCTCAAACACGTTTGCGAAGGCAATCTTAAAATCGTAATTGGAGGTTTCTTGATGAGCAGATTTCTTCTCCTACGATCTATGCGAGCAAAGTTAATCACCTCAAACGTCAACTAGGAATATAACAATAGCTCCTTAATTCCATAAAGACCACCCGTCCCCCATAAACACTCTAAATCAGAAAACGCTAAAGAAATGATGCTAAGACACAGCAACATTCTAGAAAAGTGCATATTAAAAAAAAAAACAAAACAAAAACCAAAAAACTAAAAGCTTAGCTTGAGGATTTGACATATAAACCACCATGGAAACAAGTATCAGATAACAGAATTATTCCCTGCTTTAAAAAAAAAAAAAAAAAAAAAAGAAAGAAAGAAAAGAAAAGGAGAAGAAGAAGAATGAAAAAAACCCAACTAAAACCACCACCACACATCCAGTACCGAACGAGCCTGTGCAAAGATTAGCGTAAAAGACATCCTCAGCGAACAAAAGGATTTCTCTGGCGGGGGAGCAGGCAAAGGTAAAGGCATATTTGGGGCCTTGGCAGTCTCGCTACCATCCATGACAACTTTAGCGTGTTGGGTTTTTTTTCCTTTACAAAGTCAGTCTTATTGCTGGTAATATGTGTATGGAAACGTGAATAAATTACCAGCTCAACAACCACCCCTTCCCCCAGCGTGAGAGAAAGAGGGAAAAGTCTGTGGCACCTGAACTGCTTAGGCAGCACTTTGCTGCACTGAACCTAAAGGAGAGCACTGAGAGCGAGTGCTTGCTTAAACGAAGTCTGGAGAGACATACATCAGGGCTACCCTTTTCAGGAATTATTATGCATCACGCTTATCTAATTAATGCTTATTAGCCAACCCCAAACTCTGACATGGCGAGATTGTGCTTTCCTCCAACCTGACTTGTCTTTTTCCTCCTTTTAGTACACCGTCAGTGGATTTTTTTACGTTGCAAACTAGATAATACTTTGAGGATGTGCTATTGGATTTCCTACAGTGTAGAACCAATTGCAAGCGGTAAACAATAAATCATTTCCTTTGTCAGCTGCAGCAGATGCCAGTCTTTTATTTTGCTCAGGCACAAGTATACAGAATGGGGTCCTGAGGCTTCAAGAGTTTAAATCGCACCTGTTTAATGTCATTATTTCCGATAAGTTTGTTGCAAAGGAGTTTTGGTTTTTAGTTTTTTGCCATCGCTTCTTTTAATGACAATAGGGTGAAGAATATGGGGGAGGGTAGGCGCTTCCAAGTGGTGGTATCATCTCTTCATCCCCAAACAAAGCAACCTTTTTCTCATAGTGATGATTAATTTTGAATTGCAGAAGTGAGAGTGAAAGCCAAGAATATCAGAGATTTCTCTCCTTCTCCCCCACATAGTGCAGAGCTGGGTGTCCCATCTCTCATCCGTAACCTTTCACTCCTCTCTCTTTCCTGCAGATCTGCTTGCATCTGTTTATTTATTACTTATTTTTGGAAGACTTCCCCTCCCTCCCCTTATTCTTTCAGCATGACAAATATTCTGTTTGCAAGAATTCAGATTTGCTCTTGCTTCTCTCTTCACCCCCCGGCATTATTTTTTTTTTTTTTTTTTGGCGTGTCTCTTTTTCTTTTTCTTCCTCTTCTGTCTTTCTAAGATCAGCTCTTTATAAAGTGCTTGCGATAACATCTCCGACCTAGAGATTATTTTTCCTCGGGCCTATTGTGAGCAGCCGCCGGCTTATTGCACTGTTGCAGAGCCCCGTTTCGACTACACAAACGTAACAAACGACCAACTTGTCCTCCGCGGACTCACCGCGGGGTCCAATTAGTTCCTAAACCTTTTGCCCAAGTTTTCTAATTCTTTTCAAGAGTTGCGGCTTTTATAAGCTTCCCTAAACTCATCACGAAACCAATTCTTTTTAGCATTAAATGCTTCTTCAAACTAGTCGTAGCGTTGCCCCCTTAAACCTAATGGAGCGGTTCTGCGGGCAGCGGAGGATACTTACGGCCGCTGGCGCGGGTCAGTGGGCTGCAGCCAGAGCGCGGAAAAAAGCTCCACGGCAAAACTCGAAATTTAACCGCAGCCCCACGGGTCTGGGGTTGGTTTGGGGGGAGCGGGGTGGTGGGTGTCGTCGTCGTCCCCCCCCCCAAAAAAAAAACCAACGTTTAAACATCGGTATGCAAGCCCGGGCGTCACGTGACAACAGCCCCCCCCCCCCCCCCCCCCCGCCCTCTGCCTCCCTGCAACGCTCCGCAACTTCACCTCAGCCCCTGCTCGGCTCCCTCCCGGCCGGGGGCGAGAGGGGCAGGGGAGCGAGGCTCTAGCTGAAAAACCGCCCCTGCTTTCACAATATTTAAAGCCAAAGCGTTTGCAGCATTAAAAGTATAGAAATACATCCAGCAGAGAGACTTCCGGAGCAGTGCTCCTTTAAGATAAGGATTGCATTTCAGACACACACGTTTCGTAGCTTGCTAAATTGGACCAAATGACTGTACGAAAGCTAATATGTATATGTATATGTACATACACACACATACACAGTCGTAGTTATCGTGTCTCCAGTTATCATGGAGTGGAAATTTATTTCTTTCAGGAGAGTAATTCTTTGAATGCATTTCAGAGATTGCAAGAACACCACCGATCTGGGTAATAACGCACCTTGGTTTTCTCCTAATGTGTGCGCATATGCTTAAATTTTATACGTATGTATGTATATGTACATTTATACCTACGCAACTTTAAGCGTCTTCAACGTATGGCAGAGTTTTTAGTAAGACGCCCTGCCTCGTGCTAACAATTTTTAAGCAGACCTGATAAGAATTCTGCCCCAAAACAGACAGCACAATAGTGGCTGTGGTGTTTAATTAAATACCCTGATCCTTTACATTTGCAAATACTGCTATTAAAGACAATATGATCGGGGGGGGGGGGGGGGGGGCAGAAGGAGCATGTGAAAAATGGTGGACTGCTGTAATAAGCAGCGCCCTGATCTCCCTGTAATTTTAAATCCTCTGGCGTATTAATTTTAGTTAATAAAAGAGACAAAAAAACTATCAAGTATATATGAATTTAGCCTATTTTTTTATTTCTGTGTGTTCATAGTAAACATTTTTGTAAGTGACAAACACGGGCATATGACCACAGTATCACAATCAAGAAATTTTAAGACGACATTAACAATCACTCAAATTTATGCGGCATTTGCGCAACACAGGTTACATATTTGCAAGGTTTACCTATAAGTACAATAGGTATTAACATTTCACTACATTTAGAAAAAAAATAAAGGTGACCTGTTAGTGACCACATACATCAAAATATACACAACACAAACTGAAGGCAATCATTAATTTTGTCCCCTTCTGATTCATTTGAACGGGCAGTGCTGCAAACTGAAATAATGTTGCTGTTTTTTTAAATTACTCCGTACACTGAGTGCATTTTCTAAAACCCAATCTTTGGTCTAAAAGTAAACAAGCAAACAAACAAACAAAAAAAAAAAAAACAAAAAAAAAAAAAAAGAAGGAAGGAACCCCCCAAAAAGCGCGGTTCGGTAAAGAAAAGGATAAAATAATAAATGGCCAAAATGTAGTTCTTGGGCACCTTTCAGTATTCTGCTTAAATACAAATTCCGTTTTAAGTTTTTGATAGTCTTCATAAATTTAGTGGTGGTTTTTTTCAATTATTTTTGTTCTTTCAAGGTCTGCACCCACCGACATATCCATGATAACTTATAATACTGCAAACATGGAGAATCTGGCGGCTTTTAGTGATAGACTTATCGTATTTGAATAAAAAAATTGCAAAAGCAGTCACTATTTAGATACACATTCTACTATAATTTTGTCTTCCGAACTTCATAGTCTACAATGTAATCTCCCCACATTGCACCTTGCTGACACTCCTCACCTTGGTGGAATAATAAACAACCCTAAAGACTGAACAAACGTACAGAAAATGGGGGACTTAATAAAAAATACCTGGACTTTTTTGTTTTGCTTTTTTTTTTTTTTCCTTTTAATTATCATTTACAATGCAAACGTGTGTAAAATGTTCACTTACAGTCTGATCCCATGGATGTTAATGTATTAAAGGGTTTGAAGAAGACCCCTGATTTTGATGTGTGAAATAATCAGAAAGTCCTCCGGAAAGTCCCGTTGTGAAACTTGGCAAAGAAGGTCTTAAGGACTCACAGGGGAGAGTGGAGGGCGCCTGTGGCGACGTGGAGGAGGAGGCTGCCCTGGCCGTCATTGAAGTGCTGCTCTGAGAAGTCATTGACGGGTGAGGAACGTGGGGGAAAAAGTAACTCGTCTGTCCTGCTAGGAGGTTTACGGAGCAGGGGTTTAGGGAATAGGTGCCGGAGCAGGGAACTGACAAGCCACACGGCACCGAGGCGGCCAGAGCTGCTGCTGTGAGGTGATGAGTGGCGTAAGGTATCTCTCCATTGACTAGTCTATCAACACTTAACCCATTAGACGTGGAAAAGGAGTGGTTGTTCCCCAAGGAGTTTTGAGTCAACACTGAGCTGTAGGGCATGGGGTGGCTGGGGTAGGCGGACGTGGTCCCGTTGTAACTCAAAGTGCTGCTGGCCCGGGGGTGGTGCAGGGAGAGGAAGGGGGACATAGGCCAGTACAAGGATCCTGCCCTATCCATGAACGTCAGTCCGGTGGAGGTGAGCCGGGCGCCCCGCTTGAAGGCCAGCTTGGCCCGCGAGGTGGTGGAGCGCCGGCGGAGCTTGCCGGTGGTGCCCCCGATGAAGACGTCGTCGCTGGAGGGGTCCAGCATCCAGTAGTTCCCTTTGCCCGGGTCGTCGTAGTGGCGGGGCACCTTGACGAAGCACTTATTGAGGGAGAGGTTGTGGCGGATGGAGTTCTGCCAGCCCTGCTTGTTCTCCCGGTAGTAGGGGAAGTTCTTCATGATGAACTCGTAGATGCCGTTGAGCGTGAGGCGCTTCTCGGGGCTCTGCCGGATGGCCATCATGATGAGCGCGTTGTAGCTGAACGGCGGCTTCTCGTACTTGCCGTTCTTCTTCTCGCCCTCCTTCCCGCTCTCCCCGTCCTTGGCCCCCTCCGCCGCCCCCTTCTTCTCCTCCGCCGCCTTCTCCTTCTCCTCCAGCTCCGCCGCCGCCGCCGCCGCCGCCGCCGCCGCCGCCGCGCCCGCCTCGCCTTTGCCCGCCAGCATGTCCGCCTTGGCCACCTCCAGGGCGCCGGAGGCGGCGGCGGCGGCGGCGGGGGGCGGCAGGAGGAGCTGGCCCTTCTCCTCGTCCTCCTCCTCGGCCGCGGCGGCTCGCTGGGGCTGCTGCTGCGGCGGCGGGTGGTGGTGGTGGTGGTGGTGGTGGTGGTGGTGGTGGGGGTGGTGGCTGTTGTGGTGGCTGTGGCTGCTGTGGTTGTTGTCGCTCTGGACGGCTTCGGGCACCAGGCTGTTTATGCTAAAGGAGGATTTCGGCAGCATTTTCACTTCCTTCCTATCTCCCATGTCCAACATCACACACTAGTCTGAGGGGGAAACTTGCAGCGGCCGAGGGAGCAGCGCGCGGGGCGGCGGCGGCGGCCGAGGAGGCGGCGGCGGCGGCGGCCGAGGCGGCGGCGGCGGCACCACCGGCGGCGGCGGCGGCGGCGGCGGCGGCGGCAGCGCAGTTGGACCGCAGTCTCAAGCGCTGGCAAGTCATGTAGCAAGGACAGGAACCGCCGGGGAGGGAAAAAAATAATAGTAATAATAATCACCAATCAGATAAAATCAAACCGAGTCAGAGCGGAGGAAAAAAAAAAAAAAAAGGAGAAAAAAGGGGAAAAAAAACCCTCTGAAAACCCAACAACAACCAAAAAAAAAAAAAAAAAAACCAACACACAAACACACACAAAAAAAAAAAAAAAAAAAAAAAAAAAAAGCTACTTCATGGTGCCTGGTTCCCCCGGCAAGGCAGAGCAGGGGGGAGGAAGGAGCAGCCGCAGCCGCGGGTCGGCGAGGAGCGAGCGGAGACGGGCTATACAGACCGCCCTGGCCGCAATTAATTTCAGAGCTGCAGACACGCACCGGGGCTGTAAAAAATTTTTTGGTTTAACCTTTCCCACCGGCCGCCCAATCAGGGACGGCGGCGTGCCGGCGCGTCTGCCCGCCCGCCGGCCAATGGCGGCCCGCCGCTCCGCCTCTCCCCGCGCCCGCCCGCCGCCGCTCCGCCCCCCGCCGCCGCCGCCGCCGCCGCCGCGGCGGCTCCCGCGGCGCAGGGATACCGGCGCAGGGGCGCATCACCGCGGCGGTTTGCGCGCGCCCCCCCCCCCCCTCCCCCGTGCCCCCCCGACCGTCGCTCCAAGCACAAATCCCCTCACGCCAAACAAACGGCGCCCGTCCCACGGTGGCGGGCCCGGCCGGTTTTCCTACTTCGTAGTTTCTCCGGTGGACTAAAGTTGCCCCGTCCCTCTTTGCCCCCTCCTCTGGCGGCGAAGGAGGCGGGGTGGGAGGCCGGGTGGGTGAGGAGGCCGCGGCGCACCGGCGGCGGAGGTACTACTTTGCGGATCCCGCCGAAGTCACTCGGCGAGTTTGTTTTTTCTAGGCCCCGGAGTCGGTTATTTCTATTTATTATTTTACCGGGGGAGAGGGGAAAAAACAATCAGCTGGAGGGCACGCAGACGGCGGGGCGGGCCGGGGGCCGGCAGCGGCCGGGGGCCGGGCGGGCCGGAGGCCGCCGCCCGCGGCCTGCCGGGGAAGACGGTCTCCGCCGGCCCGCTCGGTCCGTGCCTGCCGCGCTGCGGAATGTGAGTCGGGAAGGCACGGAAACGAGCAAGCCCTCTCCCGCCCTGCTCTCCGCTCCCTCTCCGCGTCTGGGGCGGCCGGGCGCGGCGCCAGGCCGGCGGCGGAGCCGGGCTCGGCGCTTGCCTGCCCGCCGCTCCCTCCCCGGCCCCGGCGCGGCTCCCTCCCCGCTCGCCCGCCGCTTCCCCGGCGGGGCCGCCGGAGCAGGGCGGGGGGCGCCGGGGGTCCTTCCGTGTCCTCCTCTGCGCTGCCGGGTGGCTGCAGCCAGAAGGGCGCAGGCCGCGGGTCAGGTGTAAAAAAAAAAAAAAAAAAAAAAAATGCTGCTACTACTACTGCTGTCAATAACCCGTGAAATAGATATCTTGGGATTTCTTGCCGCCCCCCGGCCCGACCCGGCCCGCGGTGTCTGGCCGCGGGGTTTCGGTTCGGCAGCCTTGCAGGGGGAGGGCGGGGGGCAGCGGCCGGGGTGCTCCCGGGGCGGCTGAAAGGCCCCGGTACCGCCGGACGCCCTCGGAGCACCGGCCGTGGTGGAGACCGGGGCTCAGGGCTGCGGCTCCCCGGGACCGGCGTGTCAGTCGTCCGCATCGCAGCGTTTCTTACTGACAGCGGAGGGGGGGGGGGGGGGGGGGGATCGACCCTGAAACAAAGCGAAATAAATCGCGCAGCTTCCTCGCCGGGGAAGTAGAAGGGGAAATGTAACGGGTAGAGAGCGTGGGGATCGCCTTCCAGCCGAAGCTGCGGGCAAAGGCAACGTACAAGCGCCGCGTTAAAGCTGCCTAAAGTTTGCGTTTGTGCTGTAGGAAAAGAACGTTCAGTAGACAGAATACGTGCAGCTCAGCCCCACCTAAAACAATTTATCCCGGGGAAATTCAGGTCAAAGCTCAGTGCCGCAAACGTGGTTGTCTGTAGATGTGCGTTTTATATATGTGTTTGTGTGTGTGTATGTGAGGGAGGGAGGGAGGGAGAGCGAGTGAGTGTGAGAAAGAGAGAGTAAATAACGAGAACAATTACAATGGACCGGTAATAAACAATTGCAACTGCGAATGGCATGAACTCTGCGCATTGGATTAACCTCGAATGACCTTACCACGATTGTATTTATTTATCCAATTTCATAACAGGTTGCTACTAACAAAAAAAGAGGTAAAAGTCAATGATCAACCACGCTTATTTTTTACACTTTTGTGGTTTTTTTTTTTTTAGAAATGCGGTTCAAAAAAAAAAAAAATCGTGTCAATTTGTAATTATTTCATTGCTCCACACTGAAGTCAATGTATGGGAATTCTCGAGGAAGAGTGCAATGTGGAGGATATGACTTGGCTCTACCATGGCAAGGGGTAAGAGGAAAGGTAAGATTCCTGCATATTATTATGATTATGATGATCATTAACTACTATGTGTCTTTATGGTGCAGTAGGATCCCATTAGGGTGGCTGGGCCCAGTGCATTTTCCTACTCGGTCTAGCATGTAATGATTCGGTGTAACCGGATTCTTGAGAAAGGACAGGTTACGTAAACATTTACTGATGTGGAGTAACTATACTATTTGTACTCTGATATGCAGGAAGGAAAGTGTTGATTAACACAGAAGAAAAAAAAGCGAAATTAGCTGATTGCATGCTCATAAGTGCAAGCTGTCATTGAACTGCTTTTAAAATAGACACAGCTGGGTGTTTGTGTTGAAAAATTTCTTGTGTTTTTGCTAATACTGAAATAAGCATGATTTTGTATACCAAACATTTTCAGATCATTAAAATTTGTAATCTGTGCTGGTTTTAAACACAAAGAAAAGAAACAGATTCATTTCGCTGTAAAATTTGCTGATATTATATTAACTCAATCAGGTCTGTACAAATGGTGTATTGTGCCTTATCAAATCTCTTTGATCCATTTAATACACAAAGTGCCAAACGTGTGTATTGTTTGTTAACATTGAACGTTTTATTCAAATCCCAGCTCTGCAGCGAACTGGAGGAGTTCTCGTTTAATGTAACACTGACATTGCCTGTTGAAATTTTAATGCCTTGAGGTGTTTCTTAGGTCAAAGCTGAGTTTACTTTGCGTTGTGATCAGGGATGAAAATGTAGCAGGGAAGAAAATAAACATTTTATCGTTTTGCATTTCTGAGCAAAGGGCTAACACTGAAAGAAGCAGGCTTTTAAAATGTTTGATGATCTAGATTTAACAGTCATTTGTCACAGATGCAGAATAAAGCTCTGTGCACAAACTTAGGATTTATATTATATTTTTTTTTAATGCCGTGGATATACAGTTCTACCAAAAAAGGAAATGTTGCGTCCAATATGTAGTACATATCTTTCTAAGCCTATGAAGATTAATTCCCTGTTTACAGGACAGAAAAGGATATGTAAGAGAAGCCACGTCAATTATTATTTCTGCTGGACCTTAACTTTCAAGTCCCTCTGGTTTGTTTTTTTTTTTCTGCAGAAAATTCCTCGTTTATAAAACTGGAGATACTTACTTTGGAAATGCGGGAGTCTTGCTCCAACGCAAATTATTCCCTGAGCTGTGCCCTGGCCATGACTCCCGTTCACTTCAGCGGGAGCTTTGTGCGTCGCAGCGCTGCATGAGCGGCCGATTTGACCCTTCAGCTCTGGCTGAACTCCAATTCCTGTAAGAAGGTCCCCCATGGCAGCATTTGCTAGCAGGGAAGTTTTGGTGGGGTGTCTGGAGAAGAGGCACGCTTGTTCGTGGAACAGAAGCGCACGGCCCCAGCCCTGCGATACACGGGTGGGTGTGCAGGGGGGGCCCAGCTCTCTGCAGAGTGTGGATGCTCCCTCACCTGCGCGCTCGCCTGTGGTGTGGACCCGCCGCGCTGAGCGGTGGGGATGGGCTGAGAGTGTCCAACTCTGGGGTCAGCATTGGGGTGAATAGCTGAGCTGAAACGTCCTGGCTGAAGTGCCATTCAACCGCAATCTCAGTGCAGTTCTGGGGTATAACTCGTAGGGATAGTGTTTCAACCACACACTTTTCTCCCTCGTATGTATGTATGCATTTATTTATTTATTTTAATTAAAGGACAAACCGAGCCTCTCCAGTGTAAGCTCAATGGATATAGCGTACCCCTCGCCACCCTCTGGCTCCAGCCTTCAATCCCCCTTCACACGGGTCTAGCGGCTCTGTACTCTCAGGCTGTTTCAAGGGGTTAAGCTGCTAAAATGTACTGACAGCTTAAGAAATGAATGAGGGTTTTTTCAGCCATGAAGAAAGGGTATTTAATAACCACGCTTCGATGGCATCATGCTTCCATGAAACGAGTCGGGACACTTTGGTTTAACAGTCAGTAATATCACATTCGGTACAGCAAATGCCTGGATGTACGCATATATAATTCTATTCCCCCTTGACTCTAAGCTTGCCTTATTTATTCCAGGTTACCTGGGCAATTAAGGTAAGGGCTGCTCAGCAGACACTGATAGCCTGCTGCTAAGGCATGGCGAATGGGGACGGAGCGGTGCGCTAACAAAGAGAAAGAGGTAGTCAAACATTTTGAAGAGGGCTGAATGGGACTGAAGGTGGACGGATGAATAGAGGCAAAGAGGGAGAGGAAGAAGTATTCAACGGTCCACCCTTCTATCCGCATTTGTAGATTTAAGTTTAGGTGTCCGTCTCTAGCCAACTTCCAGTTAATCCTCAACAGCTGGTAGTGGTGCTAACGTTTAGTGATTAGAAGTTAGTCTATTTAGCATGCTGTATCCTTCTTCCATGGGTTTTGGTTACAGGTTATACGATTAGGATTGCGAGAACAGTAGTGAACTAAACTTCCCAGTAAGAGGTCTTCACACCAGGGAAGTGTTACTTTGCTGCAGCAGCCCTGCCTCGTCAGTCATTAGGAAGCTGCAGGTTGTCAGAGGCTTCTCTTGCGCGCACACACGCGCAGACACACACACGCACACACACAAAACCACAGCACTAAAACTAAATTAAGAAGCCGATGATTAAGACAAGCGTCTACGAGGCCTGTCATTTCAGCATCCTTCCATCATAACATTGTGGCACCGAGAAATTTGCTTGAAAACCCCGGAAAAAATGTCTATGGGAGAGCCTCCTGTTTGAGATAGCATAAATGTTAACTTCAAATATAGACTGGGAACTGCCTCGGATGCAAGATAGTATTCCGCAGAGGAAAGGAGCACTGCAGAGACCTTTGGGCTACCCGTGCACTCCCGAAACTCTGGTAAGTATCTCTCCCTTCTGTTGCAGCAGGTACGCAGGCACTGTGTGACTGGAACTGGACCGGGTTTGAAATCCGCAGCTATGTTCCCTTCGGAGACTTCGGGGAACTCCCCCTAAAGATAGATCTGTAATGAAAAGTCCCTACTGGATGACTAATGGTTATTGGCGCTCAGTGCCCCTTTAAGGAGAGCAGCACATATTGTGCCGAAGACCTTGCAAGCACCCTTTAAATACAAACATTTTAAGTCCCCCTCCCATGCATCCCCACCCCTGTTGTTTTCGGGCTAGTTGTGTTGTATCTCCTCTTCCCCCCTCCTTTAAGCTCCCTCGTCTTCCCTCCCCCCACCCCCATTCAGAACTAATTGCTCAGTTGCTTAAATGTTTCGAGAAGCGCTAAATTTCTCCATCCGATGATCTTTTGAGAAGCTGCACTGTACCATAAAGAACAGCCAGCGGGGCACTGTATACCTTTGAGAAGCCTGCGCAGCCAGGGGAGAGGTAGCGTTAAAACAATGACATTAACCAGCTCGGTGCAAGGCGTTTCTCCCCCCCACCCCCCCCCCCCCCCACCGTGGAACTTTAGGAAGTTTCTTGGAGGGGCAGAGGTTGGACGGAGAACGTGGAAGTGGGAAACAATGGCTGTAGGGGCCAGAAAGATTTGCTGGTGTCGTAAGCGTAAGACAAGATAGAAGAGTGACAGAAAGAGATCCGAGTAAACATTGGAGTATACATTTCCCACGCCGGCTACGCTGGGTGGAGAGGTCTGAATTAAATCGCCTTAATTAAAAGCTAAAGAATTTATTTATTTATTCCTGTAGCTGTAGAGCACCATCCACAGAAAGCCTAGCTAGAGAGTGCTGAGCATCCGCTAGATTTGGTGTGTTCAGCTGCCACTGCCAGAATTTTTCAGAGCAGAATATTTTTACACCCGCTGCCAACTTTAACGTTAAGACGTGCGGTTTTTTAGATCCTAAATGTCGCTATTATATGCCAGCCTGCATAAGAGGGCCGTCACACCTGCCTAGGTAATGTGCGTCCCTGTGTAACAAAAGCTCTCCCTAACTGAGGAATCAAACCGAAAATTAAAATATCCCTTAAGAATTATCCACGGAGTTACGCAGACGACGGTAACAAAATGCAGGGGGAAAATCGACAAGTTAAAAACCTCGAGGTTTAAATACATCATTTTATTTTCTTCTGTGATTACTGTTAAAACATCCTTGGCCAACGCGGTGCTTTTGCCGGAGTTGCCAGATTGAATTAAAGAATCGGGGAATAAAATACAGGGAAAGAGAAAGACCTGGGGGTAGGGGGGGGGGGGGGGGGGGAACTGTGCTTGAAGAGACTTCTAGCTGTTCTTTGACTCCTAAGAAACTGTCGCTGGAATATTGTCGTGGTGGTGTGCTAAAGCTCTTTAGCCTCTTATAAACGTAATCTTTGGCAAACGACACATGGATCTGGGTTTGCAGTTTTTCGGTAACCCGAGAGAAAAGACGCTCCCCCCCCTCCCGGCCTCCTCCCCCTCCCCCAGCACTAGGACAGGCACCGTCTCTCTCCCAGTGCCGTTTCACCCCAGCGCTCCGCAGAAGGCGGCCGGGGGGCGCCGGCCCCCGGGGGTGCCCGCCCGTCCTACCTGGCCGCGCCGCGCCGGCCGCTGCCCGCCGGGGGCCACTCCGCCCCGCCGCAGCCCTCGCACCGCGCCGCGCCTCCGCCGCCGCGCCCCTCGGCTCGGCGGCACCTCGGGCTCGGCGAGACCAGCTGCGGATCCGATTTTTAGGGCCTACAAAAGCGCAACGTCCTCCCCTACCCCCCCCCCCCCCCGCCGCCCCGGGGCCCCCTCGTAACCATAGCAAAATGCCCGGCGTAGCACAAAAGCCATAAACGGCTGTACACCCCTCTAGGAGAAGGCGTTCGGCGAGCTCGGAGCAAAGGCGATTTGAGCTTTCTCCGTGCCCGGGGCTCGGGCGGGAGGAGGAGGTGCCGGTGCTCGTTCCGGCCGCCGCACGGGAGCGGCGGGAGCGGCGCTGTGCGGGCCGTCGGGACGACGGGGCTTGCTCTAGCTCCACGGAGGCTGCCCGGGAAGCAGAGCGTGCTCGCTCCCGGGTCTCCTCGCATGAGTAGGGCTGGCAGGAGTTGCCTCTTTCTGTAGGTTGTTCTGAACACTTTTTGTATCGGGCAGGGTGGTCTCCATGTTTTCTTTCTTTCTTTCTTTCTTTCTTTGGCGGAGGGAGGGGGGAGTGATGGTAAGGGGCTTGTTGGATGATTATAACCGCTACCACTTATAAATAAGTTTCTTGGGGAAGGGCTGATATCGTACCCTTGATATCAGTGGGTGTGTTCATGTATTATTTTAATATGATATGTCTTTTATACAGAGCTTGTTTTCCTCCTCCCTCCCTCCCCAGCCCACCCCCCGCCCCCCCCCGCTTTGTTTCTGGAATTTGTTTCGCTTTTAAAGCACCAGCACAAACAAACAAACACACAAAAATGACTGGCAACAAGTTAAATCCCATTTGTGTCCCTCCCACCGAGCACGGACGGTGCCTCGCTAAAGCCTGGGGTTTGTAGTTTTGCCTCGACAATAATTTGACCGAGAAAGAGAAGCGCCTGCAGACAGACTTCCCGTGCACTGACAATGCGGAGAGGAAAACGGTGAAAGAAAGAGTTCTCCCGGGATGCATCTCCTTTGTGTGTTTTCTCCTCTCCGTCTTTTAGATGGGGCTCTCGCCTAGGCTTTTACACACGCACACGCACACACACGCACACGCACACACAGGTCATGTTTCCTAGGGACTTTTTAGAAAACAATGTTTATTATAATCGAGCTATAAACTCCACCTAAGTGATGAAATCATGCCGTAGCTCCGGAAACTCCAACAGATAAATAATTTCCACGTACCTGCTAGCAGAATACTAGCAGGGGATGGCATTACACTTTATTTTCACACTCATTTCAAAACAACACCGAGGGGGTAAAGAAAAGGCTCCCAAGTCCTCGTACACGTTGGAGTTAATAAAACGGTATTTGTTTAGGAGCAGAGCACTTATTTTTTTTCCCTTCCAAGGCGACTACAAGCCAATTGCTGTGGTGATACTAAATAGTGAATCCGCAAAAGGCAGAAGCGTGTTCTCACTGAGGGTCGGGATCCTGTCCCGCTAAGGCTTCGCTGCGAGGCTCTCCCAGGGAGCCGCCTGCATTCCCGCGCCTTCCCTTATTTTACCTTACAGACGCGCGGAAAAACCAGTCGTGTTTGACTGTGCTAAATGTACCTAAGAGATACCTTTTCACGCAGTCGCGCGGTTTGCAAACGGTAGTTTATGTGTTGTGGTGGGCACGTGTTTTGTCATATGAAATTAACTTGTGAAAGCCTTTGTATCATTTTCTGATTTGTGTTTGGCGACAGCGCGGATCATATCTCATCGCCTTGATGGTTGATACAATTGCTAAATTAAAGGCGTGTTTTCGCTTTGAAAAACAACAAAAAAACCAACCCTCTGAGAGCTCATCCTCAGCAAAACAACCCGAGGAGCAGGATAATAACGTAGCGCAATATTTTCCATGCGTGTGCGGTATCTCCATATACTTCTGTATCATTCTGCGTCTCTATTGTCTATGCCTAAAGATAGCCAAGTCACTCCTGGGCTTCTCATCTATAATCGCCACCTAAAAGAACGTACGGGCAGCACACGGATAATCGCTCTTAATTGCTTGGAGGGCTGTAATCGGCGTTACATTTTCTCCGTGTCTTTATCTGTTCTCCCGTGGTAGATATTAGCAACCGAACTGCCCGCCTTGACGTGTTTCTGTGTTTGAGCCCCACGAAGCCCACCAAATCGTTACAATAAAGTGACCAAACCTTCCTATGCACGTCGCAGTTTTGTTTTCTCTGCTTATGTTCTGCTTCTCATCTCAGAGGAGGATACCGCGTTGAGCCAAGTGTTCTGGTTTAGGCGCTCCTCCGGACTTTCGGATTTTAAGTCTAAAGCTTCCAGTATGTTGGGGCTGAAATTATGATTTTCCACATTTCAAAAGGGACGAGGCTCTATTTATAAATGTTACAGAAGGTTTCGTTACTTCAGGAACAACAAAACAGGAATAGAGCTGCAATTTTCAAGAAAATAGGATTTCGAAATACAGAAATAAAAAAAGTAGCAGAGACGATGTATAATTCAATCAAATTACAGAAAATTGCTTTAAAATTCAGAACAGTAGCGATCCATTATGTCTCTGTTTTATTAGTGACAAGTACAATTACTCTAAAATAAAGAACACTGGTGAATATATAATTGGCTGTAATCATGTTAGTGTTTGAATAAAAATGACGGGGACATTTAACACTTTGACAACAAAATGTTCAGAAACAACTTATTTATTCAAACAGTTTTTATTTGCATCCACGTGAAGGAGAAACACACTTTTGCTTACGACAAATCAAGGCTTTTTCACTTTCAATAAATATAGAACTAAAAAAAAAAAAAAAAGATTATTAATTATTTTATTATCCAAGGCTTAATAAAGTCTCCTGAGTACGACTGTATTATTATTGATTACTCAGTACCCAAAGGACGCCATCTACAGGAAAAGGTCTTTAGGCTTAACACAAATCTAATCACTGTTGATTTAAAGGAAAAAAAAAAAAAAATCAGAGTTAATATTCCTCTATAAACCCGGCTCCGATTTTACCCACAACACCGATCACAATATTTGCTTTGTAATTGCTTCTTGCGATTCAGTTTGTTATAATTTGACACGATCTAGGAATCTGTTACAAGAGGCCTTTTCTCTGAGATACGGCGTTTAAAAAAATACATTGAACTCCACGAAGAAGCACTTTTTCTCCTTCTAAAGCGACTCTTTTCTCTCAGGATTGACTTGATCGTCCCTGAAAACGCAGAACAGCCCATGAGATCTCTCTCTTCAAACCAAGTGTGTAGAAGATTCTTGCAAAAGAGCCCTGAAAACAAAACAACTTGACTGAAGGCAGCTTGTGCAACAATTGTGTTGTGGAATACCTAACATTTCTTTATCTTTAACTTATTTCCTTTTGGAAAATGTCAATAAATATCAGCTATGCCAAGCATACTCTCATCTGTTCTTACACTACACCCTTTGCCCCATAGCCTGGTACTTAAAGGTGCTATTTAGCCGTGTTGCTCCTTTCTGAGCCCTTGCTGGGAAAGCCATCGAAGTAGAAAGGGTGCCCCTTAATATTTTGATCATACAAGTACAGACCCGCGGAGATGGCATATGCCCTCCGTGATGTGACTCCAACACCCCGGTTCAAACTACAGAAAATACGAGGAGAGCTAGAGGAAACTTTCAGGACTCCTCTTTCTGCGGGCTGCTGCTTTTTTTTTTTTTTTTTTTTTTTTTTTTTTTCTGCCCCCGATTTTAATCCCGAACGAATTTTTCTTTTTTTTTTCTTTTTTTCTTTTTTTTTTTTTTTTTCTGTTTTAATTTCCTATTTATCTTCCCCTCTCGACAAGTCTCCAAATTTCTGCCCCTGGTGTGTGTGTGTCTGTGCTCATAAGGGGGTGGACCCGACACTGACCCGTGCGGATCCCGACTCCCGTGCGGCGCGGCGCAGCGCAGCCCGGCTGCGCCTTCACAGCCGGCTCCCAAATGACTCCCCTGGCCAGGAGGGTTTTGCCGGCCCTTGCGGCTCCTTACAAATAAAGTAGCTCCGGCTTCTTTCTAACGCAGGCCAGAGATCTGGACGGGCTTGGAAAAAATTCAGGGGTGGATTCAGCTATGCAGTCAGGAGTCAAAAGCAGAAGCGCGTTGGCACAAAGGCCGAGAAAAAATGACCCCCGGTGCACCCTGGATTTTGTGTGTTATTTCGGAAACCGGAGACAAAAGCCTGGAAACTATGATTATTTGTGCTCCCGCTGGGACCAGGCTCAAAGTTTACACCGAAGGTCTCCCTCTGCCTTCTCACTTCTGGGCACTGAGGGTGAGCGTCCCACATCGAGGGGCTGGCTCCTATCCCTGCTTTTAAACTTGAGGAAATCTCAGGAGAGGAGGTTTCCTTCCCTCGGGCCAGCCGCTCCCGCAGGCGCAGCCGGGGGCCGGCGGGTCCCTCCCCGCCGGGGGCCGAGGCGGGGGCTCCCCTCTGAACCAGGAGGTCTGTCGTTTCTCGGGTGCTTCGTACCAAACCGCAGATGTCAGCCTTTCCCTACGTGTTCGGGCTGCTAATGCGGGCACTTCACACAACAGAAATGCTCATCTCTGGAGTCTTTCCCAGGGCTAGCCGCCGATTTCGTGCGTCGCCTCCGCCGCAGGCGGCCCCGGGGCCCCGGGCGGGGGGCCCCCGGGGCCCGGCAGCGGCTGCCGATGGGACCCTGATCCCCTCGGGGCCGAGCACCCCGCGGTGCCCCGGCGTCCCCGGCCGACGGGCCGAAGCACGAACTCCGCACATCCCCGCGGGGACACGCTGCCGAGGTGCCCAGCTCGACGCCTCCCACGTGCCTCCGGCAGAGACCACGTTCCCGGTGTCATTCGCACCACAGGGTCCCTCACCTGGCCGCCCCCCCGCCCGGCCCCGGCGTCGCCATCTGAGGGAGCCCCGGCCGGGGCCGCAGAAAAGCCTCGCCGCCCCTGGGACCCCCCCCCGGGCTCTCCCCGGGGACCCCGTACCCGCGGTGCCCAGCGGAGGGGCGAGGGGCTCCGGCGGCTCCGCACGGCAGCGGAGCGGTGCCCGGCGGCCGTCCCCGGGCCGGGCGCGGGGGGGAGCGGAGCTGAGGGGAGCGGCGGCGGCGGCGGCGGCGGCGGCGGCGGCGGCGGCGGCGGCGGCGGCGGCGGCGGCGGCGGCGGCGGCGCTCGGCGCCTTCCCGCGGGGAGGGCGCCCGATGCGAACGGCGCTGGCGACATCTAGCGGCCGAGGGCCGCCAGCGCCGGCCGCGCCGCTGCCCCGGGTGCGGCGGAGGACGGCCAGCCGGGGGAGGGAGAGGGGCCGCCCGGGCTGCCCGGGAGCGCGGCATCGCGTCCCGGCCCTCGGCACGCGGTTTCCCGTCGATCTTCTAAGGAACGGGCAGCGTTGTAGTCGCCCCCGCCGCAAACGCCCCAAAGTTTTCGGCGCGGTGTCGGTGTCGGTACCAAACGCGTGCTCCCTCTTCGAGGTGCCGTTTCTGCGTGTTTACGCACAAGGGGCACTGAGAGGAAAAAAAATCGAAACGCTTTCGCCTCCCCGCTCCCCCGCCCCCCGCCGAGACCTCCGTGAAAACAAAGGAGAGACGCGGGAGTGGCGGTCCCCTTCCACCTTCCCCCTCCGAGGTGTCCCCGCGGGCCGGCTCTCTCCCTGCCCCAGCCGAGCGCCGGCACTTCCCCGAGCTGTGAAGAAAAAAAAAAAAAAAGAAAAAAAAAAAAAAGAAGCAATATTGTTGAGACACGGCTGGCGAAACGAGGCCTTACTATTTAAATCTTAGTGTCAGCTCTCATTAACAGCTCAAGTCATCTTTTCCCCCGGGCGGACCTTGTCTGGTCTATCGACTTAATGGAAAACACAACACATGTTTGTATTCTATTATTACAATCTCGTTCCTTGCCTTGCGGAGAGCAGGGCCAGGCTTCGCCTGCGTCGCGAGGGGCTTCCCGAAGCGACAAGGCTCTCCCTCCCTTCCTCCCTCCTAGGAGAAGTTAAGGATTCCGGCGTCCGTCTCCTGCCCTCCCTCAGGAACAGGGGCTGCAATGGCAGCCTCAAGAAAAGGCTTTCACTGAAGCAGCGAGGCTAAAAAGCGTCCGAGAAAAAAAAAAACAGTTACTGGTATGTTCAGCCAAACTTAGAAAAGCGCAATAGTCTCTGCGGGAAACTCGGGGCCTTACTTGTGCGTCAGGTGAAGTGCTCGGCGGCTCGGATCCAGCTGCCAGGACCGCGGCATCGCCCGGGGAAGCCGGCCGTGAGGAGCCGAGCACGCTAGGCAAGAACGAGCGACAGGCTGAGAGTTTCGAGTCAACCCAAAACAAACAAACAAGCTCCCCCGACTCCCACCGGGAAGGTGGCTTTGATAAGGAAGCAGGGAAAGTTTGGAAGAGCTGCAGACGCTTTTACAAATGTACTTTAATGTATTTTAGCTCGTCTGTGCAGAGCAAGCTTTTTTAATTATTAACCCCCCCGCCCCTCCGAGACAATGGAAGGGGGAGGGTGGGAGTAAGGGCTTGATAAAAGGAAGGAAGACATTTCTCACCTAGGGAAAGCAGGAGAGGTCTGTAGGAGTGGCGACCTGACCTGAATAAAGGATTCTGGTGCACGAAAATAAACGATGCATTTCACTCCACCGCCCCCAGCGCCTCCGCTGGGGTACGGGTCTGTGCGCGGTTCCAAGCACGGGCCGCTTGAACCTGACAAGAGTAACCGATCGAAACGGGCTGTCTTAATGTTCACCTCTTTGCTCTCTTGACTCAGATCTTTTTAAGCCATCTCCAGCCGACCATTCTCCCCCCCCCCCCCCCCGCCTTCGGGACGCGCGGATCTCAACAGGGAAGGTGCGAACGTGGAGTTGCCCAGAGGGGGCACCGCTCCCTGCGGGGCTGCGGAGTGGGGCTGCTGCGTCCCAGCGGAGGGAGCAGGGCCCCCTCCCGGGTCCCTGTCCCCCTGGGGGGGTCCCTCCCCTGCCAGGGGAACCCTACCGGCTCGGGCATCGAGAGCAGGGCCCGCAACTTTCCCGCTTTTGAAGCGGCGTTTGCTCTCAAGCGCTTGGCTGTAAATAAACGCTACGGCAGTAACAACACAGCCGTCCTGCAGTCAGAGCGGAGGCTGCCTCTGCACCTTTCCTCTGCGACACACGCCGTCAGCGTTTTAATTCCAGCTCCAAAGGGAACCTGCAATTATGAGCCCCCCTCGTCCCCTCCCGCTCGCGTTCTCTTGTTTGAAACACTCACTGAGGAAGGTTATTTGGATTGCGAGTAAAATCAAACAGGGAGGGGAGGAAGAAGAAAAAAAAAAAAAAAGCCCCACAAACCCAACCACCCAGCAAACCCTTCCATTTGCTATTTACAAAACTCATTGTCATGCTTCACTCAGGCTGTCTGCCTAGCTTGGGGAAATAAATGTGACTGCACCAGAGACAAAGCCGATGCAGCTGTATTTGAATTTCTCAAACACTGTCAAACGTGCTCTTGTCTCATAATTCTCGGGGTTGTTGTTGTTATTATGATCGTCATACCTAGCGTGAACATACTCGAAAGAGAGGTGCTTGGCGGCGTGGAGACCTCGTTCCGGTCGGAAATGCACAGAGATTCCTTATGCAAAAAGCCCAAGGTTCAAGCTTGCCCCTCCTGCTTGGAAGCCTGGGCGGAAGAACTAAGGAAAACTTGAGACCTGCAATTTCCCTCTTTTTTTCTTTCCTCTTTTTTTTTTTTTGTTTACTTTTGGTTTTGTTTGGCTTTTTTGGACGTTCCTTGTGTTTCCCCGATTCCCGCAGAAGTGGGTGGGTTTGACTGCCTAGTTCCCCAGATGATAACCCGCTTCGGCAACGGCGGAGGGCAGGAGAACGAGACTACGGGTCTCTTGCAAGGGGAAAGGTGTCCGCTGGATGCCACATCCCAGCCGTCGTGTCCGCTTCCCTCTCTGGAGGGTCGTCGGGAGCCTGCCCGTGTGTTCGCCTCGGCCGGGGCCGTTACGACGCAGATCCCTGCCCTCGACTCCTTAGGAGAGGAGGACGCCAAAGCACACCGGGGCCACGGCAGGAGGTGGCCCTAAGGGAGTCCCCCGGCGCAGTCCCCCGTCTCTCGCCTCAGCTGCCCGGCTGCTGGCGAGGACGGGCGAACCCTGCCGGCCCCCTCCCCGGGCGGCCTCGCCGAGCCGCCTCCGCCCGGCCCCGCCGCCGCTGCGGGGAGCGCGCCTCGAGGTGGCGGGAGCGGCGGCCGCCGGCCCGGCCCGGCCCGGCCCGGGCGGGGAAGGAGCCCCCGGCTCTTCGGCGGCCGCCCCGGCTCAGCCCTCGGGTCCGCTCCTCCTCCCGCGGCCCTTGGCACGTCCTCCCAGGCCGGCCCGGGAGCCGCTGCCTCGCCCAGCGCCGCCCCGACGCTGGGCTTTGGGCGAAAAAACGGGGTCCCGAGGGCCGGGGCGCCCCCCCCCCGCGCCCCGAGGCGTAAGCCCGGACCTCGCCATCCGCCCGGGGAGCCTCTCCCCCAGCCGTCCTTCCTTCTAGCCGGCGTCGTCGTTGGCACCCTTCTCAGGGAGGCCTCCCGAGCCCTTCCCGGGGAAGCGGTCGGCTCTCACCAGCCCTGTGCCGCAGGACCGGCGGCCCTGGGCCGGGCCGCCCTCGGCCCACGGCCCGCCTCGTTTCTGTAACGCCCTCGGCGGGTTTCGTTGCACCGTGTCCTTCGGTAAGTGGAAGCAGGGAAATGAAAAGTAATGCGACCAATTATTATTTTTATACCATATTTACGGACGGGGAGAAGTAATAACAGTTATTTACTTCGTCGAAGCGTTTATTTCACACTCGGTGTATTTCCTTACAATCGGAGAACCGACGTGGGAAAAATAAGCACAAACAAATTAAAGTAACGAAAATAGGTTTTTAGCAAAAGGCCATCCTTCTCCTGTCTAATTTTCCCGGGTGCGTTTCTTCCTCCTGACATTAATTCAAACGAACGAAAGGGCTAAATAGATTAGTCTCTAGCCCTCAAGTCAAGCAAGAGGCAAAATAATCATTTACTTGTCTGCCCCCTTCATTAAAAAATACTTTTTTTTTCTTTCTTTCCTCCCTTCAGATCGGGGATAAAGAGCAACCAAAAAGCAAAGCAGCCAGGAGGGCAGGAACTCGTGCGGGTCTCTCGAGGGTACCCCTTCTCCCCCCCCCCCCCCCGGTCCTGCGGGCTCCCCTTTCCTCCCTCTCCGCCCGGGTATCACCTCCCCTCCTCGGCGCAGGGCTGCGGGCTGCTCGAACCCCTCCTGCCCTGCCTTTGTCCCTTTTGAGGCTTGTTAGCTTCTCTAATTTGTTAGCAGCACTTCGGCTGCCTCCCCTCCAGCCCCCAGTGCGAGGCGGGGAATGCTGCCAGGGCCAGGGAAGTACACGCCGCTCGGGGATTTCACAGTCGTGGTAATAGAGCTTTCACATGCACGTATCACATACATCAGGGTCATCTCGGCGAGGGGGACAGGGAAGGGCGGGGGAGAGGAGAATTAAAAAAAGATACAGTTCTTCCGTGTGTGTCAAGGACTTCAAACAGAATAGTGCTCGATACCTAGGTAACACTTCCCTCTTGCTGGCTCTTGGTCTCCTTTGAATTGCTTCGTTTCCCATATTCCAGCTATTTATTTGATCACCAGCAACTGTGTGCAACAGTGCCCCAGGCTGGGTGACCGGTGCCAGTAATGGGCAAGAAAAAAAAAGACTCCTGGCACGGCCAAGTTCACCAGCGAACGCTCTACAAGGAGTTGCACGCCGACGCAGTTTGTCCCGCTCACACGGAGCAGCCGGTGCCTTCCTGCCATGGGGCCGCCGTGCCAGAGCTGCCCCGGGCCGAGGCCGTGGCCATGGGGCTGCTCCAGGCTGAGAGTGGGGCTGGGAGCTCTCTGACCAGCAACCAGCACTTCTGCACCCATCCCTTTCTTCGCTCATTCCCACCCCCTCTAGCTGCTCCTCAGGTAAAGTGATACTCCTTATGGACCAAGGCACCTCGCTGCTGGATCTGCCAGGGCAAGAGCAAAATATCCTGCAGAGGATGGGGCAGCCCATCAATTCCTACAGCTGTTATTTTTGGAAATGCTTTTTTTGTATCAGCCTATAAACCCTCTGCAAATCATGCAGTTTCCAGTCTGTTTTCTCTTTTGGGGATAGCAACGTGCTACCCTTTTCCCTAGCTACCTAGTTTTGTTCAGTGCCCATAAACAGTATATCAGACAATATTAGCTGGATTCAGAGCCTTTAACATCGTCCTCCCCGTTGCGTGGCTGGGGCTGCCCACCCAGATAAGGTCGCACCGGCACCGAGAGACACCTACTGTCAGTGTGCTGCAGGGCCCTAGCCGCGTGCCCTGATCCTGAACAACAGGGAAAAGGGCCGAAGTCGAAACTCGGCACGCAGCTGGGCCCTGCAGATCCCTCCGTGCGGTACAGCCCTCCCTTTTGCAGCATAGCCTGCTCAGGGCTCGAGCCTCAGGCATCCCCCAGGGAACCTATAGGGCCAATGTCGCACAGGCTGCGTGGTTTCTGGCCCCACGCTTCAGTCCAGCGTTCCAAGGCCCAGCAGAGCCAGCTGGGCTGGCTGGAGGGGTCCTCTCTTCCCTCAGGAAAGACAGGCCACAAGAGAAACATGGCACCTGGAGGTATCTTTGTATGTTTACAGTCCTGAAAGAAGGGACAGAATAAAGGAGGAAGATACTTGTTTTTGAGACCCACAGTGCTCGGGCTACTTCGGCGCAGCGTTGTTGCTTGAGCGGCTCTACCTCTGACAGTAGTACACTTGGCACTTAGGTAAAGTGCTTCCAATTTGTGAGCCAGTTAATACTCCTGGTAGCTGTCTGAGATTATAGCCCTATCTTTCAGACAAAGTAAGGCAGACAAGTTAAACCTCTATAAAGTTTATAACCACAAATTACTTTTTTTTTTTTTTTTTTTTCCCCCCCTCAAGTGAACTATTTTAGTTGAGTTAGACAGATTACTTTGTATAACAATAAACCATCTGAAAGCTACCGGGAAGTTTCCAACATATTAAAAATGGCAATCGTATTTAAACTCTGGGAAGGATAATTGTTTGCCCTTGCTGTATGTTTTGCATTCTTGAAGTGTATCTTTTAAGGCATAATATACATTTTGAAATCCCATATATGCATCTTTACAATAGTAATGGCTTTCCACAAGCTCTGTGGGAGGTGACATTTCAGCAAGATACTTCCCCTTGACTTTGTTTATTCCAGCAGTTTAAATTCTACCTCTGGTGATAGCTGTTAACTTGGCAATGTGAAAAGTGCTACATGATGTGTACCGTGCTCAGTCAGCTCATCAGAAGCTTACCAATTACGACTGTGGAGCCCATTCTTCCTGCCACAGCATGCCACCCACCATGCATACCCGGGACAGCTGATCTTCACATGTGCATAAAATCTGAAAGTATGCACACATTTACACAGAGCCCATACAAAGCAGGCACAATAAGTCTGGTGCTTCTTAGAAGCCTTTTTGTTTCCTGCAATTGCTCATACATAGGCAGCCGTAGAGAATTTCTTGCTCCCTTCCTGCCGTGGAAATGCCAAAAAGGGGAGCTTTCGAACCCCACCCTGCAAGGGGATGAGCTTTGTGCCTGTCAGGCAGTCAGGATGCCTGTGTTTTGGGCAGAGGACCAAATTGCCAGGGTGGCTGTGAAATAGGAGGTTGCAGGTATCACGATCATCCATCTCACCTGCGGCTTGGTCTCCATCCACATCTTGGAGGTGCTTGCAAAAGGAGGTCGCTGGAAATAGATTGTGGACTCAATTAAATAATTGAAATATGCTGGAATGGCCCATGAGTTGGGTACCTCTGCATTACGAAGTGAAGAACTTTGTTAACAAAAGCCTTTGTAAGCCTGTTTCCCCAGGATGAAATCTGATCTCTGTTTAAGGTCTCCTAATGACATCAGTGAGGCAAGATTTAATTCTAGACAGATGCTATTTGTCAAGCTTGTAGGGAGGGATCGAGCTTCAAAAATAATGCTACCTTTGAGCATTCATTTTTGTTTGGAATATCCAACTGAACATACGAAATCCAGATTGGGCTTTTTGTTAAACCGTGATTTGCACTTATCCAAAGATATTATTTTTCTTTATTTTGAAGCAACTATTTACAAAGTGATTTAGTGCCAGACTCTGTCACCTTTGACTGTAGTTTCTTTTGCATCAGCTAAAATAGAAGTAACTCTGTTCAAGTAAGCAGAGTAACACTAGTGAAAAACCAGAATAAATAATCAGAGAATCAAGCCCTTTGAATAGCAAATGACTCCATAAATAGTCCCATTGATTTCAGTGGTATTTCATGGCATAAGTAGCTACATTAATGGAAACAGCATACAAGACCCTTAGTGCTTGGACAGAGAAAAAAAAAAAAAAAAAAAAACCAACTTATAATTATTTAAAAAAAATTATTCCATGGTGCATTAGTCAGTTGACATGTTACTAGCTTATTGTGTGACTTACTGAAGACAGAATCAAGTGAGTTGATGACAAGGATGACTCCTCTGTTAGCTGCTGTGACAATTCATCACACCTGTGACACAAAAGCTGTGTCCCTTATTTAAAAAAACACAGAAAGCAAATAAAGCCACGCCAGTGAAATGCTTTCCATTACCCTTAAAAAAAGTGCTTCTTTAAGCAAGAAAGAACAACATTTTAGTGAATGGAGTTGCCCCTTTTTGAGAGGTTTATGGACAGTATCGAAATACGAGAATGTCATAACATGGTGTCCCCTGGCTTTATTGCTCTGAATGACTTTGAAAAATTCTTTTGCTTGCTTTTCCTTGAAATCTAGTAAAGAACTAAGTGAAGTCCAAACATGTTTTCTTAATTATGTTTCTTTGGCTAAACACGTTTTTAAAAAATAGAGAAGTGTTCTCTGGAAATGTTTTGTGGCATCTTTAAGCCTGAATATGAGAACTGGGTCCAGATCCAGAGAGCAGCAAAACACCTACCCAGCTTTAAGTCTTCTGGAGCCAACAAAACTGTTGCTGAGATCTAATAGCTTTGCTGTGGACCTATTTCTGAAAGTGACTTTGGGTGGTTTGACTCCACTTAGGGAGTTGGAACACGACGCACGGCAGCAGAGGAAGAAACCGTGATAATCAGGGAGCATCACAGCCTGACGAGCAATGGTGTCAGGTCCCCACACCTTCCTGCCAGTACTGAATTTGCTGTCAGCACACTCAGGGGTGCAGGTGATGTATTTCAGGTATTCAATAAAGAACAGTGCACCCACGTACACGGTACTGCTGAAAACTTTCGTAATTACAGTAATTCTGATGAAACCACATCAGCTCTGTCCTTGCCTTCCTCTCATGGCTTTTCTTTGTGGTCTCGTCATATGACATAATAACTGTAAAAAATGCTTCGTCCAAAACACAAACTCCCTGTTCCTAATGCCGCTCTGCTATCAGCAAAAACAGTATTTCAAATAAGCTAGTGGGCATTTGCCTCTATGAACAGTTGCTTCTTTGCTCATGCCAGACTGTAAAAAGCTCATACATATCTTCTGAGTGCACATTTTTCATTAAGAACCTCCAGAGCACAAAAGGAAGGAGTCACAAAAGGTGAAAAAGAGATCTTTTGCTTTATCGCAAACAGTTCTCTGCTGCGTCTCCTCAGTTATGACCAAGCCGTAGCTATTTTCTATCGAGTGTGGAACATTCTTATATCTGGGAAGTTTTTAAGGGAAGTACTTTGAATAAGGTTGTACAGTGCTGATTTTTCAATACTATCTGAAACTAGTCCACCCTTTCTTCTCTTTCCATGTAACAGTGAAGTGACACGAAATGGATAAAATGTTTCCTCTCTGCCAGGTAAGGACAAAGCTGTGTACCAGCCCGGACCTATGCCACCCATGCTGTTATCCCATGGCTGAAGGGGTGGAGGGTCTGCCTAGACCCCCAGTTTTGGGGAAAAGGCACTCTTTAGTGCTCACACTGTATGTCGCAATAGCGGTTGGAGGAGGTTAGTCCCCTACAGTCCACTTTCATAACCTTTTGGATTCGGAATAATGTCTTGCTGGTAGAGGCTCCCACTGACTTATTGATACTCTCGAAACAGAGAGGACGGAGGGAAGCTGATGAGATATTTGTGAACCAATACAGCAGTGAAAGATTCCCAAGAATGGATTTCTTACAAGCGCACCACAAGCCTAAAGGGTACTTGGTGCTGGCTGCAGTTCTGATCCCTACTCTCATAAAGACTACCTCCCTGCTCTTTACAAAGTGGGACTGTAACATTAAAAAAGAAACAATTTTCTAGTTTACTCTTAAAAAAACATAAATGAAGATTCAAATGATGCTGTTTTCTGAAAATCGCTTGTTTCTAAGCAGTCTCATGACATTTAGGCGGGAGATGGATGACGCTTGGTTTATCATTTTTTGGTGTTTGGATAAATTTTTCCATACTTAGCCAAAAATAAAAAAGTTTTGAAAAGGATCTCACAAAATATTGTCTTGACTGAGTGATTGTATTCTGTCTTACTATATTAAAAAAAGCCAACAATGTGCAGTATGATCTCCTGGGGGCTTTTAAGGGGTCTTATTTCTAAAACTTCTAAGTTTTCCTTTTTTATTTTCTGGACAGAAACAGTTCTTTCCCTCTCTCTCCCCCTCTCCCTCTCCCTTTCCTTTTCTCTTTTCTCTTTTCCTTTTCCTTTCCCTTTCCCTTTCCCTTTCCTTTTACCTTTCCCTCTCCCTTTCCTTTTACCTTTCCCTCTCCCTTTCCTTTCATTTTGCCCCTTTTTCTTTTTTTATCTTTTTTTTTTCTTTTTTTTTTTTTTAACTTTTTCTTTCACACCAGCCAACCAAACAACTAGCCAACTAATTTTTTAATTTTTTTTTTTTTTTTTTTTTTTTAGTTCTTCTCTGACATAAATTTACTGCCCAGGATAGTACCAGTCAGGAGCCCAGCAGTCCCAATGTTATCAAATTACTCACAGACCTATCTCTGCAATATCAATGCAACTTGATCTCACTGCACCAGTAACATAGCATCCGGTTTTACAAGCTTGACGGTAGTGGCATGAGAAGGAGTGAAAATTGACAGCAAGTTGACAGAATACTACTGGGACTATTCTGGGGTCCATCACACAGTCATCTTATCCCTATGCCACTAAAAACCTAACAAATTTGTCAGCAGAATAGTTGTTACAGGGAACTGACTAACAGTAGTGGGTTATTTAGGTGTTTGCTGTGAATGAGGTTTTCCTCTTCAGCCGCTGGAATTATCCTTATGTATAGATGGAGGAGACATAAAAGAAGATGGGTGAAAACAAAATCACATGGGAAGTGGAAAATATTTGTTTTCTCCATGTGCATGCATTGTGCTGAGTGCAGCAGTGTGCTGAGATGGACTCCTCAGATGCTATCACACTAACTGCAATATCATGTAGCTGGGTATCTCCTTCAAGCTTCTCTGCAAAATTCTACAGTGTGATCACTTAGCTGGCTGTGTTCAATCTATACAATCTAAAAAGAGGATGCGTTTTCATTTAGATACTGAGCTTATTTTCTGTTCCTTTTGGTGTTCAAAATTCATTGTAATAATAAGGAGTCATTTTATTGTCATGGTTCCTTGGTTGTGTTTTGATTTCTGTTGTCTTAATAGAAATAATAGACCAAATGGTTCTGAGAACAGCAGAGCTAATGCAGTGGTCTTTTGAGGATTTGTATTTGATATTCTTACATCCCTTCCTTTGCCCTGTTGCAGCAGCTTTGTCCATTTATGCTGAGCTTTATGCCCAACTCCATTAGATTTCCCTTTCCAGTCCCCTCAGCTGTTTTTCATGCCTGCAGATATCAGCTGTGCAGAAGACATTATATACTCTCAGTAGTTCAGAGCTACTTTTGCACTGACATGCTGGCAGAATATCTGCTGACTGGGTAGCAAGAGGTCAATCAAAAAAGAAAACTGCTGAGCTGTGACCGATGCTTTATTCCTAGCGGGACATCAATCTGGCTCTGTGTCCTCTATCCAGCCACCAAATTCAATGAAACTTGTGAGATTTCTCTTTAAGGCTTTGACCCCATTCTTATCTTTGGCTGAAATTGGCCAACAGTTTTGCAAGTTATGAGGAGTAGGGGGACTGACAGACAACAAATCAGGGGCATCAATAATGCAATAAGTAGAAGGGCTAATTTAAAAAAAAATATGTAAATATCCAAAACAAATTGTCTCTCAGAAACAAAATAGATTTTAATGGAAAATTAATGGAACTTGTCTTCGTAATTCATATAAACACTTTGAAAATTCCACTAAGAAAGATTTTTGATAGAGTTGGAGTGAGGGAAAAACACATCTTTTAAAGGCATGATAACAAAATATGCTGGTTATGAGTCCGTCTTGACTGAGAAAAGAACATTTGAATCATGGCACTGACACTGAAATGCTTTCTTTATTTTAAATTTGTGTCTGGCTCAGAACCTTGCATGCTTGCTGCGTGATTTTGACTATCTGTTAGCGCATTCAAGCTGTATCATAAATAGCAGTATTGAAAACATATGCCACAGGGGAAAGAAATCTGTAATAATACCAGCTGCCATTATATGATAATGAATTTCAGTCACTACTAACCTGGATAAGTGTTTTTCATAGGGAAACAAGTGGCAAATTTACCAAAGAAAAATTTGTATAAAACTTTCAAGTTTTTAAGCCAGCTCGAGAAGAGATAATCTACTTTGGTCAATGGGAAAAATCATCTGGGACTAATTTTGAACCTGAATATGTCTAGTTTGATTAAACAGTGAGTAAGAGGAACACGGTAACAGTTTTCACATATGTAGAAGGGAAATCCTTTTAAGGCAGCGGTTTTAGGGTACATATTCATAAGAAAGAAGAAATAAATGACAGGAAAATTTAAACTAAGTGTTTAAAACAATTCCAAAGGCTAGAAACTATTAGACAGCAAAGTAACTTGAAAAACATCAGTAAAGGTTTTATTATCTGGGAAATATGAAAAAGTTCAGCCGCATTATCAAATGTATGTACCGAGAAGTAATCTAGCTTTGGAGTGAGAAAGCTTAGAAGGCCTCATTATTCATTAACAGTTCTAATTTCTATGATTTTATGACTGAATCTCATGATGAGGTCGCTTTCCTTTTCTGGAGCTAGCTAGCAGATAAAATAACTGTATATTATAGCAAATAAGCAGTCAGGTTAGTATTTGCATTTCATGGCCACTGAGTATTTTGCTATTAGGACAACAGTCTTTATATTTCTTTCAAATTCTCTATTTAAAGTAGGTTGTATTCCAGCTGGTGACTATTATGTCCTGAAGTGGTGTGATTATCTCCAAGGGAAATCTGCAAGAACGCAACTACTTCAGGAATCTTTTGTCAAGGACAAAGTCCATACACCCCCACCCCCACCTACACACCCACCCACCTTGTATATGTATAGATATCTCCTTTAATGTAGAATTATAATTATAGAATTATTTTTTTTAGCATAACTGAAAGTAAATAATTTCTCTTTGGGAGGATATAGGGTCAGTTGCAGGATGTAGGAACAAACGCAGCAAAAATAAAGCTGCAGGTTTCTAAACGTGCAATATATTAAATAAATCCACGTGACTAAACTCACTTGATTCAGAGATGTTTTCAAGATACATGAAGTGGATTGTCAGTTCATAACAGGAAGAACAAGACTTTAGAATCAGATGTAGTTTAACTCAGTAAGAGTAAGTGAGTAAGCTTGTAAAGTCTTACTGAGCTTTTCAAAGCGAAAAGAATGTATTTGCACTGTCAGAGATTTCGCTGGAGAATAGGCTTATGTAAACAGGTAGGATGCAAATGTAACTTTCAGCTGGGATTACAAGCTGTAGGTTGCTTGGCATTGTGTCACATAACTAGTTACAGAAAAGCTCCTGGCTTCACCAATGTAATTTGGATTTCTATCACTGTCTTAGAGGGGACAAAGTCTCACGGGTGGTTTTTAGAAATTTTCTGAAATCCACAGAGAAGATTTTTTTTCATTGCGTTTTGGCTTCTGCTATTTAAGATAAGAAAGAGAGCTGGTAGGCCTGATCAAGCACAGACCTCGTTCTGTGTTGCACAGGTGACCCTGAAAGGCTAGCACAGGATCAACAACTTCCTCAAATAGGGCCTCTTGGTCCTGCAGGTCCCAGCCGAGCTGCTCTACAGAGAGGGTAAAATCTTCTTTCAGGTGCACGAGGCTGCCGCATTAAGAGCTTCGGGAGGTACAGGCTCATGCAGGGCTTCCTGCGTAGCACCTAGTCCAAGTGGAAGGACCTTTTCCTGGGACAAAGCTCAAGCTGCTTTCGCACAGGCCCGTGCCAAGCAGCCACAGCACAGACATCATGCTGTTCGTGTAAATAGTGCACAACAACGGTCAGCTAACGTATAGCTCTTTCAGAAATGTATTCACCTGGCATCATTTACAGCACCCCCGAGGTACCATCAACCTCTGTCGAAACACAGGATTGTATAGATCGGTTCTGCCAAAGTGATCTGTGGCAAACCAGAGTTTCCCAGGCCTCTGTATTCAATTCAGAGAGCTGTTCCTTATTGAATGGTTTGTTTTTCCAGCACAAATAAGGGTCAATCAACATTTTCAAGTAACACAAAAATGTACCAGTTTTATTAGAATTTGTCTCTGTAACACTTTCACGACGGCCCATGAAAATCAACCCAAGATAATAGCACGAATAATTGACCAAAGAATAGCAGTTTCTTTAATCAGGGACCATAATGATTAAATCAAAAGCTTTAGATCTGTGGATATCATCAATGGCCTTTTGTCTATTAATAACAATATGTCATCAGTGAATTTTATAAATGCAGTTGCTAGAGGCTGAAATGTCTACCTCTAGATGGAGAAAGGTCGGAAGAGTATTATTTGTAATTAAATCCATTAACTGTACTGCGGACAGTTTTTCAAGTGATTTAGATTAAAATATATTGCTGAAGTACAGCAATACTTACAAAGAAAGATGCTCAGACCCTACGATTTCTTAACATTCAGGTATGCTTTCCTTCCACTCTTTGTTGTTCTAAAATAGGATTCAAGCTGTAACATTTTAATTAAAAAAAAAAGAATAAAAGAAACCAGAACAACAAAATGTTGCTAATGAAAGTCTTGGTTTCGCTTTAGAAACATTAGCAGAAATATCCCACAGCGCTGAAGCTTGACACCATCGCTTGCTGTTCCTGTGCTGTAGCCATAGGGACAGAGAGCATTCTTCTGCACCCATTATGCACAACAGATCTCTTTAGCACAAGAAGACACGCAAGCTTGTAGGGAACGTACTAGCCTGGGAAAGGTAGCCAGCGTATGAAAGCAAAAGCAAGCGTACGCCGAGTGTTAGCATGGTCTGTGACAGCGTGGAGCTTTCAGAACCCAAGGTGTATCTGCACCAAACAGCATCGCACAGCACAGATACACTTTGTGTATATTTGGGCATTAAAAGGTGTAGTAAAAGACTATCCGTACATACAAAGGACATGGGAAAATACGATTCTTCTGTTTCCTGAGCCTGGAGGGAAGGGAGATTACAATTTTCCATGGCAATATTTAGTGGTGTTAGCTCATAGATTCTCCCTTTTCTTTCCACTCTTCCTTCAGTCACTGAGCTACAGTTTCCAAGCGAAAAGTCTTTTATAGACAATGATGTCTTACGGGTTTCTCTGCCCTGTGTACTGGCCAGCCAAGAACCCTATGCAAAAGAGATGTGGTTTTCTAATTAATGATAGTATCAAAACTTAGCCACAAGGAGACCTAATGAAAGCTGCACAAGCATCTCGGCTCTTACACTTTGCTACTACTGAATGCAACTACAGTGTTGTGTTCCTCAGATTGTCTCATTCAAATAGATACTTTGCATTGATTTATTAACACAGTATACATTTCACAGCCACTCTGTAGAAAACCGGGCGTAAAGCTTTTTGGTATCATGTAGATATAAAACTTGGGTTTGATAGACAGTACACGTTCATCGACTGGAAAAGTGGCACCAGAGACACTGTGACTGTCTTACCTGGGGAAGGTCTGCGGGGACAGTATGAGCATCTGGACACAACAGTCTTCCCCATGTTAGCTGTGTGACCGCTGAGACCGGAATACAAAGATGGTCGAGCTCCTGTGGCCTGAACACAGCCACTTTCTTGGACAGAAATTGTGTGGCTACCCACGTAGATCCTATACAGTGGGGTGGAGCATGAGAGGTGGAAGGAAGCACGGCTGCCTGCACAAGTGTCCTAGAAGTATGTTAAATTAAGTATCATCCGTCATCCAGTGCTTTTGAGCTCTTAGCCACAAATAGGCAGGGGTGAACAATTTTATGCTATAAAAGCACAAATAAACATACAAATATAGTATTTATAAAATATTTTAAAGCATCTACTGTATTAATTACTTGTAACTGTGAAATCTTTGTGCTTGCACTGTTTATTACAAGTCCCTTAAACTCAGCTGCAGGGTTTTTTTTAAATTTCTTTTATCCCTCAATTATTTTAGCCCTTTCCTACTAGAATCTGTAATTTTCATTTTGTAAGTGCTCATATACTATCAAACTTTTTTCCTGTCCTGAACACTTTTGGTGTATCTATTTCTCTACTTTTTATAGAACCATTTCCTCTAATATCAACAGCTTTTCTATACTTCTTTCTGACTGCAGCTCATTTGTTGAAATTTCCAGTATATCTTCTAGAATATACTGATAATTTTAACTTTTTTTTTTTTTTTTTGTTAATGTGAAGGGATCCTAGCTTATCACAAATTGCCATAAATTCAAAAGTACAATGTGCTGTAGGCAAGTTGAAAGTATCCAATATGTACTCTTCTTTCATTTTTCTGATCATCTCTATTTAGTTCTGTTAGTACTTTCTCAGAACAGAAAGTAGTCCGTTTAGAAATGATTGGATCATCTGTTTTACCCTCAACCAAGTGACATGCATTCACCCATTAATAGTCCCTTTTTTCCTATCCAAATGTCACCAAGAAATTATTTTTTTCTACTTAAAAAAACCACAAAAACCCCACAGGATAATAGGAAATCAACAACTGCAATTAAATATTTCATAATGTAAAATGTTATGAATTTTTAATAACATCAGAACTTAAAAAAAAGGGAGGGAAGGAAGAACGCTGAAAAAATTGGCAGGCAAGTAAATGACTACAGTAAGTTCCTTGGGGAAAACATGTGCTTTCTCAGGTTATAGCTCTACACCAGAGAGTCTAATATAGACCAATAATTTCTACATAGTTACAACTGCAATCAGTTTTCTATTTTGAGGGATATTTTTACTCTCTTCATTCATTTAAGAGATTTTTATTTCTTCAGAACTGTAAAGTTAGCTCTCCAGACAAAGTAGACCCACTTCAGTCTACTCTTTGTAAGGAAATGGAACAAACCTTTTTTTCATTTGAAAAAAGTTAAAAACAACTTCCCTAAAAATTGGAAGGGAGTAGTGTGTCTTGCTGTTCTTTAGTTGAAAGGAGAGCTACAGTTGAAGTTTGCTGAGGTGTGCTTTGGGGAGGGATCAGTTTCCCTTCAGTTCTCCCCGATGCTTCTCTAAGAGGAAACCAGCTCCCTGTCCAATGCTGTTTTTCCTGTTCTGTCCCAGGTTGTGGTCTAGGTGATGTTTTTCATAGTATCATTAATGGTAATATAATTTGTTTTTTTAGCATATCGAAATGACATAGTTCATTATTGAACTAGGCTGAACTTCGTAACACCAACTCTTACTACAAGCAGGGTCATTGGCTTTGGGCCCTGGGCTTATTTTTAGAATAGAAGGGGTAGTCCAGCCTAGTCTGATACTCTTGCCTTCTTGCACTTTCTGCAAGGGTAATTATTGTGTGCATTGCAATGTTTTGGTTTTTTTTTTTTTTTTTTTTTTTTACAGATCATATGCACGCTCATAAGATCACTGTATAATGATGCTGGGGAACTAAACTGCAAGAAGATGGATGTTGTAATTGGATCTGAAGGTGATGAACATGGGATCATTCCTGAGAATCACAGTCATTGTCTAGAGGTGAGTGCTGAAAAAGCTCCATCTCCTGCATGCAGGGTTCTAAAAAATAATAATAAATAAATAATCACAGTGTCAGACAGGGACATTTCACCAGAATGATTCAGTTATCTTTAAGGCACACTGAGCAGTTCGAGTATACCTTGAAAACGTGAGATCTACCATAGGAAGTAGGCTTCAGTTTGTTAAGCATGAAGATATCTATCTTTGACCAGCTAGATTTTTTATATAAGGAATGGGAAGGAAGTGTGTGATGGGTTGACCCTGGCTGGATGCCAGGTGCCCACCAAAGCCATTCTATCACTCCCCTGCCCCTCAGCTGGGCAGGGGAGAGAAAATATAACAAAGGGCTCATGGATTGAGATAAGGACAGGGAGAGATCACTCAACCAATTACTGTCACAGGCAAAACAGACCCAACTTGGGGAAAATTAACTCAATTTATTGCCAATCAACCAGAGTAGGGTAATGAGAAATAAAACCAAATCTCAAACCACCTTCCCTCCACCCCTCCCTTCTTCACTGGCACAGCTTCACTCCCAGATTCTCTACCTACCCGCCCCAATGGCACAGGGGGATGGGGAATGGGGGTTGTGGTCAGTTCATCACACATTGTCTCTGCTGCTTCATTCTCTTCAGGGGCAGGACTCCTCACACTCTTCCCCTGCTCCAGCATGGGGTCCCTCCCATGGGAGACAGTCCTCCACGAACTGCTCCAGCATGGGTCCCTTTCACGGCGTGCAGTCCTTCAGGAGCACACTGCTCCAGCATGGTTCCCCCATGGGGTCACAAGTCCTGCCAGAAAACCTGCTCTGTGGGCTCCTCTCTCCACAGGTCCACAGGTCCTGCCAGGACTCTGCTCCAGCACGGGCTTCCCATGGGGTCACAGCCTCCTTCGGGCATCCCCCTGCTCCGGCGTGGGGTCCTCCCCGGGCTGCCGGTGGAGATCTGCTCCACCGTGGACCTCCCTGGGCTGCAGGGGGACAGCCTGCCTCACCAGGGTCTTCCCCACGGGCTGCAGGGGAATCTCTGCTCCGGTGCCTGGAGCATCTCCTCCCCCTCCTTCTGCACTGACCTGGGGGTCTGCAGGGCTGTTTCTCTTACATGTTCTCACTCTGGTCTCCAGCTGCTGTTTCTGTGTGCCTTGCAACTTTTTTTCCTTCTTAAATATGTTATCCCAGAGGTGCTACCACTATCGCTGATTGGCTCGGCAGGTCTGTCTTAGAGCCGGCTGGTATTGGCTCTGTCGGACATGGAGGAAGCTTCTAGCAGCTTCTCACCGAAACCATCCCTGTAACCCCCCCCACTACCAAAACCTTGCCACACAAACCCCATACAAAGAGGTAGGCACCTCAGAAGAGAATATCACAATTCATAATACACAAAACCATTTAAGACCATGAACACTCCCATGCAGTGCTATATACAGAGTGTTGAAAAACCAGAGCAGTCACTGTTGTGAACGTACCATGCTGTTCATACAGACTTTGAGGACAAACCTGTCTGTGCTTGTAGGGGTAAGTCACATGGCACGTGTACAATGGATCCAACGCATCCACTTATAGGTCCATTGAACATGAAGCTCAATCTGTCGTCAAGAAAAGTGCCCAGCTACCTGTAAAAAATGAAAATAAACACATTCCACATGCTTTTTACAAGAGGTTAAGGAGCTGAACGTAGGACTGTACTATGCAGGATGTCGAGCAACTCTAGTGCTGGCTCATAGGCTCCTGGAGACCAGACACTGGGCTGTTGTCTGAGGATGGTATTTTTCCAAATTATTTAACAGAACATTTGCCTTTCTATGAGGCTTTTTGATGAAAGTGACTATGTTCTCCGAGAGAATATCTATATTCATAAATAGATTAGAAGTTAAACCTTTATCTTGTTGAACACTTCTAAGCCATTACCACTGACTTTGTTTTTGCTAAAGAAGGGTTTACTATTTTACAGAGGCAAATATGAACAATTTACATTCTTACAATTTACTGAAGACAGTATGTTTGACATGGGAAACAACAATTGTGCTATTAGCATGTAATATAACACGAGGGGAAAAAACCCTGGAGAAATAATAGAGCGGTAGCAAAGATGGTAGCTGAAACCTGGAGGCATGGGGTAACTGGAAGAGAAGATCTAATTCCATATACCATGGCTTCATTATGTTTGAAACTTGCTACAAAGAATGTAGAAGAAACAGTTAACAGCATATATACTGGTATCAAGGTTTACCTGTTTTAAACTTTCTGTCAATAAGCAAAATTTGTTTTGGAAGTAGCTAGTAAAATACAGAATGCCAAAACAACATTCTGAGTACAGTGTTCAACGGCATCACAAGGACTCATAAAAATGTTGAGAATTGATTACTGTTTCTTCCCCTTTTCTCTTTTCTCTCCTGGACTTGAACTTTTCATCATTATCTTGTTCATGGCTTAATTTTATATTTGGAAATATGAAAACCAAATGATCCTTATGTTATAATCTTTTTATACATATATATCTTTCCTGAAGGGAAGAATGGACACCTTCTTTTTAGACTTTTGTAGTAGTGTTTGTGTGAGACAAGTAGACTGAGATGTAAAAATGTCAGTGTGATCAACTAGTCTCTTCCAAAGTTACAGATCATGACATACAATTAAATTTTCTTAAAATAGTGAAGTACATTATATGTATGTGATATATCTATCTATATAAATAAAATACTTGGATTTACCATTAATTTTTTTTGTTGTTGTTTTACTTGTATCTCATAGGATATTCTTTTAAAATGTTTTAAGACTTTTTTTTCATCAGATGAAGTTTGGAAACTGTTTTTCCAACGAAAAATTCAAAAGAAGAAAAAGATATGGAATTTAAGAATAATGCCATATTATCTGTCACTCACAGAAAAATTGTACATAGGAATGTCAATTAGATGGCTAATTTTTCCCATTTTCCCACATTTTGAGCACCAAACAATTTCCTGCCCTCAGCTTTTTAGATCCAGTCATTCTTACCCTTTTTGCAGTCTGGAACTAGCTTCAGATTTTTGCCTTAGCTGTATTACCTGCTTAAATCTACGTTTCTATTGGATTAGACTCCCTTGAAATGCTTTTCTACTTCTGTGATACTCCAGTGGGAAATATTCCGAGATTCCATTAGTTTATATATTTTACGCTTCAGCACTTTGCTTCTAGCATTCTGTTCCAGGGTTTGCAGACCTTAACTGTAGTTACCTGTGGTTCCCTCGCAGTTTGACTTTCACTGGTTTGTGATATAATTCTGCTTACTCTGTGGAATATTTTACATAGCATATAGGCTCACTAATACGGGGAACAGAAAATATTTCTCAAAACAAGGGTGGCAAGAATGAGTCCACATATACCTAGCCAGTTAAACACTGGTAGTAAGAAGATGACTGTGTAAGGATTGTACTTAGTGCTTTTATTCTGAAACTGTAATCCCCCAAATGTTTAATAAAACTACTTAGCGCCATAGTTCGGGTTTGTTTGCAATCCTACCAGAAGGTTGCCTTCCTTACTAAACCGGAGATGTTCCCAGTAGCTGCTGGGTGTCACACTGCTCGTTGCCTGCACATGGCTGCGTGCCTCATCTGGGCATCTTGCTACAGGAGGGAAACTGGACATCTCACCGCAAAGTCTCTAGCAGAGGCAGAAAGAAGGGACACGGCTGTGACTACCTGACACCACAGACGCCTCAGTAGTAATATTCTCCTGGTGCTGTTTTCTTCCGTCTTAACCTAAGTCAGTCATGCATAGGAATCAGTCCCATACACACGACACCCCAAATCAGGAAGCGTAAAATATTCAGAGGTGGCTGAAACTTTATATTTTATATAAACATCAATCTGCCTGTGACCTTAGAGTACACCGGTTACAGTTTGGCTGGGTGGCAGGATCTGTATTCAGGAGAAACAGAGCAATTCTGTGGAGGCATTGGAAGCAGTTTTGAAAGTCTTATTCGCTGTAGATGAGATTGTTAAATTCGTTACACAGGAATGAGTAATTTTTAGATAAGTGTATTAGGTCTCCCAAGTGATTTGCATGTATAATCAAATGAAAAGACCTCTGAAATATTGAAACTCCAGATGAGAAAAGTGAAATTCTATTAAGAAAGAAAGAACCTCTGCATTTATAGCACATTCAGAGAACATATGAGAGTATAAATTTAATGCAATGCAGCAATGCTCATCTTACTTTAAAGGTAATTATATAGAAAAAGGGGCATTTAAAATGTATAAGTAGAGGCTTTTTTGCACTCATACAGCATATAATTAACAAAGTTCTTTAAACCTATTCATAAAAGAAAGTAATAAACCACTTGTAAATAATGGCAGTCTCGTATTCTTTACAGTTAAATGTCAATAATCTGAATGTCTTTTTTACACTCGGTTATAAAACTACACTTTTGACATATTAAGTAGAAGCAGGTATTGCTAGCATGGCATTTCAATTTTCTAGAGATTTAGACATATTCATATAAAAAGGATGCAAAAGGAAGAACTGTAGCTATAGAAAACTGGAATGCTTGTAAATTAAATCAATACTCTGCCTGCAAAACACAAAGCGATAGCAGAAAAGTGAAGTTGCAGAACATTTCACAGCAAAATTAAAAGGTGTAGGTGTTGAGACCTTAAAATACTAAACCGTAGGTGCAGAACAAGAGAACTACAAAGGAAAGTACCAAAGCTTGTAGTATTGTACAGATCAATTAATAATGATTTGTTTTGCAGCAATTACTGAATCCTCACAAGATTCATCTGAAAAACAAATCCAGCTTTCTTCAATGCTCATGTGTTACACATTCTTGTAGGAGCGAACACTTCTCAAAAGTAAGGAGGAAAGGAGAAATAGGGAGAGATTAAAGAAACTATAAAGTAATAAAGGAAAAGAGAATAGAACATAAGTTATTTTAGACTTCATTTTGGTTTGATTTGACTATTTTTTTTCTTTCTCACCTCAGTCTTTGAGAGTCTTTAGTGCACAGCAGACCACTCTTCTGGCATATGCCATCTTGAATAGCCACAGTGCAGGATGCTTCCTATATATTCCTCTCTGTTTGACCTTGCCCTTGAACTTGTGGGTACCCAAGTAGGGGTGTACAGCTGGCTGTAAGAAAAGAATTACTAGGTGCCAGGTGCTACCACAGCAACAGAGAGCCTGGGCTAGATTGAAGGCTACAGGTCTGGAATAAACTCAGCTGAAATTAGTTAGGGTTAGATTTTTTTTTTTTCCCTCCGATCTGACTGCATATGTCTAAATTTCAACGTTTAGGAACATCTAAGATTTCTTCCTTGTTTACTACTGCCCATTGAAAGACATGGCACTTTGCCAGTTTATAGCAAGAAGTGAGAAAAAAAGCAATACCTCTCTGAAATTAAGCCATAGTTGCCTTTGCTACAATTCAGAGACTGCACCTTAAGAGCCACAGTTTATTTCGCACCTAACCTTGGATTTTTCAGACTGGTTAGTTTTCCACAAAATAGGCTGAATATGCAAATTCTTATTAGAATCATTCAAAATCCTTTTAAAAATATATTTTGATTGTTTATTAGAAATAGAAATGTGTTGCCTGCATGAAGTAAATGTTTAATGTCAAAGAATATATTATCATAGGCAAAGTTTTCCAAAGCACTTGTTTCCCTGTTAGAACCACCAAAATTTCTTCCTCATATTTTTAGCTAAAAGGTAATTATGTCTGAACAGTCTTCTATATTCTATTTAAGATTTTGTATAGATAGAAACAAGATAATGTATAGCTAGATACATTTATATCTACATATAAATATATATGTATGTATCTATACACATATATACATACACACACACATGCATGCAGATTTTTATTTAATACATTAAACCAAAGTGATTGAAATAGCTAAACAAAAATTTTGCTATTCACTTTTATTTTATGATGAAAGAAAGCACCTTACAAGAAAGCTTCTTGTATCAATGTTAACAATCACTTTCGAAAGGCAAAGGGCAAATTCCCTTTACTGTTGCAGATTTTCCAAGAGCTGAACCAGAGGCAGATCAGATCAGAATGCCTCTTCTAGGTACTCCTCTCTCTTTCTTGGCTATGAAGGAAGACCAGGTTCACTGAAGCTATGTCCAAACTGTAGGTGGGCACTGTGAGATGTCCCAAGAACTTGGTCTTTCACTTATTCAGTTTAGTGCCCTGGCTGGATGTCACCATGTTTCCCTCCTGCCTGCGTGCTCATTTTTCCTTTCCAGACAAATCCAGCAGTAAGGGGCAGAATGGTGAAGCCTGGGGGACTTCCTGCAGCACAGAGTGCTGGTGCAACCGTGTCCGACAGTTCAGACACATCCTAAATTCCTCTTAGGAACCTCACTTAGAGTCTTAAAATTAGATGGTATCAATTCCGTCTTTAGTTTTCCAAGCCAGAAATTAAAGTAGCATTTCCTGTTATGTTGGGTTTATGCTGGGTTGTTCCAGTTCTTTCCTGTATGCACCTCAAGAGGATCCTCCACATGCATATCCACTCTAAGATAAGAGAAGTCACTCGCCCCTCTGCCTGTGTGTAGCTCAAGTTCACAAGATTGCTGCTTCAGATCACCCAATGTGTCATTGCCTATGCTAAGAAGGGTGGAAAATGAGCAGTCAGGCAGCGACAGTGGACTGGCAAGAAATTTAAGGAAACATTTAATTGAGGTTTCTGAAACTCTAAATTCTAGATCAATATGGAATCAGCACTAGAGAATCCTTCCCTGTGGCAAAATCTGCTGGTACATCTGATTCCTCTTTTTGCTTCATTTCCATGCTGGAATGAAGAAAACTGAAACAAATGAACAAATTTCATTTTGATGCCAAAGTAGCATCACTGCAATGTGGGGAGGATCTGAAAAAGCAGAAGTCTGGTCTATAGTGAGGAGATTCAGACTTCTCCAACACTCAGCTTGATCAGACTTCTGAGCTGAAGTTCCCCTGTGCTTGCTAGTGACAAGAAACTAGATGATAACAAGTCAGGAGAGTGAAGGTGCAAGTGCTACAAGGCTACAAAACCCATGCACACTAAATACACTTTTTATTAATATCTGAAATTGTAGGTTAAAGAACACCTGTGTGATGAAGTGGTTCCTATTTTTTGGTCTCAGCTATGTTTTTTTTTAAATTAAAGCTATCAAACATACTTGGAGTTGTTATGATAATTAGTGATCGTGCAACAAAAGTGCATACCTACTTCAAAGATATCACTACTACTTTCTGAATTCAAACATGATGATGTGATGTTGGATTATTTAACTGGTAACCCAATGATCATTCCTCTTTTTTCTTTCTTCCATTCCAAACAGTAATTTATTCATGGGATGGGAATCTTTGTCTGCGTTTTGAACTCAAACCTTGACACTGTGAAGCAAGCTGCTATGTTGATATTCATGATTTGGGAATTGAAAGCTGTTTGCTTTTTCAATCTCCTAAAATTTGAATTTAATATTTTATTAAATGTACCATAGTCATTCCCTCATTTGTGCAGTGAACAAACATGAAAGAAAAGTGATATAGACAATTTTAGGTCCAAAGGCCGAAGGATGTATGTGCAGAAGTAAAATAGGGAATTAAAAAAAATCTAAGCCATTTAAATCATAGAAAATTCATCAGACATTTATCTGCTATAAAAGAAACATAACTCTACTTACATTAAGGCTAATTCCCCAGTGTGACTCCGTAAATCTTGTTCTTTTCACTTTACTTTGATGTAAAACTATTTAAGAAAGTAACTTACCACTTCACTGTTGTGCAGTATGACACTGTTTCCACAAAAATCACCATTTCAGTAACTTGTTCCAGCAGAAATCCAATAAGCTAAACATCTTGAGTTACTCATTTTTACCCCTTCACCACTATGACAAGCATTTCTTGAACCTTGCATAAAAGTTCTTTCTCATCCTTTCAGGGCACCTGGAAGCTTATCAAATCCAGGCTATTTTGAGCTGTCAGTGGGTGGCAGGTAGTAAAATGAGGATTGGATTCTCATGTTTGATGGATTATTGTGATGGTAAGAAAGACCCAGCTAATCACAGCATAACTACTGGCCTGAGCAGATGTGAAAAGGCAAGCGCAGTTTTATCAGTTAAAGTAGTAGCAGTGGCAGCATAGAAGTAACAGTGCCATTTATAGAAAGAGGCTTGTTTAAATACAGGAAAGGGACACCAGCAGGATTAAAGAGATGGAGTAAATGCTAGACAGTAAAGGGTAAAATGAAAGAATAGAGTGTACGTATCGGCAAGAAAACTGGGCAGTGGCTTTTAGTGCGAATAACTTCATGGGGTGAATTGAAACCTGAGAAAGGAATGGCAAAATCAGTGATTAGAAGCTGAAGTAAAATTCAATTCAGAAAGGAGAAGATATATTTAACAGGAAGGATGATTCATGCAAATTGTTGCAGGGAGTCGTCTAATTACAAAAGTAATTACCTCAATGCAAATGTACCTTTGTTGGGCTGTGAGGTATGAAAGAACACATCAAGTGACCTATTGGTCTTTTTTGACCTTAAACTCTACTGGTATATTACAAAATAGAATAGACATCTTTGCTGTTCTTTTCAAGTCCCTTATCTGAGAGTTCATGGGAGGCTGTTAAAATACGGAAGAGATTCTTATTCTAGTTATTTTTGCAAAAGTTTCAGGAAGGAAAAAGTTCTGCCCGTAGATACGATAGTTCATCTTCAGGTCTCAGAACTGGTGCTCTGCCAAGATCAAAAGAACAGGCGCTACTGCTTGCTGCTGTTTCAGATTGCAAACTCAGGGAGACATCAATAGTTTTGCTTACCTTTAGGTTACCTATAGAAAGTACAATAAAATAATACATATGCTGAGTTAATACTGATAATACTAATACATGTAATTAAACTAACTGAAGCTATTAGGGTAATCAGTCAGAAGTGTGTCTGATCAGTCAGAAGTGGAAGTGTGACAGAAGACATGCCCTCACAGGAGATACACAAGATTTCTTAGAAGAACAGTGGATAAGACAGCAATTGCGAAAAGGATACCTGGTTATTGTTCGAAAAAGAACAGGCTTATTTTCACAAGGTCTGAAATGAAGGATTGAGTCTAGTATAAAAGTTCATATCTTAGAAAAGAAGGCTGAAGCAGGCAGTGTTTTTTGGGGGAAGGGATGCTGTTGTAGAGGCACGCCAAGAAAGAAGGAAACTGTCTTTCCTTAACAGTTGTAGGCAGAATTTGTACCAGAGCCATGATACTAAGGCTGAATCACTAGAGGATGTGTTTAAAACAGCTTGGTCTATTCAAGTTTTAGAAGAGCTGATGAACTGCAGTTTCAGTAGGGAGAAAAGAAGGAAAAAAAAAGAAGAAAAGCAAAACTATAGCAAGGCTGGGGCAAGAGACCCATATGCTGACTTTCTGAGTAGCCGTTTCTGTGATAGTAAAGGTAAGAAGCTTTTGCCACTTATTTTTTGCTACTCTTTCATTACATGTGCATGTGGAAAGAAGGCAGAATGGTATTAAACTGACATCCTGCCCCAACTGCCAGAATGTCTTGTTATGACTTCAAAGTCTAGATTCACACAGCAGAAGGCACTGTCTGCTTTACTCACTTGCACACTAGTAAGGGCTCTCATACAGCCTGTGGGAAACCTGGGCTCAAATCCCTCTTCTGCTGTTGGAAGACTAGAAAATATAAATCTTTTTCATTTCGTCGGTAAGAAGAAACTCAATTGCCAGACTGTAGGGTATTTTGAAATTGAGAACTTCTCAGTCTCTTCTGTTAGTTCTTTTTCATTTCACATGTCATACTTAAATGTTCCTCGAGTTAGACCAAAAATAGCTATCTAGTGTCTTGAACACCTGCCTGGAAGACGGAGAACCTGAGGTTTTTGGTCCTGTTTGACTTAATGATAGACACAAACAGGGTCTGTGTCAACTCGCTCTCACTCCTCTGTGTGTGAGCCATGGTGCTGGTCTCACCAGGGCTGTTGCTCAAGGCAGCACCACTGATGTTCCCAAAGGAGGAACTTGTTGATGACACACAAGGGTGAGACCTCTTGATGGGATTCAAACTGCAGCTCTGGCCAAGGGCAATTGCTGGTAAAGTTTCTTTTGCCCATGTGGATCACACTTTGGACTTTGGTTTGCAGGTGCCAGCTCTGCTCACTAGCTTCCTGTCTCTTACATGTCTGTCTTGTCCATTCTTTTTCCAGTCTGACTCATAATCTCTATATTTGACTGGATTTTTTTAAAGTTAAACGCCATCTCCTTTTGATCCTGCCTATGTTATTCTGTCTTCCTCAGAATGACCTGGCTTTGTTTCTGTGATTGCTATTTGCAGTACAAGTCTCCAGGAAAGCAGCAGGCTCTAAAATTCCCATTACTATTTTTGATATATAAATCCCACATGTTGATGGAAAGATCCAGGAGTAATTGCAAAAACAATATCTCCAAGCTATTGAGGACTGTTTCACATGTTTTTCTTTGAAGGAGTTATCAATTCCTAGGACGTAAAAAAGTTTATTACAAAAATTTTGAACAGACTATACCATTCTAATAAACTATTCCTGTTTCATCTTTCGTTTTATGCAGATATCAAATTGCAGATCTTTGTCAGAAATGAGTTATCTCAGCAGGGTGCAGAACAATAATTATTCATGCCAGGACTGCGGTGATAGACGTTACTCATAACGACTCAAATTAATCACAAGGCATATGATTGATGATGAGTACATCGGATTGTGTGGTGTGGACGCATGAGGACTGTGGATATTGTTAAACATGTCTTTGATCCAAAATCAGAGGTGATTTTTTTGAGAGAGCTCAAATCATCTGGCTATTTTATTTAGTCATTAATATGGATCCACGTAGCAAATAAAGGCAATCAAAGGCACTTCAGTTGCCACCGGCAACTTTAAAATCTCTGAAAGAAGAGGCTATAAACATTATTGCTTCACCATGGAATATTGTCAGCGAAACACGCCAGGCATGCCAACATAACATCATACACTTAAGACCCATATATGGGTCTTAAGGTTTTACAAGTGGTGTCTCAAGTAAAGAGAAATTTAAAAAAACCCCACCAAACCACTTTAGTATTATTTTGATCAGGTAGAAGAAGAATTTGACTTTTCCACTTTTGGGGATTTTGTTTCCTTAATTACATGCTGTTAGACGATAATGAAGGATCAGATTGGTGCCCAGGTTTATGTCTTCTTACTGAAGCACTAAGTCTCCACATGGCCTCCATAGATCTTGAATTTGCCACAGGATGGAGAATAAAGGCTTTTCACTTAGAACTCCTTTCTTTCTCATGTCCTCTGCACACATGAGGAGGGTGTGAAAGTAGTCTTGGCTCTCGCCCCTCAACATAGCAGCGAGCTGAGCTGAGCTTGGCAGGGGTGGTAAACAGTCTATACTACAGAGCATTTGCAGGTTACTTTCTTTCTGGAGCAAGTAGGCAGCTGAGGCTGAGAAAGGGGTTGGAACTCTCTGAGTCACAATTTCTTCCTCAGCTTGCTCTGGAGGTGCTGTAACTACTTGCTGTCCCAGACACGGGCAATTGAACACAGGCTCAATTTGGCCCTCAATAAAGAAGAAATCATGAGTCTGAGAAAAATTGTTCTATTTCATGAACCAATTTTCTCATAAGAAGACACAGCACATCTACAGAATTTCTGCAAACAGCATAGAAGACAGATGTATATTATCTGTGATGAGAGGAAATGGCTGAATTGCTTATTGGGAAAAAATTAGTTTCCTTGATGACTCATTATTTCAAAAATTGCCTGTCAAGTTAATAAGCGGACTTTATTATTATTATCATCGTTTATTATTTCTATTACAGTAGCACTCAGGGGCTGCAGTCAAAAACCGGGGTCTCACTGTGCTAAGCACCATGTACAAATAAAGTCTTCTGATGGTCTCTGCCCCAAGAAGCTTACTGTTTTGAATCCTGGGATTGCAAAAATTTGGCCATATTTTTTATTTCAAGTCTCTGGGTAAGTATTTTAAAATAACTTCTAGTCCTGCTAATCAATACTTTTCTGCAAATAAACTCTTGACAAATTAGCTTTTTTTTTTCTTTCCCTAAAGCAATTTTTTATCGTAGAGGGAATATATTGAAATGGTAAAACCATTCAAAACAATCCAAATTTGTGTTTGTCTTTAGCAGACAGTAGCATAAGAAAATACATGATGAATCTGATTAAGAAGCTTGGACAACTGGTAAAAGTACTGACTGTTGTGGATTTGATTAGTTCCAAATCTTTAAGAGATGCTTAAGTGGATGGATTCTAAAATAATCATTTTAGGTTGACAGGACATGTATGGTCAATATACATATACGTAAGATACCACTTGCCAAGTAATAAGTTCCTTAACAATAAATTTTTTTAGCACAATTGCATTAAAAATGTGGCATTAAATGAAACCATTCAGTACTGGGACCAGTAGAAAAATGATTTACCAACTCTTAGATCTAGGAAACAAAAAAAGAAGTTCTTAAAAAGCTGATATTTTAATAGATGCTGAATAATAAGCAAATCATTAGGTACTGTGTCATGATGTCTTTACAGCTTTGCCTGTATTTTTAGTAGTAACTATATTTCCATAACTCCCACCTCCATATCTTGTCCATTATTTTTTCTTACTTAATTTGGCAACTCTAATTGACGATAATTTCAGAGTCACTGTATCTTCTTAAAGTAATTCATATCACATTCACCTAGCAGTATGAGCTGCCCACTCCTTGTATTTCAATTGAGGTTTTCAAAGAGAACATTTTGTTAGGAGTGTATTCACCACTTAATTTAGTGTGCTCAAAAATCATCTTGATAGTCTATAAAAATAATGGTACACCAACTTCGAAACAGTCTATTGGCAGAAGTGGAACCACATGCCTCAGGCCTGAATTTGACATTGTCTTTTGATATTAATCTAATTTATATATATTTGATATTGGGTAGTTTATTTCTCAAAAATGTAGATTTCAAAATCACAGAGGCAGAAGTTATTCAGTATTTTTTCCTGGAATGTAAAAGTGTGAGGTTTTTAAAGCAAAGGTTAAAAGTTGCTTTTACATCTATGTTATATTCCTTTGTAGTACATTACCAAAGCTTCGTTTGTGGTATTTCCTAAGTGCAAATAAGGAAAAACTCCAAAGACTGGTGATTTAGACTTTTCTAGACTTTGATTGAACTTTTCATTAATATTCCAGCTCTAGAGTATCATTTTCTCTTGGTCTTTCCTGAAGGCTATTGCTCCTTCCAGTCAATTACACTGTATTTTTTTTCAGTTGTTTTTTCTTAATGAAGTGTAGTGTATTTACAAAATTAACTGCCCTGTCCCACAAAATTTATTGCAATACAACATGGTGTGCATCATCAACCTGCCCAATGTAATGCAATAGATTTCAGGTAAAGGTGAGAATGGAACCTCACAACTTTTTAAGCATTTCATCCCAGCATCTTAAATGCATGAGCATTGTCTTCAGTGTATCTTTTTTATCAGGAGAGCAATGAAAATGCTCCTGAATCAGTTCAGAAACTGAGAATTAGTTCAGGTCCATAGTGTTGTTTCAGCATAGCATTGCTCCAGCATGCATTAGCTGCACATTTTGTTGTTATGTTAAAACATCGAGATATAGTGAGTGGCTTTATTCCTTGATGTCTGAGGGGCAACCGTGTCATTTTGATATACGTTTTAGAGAGTTATTTTCCAGGATTTTTTCCAGTAAATGTATCCCCCCTCCCAAGTATTACTGACTATCTTTCTATCTGTACTTCTCAATTAGTTTTGAAGAATGTCATTGTGTACCCTGAATCTGGGAAGTGAAATAATCAGGTAATATTCAGAATCACTGGGCCATGTAATCTGATTATGAATGTTTACCTTGTAATTCAACTGTAGAGGAGAATCAAAGCAGTGGGAAGGACACATGGAGTGAAATTCCAAAATGAGCTCTCAGAAGTTTATCCGCCTGAAATGAATATTCCTAACTGCAAACCACATTTGCAGTAACTGAGATAAAAAAATAACAACCCTTTTGTGGTTTACAGTAAAGCTTCTACTCTTTAACTTAATAGATCAGGTAGTAATTCTTCTACCCTTACTTGATATCATCTGCTCATATTAGATGTGAGGCTACCAAAGGAGAATGAATCAAAGAATTTTGGAAGAAATTTGTTGGTTAAATCTTTTGGGCAGGTGGGTACTGCCGATGCAATAGGTTCTTTGAAGCACTGAGATTGCCTGATGCTGTACAGCGGTAGCAGAAGAAGAATGGTAGATTAATGGATGCCTTGTTTGTGCTCACAGTGGCTCTGTAAGAGAAAGACTAGGGATAAATTGGAAAATAATTAAAAATGAGGGTTCAGAGACAATGAGAAACAGAAGGCAATCTAAGGATCTCAGAAAAGCCATAGGGTACATAAGGATTGGGTTGAGATGAAGAGTCTGAGAAGAATACGGAATTCTGGTGAAACAAAGCATCTTCAGAGATATGAGCTCCTAAAGTTCTTCTGAAGATTAACCTGAATTCATGACAAGTAGTATATCTGTTGGGAGGTCATTTCAGATCCTAAAAATACTTTGAAATGAGCAGATCTTTTTAATGAAAAATTGTGGGCATATGAGTAATACCAAGAACACTAGACTGAGGAGAAACTGTTAGGGTTTATAGGCTACTAGTTCCCGTACCTACTGATATCAGTGATGATTCAGTCACCCTCTTACACAAACACAGTTTACGAGGTTCTATTTTTGGCCACAGAACCTGATGGTGTTCTTATAGGGTGGCTATGATTCAAGAGAGTATGCCTCTCCCCATCAGCAAGTGTAGGCAAAGTGGGTGGGAGAGAGGAGGGAAGGGAAGGGGAAGAGCCATCATTCATTCCTGAATTCACTGAGTATCACACAGGGCAAGAAAGAAGCAAGAAGGAATCATGGTTCTGTGATGTGGGTGCAAACCCAGTATCTTCTGGGACTGTTCCTGGCATGCTGCATGATGCACTAAGATTTGCCAAATTTACCAGTCTGACCCTACCCCACTCCTACCCCCAAACTTACAATATCTGTACCAGGGATATATACTCCACTGAGTGCCCCAGCTACAGTTCCTGGCTAGTTGAATGGTCCAAAAGTGCTAGGAAGGCTGAGTGTTACCTGAAATTTCACATGTGGTAGAACAAAATATTCATAAAATATTCATGCAGCATCTGTTGTGACCCGTGCATAACTGGTTCAGGTTGCACTGCAATCCCTCATGAGAAACACCATGTAACTTCAACAGTCTGGATCAAGCCTAGATGCCTGGCAAGTCTAAATACAGTTCCTCTTTCTTTGGTTATTGCAAAAAAGTCTTACAGCCATTTCTTTCTATTAAAGCCGTGATAACTGACAAATGCTCTGTTTGCTCCAAGATTCCTCCTTGGGAAGAGATAGTGCAGCTGAATACAGCCAGCCTTCATTTGTTTGGAATCCCTTCAACGCTTTTCTCCTCTGCTGGCTGATTTCTTAATGCTTGCAAATATTGTTCTCTCATGGAGGCCTCATTAATAATAATTTTTTCTTTTCTTTATTTTCTTCAGGTGCATACCAGCTCAGAAAGAGTGGTTTCCAAAGGGAGGTAACCTTTGCCCTTCAGTAGTCTAAGGTTTCCATTGCTGACTTATTTTCTTCACCAATCACTACTTTTCCTTTCCATGTCTTCCATGAACTGTCTTGATTGCTATTCGATATAACATGTTAGAATATGCTGAACCTCACATTTGATTAAGGGATGCCATTGTAAATTATTAACTTTTAAAAGTTGTTAAAGGTGTGAATGCAGAACCACAACGATTACAAAAAATCAAGGGAACTGTCTTACAGAACAGGTATTGTCATAAAATTTGTCGGACAAGTCTGAATTCTTGGTTTAATTGGGGTCTGAATTTTTTGGGTTATTTTATAGTTGCATCAGTAAAAGGAAGTCATTGGGATAGAGAGGCTGGATCACCTGGACATGTAAACAACATTTTGAATAGTCATTTCAATGAAAAAAATATTAGTATGTCATGTATATCTAGCCTTAGGTAAAAGCAAAATAGGTGGAAAAGCAAAATTGCCAGTCTTTTAAAAGTGTGACTAAATATGAGAATGTCTGATTTTCACTAATCATGCGGCAATAAAATAACCTAAAACCCCCACATGCATTTACCAGAAATGCTAAGATGCTGTTAACACTTTATAAACAGCTGACTGATCTGTCTTGATAGTCTCATAAGAAGCCTAAATATTCTGGTTTTCCAGTATTAGATCTCCTACCCAGGTATCTCTGCAGTTAGCTATATGCCTAGGTTTTATGACCACATTTGCTCATTGGGAAGTATTGGGGTTTTAATTTTTTTTTTTTTCCACTTGCTATTCCTGATTTATTTTAAATTCACACTTGAATTTTTAGCTCCTCTAATGATATAAGGCCTTGTTGAATTATAGATGATTCTTCTGTGTAATGTCCTTCAGCTTTTTTATCTTTAGTTAGGTACCATTAACCTTTCAGTGATGCCTTCTCTGTGTTTTAGACTGGCCAAATTTTGCATCTTCTGCTTTCTATCTCTGCTCTGCACATTGATATTTTTCTCATTTATGTCCTTACATTTAAATGGCACTAGTAATGTTTCTTTTGATGAATGTATTTTTAAAATAGCCACTCTGTAATTCCCTCTTTAAGACCCTGATATTGTTAATTTGGACTTGCATTTCAAATCAGAAGCCTGATTTGAACCTGAGGGCTGCAACTTTATTTGTAACCAAAGGTAACTGTAACTAATGGTAGTTATATAAGATGTGCCAAGAGCATGAATATGGACTTCATAGTTTATTATCATGGGTTATTAAATGGAGTTCTTTGGGGAAAAATGAAATAGACAGTTTACACACTTATGGGGAGACTTATTTTCTCTCCTGCTGAAAGCCCCATGGGATGTCTACCACTGTCCTCTGAATTGGATGATTTTCTTATCACTGAGGTACTTTGGCCTTCTACTACCTTCTTAATCTCTCTGATGTGGGCCACTGGTTGCATGAGACCCCTTTCATAGGTATGCCTCCTTGCATCTTCCACCTCCTTAACCCTTATCTGGCCTGGTACTGCATTTAATAATTTTACTCTATCAAGATATCGGACACCTTGTTCAATAGTTGAAGGTTATCATACCATAATAGCTTTAACCAGATACTTTGGGTTTCCTCACATCCAGTCTATTCCCACCACTAAGTCAGTTATCTCAAAATTCAGTTTACTTTCCTATTTAGATGTGCCAAGTTAAACTGAAGGATATAATATTTGCCTTAGAAAACATTGGGCCATAGAAAATACCCTGTATCCCTTTGACTGATTTATTTCAATTACTGATGTTTAGTTTTGGAAGCTCATTATTACAGAATGGGTTGCAAGGGAGCTCAGCAACTGTCTGTCCCCTGTCTCACAACACTGTGGTGAAACAAATTGTTTCCACTGCGGTGCAGTAAAATGCCCAGTTCCACCGATATGCACAGTGATATGTTCCCTCTCTTATGCTCATCTGCCTTTCTAGTTTTACCATTCTTATGGATTTCTTAAGTATCTACAGCATGACCAACTACAATTAGATCTTCACCCTTCAAGTGACTCAATCCTTCTGTCGTACAGCTTGCCTATTGATGTAACATCTGCTATACAGAACAGTTACATCCTATATTTAGTAGGTTTAAACCACTATGACATAGAAATCTTTTCATTTCAACTGCAGCAAGCTGGGGAGTCAAAATCCATTTCTGTGCATGAGTAAGAGGCAACTTCTTTATACTCTGCCTGTTAAGGAATTTCTGGTCATCTGGGATGAACCTCAAGTTCTTGAACACTTAAACTGAGTCTCAGTTAATTCTAGTGATAATTTCATGGTTGTGACACTATGATTCCAAGATACCCAATGCTGATGGAAAAACTAACACACTTATCCCTTTCCTCATACTGACTATGCCAAGGAATTCTGCATAAAACAAAGAAATAGCCCACTGGCACTGCAAATAGCTGATACTAATTCAACATCTAGAGTAACACATTCTGTATTCTTCAGACCAGGATCTACCACCCTGGTTTTTCTCTCAGCCTGGAGTAAAGACACTGAATCATGGGGAGTCTGGGCTTACTGAAACTCTAGCTGAGCCTCTTGCTCAATTTGAAACTCATCTCGTATTCTTAAAGAAAGGGCCAAGCAGCAGGGCCTCAAGGGTCCACTCTAATCCAACAGTCAAATAGCATGTGATTAATTTTTTTCCTGCATTTATTATTTTTTTTTAAAAGGATTTACTAGTTTTGAAAGTATACCTTACCTTAGCTTTTAGAGTATGTTCCTTTCTTCTTTCTCAGATATTGCTCCCTGCTTTCAACGTCGTTTTATTTGTAATTTCTAAATAGCAAAGACCAGAAACAGAAGATGCCCTTGTGCAAGAACTAGTTTTAAAATCAGATTGAAGACAAAACAAAAATAAGAAGTGTAGTGACAGAGAACTTTCAGTTCAAAATCTTTCACATTTTGTGCACCACAAGCTTTCTTAATTTCTCTTATTTACTTGTGGGCACACAGTACACAAAATCACTTGTGCCAATGATTAGAATTCAGATTACAGAAAAGAGAACCAACATCCACCCTCATTAGTCCAACACTGTTATTGCTTACACAGGGAGGGTCAGTTTTGGGAGCAAAGTTAAAAAAAAATTGTGGTCTTAGGTAAACGCTGGGTAATGAAGCCACAGTGACATGATTGCTGGTTCTTGGAGATCTCCCTTCCTCTCTCTCAACAGAATCATAGCATCATAGAATGGTTTGGGTTGGAAAGGACCTTAAAGATCAGGTAGTTCCAACCCCCCTGCCACAGGCAGGGACACCTCCCACTAGACCAGGTTGCTCAAAGGCCCATCCAACCTGGCCTGGAACACTGCCAGGGATGGGGCATCCACAGCTACCCTTGACAACCTGTTCCAGTGCCTCACCACCCTCATAGTAAAGAATTTTTTCCTTACATCTAATCTAAATCTACCCTCTTTCAGTTTAAAGCCATTACCCCTTGTCCTATCACTACATGCCCTTGTAAAAACTCCCTCTCCAGCTTTCCTGTAGGCCCCCTTTAGGTACTGGAAGGCTGCTATAAGGTCTCCCTGGAGCCTTCTCTTCTCCAGGCTGAACAACCTCAACTCTCTCAGCCGGTCCTCACAGGGGAAGGTGCTCCAGCCCCTTGATCATCTTCATGGCCTCCTCTGGCCCTGTCTTTCTTTTGTCAGGGGCCCCACAGCTGAATGCAGTACTGCAGGTGGGGTGTCACGAGAGCGGAGTAGAGGGGCAGAATCACCTCCCTTGACTTGCTGACCACCCTTCTTTTGATGCAGCCCAGGATATGGTTGGCTTTCTGGGCTGCAAGTGCACATTGCTGGCTCATGTTCAGTTTTTCATCCACCAATACCCCCAAGTCCTTTTCTGCAGGGCTACTCTCAATCCACTCATCGCCCAGCCTGGTTTTGTGCTTGGGATTGCCCTGACCCATGTGCAGGACCTTGCACTTGGCCTTGCTGAACTTCATGAGGTTCATATGGGCCCACTTCTCAAGCTTGTCAAGGTCCAAAAATACCATCTTTTCATTACAGTTAAAATTTAGAAATATGTAGTCAGCTGGTGTTACAGACTGTCATGCCATAGCTTTCAAAAGCATAGTTAAGTCCTGATCTTTTAGGCTAAGTCTGGGAAATTCCTGTTTTTCTTGTGCTGGTATTTATCTCATCCTTATCAGTTTTATGCTGACATTGTTTAAAGCTGTACTACTGATGATTTACAACAGCTTTACAAAGGGGAAAATCAGATCTCTTCAGTTTCAGAGAGATTTCTTATCTCTTCTCAGAACAACACTGTCATACATGCAGTAGCACATAATTTTGGTTAATTTAATAAAATAGGCAAGATCCTCATTAGCTGGTGTAGCTCCTTTGGAGTCAATAAAAGTAGATCGTAATTTGACGTCAATTGGTCTAGCTCCACTTCCAGCAATAGACCTATCCTTGTTTATAGCAGCTTAGAATTTAGCCCAGTGTTCTGGCACAAATAAATACTATTATTTTGTAACTAGTTTTATTTTTAGGTTGTTGTTCAATCTCTTGTAGGTTGCTCAAAAGTTTCTACCTATTTAATCTATCTGCTTTGCTTGCTGTGAGTCTGTTCTTCAAAAAATGTCTAAGGCAGGGCAGCAGCCCACACATAAGCACAAGCGAGACAGAAGGAGAAGGAGTGAAAACAAGAAGTCAGTGGAGCAGTGCCAAGTTTCACTAGTTGAGGATCTGCTCAGAAACATTTTCAGTGCTTCTTTCAGTCTTGCTAATGCTGGTGTATAGCTTGAGTCTTTGGTTTGAGTCCTTTGGGAAATACACTAGCAATAAGAATAGAAAAGCAATTTAGGTGGCATCTTTGATCATCATTGCTGTCAATCAACCCAGGGCTTGGCATTAACATATGCTCTTCAGAGGAAAAACTAATCTACTCCATTTGGTAACATATTAGAATCATTAATATTACAAAAATGAGACTGAAAACCTGAACTTTTTTGTTGGAAGCCTGTAGAAGAGAGGGTGAAAAATGTATTTAGTGGCTTTTTTTTGTTGGAAAACCATGATTCACTGAAACAAGACACTACTGATAGGAAAATATTTTTAAAATGCATTTTTCATTTTCAGCTTCCAGGAATAAGTTTAATGTTAGTGAAATGCTCTATGCTAATTTTTAAAATTAAAATCTCATTTCCAATTTCAAGAGCTGCTTTATTTATAATTTTAAGCTAAATATAGTAAGAAGAGAAAACAAACTGAAATACAAATAAAACAACCAAACACTACAGTAGACTTATGCTGACTTTGTTTTCAGTTCATTGTTTTTTAGATGTTTTCAGGGCTTTGACTTTTTTTCACCCAGAGTCAGGCTGAGAAATTGTCTCTAAATCTCAATTTTCTTCCAAGAATGAAAGAAATATTTGGTGTCCAGTTCTAATCAGGAATCTTTATAGTCAAATTACCTAGATAACAGAGGTTGTAGACACCAGAATGATAAATAAATTATTTTATAAATACTTTTTTTTGCAATCATTTATTTTTTAAAATTCTGAAAGTGATCTATCTGCATTAAGCTCTAAGCATTCTTAAAAACGTGACTTCTTTCTGATCACATCTGCACTGAACAATTCTGTATGTTATGACATATATGACTCAGCCCAACCATATATAACAGGTATATTTCATTGCTTCACTAATAAGAAGACTGCAAGAAAGCCAGTACTGGGTTTAGCTGAGATTCTATTTTAGTCATAGATTCTACAGAAACTTAGTGCCATGAAAAAACATACTGAAGCTAATCAGAACCTTTATTCAGTGTGTGTTTTGTAATGTGGATGTTTATTTCCTCCACAGAATAGGATTTTTAAAATATTAAGTGTAGTGCAGAGTTAATGAAAAAAGTGACTGTTTCGTTATCACTTTCAATAGTTTCACAGTTGGATGAAAATTATTGAAATAGATTATATTTTAAGAGTAATTTTTCTCCTGAAAACTTTCAAGAAAAAAAATTCCTATGACTATAGAATTGGTCAAAATGAAGTAATTTGAAATTCTATACTGAAAAAGAGACATTTCACACAAACCCCAAAGTTACCACCACTTTACCCATCTCCAGTGTTTAGGTAATTGTGAGCAGATCCTTTTAAGAGGAACAAATAGAGGCATAAATGCTCCAACCTCCTCTAGAAGTTTAGCTTAATAGATTGCTGCTGGGGAAGCTGGTTTTAGTTGGAGTCAGTAATCATCAGAACAAATTATTGAGAGAGGGCACCACAATCTGCAATCTTGAAAGCAAGACAGTACACTTCTTTGGAAGGTGTGCTGTAGGTAGAGAGAAATGTGGGAAGCATGCTGGGCTCTGCTCTGGAGGAAATCCAACAGGACAGTCAAGGCAGTCTCTTCTGGGTTTAATTCTGAGAAACTGCGAGTCACACTTGATTCCCCCCAAACGACAATTCTTGTATCTCACAGTTAGAGACTCTTGTGTTATATTAGTTCCACGGCAGAATAAAATTGAAAGTGTTGCATGACACGTACTAAACAGAATGTGTTAAGATGTCTGTCTTAGTTACCCAGAAAAAAATCTGGAGTAACTCAAGAATTTGGCTCATTGATTTTAGACTTTACACTTAGCAAAATGTAAAGGCAAGTGTAACTGAAGAAGTATCAAAGTCACTTGGAGTTAATCTGTTTTAGGTAAACTGATACAATGTTGTTAAATCATGTTTATAAAAAAAACACAAAGGGCTCAAGAGAATTGGTAGAGAGAGCTTAAAAACATGCTTTTTTTTTAATGAGTCAGAAGAAGAGCTGTCCTTTCTAAATATTCTGTTACTTCCAACTGCCTAGCTTAGTGCCTACTGACGTGATGCAGAGATTTGGCAGAGCATAAATATTTTTTAAAGCTTACTCATTAACACCTTGGGCCCATCCATCAGCATGATTGACATCAAGAGACAAAGCAATTTTTTTTTTTTTAATAGGACACAACATGTACGAAAGGCTTTCTGTGGGCTAATGCGGCACACCTGACAGATGTGTGACTCATTTGACACAATGGGTGGTATTCATGAACACTTTATCACCTTGCAATCAACTCAGTATAGCATTCCTTCTTATTTTCTGAATCCCTCTTTCTTCAAAATAAAAGGAATTTAGGAATAACTGCACAGGATTCAAAGCAAAGTCATTTATATGCTCCATCCCTGAGGTGCTACTAATAATGATGCTCATGACATTATCTGAAATGTTATTAGGAAAATAATAAGGACTTCCTGAACTGTGTCTAGGAGATAGGCTTCATGTCTTCCATGCCATGCACTTTGTATTATTGCACCAAATGAATCCAGTAAAGACTAATTGGCATGAGTGAGTAACATAGCAGTGCAATAAAGATAACTTGTCACCTTTTGCTCATCTGCTCAATATTGTCTCTAAATGGTAATAGGTTTCATTATATCCTGCTCTATTTCATGGAGGTTCAGCAGACAGAATATGCAAAAGTGAGAATCACAGTGGTTTTTAAAGTAACATTACCTTTATGAGGGAGGAAAAACAACAAAAGGCCCCAAAGAAAATATCTCCTGGTTGAAAAACAAGTCTATGAGAAATAGGCACTATGAATGTAGAAACTTTCAAAGATTTCAGCTTTCTTTTAAGTGATCTGAAAGTCTTTGCCCTTTAGTTCAGATGTTTCCTCTGCCTACCTATAGTAACAAGGGTGGCTGTATTCTGTGGCTTGCCCTGTGAACTCCAACTCTGCAAGCCACCCTGATCCACACTCATATTCATCATGTGTGTCAAGCCCTGCTTCTCATCTTCCATCATGTGTTTTCTGGACTTTTTTTCTGTGGTGCTTGTATCTTATCTTCATGAATCTTATCTTGCTCCAAAGAGTGTCATGTTTCCTCTTACTCTATAGCTCTGAGATGAAGCAGTTACCTTCTGCGTAGGTTACAAACCCATTTCCTTCTAATAACCTAAGCATTAGGCATGGGTAGACAGTTTATTTTGAGGGACTGAGCCCTATTCTGCTGTGGCCGATGAAATCTTGTCTGGGCAATCAATATATGGCTATCCAGAGCACTCATTTATACTCGCAGCAATTGAGGAATGAGAATGAAGAGCTTGTCTGAAAGACTGAAGACCAGAGGACACTGCAAATTATTTAGCTATCAGTCTTGCCAAACACTGTACCGGTGCCTGGTGCCTGCTGTGTTCTCAGAAGGTTCTTGAAGTAGAACTGGGATATCAATGAACTGTTTTATCAATCTGCAGAAACAGAAAGCATCCCTGTAGGTGATATGACCCCCGAAGTCCAAAAAAGCTATGGAAATTAGGAATGACATGTGTTGTCACGTAAAAATAGTCACAATAAAAAAGCATAAGTAGAATGCCATAAAAATGATGTTTTACTTAGCGCAAACAGTTTTCTAGTAGTCAAAGTCAAAAGTGCAGAACAACACTAAAATAGGCAGAAATACAAAATTACTAAAGCAGCAGAGAAAGGGGCAGACCACATCAACAGTTACAATATCTAAATCCTCATTTGCCCTCTTGTTCTCTTTTCCCTTTCTAAGTCTCTGTGTAGGTGCAGAGCAATCCAGGCATGGAACTAGGGGTGACTGCCTAGATCTGTGAGATTTCTGAGCTGTTGAATTCCCAGTTCCATCACCTATAATGTCTGCAGGATTTAACAGCTTTCCAGAAAAGTCTGAGGAAAAAATTATATGAAGCAGTCTTAATACTTCATTTGGTAGCCAGGGAAGCTCCAACAAGTTGAGAGGCACATAAATTTTGTTCCCAGGGGATCAATGCAGTGATTCCTGCTAGCTCCTCCATTGGAATCAGCACATGCTCTTGTTTCTGCAAAAAAATGTCTTTGCTTGTTGGCATTACAAAAAAATTCAGTACCCAGTTCCATGGCATCTCTTTCCATTGAAGCTCTCCAGGTTTTGCTGTTCCCCCCTCCCTTCCTTCCATGCCAGCAGGTTTCTCTGCACCAGCTCCTCCCACAGTCACAGTGGCACTGGGTGTCCCATGCTTCTCTTCTGCATTTCAGGCTGAACTTGTAGTACTCTTTTTTTTTAGCCCTTATTTGCTGGACAGTGGGTCTCCTCTAGATGTCTGTGACAGGAAGTAAACATGACCCATGCAATATTTCTATTTCTTAGTGTTTCATAAACATATGCCCGGGAACTTTTTAGAAGCCTGGGAACTATCCAAACAAATTAGAGGACCTTCTCGGTTATATAGATGGTATGCCAAAATCTCACCTAGAGCTAACCTGAACAGTTAGGAACCTTACTACATGAAAAGTCTAATGAGGGAGGTAAATGGGATCTGTCACAACTCCTACTGATGTTCCAGAGCTTGGTAGGGTACTAGAACGATTCTGTCACATATGTCATGTTCTCCTTGTGTCTGTCTCCAGGATCCAGTTCTTGCCTGGTCGCATAAACAGCGCACATGCCCTTGAAAAAATAAACAAAAGCAGAGTTTTCAGGGCATTTCAAAAGAGAACAACCCCTAAAAGCTGAAAGTCTGAATTATTCCAGGTAACATTGTTGGCTCATCTGTATTTCCTTCTAGAAAGATGCTAATAACCACAGGGCACTGTCCTGTATGCTGGGAATGAGAGCGGCAGCGGTATTTGAAACATGGTGTTTCTCAGCTTGCTTCAAATCACATTCACTACTCTTTTGTTAAAAGCTTCACAAACATGTGGGATAACCTTTTTTAGAGATTGATGTGTGGGAAAGAGTGGAGTAAGAGGGATCAGCTGCGACTGAGTTTGATTTGGTTAGAGGTGGAGAAACTAGGGCTTGGACTTTTTAGCAGTGAAACCAGGCCTTTAGAGCCTCATGTTGTTTTTGGCAGACATTCTCCTCCTCCCCATCTTATTTACACTCTCTGTTCACGTCGGCTTCTCTTTGCAGCCTGTTATTTGCAGAGCAGAGCTTCTTTGCACTTCCTTCTGCCAGCCTCCAGCTGATCATAAGCCACAGAACAGTCACCCAGAAACCTGTCACCACTGGAATGGTGCACCAGAACGGGGGATACGGAGTTGGACCGCAAACCCTGTACGACAGGCTGTGGAAGAGGCTGAGTCAGCCCCTTGCTCAAAAGGCCATTATAGCATTCAGTTGCTGATCTACTTGCCATGTGTGATTGCACATTGCTGTTAAAATGGCATATTGGCCCTAATCCTGAAAAGCTTTCAGACTTGTATGCATTCAGTGAGATAAAGGACTATAGGGAGAAGCCTACATTTCCTATAAGGACATCATATCGGTAAAAAGGGATCGGTGCAGTGATCTCAAAGTCTTTTGTGATACAAAAGTGTGGGCAAGAACATAAATGCGCATATATGTGATTTGCACATATATATATATCTCTCTATAGTACATCTCTGTAACTGAATGACATTACCACGGGGATAATAAGGCCCACAAATAGCATAGTCAACAAATTTAGCTTGCTATTTTTGTGTCTTTCATTCGTGAACTGCCAAGGAGTAGATTGCTACATCCTCGAATTTATCTTTGAAAATCATCTACAAATAACTTGTCTGTGAAACTCGTTTGACAGGGTGCCTTACATGATCACCTCTCTATCGATCCGCAGAGAACATGAGTTTGTTCAACTCTTTAAACTAGCAAGACTAGTTCTTTAGCTCAGCCTGTAGCTGTTTGTGCTCTCAACTCTCAAAATTCATTTAGCACTGGGGACACTGTGCAAAACTCTTTAGAAACATAAGAATTTTTATTCTGTGTCTGACTGAGAGTGTGACATCAAATTTCATACAATATCATACCTTTCACACTGTTTTTAGTATACAGCAACATGTAAGGAGAAAGGTTGGGAACTTGAGACCTCTTGCAGCTCGATGAGCATGCTAACCATGCTGTGCTGCTCTTGCAGTCTTTGCTGTCAATGTGAATCAAGTATGCCAGTGCTAGACTTGCACAACTACAATACCTAAACTATAACTATAAATGAATTACATATATGCATGTCTGTCTATTGTGCATGTATAGCCATATTTTTATATATACATACGTAGATTTACTGGCAACAATGTTTTTATTTTACCAGTTTATCAGTTCTTTCCTTCAGCGAATCCAAAGCCTAAATACTAATGGTTTCTTGCACAGTCTGTCTCTCTCTCTGTCTCTGTGTTCAAAACATTTCAGTGAAAAAGGAGGAGTTTCCAAGGCAGAAATTTCCTTGAGAAACCTTCTTTTTTAGTTAATGAGTCTTAATTTTTGGTTGGGGTAAAGCAGTGTTTCCTGGCGAAGAGGGACTAAAGGGGTTTTTACCTCATCAATGCCTTAAATACCGGCCGATGCAGTACGTATATTACAGGTCACATTCTCTTTTTTTGTAGACCTGTGATTATACAGCTGGTACACTCCGGGCTGCCTGCCTTCCCACGCTCAGTCCAGTTTGTCCACCTCGTTAGCAGTTATGTACACCTCAATGCCTGTTGTCTGGGGAATTTAACAAATCTGTCTCTGAGGTAGTAGGTGCTCCCGGTGCTCAGGGGTTAGTCATTTTGAATATGCCAGGGTTCATTGCCTAGGAAATATGCAGGGAAGTTCTGAGTCAAATCTTTTCCTTTTTTCCTTCCACGTGAACCCTTTAATTCTTTATCAAAACCTCCAGCTCCTTATATTTTATCATTTCCTCAGACAGCCAACTTTTTTTTCCTGCTGACTGATCTTGAATGAACAGGGCTATCGGGCAGCAAAAGAACTGCTCTGGCAAGTCACTGAGTGGGTCTTTGTGCAGGTCATTAGTAGGCTGGGTACCTCCTGAGGAGCTGGAAAACCTATCAGCCTGCCAATGGCACTGTCAGTCCAGATAAGCAGGTGCCATGATTTTTCCCAGTTTTTTTGTCAAGTGGAGGTTTAACAATGTTTCTTAAAGAAAACGATGCTTTGAGAACACTAAAGGCAAGATTACACAATGCTTGTGTGAATTTACTTCTTTCCCACCAGCCAGCGGTGTGGCCCATGAGCTGAGGACGAACTAGACCCTAGCGCCCTGCCTCACCTTGTCTGCACCTTTGGTGCTTTAGCAAAATTGGTCTTGCATCCCCTCCCCTATCAAGGACTATATTCCATGAAGTAAGGCTGGGCCCGGGGGACTCTCCGTAGCAGAAGAGTTATAATGGGGAGAAGTTACGCTGGACACTACAAGCCTCTGCTTTCTCCTGACTCAGTCATTTCTACTCTGTTTGCATATGAGCGTTTGGTACTCAAAACCAGGTTCGCTGGCAGGAACCCACATCTTCTGAACTCACAAAGAAGCCTGAGGTGACCGAATCAGCAAAGACTGTACCTTGAAGGTATATCATGTGGTGCATCAAAACATGCTTCAGTCCACACTGAAAGTGGCCTTACTGTGTTACCCTTATTCCCAAGCAACTGCCTTAACATTCGAGCTGTGACTCTTCTCCTTGTTCCAGGCCCTTATGTCCTCGCTGATCCATTACAAAGTCATAGCCATGAGGTGATTAATTGTTGCTGGTATTTAATCCTAATCTTACCTACTGGTTTTTGGGCCTTAAAAGAAAAAAAAAAAAAAAAAGTTGGGTTCCCCCCTCCCCCCCACTCTCTTTTCCCTGAACAGATATTACCATTGATATTAAATAAAATTTAGTTTGAAAATTAAGATACACATTGCTCAATAAAAATTACAAGCAGCTTTTATAATTCAGAAATTGCTTTACTATAGTAAGCATCTCCTTTTCTCTAATATAGAGGCGATGTACACAAAACTCTCTTTCTTAGAAACGTGTTGGCTGCAAACAAGAAAAGTTAGGTAAGAACCTCTTACCATCAAAGACAAAGGCAACTTTTTTGACCACACAGATTGGTGGTTTTCATCTGCCCGTTTTATAGCTTAGCATATGCTGGCTTCACATACATAAAACTAAAAATCTTGCATTTTCTTAGAGCAGAACGGCAAAATATATTCCTAAAAAATTACACCATAGCTAAAAATTAATTAAAATAACCAGAAAATGGAGCCGTTTTAGTCAGAAATGGAGGAAAAACCCCCAACCCCAGGAACTTTAGCGTTCCATGCTATGCATACATTTTCCTAAGTATAGCCTTAGCATTCAAAGTTTCGCAAAGCGGCTTCTCAGGCAGGACTGGATTAACCCCCCCCCGCCTCTCAAGCTGAGCTCCACTCCGCGTTTCGCGCGGGGAGCGGTGCTGGCTCCGCGCTCCCTCCGCGGGGCCGCAGCCTGCAGTCTCCCGGACGGCCACGAGATGGCGCTGCGACCCCTCGTACCGCCACCGGCCGCCCCCGCGCTCCCGCCGCCCCGGCCCGGGCCCCGGCCCCGGCCTCGGCCCCGGCCCCGGCCCCGGCCCCGGCCCCGGGAAGGGCTGGCTGCAGCCCTCCCTTCGGCACTTCCGAAAAGCGGGCGCCGAGGAGCGGGAGCAAGATTAAAAAAATACACGTGTAGAGCTTCCCCTTGCTGGGCGAATAATGTTTTGGCACTGTTGAGCCGAGGTGAACGCGGGCCGCGCCAATAGGTATTGGGTGGCGGGAGGGAGGGCGCAGGCAGAGAGCGAAACCGGCCGGTCTCGGCTCCGTGACCCGCCGGCGGCGTTCCCCGCGGGAGGAGGAGGCGGTGAGACCCTCCGCGGGGTCTGGGGGGCGCGCACCTTTCCTTCGGGACCGGTGGCAGCAAAGGGCTCCTCCAGAATTCAGTCAGCCTCGCTTCTGCCTTGTGGTCCCTGTGGGGCGGCTGCAGAACCCGATGGCGGCCCTTCGCGCCTCACCGGTGGGTCGAACTTGAGCCGCGCTCAAATCCACGAGCCGAAACCCACGCCAGGGCGTGAGTGCGTGAGCGAGAGCGGCAGTGAGAGGACGACAGGCCTGAGGATTCACCTGGGTGCAAGAGCAAGCGTGGGATTTGCCTTTGAGCGAGTGCTTCGCCATGTCGCGGCCTGCGGATGCGCGGAGATGAGTCCCCGGTGACAAGGGTTTGGGCGTCATCAGCAGGGATGAAGGTGCGCAGTTCAGTTCCTCACGTAGCATTCCTGTGTCAGGAAATTTAACCTTCAAGCGTCACTTCCTCACCTCGTGCTCTTGCATTGATTCTGCCTTTCGTCTGCCTCGTCTGCTGCAGCACAAAGATAATGTTCAGGGTAGAGGCTGGCTGCTAATTAATTTATCTGCACAATATTTACACAACGCCTGGCACGCTTGCTGCTTTTACATTACAAAATTTTCAGGAATGGTGAGAAGTAAGACCGATGGGCAAAACTAAATTAAAATCACTAGTTTTATGCGTTTGTCTTAATGGTGCCTGTTGGCTAATTGTGTTCTTTGAATGTGAAACTTGTGGAACACGAATTTAGTAATTTCACTTGGCACTCTCAGCTCTGTTTTAAATGGACTGCGTCTACAAGCAAGCTGTTTACCCGTGCTCTGGAAACGGGGTGAGTGCTTATATAATGGTTCAGTATCTGAATTCAGAGGGAGAAATGTCTCATTGGAGGGTTAATATACTGGTGTAAATGAAAGTCATAGCAAGGATGGATGTAGGGAAAAGCAACTGTTATTATTAAAATCCCTTCTGTGCTCTCGTATTTCCAGACCTTGGATTTTTTAGAAGATGTGACTTTCCAAAATGAGATTAAGGTAGTTGTCTGTGGGGCTGCTTGGAAAATAAAAACACTGCTTTTTTATTGTATGAGCCTCTTCAGTAGATTAAGTGAAAGATGGCTGAGACATTTTGTTCTTTTCTAGTTAAGCAGGCTGTATGAGTTTTGAGAAATAAAGCTTGAAAAAAGGAATTTCACTCACATGTATTAGCTCTGATGTTGTTTTTCTCAGGGGTTCTTAGAGGTATTTGAATTATGAATTATCCACCCAGCTAACTAATTTCCTTTAGGGCCAAATCATTTATTCTGAATAAACATTCTTGTCCTGGATGTATATGTGTATGTCTACTCCTACATATCCACACACATAATTTTTACAATCTAACTAGTAGAAGACGCTAAAGAACTTATGCAAATGGGTGGGAGTGGGAGGCATCGATTATTAGATGAAGCGGTTGAGTCCAGAGTACAAGTAATTGTGTAGAAACATCCATTTTTATACGAGTTGGATGATACACTGAGCCTGGCTGGTGAAAAACATTTTAAAGTCATTTATTTTCTCTCTTTAAATGATAAACATTTATTTCAAGGTTCTGCTTGTAGCGGGAGGTCTGTTCTACCCTGGGTTCACCACTGATGAGGAGACTGACTGTTTGTTGTTGTTGAGCTGGCAGCAGAGTAGAGGAGACTCAGTAGAGCTGGAGTTGTTTCAGAGATTTACGAAATTCTGATTTTTGAATGTGCTTCTTTTAGGCATGATAGAAAGTGTATGGAAGTAGGGAAAAATTTTGGAGGGAAGACCTTAATCAGAACCATGCCACCGCAGGAAAAGGTATTTTTGTTTCCTTATTCGAATAATGTCTGTAATTCCTGGAGCGAGCTTTCCTGAATTCAGCAATAACAAATTCCAAAGACTTGAGCTGAGTCTAGACCTGTGCCCTGACTTCTGGGACCGAGACAAAATGATCCCTTGAATTTTCCCTGAGCCACGGAGAGGAGTAAAGTCAACAGGTGGTGGTTTCTAAGGGTGGCAAGAAACCTGCCCTCTGCTGCCCCAGAGATGGGGTTATCAACAGTAATCGGATCCTCATCAGGCTTGTGAAGAAGCTGTACCCGTGTGCTGAACTGAAGTTAGGATCCTTACATGAAAAGGCAGCTTTTTGTTCAGATCCCATAAGTGTTCGGTCTCAGTCATCGCTGATCGGATTCTCATTCTCTCTTTGTCCCCATTAAGCTGCTTCTGGCTTCCCTGGGACAACGCCAGTAAACTGGGCACCTAATCTGGCGTGTGCGCACCAGCGTAGTCGCCCGTCCTGCCTTGGGCCCTGCAGCAGGAGCCGGAGCTGCAGCTGGAGGGCCTCTCCCGGCATCTCTTTCCATGTCGCAGTAGGTATGGGAGCCAGTCCCCAGCTACCTTCACCACAAGCAGCCCTCAGCCTTCTTTGCAACAGCAGGTAATGAACCATCTTGCCCCTCACCCAGCCCAGATCGCCCCCCTGTGTGCCACCTGGCTCGCTCTTACGCCTTTGCTGCAAGAAGCCAGGCTGCATCTGCAAGGGGAGAGGCAGATGGGGCCAGGCCACCCACCGGTGCCCTCAAGCGAACCCTGTGCTGGGGCTGCTGCCCCAGAAGCAAACGGTGTAAGGTTGCACCTACCGCTGGGGAAGGGTCTTCCCTCTGTGGGGCAAAGGAGCAGATGAACTGGGAGCATTTCACTTCATGCATCTGTACCACTGTTGGAGCATGCTTGTTGCATGCCAGCACTGGAAGTCTTAACCAAACCCAAAGGAAGTTTAATCATAAGCCTCGTCACTTACTGAGAGAATTAATCTGCTGTTAATGTTACCTTCGGTCCTCAATAGTGAAGGTCACGCCTTTGTGTTACAACTGAAATTTGATTTATTTATTTATCATTAGTTTTCTTAGATTTAATGTGAAAATCATTGCCTCAAAAAAGAAGCCTTTTCTGGGTTTCTAACTACTAATTTTAAGCAGCACTTCAATATCTGACAAGGTGAGCGCTTGATGTTAATTATTTTTTGATGTGAGCATAATCATGTACAAAATTTGCTTTCATGCACAAACAGTCTTCTATGTGAGTTTATGTTTTTGAAATGTGAACCTGAGCAGGAAACAAAATAAACCTTTACAGTCTTCAGAGTTAGTATAATCTGATTGTCATAGAACAAAGTACCTTGTCATCTCCTGCTACCTGGCTCTTCCATATAACTGTTGCTTTGCATCATTTACTCTGTTATACTTCATTGATTATATTACTTCAAAATTGTTATTTATCCAGTCTAACAGTTGTTCCCAGAAGAAAAGGTAAATATTATGGGCTAAACTCTATTTTAGATTCTTATAAACAAAGCCCTCAGGGTTGTAAGCCTGAACTCAAACATTTGTGACATTGGTGACCCCTGGAACAAAATAGAACTGGATTCTGGATCAAGCAAGAGGAATAAAGTTGGACTAGAGGAAGAGTTTTTATCCTTACCAAGCTGCCACTTAACACATCCAGATCTGGAGGAAATTTAGTGAGCTGAATTTGCTCCCTCAGCTGGAATAGTTTTGGCACACATATCTGAAGAGCTATTTAGCTATGAGGGAGCTAACCAATGGTTTGAGATTAGGCACATCTGTCAGCTAAATCAAAGATCCAAAGGCTAAACCCAGCATTCTGAGGCAACATGTGGATCCATGAATTTTATGGAAGACGGTGTCTAGACACTGATAAGCAGTTTTCTTACATACAAATGCTTTAAAACTGTATATAATTGTTCTCATTTTAGTAATAGCTTTCAGAAAATTACTGTTAGGAAGATGGAAGAAATGTTTTATGCTAGTGACCTTAAAATTGTAGTCCAGGGATCTAGTTGTGTTTTCAAGTAATTTATGCCATGGAAGTAATGAGTATCTCTTTTGAGCTAAAAAGACACATTATACAGGAGAAACACACTTTTCCTTAAAAGAAAAGAAAGTAATTGATTTGCAAAAACTGTAGACATGCTATTCTTTTGTAAATACAATGCAGGTCATAATGCTCAGTTTTATTGCATTGTTACTCTTTGTGTATTTTCTGACTTCAAATGTATTAACAGGATGATAAGACAGAGGAAGCAAGAACTATCTACATGTGTGTGCATGTGCCATTCAGCCAGTACGTGCATAATTTTTTTTGAAGTACATGCTTTTAATTTCAAAATTATGAAATATTACAGAGAAATTGTAAGTCTGCAAGTCATTTACAGCTATTGCATTTCTGGTTAATACATTCCCAAACAAATTTTTCTGGCACAGATGGCAACATCATAACTTCAGATCTCATTGCCATCCATTGCTGGCTGTTCCTGGGTGTGGGAAGAGGTGATGATTAGCTAAGACAAAACTAGCTGTTCACAACATCTTGTTGAAACTTTGTTGTTATTGATGATAAAAATGGCTTTGGAATAAATCAAAGATTTTCATGGGAAAATGCCTGTTTCTGTCCAGGTTTTCTTTTTTTTTTTTTTTTTTTTAAGGCAGCTCTACATGCAATTATATAATTGATGTTTCCAGTGCTATGTATTTCTTTTGTTTTCATGCTTATACACGTTAAGGATATGAGAATGTCACAAATGCAAGACAGCAGACATTACTGGAAGAATTTGTAAACAGCAACATCCTTTGAGAGCACAGAGTGTCTACATTTGTGCAGTCCTTAAATACTATTGTGCCATTTCAGCCTTTCCATACAGTTCTTTAGTTTTCTGTGACACTTTCAATGGATTCTGAGTCCACAGGAAGCATGTTCGTATCATTGTCCATTCTGCTACTAAAAGGACCGTCGTGTTTCAGCTCATTTGCAATGTATTCCTTGCCTTAGTCACTGAGCTTAGTTTAGGAAGGAACACATGAAAATTGGATATTTCACGTGCTCCCAAAATTAATTGGAGTTAAGCAAAATTTTGCTATTTCTCTTTTCTAGTTTTATTTTGAATTGGATAAGGATCGTTTATGCCAGAGAAGGTACGAACACTTAGGAAGATCAAAAAGGATTACAAGTGGAATAAATCGGAAGTCCAAACGTTGGAACTGATGTCAAATCTCACATGTTGTGATTACTTCTAATTCAGCTGATCCCTCTTGCCCAAGGTATTCGCTTTTAATTTCTCAAATTGTATCAGCCCTTCAGTGACTTTGCAGCATCCTTCCCTGCCACCTTGCCTAATAAGTGAGTTTGGTGGCTGTTAATGTTAGGGTGTGTCGTAAGGTAAACCTATCCTCTATGTTCTCATTGATCTCATGTTGAAAGGAGAAAGGAAAAGAGTTCTGAAAGGCCTTGGGTCTTGGAACATCAGGAACATCAACTAATACCTTTCCAAATGCTTCTGTAATAGTGTGCCAATGTCCAGAAAGTCAAGTTCTTCTTTACAACTAATGCATACGGGAGGATTTGAAAGTTAAAAGCAACTTTGGCATGCTCACTTTCAATTTTTGTGTAAATTCAGTAGCCTAAACCTCTGGCCATTCAACTCGGCATTTGCCTATGGCCGTAGCATCTGACTGAGTTACAGGACGCTGCACTCAGTACATCTAATTCAGAGTGCTTAAGCAGCTATTTTCCAAGGTTTTTGCAAACTCTTTTTGCATAAAAATATCAACCTGCAAAAGGCTTGTTGTGATCTATATTTCCATAAACACTAAAGATTCATAGCAGTGTAACAGTGATTTTCCACATCCGCTAACCACTTAAATGTTTTATGGTGTTTTCCACAGATATTTTTCCTTTTACCACTTTACATGTGTTCTTCTGTTTTGATTCACTTAGTGGCTTAAGTTTACTGTCCTTGCCAGCCTCCTCATCTGAGTCATCGTTGAGTTCTCTCTGGTGACTTTCTGTGCAGTTCCTTTCCCAGTCTGTTCTGGCAGCGGGAACACGACCAGCTCCCATTTACTCTTACAGGGTAGTTGCTTCTTCAATTGCCAGATGTTCCGTGTGCTCACGTGAGAGCCGTTGCAGGTGGGATTTGGTGGGGCAATGAGTGAGTGGTGTGGAATCCCTAACTGTCCTGGAGACAAAGACCCTGTTATCTGAGTAGCAGCTTCTGCTTTCAAATCCGTGGGATATGTATTGATAGGATTTCTCCAAACTTAGCCCTGGGAATTCTGATGACTCTTTTTAGGCTTTAGAGCTGGACTGAATCTAGATGCAGACATACCAGCCTCTCAAATTTTCACTGATATGCAATCCACTTTTGCTGGTTCTGTGCTAGATTTGTCAGCAGCCTGGCTTTGATTTAGGCAGTTCAAGTTTCAGGGCGTTTTCATGCGTGTGGCTTAAAGTGCAGCAGGGCTCTTTTAAAGGCAAGACTCAAGCTCTGTGTATCAAAGCAGCTCTTGGGCTTTTTTGGACCACAGCGATGAGATCCATAAGATACCTCTCACTGCAGACATGAAAGAAATGTGGCTGCCCCTGCAGCATGCTGAGGGTGGGAGTATTGTTGGGCATGTGTAGGTCCTGATGCTCTACAAGAAAGAATGCTACTGACAAACTATATAGTTATATTCCGAAAAAAATGTGATATCAATGTGATGGAGTCCTTAGTATTTAGAACACTGTGTTCTGAAAACTAAACTTAGGGCTCCTTTAGGATGTAGGGCTCCTAAATCTGCAGCATGTTTGCCTGAGAACAAATCCTCTGTACCTTCTTCATTCTGTTATTTATTAAATACAGTCATTTGCAATAGCTTGCAAATATACTTCAACTGTAATTTGGAAGGGCAACAAAACTTGCTTATGTGGCTAGTATCTATACTGAGCTGGTAATATTTTGACAAACAGTTGATTTTTTTTGCCTCAAATTACTATTTGTTGAAATCAGAACTTAACATCCAGAATCAGTTTTGATAAATTTCCCAACATAAGGAACTGTTAGAAAAAAAATATTTAATAGTCAAAATACCTGTGATATTTTAATTGAGGAAATTTTATGTTTCTTAATTAAAAACATTTTTCTTTTTTACTTAATTTAGACTAAATGAAAGTTTAAAAGAGAAAAATATACCTAACTAAAATGCAATAATTTTACCTAGAGAATATTTTTTATGTGGATAGATAATGTGCTCATGCAGACACTGAGATTTTTATTGTCATTCTATCATGACAGTGACACTTTTTTGGAATCCCCCAAATGTTCACAGAGCTATCTCTGCTACTTATCTCTACAAACACCATTTCACTGTAATGTACACAGACTGGTATGTCAGCCCTCCTGCTCATAACAGGCAAGGTTCACTGACATACATGTTTGAAATGGTGGTCCTGTTGTGCTCCCCTCTGCCGTGGCAGAATGGTAGTGTGAAAGTTTTGCTGGAAAATATTTCACGTGGACAGGATATGGGAGTAAGTTATTCAAAAAATGTGTAGCTTCAGCTCTTAGTTGCTTCAGTGCAACTGCTAGCAGAGTGTTACTTAATGAAGTTTGCCCAGGTAACTTGTGAGAAATGCAGCTGTCCTGATGGACAAACCAAACCATGAGCAAATCTGCAGCACCTTGGAGCTGGCAGAGGTAGCAGTACTTGGTCACTACCAACATCATCCAGTTTTGAAGTGGTTATCTCAAACGAAAATAGTTCTGAGCTCACTACTAACCTCGTGGGCCATCTTAGCTGCTTTCTGAAAGTTTCAGACTGAAGAACAGTTTGGCCTGAGAGCAGCGTCCTTTCATTACCTCTGTTTGATTTATTGGCTGCCTTTGAAACTGTCAACCAAAGCGATGGCCTTGAGCACCTTGCAGGGCTCTTGGGCTTGCTCAGGACTTGAGTCCTCTATGTTTACCTTTTGTGAGTGGTACTGGCTGTTCTTAACAGTCCTCTGACCTTTCTTAGCATGAGTTTTCTCTGAGTCCTCTGGAAAGTTTCTAGATTTTCAGATGTGATGTTTGCTACATTTTCAGTGCACCAACACTGAGAAATGGTATACAACTTTACCCCTTTCTGCTTGGTTGAGACTGTCTGTCTTATATCCAAATGCTTGTCCTCTTAATTTCACCATTTTCCTAAACAGATTTTATGTTAATTTGCTCTCCCATTTTTCCTTATGAAGAGCTTTTGAGGAAAACCTTAGTGTTTTTAGTCTATGTGATTAAAATTCTCAAGCAGCTTTTCAGTCAGCTGTTAGTTCTGCGACAAGCTTTAATAGGAAAATAAAAAACGTTTTCTAGCATCTGAGAATGTGAAGCAGGAAAAGTAGATATGAACCTGTGATCGGCATCAGGCCCGAGCTTCCAGTGAGCGGTGTAGGAGCTGCTGGTGTTACACATATTGTGCTGCTGCAGAAGTGGGAGGAGATGAAACTTCTGCCATTTCAATGGCATCACTCAGCAAGGTGTAAATGAAGTATGAAATAAAAACTCTCAGCCCACTCAGTGCAAAGACAGAAAAAAAGGTAGTGCTTTATACTTGCTGCTATGATATGCTATTTGCTGTGATATTAACCTTATACAGTGCCAGAATGCTCCCTAAGTTTTACAATCTCAGGTCAAAGAGAAATGATTTCTTGTTAGGTCTCCTTTTTCTCTCTTTCCACCAACATGCTACTGCATGTCAAAGCTGGTGATGCAGAGCAGAGCAGGAGTGAGGTGAAAAGACTGACAAGAGAATCCTGTTCTGAGAGAAATAAATTGTGCGAGTGAGTCAGTAGGCACACTTTGCAATGAACTTCAGGCTAAAAATGATAAAACACTGAACACTGGATGCAGCTTCAGATTCGGAAACATTTGTTGTCTTCATCTTATTGAATTGGAGCTCATCTGGGTGATTTGGAGGGAGGGAGCCATAGGTGGTAATGTATCTATGCTATGTTTAAATTCATTAGCACCAGGGAGTCTGTTTGTGTTGCTAGGTAGCTCATTTGGTGTGGCAGCAGCCTTTGGATGGAAATGCTTTTCAGCCCCAGATTTGCCCCTAGGTCTTGCCCTCATAGCTTAACAAATTTCTACCTAGATCCTTGTGGGATCCTGCTCATTATTTTTAAGCCATAAACAAGTGTCCTGGCAGCCTCCTTTTTATTTGGCTGGAAATGTTCAGTTGTTGAAGCTTCTGAGCTAGATCCTAAGCTGGTGTAAATAATGTAGCTTCACTGATGTCAATAAAATCAGGCCAGTTTATACCAGCTGCAACTCTGTTCCTTCAGCCACAACTCAGCTCCTAATCTCCATGCCATTCACACAGAGGCATATATTTCCCTCTGATTTTCTAATCCTTGTGTGTCCTTTGTAGAACTACGTGATTTGTGCTGCAAACAGTGCTGAGAAATAGGATGAAGTGAGACAGATGCTGGTTTAAAATGCTGGATACCTGGACCCCTGCCTTGTTCTGCCCGAGACCTCTGCGCGGCAGCACAATTATTTCTCTCTTTGTGCCCACTCTCTTCCCCTTTTATTTTCCAGTCTCACAGAAGTGTGGGGATAAAGCCAGTAAATATCGAGATACTGCAGTAACAAGAGCTGCAGTATAGATTGGTAGGTAACATCTCAAAACAGGCTGACGATGGTCAGAGAAGGGCATCCAGTAATGCCACTGTGAACTAGCACAAAATGAAAAATGCAGCGAACTGGGCAGCAGCAACCTGCAAACTGCTCGGCTACCGGACTGCTGTATAAAAGAAGGGTCATGTGTGGTTGGACTTCTGTGCACAGTGGGGTCCCCTCCGGTTCCACTGAGCACAGAGTGGGCATGGATTCATACCACGATCTTTCTGCAAGGCTGTGCAGAAGGAAAGGGAATGTGCAGCGCACACGTATTCAGGGTGATTCAGCCTATAGATTTGAGAGCTCTGGAAAGGCAGGATAAATTCTAGCAGGAGGGCTTTTTATAATTGCCATTCTGAGTAAGGCAGGGAGCAAAAATGTAAGAAATTACGGCTTGCTCCATCCTGCAACACTTGCCAGTGATAACATGTCCATAGGGAAGGCTTTCTGATAAGAAATCAAAACAGCAAGATTCAAAGAAAACCAGACACCTTTGTAAAGGCATGAAGGAAATTGGGTCATTAAAACACGCTCCAGGCTTTTTAGGGGCATGGGGGAGACCAGAATAGCATTCATGTAATATTTGTATTAAGTCTTATGAAGGCCAATAACCCCTTTGGTGTACAGAAGCGAATGTCACCCACCTTGAAAAAAGCTGCAACACAATCAGGTGAACACAAATTTGGAGGGCCATTTGAAAATAGGGCAGCAGAGGTCTTGGTCTAGTTGGTGGAGCTATACATGTTCCATAAAGCAATTTACTACTCAATTTGTTGGGCGACTGTTGTAGAGAGAATTTTCTCTCTTTCTGCCCTTTAATAAATTCTAAGTAAAAGAAAGCTTCCTTATTGTTACAAATTGAGAGGGTAGTGGAAACAAGACCTGCAGTGCTGCAAATGAAAGTCAGATAGAGGAGCAGTGCATTAGATGGGTTAATAAAATCTCAGCCTAATCAGATAACAGGCACCAAAATATAAATTGCTTTCCTCTAGAATAAAAATGACTGTGAAAGCATGTTTTAAATATACCTCATATGGCATCAACATAGGGCAGGACTTAGATTTATCATATGTGTACCAGTTTGATCACAAAGGTATCGCACTGTAATATGTAAGTACTGGTCAGATGCACATTTTGAAAATAACGCTACATTGCTCTTCTAAGCAAGTTTTAAAACTATAAATCATCTGCATAAAGACGGGTCCTTGATGATCTTACTCTTTATTTATAGATTGCAAATGCATGCTTACAAAACCAAGTGATATACCTTCACTCAATTTATATCTGACTGCATTATTTCAGAATTGTCTTTGATATTATTACAGATGCATTTAATTCAAAGCATTCATTTAAGTTTCTAATGAAAAACAGAATTCTGACCTTATCCTAGGGAAAAGAATGGATAACAAACAGAAGCTGTTGGAAACCTTTTTGAAAACTGAATTTTGTAATATTTATTATTGTTTTTATTACATGTATTTAGGTATTTTTCGTTTTCTAAAAGAAAGAAAACAGGTGGTAAAAACCAAACCAAAACACAGAAGATTCTGGATCATTTAAGTAAGTGAACTACCAGGTAGCAAATGCAGTTTAATGTAGAAAACTGTTAAACAATTCATCTGGGAGGAAGGAATCAGTCTGAGGGATATGTACTAAATATGCAGTCATCCAGCATACTGATTAGGAAAGAGATGGAATAGTTATAGAGAAATGACTGCAAACATGAATTCCAGTGCATTGTAGCATTAAGAATTTTGAACAATATATTAAGGAAGAGAAGGCAGCATAGCTGTCACAGAAGCTGGATTGAAATTTCGTTTAAAGCAGGATTTCAGTTTCTTGGATTTTTTCCTCTGTGGTTGAAAAATAAGGAAAATAATTACTCAAAGCATTTTTCATATCAGTGAAGTATTTCCTTTAACTTTTGCATGGAAATGCCTGTTTCTTGAGAATCTGCTCTCTCAAAAGGTACTGCTCTAGACAGAAAACAAATACCAATCCAGAAATTCCAAGCTATACAGATGCACACGTCCGGACACACATGTGGGTATTGATGCTATCTTAGGCTGATGTTTCTACTAAACTGAAATGTAATACAGAGAGTACTGCGTTTAGTGATTAACTGCTTTACATCTAAATTAACTACCAGAATGGTCAAGAAATCATTTCTGGTTTTCAGTTCGCTCAGTCTGCTACTCTGCCCTGCAGCTTCTTCACTGAGACCACAGGTAACCAGGAAGGCAGGCTGGATAGCAGGGGGTGCCGAGTTAAGCTCTCGGGCACCTTGGGGTAATGGGTTACTCCTGGTTATTAGGCATTTCAAGACTCATGTATTTATTGGTAATGCTGCAGAATACGGCCAAGTGCTGCTGTGTGGGTATAGCCATTCATGTGCCCTGCTCCCTTAGGCTCTTACCACGCAAAATATTTTTTTCATGAATCTATACTATCTATACCCACGCTACTCCTCTATTGCTGTTTAAAAGCCTTTTGTGCTGTCTCAAGGCTTTTTTCTATCGGACTAGAGAACTGGCCGTTAGAAAAGTGTGATGCACCAGCACAGGGCAGCGTGTGTGTTCGTGCAGCGTGTGTGGGGAACGAAGCAGGACCACAGTACTGCTGCGCGCTTCTCTCCCAGGACTCTGAAAAACACCCAGTGGCCAATTGCCATGTCACAATTTAAGTGTTTCTGTACTGTCTGTCTACCCCGTGAGAGGTCAGTGGCCCTGAGCAGAGCTGGTGAGATGGAGTATGTGCCTGTGTCAGCTGCTTCTGTTCGCAGTGCGGTATTTTAGCACTATCCTAATTTACATGGGCAATTTAACTAGAGAGTGAACGGGCATCCATGCCTTTCTGTCAGCGTTGCAAGAAAGACACAATGCCCAAAAGAGGGGTAAGCTGAGCAGTCGCGAGCAGGAATATCTTATGCAGGAGGATGATGTCATGGGTGTTGTCACGCATCACTGCCCAAGAATGGGAGGTTACCTGGCAGCTGCAGTGGCAGGGCTGAGCGTGTTCTGCAGCACGCGTGACATCCCGTGCCAAAAGCCGCACTGCTGTAGTGAGGATACCAAAGCGATGCAGCAACTTGCAAGACTTCCACGTGCCGCCACGCAGACACAGCACATCCTCAGGCTGTCTGCACAGTCCTGCTTTCCAGCTTCTGCTTTTCTGACAAAACAGCACTTTCTTGCCATTCGAAAGAATCACATTTCGGCAGAGATGTATGATGTGGTCCATACATGTATCAGAATCTCTCTACTATTATACCGCTGCCATTTAGCCTTATCTTTGAAATGGCAGAACTTTACATCATGCGGATGCTACTTGCTATCTATCACATCAACTCCCTGCACAGCTAGATTGGAACAGGTGACCAGATAGCCAGGCTTTATTTTCAAATAAATGCTTATTTATGCAAATCTATGCTTTGAATATGCTTATGAAGAACAGGGAGAAGAAAAATATCACCTGCTTTAAAGAAAGTCACTGCAGAGATACTCCCTCAAGAATACCCTTTGCCTGACTCCATGCAGAGGCCAGAGACCAGTAGATGGCAATCTCCTCCTGCCGCAGGAAGAGCAGCGTTTTAATGCAGGGGCCCTTGTGTGCATCTTCCCGTTGCTTATTACAGTTTACTTGAAGGGCAAAAAGACCTGGAAATCGCAGGCAGCCTTTGTTAGGCTCAGAATGTCAGAATATGGCAAAGCAAAACTGAAGTTCTACTTTATGCAAATCCTAGCTGCCGGTATCTGTGAAAAGAAAAGCAAGCTAACCTAATGGAATGAATTTGTATTAATCTCTTTCATTTTTAAATACAGGACACTGGGTTATTTTACAGCATCGTTGTGCTTTTCCTCCTGTGTGCTGCTAATCTTTTAATGCACTCTTTAGAAAAAAGAAAATGGCTGTTTTCCCTGTACCCCACATTTCTCTTTTTTTTTTTTTCAGTGTTTAAAATGGGAAGAAATAACATGATCTTCAGCTGACTTAAAAAGGAGTCAAGGCACAAAAGAAAAGCATTTTCCTGCTATAGTGACAAATCTGCCATGCTAGAGTAATGTGTCCAAGCAGCAGTGTGAGAGTCTAGTTTAGCATTTGAATTGGAAAATGGATGGTATTAAGGCTATCGCTGCGTAATTTTTATACTTTTTTTTTTTTTTATTGCAGAAGAGAAGATTAATGCTGCTAATTTGAGTTATGTGAAAACTCTGAGCTGATAAAGGACCTGGATATTTTTTTTTTTAAGCAAATATTAATACCAGAGAAAGGAATATTCCTATCCTGTGTTGGAAATAATTGTGTCAGTAATCTCACCATACTGCTTCAAATGAGTCTGCATCATTTCATGCAGTATCATACTGCAGGCATTTGATCATCTGTAACATAATGATGGAATGATGAAAAAGAAGGTTAAAGTAATATCCTGGATACACCGACACTGGTAACGGTATAGGAAGGTTTCTCTGGGAATGTAGGATTTTCTGTACTGTCCTTAAATGTAATTCTTGATAGGCTGTCCAGCTGGTACCCTCTAACAGTAGATTGCAGTCCTGATGTACTCTTTAAGTTACATGTTAGTACTTAGCTGAGTAGCATAGGCATATCTTTATGAATAGCATTCATTAGGGAGAGAAATTAAGTGTAACCTAGGTCAGTGCCTTGTCCTATAGGATAAAAGATGAAGGGGGAACTATTATGCTAGCTATGCAAAACCTGAATGTTTGGAAGATAACCAGTGCTCCCGGCGTAGAGCAGGAGACCTGGAGGTTCATGTGATCGTGCATGTCAAGGTAGCTGAGGTAAGGGGAGACGGCTTAAAGCAAATATTAGGGCCAAGGCCAATACCTGCACTTTGTTTTACTCTTTTGAAAGGATTTTCATCTGATTATGTCGATACGGTATGATCTGTAAAAGGTACCACAGAAAGGCTTTATGAGAAACATTGGTTGTAACCAGACACTACACCATGCATAGCCTACTCCAGCTTACAGGTACTCCTCCATTTTACAGGCAGTCAACTTTTCTTTATATGAAAAAACCTAAAGGGGGAAGAATCCAAGCAATGCTTATAGCAACGCTGCGTTTTGAGCAAATGGTAAGTGACGGACATGCCATAATGGAAGAAAAAACCTGTCTTATATTAAAAGGGGTGAAAGAAAAGAAATAGGTTTGTTGGATGGGTAGAAGGAACTGATTTATGAGGAAAATGATAAAAACTTAAATTTTCTAAATTATAAGTGATACAAGTGGTTGAGTATATGCAAATATATTTCTGAAAATGTAAGCTCATTAGCACAAGAGAAATTGCTGGAATTACATTTCACGATAGAAAGGAATATCTTTTGCAATTACATTAAATAGGAAAACAGAAATGAAAATCTTTTCTGCAAGAACCTTTATGTTGTAAAACAACTTCCAAAGGAAATAATACACTTCCACTGCTTGAAACAGCTACATGTTCATTAAATAATATAAAATGGGAATGTATAAACATTTTCCGTCTCTAGCTTGGTGGTTAAAGTATAAAAAAAAGTGCAAGTGCTACATGCAATTTCTTCTCATTCAGGGTGGGCTAAATGGGTGTTTACACTATGGTGGCAGAAAGAGAGAATTATTTTCAGTGCCTACAGTTGAATCCCATTAAGGAGCCTGCATTTGGCACCTCAGTTCCATGTGTCCTCCGTAGAGGACAGGGAAGTAGCTAGTGATCCAAATAAGGTGCCAGCTAGGCTTAATTTAAATGTTCTCAATTACTCTTTAGAAGCACCTGGGTGGTTTTTTCACTGTTTATATGGGGAACCTGCATTGGTTTGAGGCCTAAGTTAGAGGCTTAAAGTTATAGGTAGTACCTCACTATATATCTGAATGTATGTGTATGCTTTTTGAAGAATTTGACCTCTTCTCCAGAGACAGTCACATACTTTTATTTTAATAAAAATCAATAAACAAGGCTACAATTCAAAATTCTTTTTTTCTTCAGCCGTCGGGGTGATTTTACACCGCGTTATGTTCATGTAAATGACTACAGAAGGTGCAAAGATTAAAAAAAAACCAACTTGGCTTATTTTCTTCTACAGTTGTGCATTTTTTTAAAGCTGTGATTTGTGTTCTTTTTCTCTCCTCTCGTAAGCAGGGATTGAGAAATCTGGGGCTCCCATACTGGTTTCAGGGCTGACATTGGACTTAACTGCTGCAAGGGTTTTCATCAGCCTTCCTTGTTCCAAAATTTCTGAAATGTTACCTAAAATGAAGCTGCTTTTTTCTGACAAAGAACTAGGGATGGCACCACATGTCTTTCTGGCATGCTAATCACTTTTGGATTTCAGCACACAGCGACAAAAATTTGCCCAGCAGGATAAAACTAGACCATGGATTGTTTCATTCCATCAGCCCTGCCACACATGCTGTGACATAAATGTTACCAGAGCACTTTTGGGGGGGATTTTCTTTGCTAGAACATTAGGCCCAGAATAAAGTATTTCCAACTGTATTGTCACTGGCATTTGCAGAAGAATTCTCAGAACTGCAGTCCCTCTTGGTTCTATATCAAAAACATGTTTTATGGGACTGCCATCCAGTTAGGGATATTCTGGTGCAGCAAAATAAACTAAGCTGGTTAGGTGGCATTGTTTTACTGCAGAATTTTTTAAAGCTTAAATATCTGCTGAAAAGAGAGTGAATAAAGATTTTAATAAAGTATAGCAAGTAAAATAGCTACTGTGCAAAGTCAATAGTGTTGGAATGGTGTGCCTGAATTTTAATACTTATCTGTACTTTCTGTTTGTGTAGTAGGAAATTATTTTGTTTTTTTTTGTTTTGTTTTCTTGGTTTTACTGAAACTCCTTTCCAGACCCGTAACAGCAGAGATCTAGTATAACCCGTGGAGCTGCTCCCATTGAGAACTGAACTCTCAGAACCCAGCATGTTACGCTCAAAATCTTGTTTCACGGGCAAAGAGGAAGTGCACCTGAGGTACGCATATGCATACATATATATATAAAGCCAAAAATTTATTGTTAGATAACTGAAATTTAAGAATCTAATCATTATTAGTACAGATCCAGTTATTACAGCAAAAGCAGGAATAATAAGACAGTTAAAATCGTTGTATGTGCACTTAGTTTCTACCCCTGTTCCTGATGTTATACTCATCTTTCCTCTGCTCTTCTGGTCCTAATGTCAGTGTTTTTATTCCGGTGGGTGGGAGTGGGGAGAGTTACAATGAGTTGTCAGCACCTGGAGTCCTTCACTGAGAGGGATATGATGCTCATGCTGATGATTTCTTCTTCTTCACTGCAGGATCCACTTGGATCTTTTTATATGTTGGCTAACATGCTTGTACATCTTGGTTCTTTCTTTGTTGGTCTGCAGGTCCATGTTAATCTCAATTTACTGTACTTGGTACCTTTTACGTACTTTAGATAGTATTTCTTTGTACTCTTTGTTACCACTAAGCTCAGTTTTGGTCACGTCCAGGCCTGCATTTCTTTAATGGACTGCTGAAGAGTTGTCTACAGCTGTGGGGCCTCCAGAGCCAGCCTGTACCCCATCTTTTGTCATCCCATGCCTGTACTCCTCCACACCACATCCTCTGTCTTCACCTCTTCAGACCTCTATTTACACGTCAGGCTTGTATTTTCTATGCTACGTTATTATGCTAGGTTTGTAAAACTATGGTAAAATCATACAAAGATAAACAAAAGTGAAACAAATTAACCGTAGAGACCTAGACAATTAAAAATACTGCTGTCACAGCTAAACCGAGTAAGACAAAGCTGCAGGCAGGTCAGGAAAACTCAGACAGAGCAGGCCTTGCAATCTTCAGTCTTGAGGCCATGCAAATGCAGTACAAAGCTTACGGCTTGCTACTAGCAATGATAATAGTGTATTACATAGCTACATGGTTGTAGGAGAACAGGTGGCACTGAACAGATTCCCTGCACTGATATTCCCTAATGTTGAGGCTGTAATCTTTTGTATTTGATTAGTTTAAGCCAACTTTCTGACAAACGACTGCACAGCTGATGACCTGATACACTCAGAACTTAAATACACAGGAAATAATGTTGTGGCGGAATGACAATGATAAAAGATGTCTCCACACAGAGCGTTCATACTTGGTGGGAAAACTGGGTGGTGTTTTCCTGTTCAGTGATGGGGAAAAGACCTCCACAGCAGGTGTGGTAGAAGTCACCTATGGCCACTCTATCACAAGGAAAAATATTAAATCAAAGCTGGAATCTCCAACTTGGGGAAGTAAAGATCAGCTTCAGTGACCAGTAATTGTCTGAAGTTTAACTTACACTGGACACTCACAGGTATCGGTACAAATGAGATGCTTATTGTTTTGATTTGGCAGCATTTTGATTTTTTAGTCTGTGTCTCATAGAGTCTGATCCTCATGATCAGCTTACTTGCTCTCAGCTCAGGACCTGTGGGGAAGAATAACAAGGTCATATGTTACCTTTGCACTTTGGGAAAAGAAAGCTGCAGAGGAAAGCAAGAAAGGGAGAGTCAGGGCTCTATAAGCTAAGATCTTGTTTATGCTGGAGCAGAGATGCCTTTATTCTGATTCTTGCTGCTAGCACAGCTGTTTTATATTACATGGGAAATGTACCTTGAGACCTTAGTTCTTATTCTTCCACCACTAATCAGTAGGCTAAGCATTACATCACAGAAAGATGCATCCTGTCTTCCTCTTATTTCTTTCCATCACCATGATACCTGCAATTTTTATCTGTTTTTTTGGCACAGCTTCAGTCAACAGGGGTAGGGGATTGTCAGTGTTTTCACAAAGGTGAATTCTATAACCTAGAGACTGAGCCTTCCCACAGAAAGTGAGAAATGTGGTTGTAAGACTTTTCCCCCAGGGCTCAAGGAGCAATGGAGCCATTTCCCCCCTTTCTAAACAAGCTCTCTACAGCAATCTCTACAGCATTATTATTTTGTAAAAGTTGATATCATTCCCAGCTGTATTTTAAACAAAATCCTGAATAAACTGCTAATTGCATTTTGTCCGGAGTTAGTATTTGTTAAGAAAGCTCTTGGAACATGTACAAGATGACACCTTTTAGAGAATTTAGCTGAAAGAAACGTAGTTACTGATCTTCAAGTAGACTTACGTGTGCTGGTCAAATTATAGCAATTTTGTTCCCAGCTATAAGTGTAGTTCTTGGCGTCTAAAGAAACTTAAACTCAAAGTAACATGATGTTTTGCAGTAATTGAGCAGTTTTTTTAAAGACTGAAGTCTCAAAGAAGGCCGAGTTTACATCATAAAGTATTTTATCCCACTATGCAAAACACCTAGTAACCTTAAAGAATGTTTTCTGTATCACATATTGATAACAGAGGCAGACTTTTACAAGCAGCCAGACAAAAGCAAAATGCCAAACTAGATGCCTCCTAGCAATTTTTATTCCCCGGTATGGGTAGAGCTACATGAAGAAAGGGAAAAGAATTAGAGTAAAACAAGCTGTCCTAGCAGAGAAAGTACAGGCTGCAGTGTATCCCTCTGCATTGCAGGTTACCCAAAGGGAAGCACACACAATTTCCTTGGGCAAAAATTCATCCACTAAGCTCTTTTTTTGAGGGGAAAGGGTAGTGGCAGTTGGTGTGGGCAGTACAGGAAAGGGCAAATGCAGACTGAACATCAGGCTAAGAAGAAACTGTGAAGGGTAGAGAATGTCTTTTAGGAAACCTGAAAACAAGCCTTTAAAAAGCGTCTTGATAAATATTAGATCACCCTGCTGAAAATCAGAAGATGTGGAGATGTGTCTATTTCTTCTGCTTCATTTATGAAGTACTCAACCAAAGCTAAAAAGATGACTGCCTTGTACTTCAGATGAGACTGTAAGACCAAGACAACAAAATGACAAACGTGTGCAACACTTGAAAACTGGGCAGCTGTATTTTACACTACACCAGTACTTGTCAGGATGAAGGAAGCATATTCGTGAGTTACACTGCACAACTGCATTGAGTGTTGGAGTTCCTTTCCATCCCTCTCAAACTCACTCCTCTCTTCTCTTTCAGCAAACTGCTAAGCGTTAAGATGAGTTAGACTGTGTTTCTGTGGGTATTATGAAGCACGATATGTACATAAGAGCAACATTTTGTTTCCTTGCTTAACTGTCACTGTTACATCCATGAGCTGAAAATAATACTTCAAGCACAGCTATTATTTATGTAATCCCACTGTATTGCTATTTCCTCAAATCAAAAATGTTGTATGTGCATGCATTCACCCATCCATTTGATTTTCACTTTATTTTACCTGAAAACCATCCAGAGAGGCTCAGTTCTTTATACAGTGAAGAAAACAAATTCTGAGTTGTGGATTTACAAGGGTATTTATAGACTTTAAGATGCAGATTTTCAATAGTATCCAGACATCTATTTTTTTGTAAATCTCAGCAAATGCATATTTGCATTTTTGGCAGATAAATACTTTTGTAAATCTGGCCCCTGATTTATATCTGAAACACATATTGTCACTTTCTACATGTACAATATTTCTGAATTTTATCCTTATATTTTGGAGTCTCACATTACTGCTTTCCCTTTGGGTTACATGTATGGAAGCAAAGAAGTAAGAATCGCTGAAGTGTCTTTGGAAGAATAGCAGGTCAGTGAATCACAGATATTAGAAGCAGAGAAAAAAGCCCTTTGGGTCATGTAGTTTGCCCTTTGCATTCTGCAGTATTACTCATACAACATACTCGCTAACCTCTTAATCTCACCTTCTTTTTATGGTTTGTAATTCTAAGTTGCTGAAGGTGGGACACGCAACTACTTTCAACTTCAATTTTAATAGGAAGAAATATGCATGGAAAAAGAGTGCAGGATTTTGCAACTTCAGCTTAGCAGTTCTCGCTATGGTGTTTTAGACATTTGGTTTTGATTAGCAATACAAAAGTTACAATGTCGTTTAAAAACATAAGGGTACTACTTGGAAGCTGTATGCCCAGACATATTTTTTGTTGGTAGAGAAATCTTATGGAGTCTCTGGATTGATTAAGACTCCTGAAAAAATAATGTATAGCACAGATATGACAAGGTGCCTGTGACATAACAAATCTCTCTCTGGCGTAAAAGGGAGTTGCCATAATTTTTTGGTAGTTCTCAGGACATCATCAGATTCTATGTTACTCCCAGTGTTGAATGACAGTAGCACTTATTTTTGGATATTCCTGTTTTCTTCATGAAGAAAGGGGAAAGATGGAGGTAAGGAGGGAGGCTAGGGATCACTAAAAACATCGATATCCAGACTTTTACTGTTTAGAATTTTTCTTTTGGTATCAGTTAAACTGTTTTTTTTTCTTAGATATAATTGTCTCTTTGAATTGCCATCCTTAGGTAGTGTGATTTACAGGCTTAAGGCCAGAAAGGCATTATGATAATCTTTTAGTCTGACCTCATGAGTAAAACAGACCATAGAATTTCATCCAGTGATTCCTTCAGTGGGGAGAATTATTCTTTCCAGCTATAGAAATTAATTCCTTTCCTTCTTTCATTCTGAAAGCCTTGAAAATATTTATAGATTGTGATCATACCCTTCCCTGCTTGAAGGCCTTTGCTTTTCAACACTATATAAAATTATGTTGTCTTGTTCGGTCTTTCATATTGTTTTATTTTCCTGTATTTCTATTATCTGTAAGAGGTCTTCAGGAAGTGCTAGATTCATCAAACTAATTAGATTGTTTTTTTCTTACTTCAGGAAAAGTATTTATTTTCCTCAGGTTAAAATATAAAAACAGATAAATAAAAATGCAGCATAAATGCTGATTTTTGTAATTTAAAAGACACAAATAACAGAATTCAAAATGGGTGAAGAGCTGATATGATTCCTCAGAAGTAATGTGTCAATGATGTGAAATTTTAAATAATAATAATTTATTCATACCCAGGAAATCTCAAAGGGGCAATGAAAAGCCATGTACAATAATTACATGACCTCCTTTTTGGAAAAAACTCAATAATCCAGGAACAGTCAAGAAAAAACAGAGGATTACAATTTTAATAAGTCTCTCATCCAATCAAGACCTTGCATATGTTTCAATTTTAATTCAACATACAGGCTAGCATATTAGGAGTTATTTTCATGTTGAGTCATGTGGATTTCCTTTCCAAATACATCCTCCAAATTTATAATAAGTATTATTCTTTATTCATATTGTTAACTGTATAGTTGCTATCCTATAAAAGTCACTTTTCTTTATTCTGCATTCTCTCCACTCACTCAATTCATCAAGTCTTCAAGTGAGAGCAGAAACTCTCTGGGACATGAACCAAGTCTTTATAGCCATAGATAGGCTATAAAGTGTCTAGCACACTCTGTATATAGATTTAAATGAAGTTTCTTGAAATGAGAAAGTTATGGCTCGTATAGCTGTTGCCAAGCCCTATTCATTTCCTGAGAGTTGAAGTTCTTTAAAAGACAGATACACAGACACAGACAAAACCCCATGTCTTTAAGGCTTGCTCCTAGTGACTGGTCTTAATTCATAAATTCAGGCAACAGAATCTTCGTCAGTTTAGGAGTTTCAATTATCTTTTTATTTGTTATAATATTTATAATATATTATAGTAGTTATAATCTAAATTAGAAATTACAATTGTTAAAATAAATCATCATGGTAGTTTATAATTGTCTCTGCAGGAGACTGTAGAAGCACAGAATTTCTGTAAGAAAATGTGTTTATTTTTTTTTGAATGCGGACATATGCCTACAAGAGCCCATAATGAGTCCTTGGAGATGGTACTAATATATGACTTAATGATGAAATGAGTAAAATTGGCTGGTTTTTCCCCCCAAAAGTTGATTGCATAAATTTGTGAAGAAATAGTTTCACAGAGTTAAAATTCAATTATCCAGAGAACTGTTGTAGTTGTTTTCTAGCTGATGCAAGACAAGATATTGTGTCGAAATGCCACCGTGGAAGCGAGCTGAAATTAGCAACCTTCCTTGATGCCCACATTGGAAAGCCATCTGAAATGTGGTTGAAATCAAAGACACATGGTGCTGAAACGCGGACCATTTTGTTGAAATATGTGATTTGAGTAGCTACTTATGCACACATTGTGCCTGGCACAAACCCATAAAAACAAGATATTCAAGCTCTTTACACATACAACTTATCTATTCTTCATGTATCTCCTTTCAACAATATACATTTTATTTCTATCACAAGTGTCCCATCCCACAAACAATATACCTCCTTTTGTTTTTCTTGTTTTTGCCTCTCTGCATACACCTCTTTCTACACTGCTAGTAATTGATAAAGATTAGGTTAGAGGAAGAGACCATAGAGCAGTCAAGTCATGTTCAGCAGGTGATCAAATGTGCACTGAAAGTCTGGAAAACTTGGGAGGGCAGAGTGAAGGTTGTGGTGTATAGCATATGTTTGTATTCATTTAATTCTTTGTTTTGAGAAGAAGAGAGCTGGTCCTCACTGGAGTTAGACAGATACAATGCAGAATTAGAAGTTGGTGGTTCTTCTGGAAGGTGACATTGCTTGTGTCTGCAATACATGCCAGCAGCAGAAGAACCATGAGTAAGACAGGGATGATATGCAGTTGGTGGTTTCCCAACAGATTCACAGAGCTGAGAGCTCTGGAGGATCCAGGGAGAAGTCTCGGAGCAGTGTTTTGAGGTTCTGCCAGCAGATGGTGATAAAGCACGAAGTAGAAGAGGGAAAAAAGCTGCCGCAGTGGATCTGGTTGAAAGAAGGCAACCATTCTTTCTTCCTCCGGACTCATTTGCTTTCATGCTCTGGGACACGTAGTGCATTTTGAGGGTGGCAGTCTGAGAACCCCATAGAGTTTAACTTCATAACAGCTGCCACTTTGAGCCTATGAAATGTCATTGCAGACTCTGCTGAAGACCTACAGTAAGAGTATTAGGAAAGATGAAAGGAGTGCTGGAGCTGGAAGGGGAACAGGGCAGTGGAAGGAACTTGGGGTTGAAAAAACCCCCAGGGAATTCAACTGTAGGGATTAGTAAAGTGTGAAATAGTTTAGGTTAAGGGAATTAGGGAAAGTGGGGAGAAGGGAGTTGATGAAAGTCTTGGTTCCTTTGCATGCAGAAGGCTGGCAAAGCTTTTGAAATTTGTCTCTTGCTGTTTGCAACATGCGTCACTTGCTTGGCAAATTATTTAGAACACTGTAAAATGTTTGCAGTGTTCTCAAATTACAGTCACAAACTCCTTTAGTTTCTTACCTTTTTGCATTCATGTACATTTCTAGTGAAAGTTTGTTAGAGCAAAAATACCCGTTTGTGCCCTTCAGTGTCTGATGAGCATTTACTACTTCTTTTGCTTATTTTGTAAATGTCTTCAGATTTGCTAACCTGACATTTTTTATGCATTTATAAATCAATTTGGAATGTATGCTTATTAGTACTGGTTTCTAAGACATTCGAGTCATATTTTGGATGTTACTTATAACTTGCAATAAGCATGCAGTTTGTGTAAGCAAACACATTTTTTCTATCAACAGAGCTAATACAGACCTAGAGCTTCAGCTAACAGTCTTCTGAAAAGCCCATAGGATTAAAAAAAAAAATAAAAAAATTAAATTGCCTTTGTGAATTTTACATTTTGGCTGACACCCAGGCTAGCTGTTTCAAAGAAACAATAAGAGGTTTAATATATTTGAGATTTATATTGTGGTAGATACAATTGCATAATTTGCTAGACATTTCTGCATAATGGTGCTATAATTCCTGTTGTTAAAATTTGCTGTTGAGTTTAGCCATCATTATAACTAAATTCTCCTGCAGACTATAACAGCAGGAAACACTGGAACAATGTATTAATCACAACAAATTAAATTAGCAGATAGTTTCCAAGATTCTGAGACAGTAAAGATAGAAAATATATAGCACAACGAGCTAGTTTAGGTTTCTGCTGATCTGAGGTTATTCCCTGCTGTGTTTGAGATCTAAGGTCAGAAGATGTGTGTGAGTAAGCAGTGCCCAGCTATCCCTTTCAGTTCTGTTCACTTGTTTTCTAGTTCCCAGCTGGATAGAGGACAAATATCTAGGGATTCTGAACTGGAAAACAGTAACCTGCTACTGAAAAGCCAAAGCTGTCTTAATATTGACTAATCTTCAGTCTGAGTTTAAAAAAGTGCCTGCAGATGAGAGTGCTCATCTCCACTGTGAACCTCATTCTTCATTTATTATCAAAAGCCCTTCGTGGCACAAGTACCAAGAGCAACTCTAGTGTAACAAAGATAATCAGACTTTTCTAATCCAGTCCAAGAAATGTGCTACTGAAGATCTTTAAAATCTGATCTTCAGCAATGGATATGCAAAGTCAGTAATAGTTTTGGCCAGAGAGTCTCACAAAATAAAGTTTAATTTCCCTTGGTAGAGTACGCCACAGTAAAAAAAAAATTCATTTTCATAATATTTTCCCTTAAATTAAATGTGAACTTAACTTTTTACAGTTTAATTCCAGCATTATGAGTCCATTCTAAATAACCTGTCTGCCTTCCTTCTTCTTTCAAGTAGCTGAAGCTAGACAATAATCAACTGCTTCCTTTCACTGCTACTGAGGGATCCCACTGATGCAAACACCCCCCAATGTATTATTAGTCCAATTTTATTTCAGCATCATTCTAATGAATTCAATAGAATTACAAAATTTTAAGCTTGGAAAGGTGAATTAGACCTGTAATTGTGTTTGCATCAGAAGATAAATTCCCTTTAATAATTTTTACTGTAATCTAAAATTCTTGTAGAGAACTCTTTGCAGAGGTAGATTACCTAGTTCTCTCAGTTTATCTGATATATGTCGGGCTCCAGCAGGTCCCATAACAAAGTAAGGTGTTAAAGAAATCACAGTGGGAGAAAGAGTGTTGCGGTTCCAGAGCTGCTGAGGTGCAGGCTTTGCGCACCACTGTAGACATTTCTTGGGAATGTAGGGCATAGTGGACATTTGACATTGGCAAGCAAGGCGAAAGGCAGTGGATAAATTGGAGGCTTCTGTTGGTTTTTGGAGAGCCTACAAGGAAGTCAGGGACTTTCTTCTAACTTTCACAACCATTTGGCGACATGAAACGTGTCACATATTCTATGCCAGACATGTCAGTGGGAGTTCAACATTTTGGATATTAAGCTAGAGTCATAAAATACAATGGGAAACTTGAGTTAATGCAGCTGTGTGTATTGGTTCCAGCAGAGTTTCTGTCTCCATAAAAAATGGAAAGATTTTTTTAAAAGAGAAGGGAATCACTTAACACTTACTGAATGTATTTAGTACCTGTGATGGTAGGTATGTATGTGAGAGACTATATGTACAGAGAAAAGATTTTTGTTTCCTCTATAAACTGGATGTAAGCTCAATTTTAACTGCATTTCTTCTTTTGTATCTTACGTATGGAAACATAGCCTCTAATCTTTGGCATGATTTTGGCAGGAAGACAACAAGTTTAGTTTATATTGGAAAATCCCTGGATACAGATGGACGATGTAGAGAGAAGGATTTGGATCAGCTTCTGAAACTAGAAAGATATTTCTTTCTTTCTTTTATAAATAAGAACAAATCATGCTATCACTATGAAGGAACAATTTGAGATTTATTAGGTTTTCAGAAAATTAAAGATATGAATTAGATAGGAGTGATATATCTCACTGTCAAATAATGGTCTGTGATAGTGAATGTGCACTGGATTTTCACAGCTGTAATTTTAAGTGATGTCTTAAAACAGTAATTGGAAATACTTTTCATGGAAGATAAAATCCTTGCCTGAAACCTGATTTCTTTGTTTGCTTTGCAATGTAATATTGGGACCTTTGGAATTTGGGACCTTTTAAAAATATTATTGCATATTAAAGGTACGTTTCCACCTAGTCAAAGAAATCACAGATGTAAGTATAATATTTAGTGTATTGTATGTTAATGTATACCATTATGTAAGTATATATAAACCCAACATTTGCTATGTACAAAAGAAGTAAAATTAAATACATGCTAAATTTCCTTTTATGTCATATTCCTCAAGTACTTTCTCAAGTAATCTTTGTAGTGAATCATTCATATCATATGACATAGTGACAAACATCCAGGACAAATCTAGAATACGTGAATGCTCCTGTAAATCTCTCCAGTCATAATTATTAATATGTATTTTTCTGCCTCTCTAAGTGGAAAGGCTTGTGGGGGAAATGAGACTGGGACTTTGGGAGAGAATCCTGTTAGATATCCTTTTCACTTGTAATAGAGCATGCTTTACATACAGCTTTTCAGACCTAGAATGAAAAGTGTTTGATTCATAGGTTTAATTTTTTTTATTAATTTAGTTTTTTTTTTTCTTAGAGAGTTCCTTCTTCAGAATTTTGGTTTTATGCAATTTAATTCTTAAAAAGCTTTGCTTTTTAAAGAGTGTGTTTTCTCTTTGCAATGTGTAATAAAATATCTAGTAACAGTTCATTGTAATTTTCTTACATTATATGTGTATAAATACATGGAATTTTCATTTTGAGGTTGAGGAGAGGATTCAAGCAGCCAAAACAGCAACATGGGAGGTAACAGCTTGTTGCGTCCCAAAGTTGAAGCGTGGATTTCTTTTGTCAGAATTAAGGCAAAACGACACCAGGGGAGTTCAGACAACAATCAACATTTATTCAACCTAGCTAACTTTGTCCAAGTACACGTGAACTTATCAATATGAACCTTGCAACATGTCATTAAGCTGCTGTTTCAAAAGGGAAGGAAGGTGTATAAAAAGAAATGGAAAAAGGAACATGAAGCTGTGTCAGAAGGAGAGCCCTCCCGTTGAGTCACGAGGTTCAGAGCAGACCCCCTTGCTTTCTGGACTCCTCGAAGAGGAGCCTAGGGCCGGCTGGATCCACTCCTAGTCTCAGACTTGGTCAACAGTTTATTTTTAAAAGGATGAGGTGTAGGGACTGTGGAAAAGAGAGAAGGGCGGCAGGGGGGGGTAAGGTTTTCAACAGTCCTGGGTCCAGCGTTGGTCCAGCCAGTGTAGAGATCTGGTTCTGGAGGGCGCACACTGAGAACTCGTTCTCCCTTCTTTTATAGTGTGTTAGTTGATGGTCTCGACATGCGCAGTTCACATTCCCGGGGTTCTCTGGAATCAGTGGGTGAGCTTTGGTGGGGGTCATTGCAGAGCTACCTCTCTTTTCCTGCTGGCATGACCGCTTAAGATAGAAGCACAGTCCCATCCTCCATGGGGCCCCCTCCTCCAGGCACATATGCTGCGCTCCTTCTCCTGGTCACCTAAGATAAGGAATTGCAGCTTTGGAGAAGCGTGGTCCCACCCTCCGTGGGGCCCTCTCCTCCGGCCACATTGTCCTGTTCACACAACTCCAGCGTTTTTACAGAGGCCGTCTTCTCCACCAAAGTTCTTTAAGGAATGTTTGAGACATTGACTGTAATTTGTCAGACCGTCACACAGCTGCCTGGATGTAAGCTTAGCACCGTTGCACTGGCACGTGAAACCATCTGATTGTGAGGAAGTGAGGCACACTTTTGCAGCCACCTGGAGCCAACTGGTTCAACCAGACAACTTTCTAGGGGCTCTTGTACTAATATGGCAGCTTGGCCATGATTAATTCTGTGTATGCAGACATCGATTTGGCTCTATTTTTTCATTAGAATATTGTAATTCTGGAATGTAGGTCTTTAAAGTAGATGGTGTAATGGATTAGCTTGGCTGAAGTAGCAGATGAAAGTCCAGGTGGCTTGAAGACAATGCTATAGATGATTTTAAACTAGCTGTCTAGCTACCTCTGTGAAGCAATCATTAGACAACTTCTGGAGATATAGAAGAAACTGTTGAAGTCATACAAACCCTTCTCAATAGGCTTCAGATTTAGAGGACTGAAGTATTCTAAATACCAAAACTTTTTGAGGAAACATAACGATTTTGGCAAAAAAACAAACTAAAGATTCTCAAATCTAATAAAAAGAGGAAATGAGTCCCACCAACCTCCCTTTTTTCTCCCTCACCCTCCCAAGATTTCTATTTACCCTAAAAAAAAAAGTGAAAAATTTACCTGGAATTCTACTTTATACCTCTTCACAGAATTTGAGAAAGCACTGAGCATTGCTTTACTACACTATAAATAAAATCCATTCTTTCTGGATATTGACGTTGATAGGAGTCAGTTCTCATGGTCCATGAAAAATAGTTGTTCCAAGACTGATTACGCTGTAAATCAAAACAAAGAAATTCTGAAACTTTGTTTGCCTTTTTTTGCCTGGAATGTTTTCCAGATAGTTCGGTTTCCAAGTTAGGTTAGGAGGACCTTGAGGATTTTTATGCCAGACACAATCTACTAGACTTACTTTAGATGAGGCCCTCCTGATAAGATAAATGGAGAAAAGTTTAATTTGCAGAGTTGAATGAATTTAAGTAGCAGGCACAGCATGAACCTTCTCATATGCTGAGTGATTTTTCTGTTTGTTAGCAGGTGACTATTTCTCAATTAGTATTTCTATCTGTACTTACTAGTTTCTTAAAATAAAGAAGATAGCCTACTCAGTGGCTAAACAAAACCAGAGGTCATGAAACTTAAAACAGTTTTTTAAAATATTCTAAGGATATTTTAAAACATGTATATTTGTACAACCATTGAAAAATTTACAGATGTCTCTTTTTATTTAACTAAACCATAACTTCAAGGTAATATTAGATCTGAACAGATGTGCATACTATTTGGAACAAACTATGCAAATATTTCAAAGCACAATCACCACAAGTTGAATCTGGCAGAGTAGAACAGATGTGTCCACCTGTTAAGAGACCAGGCTATCAGCACTGGCGATGCAAGATGTGCCTGAAGCCCATAATGGGAGCTATTTAGGAACGCATCCAGGTTAGCAGGAGGTAGCAGAGATTCTGATTACTGTATCATTCCACTTTTCCCCAAAGCGATCAATGAGTTGAATTAGGCAAACAGAATAGTACACACAGGACCACTGAAGGGGGGATGAATGTCCTACACTATGTGAAAACAGTGCAGAAATTATACCTGTTTTTCAATGATGATGAAAGAAAGAGAGAACAGGAGATTCCACAGGGGCTGCAGAATACAGTAGACTCCAACAATCTTTATTTATTCTGTTTAAATTTGACATCCTGAAAAGCAAGCAAAATTATTGATTCAACTACCATAGCAATGTTAGTAACTGATTAATTTCTCTTTGAGCCGCTTCAGTAATCTGTGAGAATAATCACCAAAAAGCATACCCAATGCACAGTGTATCATATTCCTTTTAATGTGAATTTTGTTCAGCCAGGATTGGAAATTATTTCTACTTCCATGTATTTCTTAATAAAGAACAGGAGCGTGCCATAGAAGAGATACAGATCAAAGTTAGAATTTAGGCAGTAAAATGTGGTGATTTTGTATTTTCTTGAGAAAAGAATGGTTTACACTTTTTTTTTGGTTGTTGTTGCCAAAAAATAGCTCAGTAAAGTGGATTCTAACCACTTCTGTTTTGTCAGCTCATATCTTCTGAGTACTCCTGATTACTTCATACATTTACTACTGTCTTACACTGTAGACCAATACATATGCAGAAAAATAAACTACAGATTTGTTCAACTTTTGCATTTTCAAATGAAGATCTAATTTGGTGTCATTGTTGATGATGAGGTGTGATGCAGAGAAGGCATGGGTTGATTTTCAAATGTTGTTTTAAGGATATAAATGTTAATAATGAAAAGTCCAATTTTGATTTTCTAAGTTGAAATAAATTTTATGTAGATACGAATGAGGAAGAATACATGTGCCAATGCATTATTTTTAATTTCATTGTTCTTACTATTTAAATATTTTCTTATTAAGATTGCTATCCATGATGTGTGCTGTTCATCTGCAAAAGTCCAAAATGACATATGAAATTTGAATGCTTACAGGTATCAAAATATTAATTTTATATCTGTAAACAGTGACAGGAAGTTAACTATGAATCGACCCTAACACTGGAAGTCCTCAAACTTTAGACAAGACTTGCAGACTTTTATACATTATGAGAAAAGTACTTCGAAATGCTGTGTGACTGCAGCAGACCTGGCATTGAAGGATCAGAAATACAAGTAATTCTCTGGGTTCTCAAAGTTACAGCAGTCGGTCCATACAAATCTATTGTATCTGTTGCTTCGGGACTAAAAGAGCACAGAGAGAGGTCAGACCAGGATGTGGAAGTATGCAAAGAAAAAGAAAGAAGGTGTATGACAGAAATCCTCTAAGATCATGTTTCTTTAACTGGAGCTAGAAAAAACAATCTGTTTTTCTATATAGATCTTTTCACATGGAATTCTTTGGTCAGATTTCAATATATTATTTAGCATGAGATTACAGTTTAGCACTTCTGTTTTTGATAGCTGATAAATAATGTTATTGGAGGCCTGTCTTTAACTTGTAAAATTCTGTCAGCATCACAGTGTATCCATACATTGGAATCAGTTGGCTTGAGCTGTCTTTTTATCTTATAGTTCATGCAGAATTTCCTGTTTTCTAGAAATTTTGTGTTAAATTGAAATCAGGAAAAAATTTTGAAAGTTCTTGCATTAAAATTGTATGTTTCAGTTTGTCCCATTGTGGCCACTTTTCAGCATGGTTTATAGTATACTTGGATAATCTACATACCTTCTCAGGAGGGATATGCAGATATGACCAATTATCAGCCCTATTATCTGAAGGCTGTCATAATCAAGAGTGATCTGATAAAGAAAAATTGCTTTTAATCTCAAACTTCTTTATAATTATTGCACAGTTCTTGAGTCTTACAGTAAGGAATAATCCATTTTCTTGGGAAAATAAAGTAAGGCAATATGCAACTAATATTGACAGTATATTTCCTAACCTTCCTAAGCATTTAAATTTAGATTTATAAGCAACCTTTCATCATTGGAATGTAATGGTTAAGTAGCTATAAGTTGCTACTTTGATTGGCATGACGATATGAAATTGTACAGAAATATATTTTCTAATTAAAAAATACCTTCCAGATTAAAAATTTTGTTTCATATAATGATTAATGTTTACATTACCATTGGTAAACATTCTGTAGTAGATCATTTTAAGAATGTCATTAAGGGTTCATATTGTTTTTCTGATAGTAATTGCAAACTGAAAAAAAATATAAATTTTTCAAGTTCTTTGTTTCTCTTCAGAAGAAACTTTCAGTTGTAATGATCTGGGCTGAGTGGTTCTGTGCATTTTCAGGTAATATTCAGGTGGGAGAAGCATAAGACTACCAAACGATTTTCATGTTAACCAGAATGAAACCAAAACCAAATCCCAGCATAAAAATCAATGAATTAGTCTTGATAATTTTTAGTTTCAGAACACAGTGTAAATGAGTGGATAACATACAGACCTAGAAAAGGAAAAAAAAAAGTTTTTCTTTGCCCATAGATCTTGGCTACGGTCATTTCAATCAGAACAGTTGAAAGGCTTGTAAGTCAGAACACTAAACACACTGCAGGACCGTGGCCCCCAAGTGATGCCTTTCCGCTGTTGACAAGTATGTAAACAAGCTGCTTTTAGTAATGTTTTATCTATTGTTAGAATAAATAAAGCTGTGGTTGTAAACACAGCCGAAAGACGGGACGGGTTTTAAATACTTTTGTTCCTGCTGAGCCATTACCAACACCTGCAGTTAAAATAATTATTTCAAATGTTTTTCTTTTTAAAAGAAGGAGTAGTTAGCAGTAGACCTGTCTTGTTATGGTAAATTAACATCTGCAGTTAATATGATTCCCCTTGGTTGTAAACATCCTGAATTAAAGCTTGTTATCTCCTTTAGAAGGTATGTTTTATGATTTCACCTGTTTTGTAGAGAGATAATTAAACATTTCACTGAAGTACAGGTTGGATGACTGTGATCTTATTTTAGCCGCCACAGAAATTATGGAATATTTTTACAGCAAATATTGTGAATATTTAATTAAAGCCTGTCCTGAAGTAAAGTAAGTATAACCAATGAAGATAGTAAAAATGGATTAGAGGTTCTGAGATTGAAAAGAAGACAAGAGGTGAATATAAGGTTTGGCTATCTTGTTATTGTTTGTTTTTGTTTGGTTTTTTTTTTAAAAACGGAAATCTTCTCTTAATCTTAAAAACCCAACACTAATACACATTAAAATCTAGGGTAAATAGGAAAAACAGGATTAGACAGGATAGAACTGTGCCTTATTTTGACCTAGGGTTTGTTTGTACTGTAATTAATAATGGAGCTATTCTTGGTTTATATCATCATCAAAATGGCTAAAAAGGATTAATGGTTTTCCTATGTGCACATTCTCTAAAATTTTAGGATTTGAAAGATTTATTTTAGAATGTTATAACTTCAAGATATTTCTAGATGTCCTGTCTTTGACCATGCACCGTAACGTTGTTACCTGATCAGAAAGTAACTCCCGAAACACAGAAAGTACGTTTAGAGAGGAGACATTGCTTTATTCTGTGCAGGGTACAAGGTAGAAGATTTCCACAAATCAAGCACACCTACTGAGGTTTTCAGTTCATACTTACACACTACAGTTAAAACAGCACGCCGGTCTACTACATATGTTCCACCCAACTATTGCATATTCAGTATGTTGAGCAAGCATGGCGTGTTGTTCTCTTGAGCAATCATCCCAGAGTCTTCTGCGCCTGTGTGGGGGTCTCTGGTTGTTTGGGGAAGAACACCCCTACTCCTTTTGTGGTCATGGGGCATCTGAAGACACCAGGCTCTTTGTTTCTCTTGCCAGCCCCTGGTTTCTCAATGCCAAGGAGAACGTATGTCCTTAATTAGCGAGTCTGTGACCCTTTAAGCATCCTCTGTTGTAAGCAGAATCTTAAACTAGATAAGCTTTACCTTGAGTACACATATTCTAAACAGTCCTTGAATAGCAAACATACCACACTTCTCATGGTTTAATTTTTTTCTTTAAACTATCACCGCCTTCATATTAATCAGCCTTTTGAAGGCTTGAGGCAACAACTTGACCAGACCAGAGCTGATCAAGCTCTCACTCCAGTGGTATTTTCCCACCCTCTGTCAGAATTCAGCTCTATCAGAGTAAGCTCTCAGAATAAACTCTGTTAGTTTATATATCAGAATAAGCTCTATCAGCTTAATATCTGGCGCAAATTTATTTGAAACCTTTGGTGACAGACTGGAGTGATTTACATCAGATGAAGAAGCTGTTCTATGTTGTAAATTATCTCCTAGGTTTCATGACTGCTTGCTTTGTAGATTTCATTACACAAAACCATTGGCACTAATATTAGCTTAAGACTATGTTCCACTGTATCCTGCTGCTCATTCCTGTTCCCATAGTGTGGAGTATCATGTCTGTCTTTGTGACTGTACAGATATTTGTTGGTCAGGGTGTGAACAAAAGAACTGATATGATGTAAAACCAACAAACATGGGCGAGAATATCTTCAGTGGCACTGCTTCCGAAGCCTTGCATCATTTGTACCTGTTTATCCTGCTTTTGTAAAACAGTCAAACCTACAAGTACTTTGTGGAATAAGTAAAATTTTTAGAATCAGTTTCCCCTTTAAATATTTGAATTTATCTCTGGATAATTAAGTCTGTTAATATTCTTACGATTAGGCTTTTTTATTTATTTTCTGCAGATACTCCAGTGGCTAAGAGCCCACCACAAAGTCAAAAGCAGTCACCTAAAAATTTTGGGGACTATTGGCACAGAAAGATCTTTTCCTCTAATTAAATGCCTAAAACTTCTGTTTTGAAAGGAAGAAAGTGCAAGAATTGCTTTAGTTAAATTAATATCTGTGTGTTTTTCTCCTCTGTGAACTTGATTTAGAAAAAGCCTCCAGCAGAGTTTAGGCAACATTAAAAGAAATGAAACAGAGAAGCACATTTGTAAGTAATGCTGTATCCTTTTTTTTTTTTTTTTTTTCCCCTGCCAGTGATATTTCTGGTAATAGGGAGAATTTGGAAGGAGTATCTATCTGGGCAAGTTTCTTTTCAAAGCATGGAGCATTTCACTGATCTTAGCATCATACATTTCCTGACCACTGCATTCTGAGCTGCCATTCTCTCTTATTTAATCCTTCTTTCTATTCTTACATCCTTTTAACTGGATTGTTCAAGCTAGTCTTACCTTTGCAGAAGTTTTTAGTTTTCTTTAAGACCAGAGTAGTACTGTACACTTGCTCCCAGAGAGTGCTTGTGAGTGATGCCACACAAATCCCTTCCTCAGAGATTGAGGGCATCACCCCTATTATAAACCAGCTACTGTCGGGGAGCAAGGTTAGCTTCTATCACCTGTGGCTGGGTCTCCCACATCACAGCCTGAATACAGCATTGTCAAGACTTGGGCCAGATCTCTGCTTTTCATGTTTAATTTTTCTCTCTCTTTTTCCCCTCAGTGAATTCTAACCTGTGGTTCTTTGAATGCTAGGTGCCACAGAGCTGCCACTACAGGCACCCAGGCTCTTCCAGTGTCGGCTACAGGAAGGGTCAATATTTTCTTTTAAAAGAAAAAGCACTCTGATGACAATAATTAGGTAGACTGTACTTCAGGGTTAAAGGAAAACAATTCTTAAACCACAGCTCTAATTTAAGGGCTGAAGCTGGCATTATTTTTCACAGTTCATTTGAAAACTGACCGGAGAATAGTGAAGGCAATTATTAAAAGGAAGCAGTTAAAAGTTGAAGCCACAAGGACTTACGTCGCCTCTACTGTGAAATAAAGCATTTCTTTCTGATTTTAAGAAATGTTTCAGCCAATTGTCAGCCTGAGAATGTACTGATTTTTGAAGGGCATTTCTGATGCCTTTTATCAAAGGTGACAGACATCGAATGCTTTCTCCAGTTTGTGTAATAAAGCTGTGCTCTCTTTAGCTCACCTGTGATTTAACTGATGTGTGAAAGAACTTTAACTCCTATTGCCCCTTATAAGCACTTACTAAAAAATTAAAAAAAAAAAGAACATGTTGTATTAAAACATGTATACTTTGTTACTCACTTGGAAAGGACTGTATTTTTTTTGGAGATTCAATTTAGAATAAAAATACATGCCAAATTTACAGTATTTTTAAAAACCAACAAAAGTTGTCATGAATAGCCAATATTTTTCATCAGTTGAGTCTTTATTTGTGGATTACTTTGAGGTATATCCTAAGATTACCCAAATTGGTGTAGTTTTGTAGGCTTTGTAATGAGTAAACCCACACTCCATATTTATACTAACACAGCTGAATACAGTGTATCCAAAATTTCAGAATAAGGGCAGAATGAGACGGAAACCAACTGAATAATCTATGGGGACACATGTGCCTTGCTTTACTGAATTTTTTTAACAGGAAATAGTCTTGTTTAATTTGAATTTAAACTTGTTAATGATCTTGCAGAAATCTCAGTTGAGGAAATTGAGAGAATTGATTGCTTCCAAGACAGCTGAGCAAAACCTAGGGATTCTGATAATATTGAGTGATTTGAAAACATTATCAATTCTTCTTAGATATAGTAAGATTTTTTATCAGTGTTATCAAGGAAGTGATCACTGTGAAAGATTTACCTTGAACTTTTTGTGCTGTTACAAAACAATGACATCTGTTTAACGTCAAGTACAGAAACTTGTTTTCCTGCTTCATGAACGCTACAAAATATTTTCTAAAGCCTTGGCAAAGAGACAGAAAAATGTGATTACACATAATCCAACTGTATCTTAATCCCCAGCAGACTCAACTTTTATAGCATTGTTTTAATGAGATATTATTAGCAGCTTCAGAACTGTTTAATTAGAATGTTGGCACGATCCTTAGATTAAATAAAGATTTTTGAACAAAACAATGATGTTTATTTTCTATTTTATAATATTTTATATTAATAAACAGCCTTAAATCATGGCTTTGGATAAAGTGTTAGAATGTCTTTAATATTATATATATTAGGTATCTTTTTATGAAGAACAGCTGCATGTAATTTTTTCCTTAAGATATACATTTGTTAAGAATATTTAAGTGTGTGACTGGTATGTGTGTGTTTATGTATGACTGAGAGCAGTTGAATCAGAGGCTACTTTCTAAGATCCATCCTTTTTAATGAGAGTATAAAGTGTGTTTACTTGTGGATAATTCTTGATGTACTTTTAAAATGTGATTCAAGGTTGGGAATATATCTGATAAAATTTTACTGATATCTTACAAACCAGACAACTCTGCTAAATGCGCCCAGACTATCTCAACAACGAGACGATGGTGGTTGTGTATTATTCTGTCATTGATTACTAAAAGTACACTAATTTTTCCACTTGTTAGTCTAAATTTTAAAGAGAAGTGAAAGTCCCTGTCCTGACTAACTAAAATTCATTCTTTATTTGGCACTGTATTAAAAAGGCTACAGTTAAGTCTCTTTGTGTTATCAGGAAGTCAATTATTTTTTCATAGTTTTGTACCTTATCTGCTTACTGTAATGTACACATGCCATCCTGGCTGATAGCCCCGGAATTCACCACTACATTTATTATTACGGTTTCTTATAGACCTGTATGCATTCTATCCTTTGCCCTTAATAAACCTGCTGCATGTAGAGATTTCTGCAAAAAGGCTCAATATGGCAATACATGGCTGCCATACTTAAATTAGCATCTGCCTTGAACTTACCGACCTGCAGTCTTATGGCTCATACTGCACAGTTTCATGTAAACTTTGTAGATGTCAAGAACAGCCTGCAGGAAAAGTTTTGTACCCTGTTTTGTAATGCTTTTTTCTGGTAGCAAATATTGAAGTAAAGACAGGAAACACTATGAATTTTAATTTCCTTCTGGTTCTAGTTCTTTTCTGTTCAGACATATGGAGGAGGTTATTGAATTTCTGATTCTGCAAATTTCTCTTGTCATCACTTGAAAATGTTGTTAGTAATGGTAAAGCCCTGTTAGTTGCAGGACATTCTGCCCAGATCTTTACCTGAGCAGGATTCAATTGATTGCATGCACTTCCCAAATATTCTTGCAAGCTCACTTCATAAATTTTTAGAGCAGTGAGATTCTACTAGCTCCCATGAGGCAGTGCTCCACAGCAGAGCAGTTGCAGAACTCTTTTTTTCCTGGCCTATTCCATGGCTTGTTCACATTGTATATTGTGTCTGCACCAGAACTGAGGGTTTAACCTGTCTGAATTTAAGCTGAAAGTCAAAATCCTAGATCCCTTCCTTATTGTCTACAGAGTAGAAAATCGTCTGTTTCCTCAGGGAAGCAGAAATGGGTAAAACTCTTTTCTACCTTTTGATCTCAAGACTGCAGGAAGCACGTAGGGATATAGTGCAGGTGGGAGCCCATACTGTGACAAGCGTTCTGTTCCCAGTATTTCAAGATCCCAGATCGATCAAAATGGGATTTTCCTTGGAGATGTAAAATTGACCAAGGACTAGTCAGGGGTTTTACCTTCTATCTAGCATTGGCCAATGGAAAGGAGACCTCTGAAAAATCTGTCAGATAAGTTTTTTGCGACTTATGGGCAATATTCATTTAAACAGTGAATATAGTGGTTCCCAGTGGTTTAGGAAGGCCAAGGATTAGCTCTCAAAGTTATGAGAGCAGATGAAGGAGCTTGGACCATGGTGAAGAACTAGCCTGCAGCTGGAAAGATTTGCATACACTGGGGTTTTGTTGATCTAGATATCTGATTCGGACATTCAGATATACAGGATGCACAAAATACTCTTACGCTCTTGTAACAAATCCATTTTCTGTAGGAAAAATTTTAAAAGGGTAACAAGTATCCTTGTAGTCCAGTTAATAGAGAACTGACATCCCTACTATCAGAGCATTAGCTCTGTATTAAGCGAACAGCACAGGCATCAGCAGTCCTGCGGCTGTCGGAGTTGCTTAGGCTTGTTTGGAGTTTTGGTCTAGCTTGCCTAGTTGTAACAATAATTGTTTAATAACCAGGTGGCTGTCATCTAGTTTGTTTCAGTTCTACTTACCTTTGTCTAACCGTGTAGAATAATTCCTATCATTAATAATTTCGGTGCTAGTAGGCATAACAAGTAATTGTTCTCCGTGAGTTATTTCTGCAGTGTAATGATGATGTAGTGTCAAGGACTACAGGCTTGGACTGACAGCAGAGACCTTGTTAGGGGTGGACATAGGCTGATAAACAGAAGCTCCATGAATATCCACCAGTGGTCAGTTACTGAAAGAAAGACAAACTTAGAAACCAAACAAAGCCATTTTTGGGGTAACAAAAACGATGAATAATAATTGTCTAACATGTACAATGCACCATATAAGGCAAAGTAGGCTGTTACATGAAGTTATAGACCAGTAAAAAAAGAGCAAGGTCTAAAATACATTAAAACCCCTTAGAAATATGTGCCCAGGTGGACACAGGAGTGAGGAGGAAGGGAAAACTGTTAATAGCAACATCCTGTGCCTCTGTCATTAACATCACACTACTCCTGCTGAAGACCTCAGGGTTCTCCAAACCTTTTCCCACCTGACCAAATCTGTTGACCTTAAGACCAAAGGAGCACTGGAAGGATGAGGATAACACCAGAAAAAAGAGGTATAAAATGAGAGATTTTGCTGGATAACAACTTTTAACTGTAGTACCGTTAATAAGTTTGTTTTGTACTTAAAGTGTGTTCCTATCTCTATAACTGGACTAACGGTAATAGTTGTTTGTTGCATTTTGGTTATGCTTTAAGAAATTTTTAATATGGTAAATTATTTGCTTGACTTTTTATGCATAACAGGATGTTGAGTTTAACAAGACTTCAGAAAATTGAATTCTTTTGCACCTATATTTGAGAGATGCAAAATGCTAATGCAAAGCACTTTTTACATAGGCTTGGGCCCCACAAAATAAATTATTTTATCCTTTTGCTGAGGAAGAATGATGACTGTGTATCAGCACTATCCTGTTAAGTTTCTTTCTGCCTAGTTTCCTAAACTTGTACTTACAAACTTGATTTCCAAATTTAATTAATGTTAGCATACTCTTTAATAGGTATATTTAAATTCTTTGGCTTTTGGAGTTAGTGGTGTGGTGAGCAAACATAAAGAAATTTTGAAGTCTTGCTAAATTGATTCTTCTTTAGATGTTTTCTCTGTTATCCTGCCAACTTTTGTGAATAGTAACTGATTATCTCTTGCTGTTACAACAGCAATCGCTTTTTTATTTACATCCCTGCCTCTTCCAAACAGCAATTAATTAAGCTTAGATACAGGCATAAGCCAATCCTAGGACGCTAGCATGGATAAACAAACTGTAAAATGGCATCTGTCTTTCTGCATATTTCTGACTAAATATGTGCAGAAACACAAAACAGGAGGGGTTATCAAGCTGCCAAGGTCTCAAATTTGTTACATTTTATTAATTTGAAGGGAGGAAATGTAAGTTGTTTATGATACCACATGATGTGACATCCCCAGGTTTCATGAGCATTTGAGAATATTATGAAAAGAAGACCTGTGAATTCTGGGTATGGAGAACACCAACATTTTATGTTTACAGAAATCTATGAGCTATGATTCCATATCAAAATAAAAATTGCTGTGCCACGGTTAGAGTCAATAAACATATTCACACTAATTACTCCAGCACTAAACCTAGGTAGAGAAATACATTTCTTTAAAATTATGCAAGTAATAGCTAGAGATCTGCATAGGAAATGGAAAAGTATCTAGGAAAATAAAAATATGTTTTAAGATTTTAATAAATGAACTGATTCAGTTTTGATAATGGTTTTGTTTAGAAATTGACACAACTTTTTAGAAAATATTGAACAGAGAAATAAGGAAAAATGTTACTTTTGAAAATGAACTAGAAAAATTTTTTAAAAAAAGAATCAAAAATTTCCCTTAGGAAATTTAGAAACAAAAAGCTGTTTTCAGTGTCTTGACAAGTGGAAAATCCGCTGCTGTTGGTTATGTTAATGGTGAATCATGTTTACCGTTGAAATAAAAAGGCTCACTTCTAGCTTGAATTTATCTGAACTTATCTTTCTGACACGAGACATTTGTGTGTCTATACACTACACTATTTTTTTTTTAACTAAGAAGGACTCTTAAGCATCTGTTTGATAAGAGAACAAACTGTCTTTTGCTGTAAAGTTTGCAAAACCGTCACATATACTTTTCAGTCTCTTCTGAATTCTTCCCAGCTTTTCAATATTTTTAAAATCATGACAGACAGGATACAATATTCCAATATCTATCTCACGAGCTCCATACATGAGAGTAAAGTCCCATCTATCTGCCTACTAACTAGTTTCTTATTTATTTACCAGTGACTTGCGCTATGCCCCTGCAACATCATAATTCAAGGTCACACTTAGTTTTTCAGCACAAATTCCAAATCCTGGAACTGCTTAATCAGGATGGAGTTCCTCCAATCCTACCTGTATAGGTGCAATTTCAGTACTTTGTAAGGAGGCTTTTGACCTTGACATGGCCTTTAGTGTATAATTACATTTACCATGTATCTGAATAGTTTTCTAATTCAGTCTCCAGTTTTCACATGCAGTTCATTTAAGAAGTCAATTTTTTGTGTCTTAGGATATATTAATTAATGTCTTATTCCAGGATTGTGTGAGGCGATTAGGAAATATGAGGCAGAGGAGATGTCCTTTGTGACCTTGGCTAGCTCATTAGTTATTATTCTTCTTCAAGCCTTTATAAGGTGTTTTGGGTTTGCGTGGCAGGGTTTTGGTAGCGGGGGATGGGCCGCAGGGCTGGCTCCTGTGAGAACCTGCTAGAAGCTTCCCCGGCTCCAAGTCGGAGCGGCCTCTGGCCCAGGCCGAGCCCGTCAGTGACGGTGGGGGCACCTCTGGGACAATAGATTTAAGAAAGGAACGGGTAGTGCGTAGGGGGATTGGAATGTGAGGGGAATCCCTCTGCGGGTACCGAGGTCAGTGAGGAAGGAGGGGAGGAGGAGCGGGGCAGGAGGGGATGCCCCCGCAGCCTGTGGGGAGACGGCAGGCTGTCCGCCCCCAGCCATGGAGGGGAGTGGGGGAGCAGATGCCCACCCACAGCCCAGGGAGAGAGGACCACACGCTGGAGCGGGGGGACGCCCCCCACGATGGCCGGGACTCCATGGGAAAGCCCGCGCTGGAGCAGTCTGTGACTGAAGGACTGCAGGCCACCAAAAGGACCCATGCCTGAGAAGTTGGTGAAGGACTGTCTCCTGTGGGAGGGACCCCACACTGGAGCAGGGGTCGAGTGCGGAGTCCTCCTCCCCCTGAGGAGAAGGGAGCGGCAAAGACCCGGTGTGGTGAGGGGACCCCAGCCCCCCTTCCCTGTCCCCCTGTGCTGCTGAGGGGGAGTGGTAGGGAAAACCGGGAGTGGAGTTGAGCCGGGAAGGAAGGAAGGTGGCGGGACGGTGTTTTAAGATTTGGGTTTTACTTCTCATTATCCTTGTTTTGATTTGATTGGTAGGAAATTCAATTGATTTTGTTGTTTCCCCAACTTGAGTCTGTCTTTTGCCCATGCCCGTAATTGGTGAGTGATCCCTCCCAGTCCTTGTCTCGACCCACGAGCGTTTCTTTATATTTTCTCCTCCCCATACCACCCAGGCCAGGGGGGGACAAGTGAGCGAGCCAGCGGCTTCCTGGCACTTTGTTGCCAGCTGGGCTTAAACCACGACATGAGGTTTGGTAGTTAGTTTTGGATTTTGCCATACTCCAAAATTTCATTTTAACGCACATCTTACTGGAGCCGCATAATTTTGTCGTTTCACATTTTAGAACTATCCTATGTTTGTTCATTTTCTCTGACTCTCTGTAGCCCAGTCTTCCAAAAACATGCATCTAGGCTAAATTTTTTTCATATTGTGAGTTGTTCCTTTAATATGCTTGCACTCTGCTGACTTTACACAGCAGTAGATTTGGCTAAACAAGAGTATAACTGAGGATGCATAGAGAAGAATTTTCTTAAGCATTCCAATGTCTTCATTTTATTTACTTTTTCTGCTAACAGTGGATTTATAAAAAGAGGCTGGTATCTCGTGAACTTAAGAGCCTTCATTAATTTTACTTTTCTTGTACAGAAACAATGTAATAACTCAGCAGAGCTGAGGGACCGAAAGGGATTATAGTTCTGAACCCATTGCCTTTGCAATTAAACTTCTTGAATTACATAGTTTTCAGTTCTGTTAAAATTTAAAAGATTATGACAAACTGCCTGAAGCGTGATGACTGGCCTAGCATTGCAATTCACAAAGAACCCCCTTAAATGTAGGTTTGGAGAATAAAAATATTTTCTTCACGGTACAGTACTAGTGCATCAATACTTTCAAATGACATATCAGCTATTCGTGGTGCCTACAACAGAAGTGAAGAAAATTGTATATAAACGTCACAATGGAGGTTCTGTAAACTGTACAGGGGCAATATTTTGAAGCTATACTCTCAACACAACAGTTTAGGTAATATCCATTAAGGAACTTTTGTTTTCTAGTGATCTGGGTATAAGTGATGAAGAGCCATGACCAGCATGAGTTCCAGCTTGGGGACCTGCCCCCTGGGTGAGTCTCCTAATATCCATACTACACCATCTAAATCACACTCTTCTGGCTGTTATGAATAAATATTCATTTATTCCAATGAATATTTAAGCAGTTACATTGAACAACTGTATATGGAGAACATTTAACTAAAATCACCTTGGCAGAATCACTTCCTCTAAATTAGAGAAGACATTTTAGTTCAGGTATCAAACATAACATACATGTCTTATAGTACACCTTAAAGTAAGAAAAGTGCGATACTGTTTTGCATCTCAGGTTTTATGAACCTATAGTTCTTTATTTATATTTAACATCGCAACAAAGTAAACTTTTAAAATTGGAAAATGATAAACCTAAATCATTAAATAATTGATTTTTACCTGGCTGCCAAATTAAAAAAATTGGTTCTCTGCACAGTATGATTCCACACTATGTCCATTGTGTTCGTGCACAGCCTACGTCATCCATGGTTGCTTGTGTAAGGAGGATAGTAGTAATTAGCCACTTCACCATTCAGAAGGCTGAGGAAGTTGCCGTAACAGTCTATGAGTGTTAATTTGAACACTGGTTGGTGCAAAAACCTCAAAGCACAAACATTATTGACCCTCGATGTGGATTTATTTTACATTACTGACTCTGAGGATCGTTCACTGATTAGAAGTTGATGTGGGATTATAAATGGGATTAATATATCTCACAATTTAAGATAAAATTACTAATCAAAGTAGTTGCTTATACTTTTGTCCTTTAGTAAGGATGTTAAATCTACGCTTGTTAGTGTTTCAGTATTCTTGTTAAAATGAAATTCATGAGGTTTTCATAATGAATGGAAGACCTTTTCTAATTTTAAATATCAAATTTTAAATATCAGTATTCTGCTTAATAAGAGTTACCATCAGCATTTCCTTGCTTGTTCAGAACAGACAGGAAGACACCAGCTGTTCCGGGAAAACACTGCTCAGTTCATACAGTTTAAATTGAATCGTAATCAAAGTGGTTTATTGATTTATCAATGACATGTAATTAACCAGCAACCAGTGAACTGTATATTCAGGTTCGATATCAGCAATACAGCAGATAAATGAAAATATGAGGTACTTGCAAGCTATTAATAAACATTACAAATACCTAAGCGAGCTTGTAAACTAATGCAAAAAAGTTCTAATCCTGCTTCACTCCATAGGCAGGGTGGGCTACCAGCACCCCCATCCTCGGGACTGTGTGCCTTCCCTGGCTTGCACACCCCGGCTCTCGGAGAGGTGGGTGCTCCTGCTCTCTGTTCCTCACCGCCCCCCCCCCCCCCCCAGGCACACCTGGGCATGGGTCCCTGTGTGCTGCCTCTGCTCTGTCACTCACCTCGCTGGGTGCTGGCTGCTGCCAGTGTCCCACGAGGATGCAGCTCGACCTGGCTTTGCCCTGGCTCTGTGGGGAGACTGTGAGTGGTGCTGCATCACTCTTCCAGTTTCCTCTCCAACGTCTCTTCCCACTGTTACCAGTTTTCATACTTCATGCTGCTTTTGAAGCTGACTCCTCCTTCGTTTCAGAAGTCTCCTTGAAGTTCTCCAGTTACGGTTTAATCCAGCTGATGGTTCTTTAGCTTGATCAGTACTGGAGAAGTGACACCTCCAATGGGGTGCTCCATTTGTGTACTCTGCTTCTGCCCTAACAGCTTGTCTTATCTGGGCTGTACAAGCTCAGTCTGGACTGAGCTATAAGTGCTCCCATGATCAACTAATGTATCAAATCAAGACAAAATACTTGTGCATGTAGAACAAGGATAAACTGTCACCATTGGAGCAACGTGGCAGAATCAATTTATCTGTTTTAGTGAGCATTAACTGAGAGGCCATCAAGTATGAAAGCAGTGATGTGCAAATTAAAAAAGATTATTACCTGCAAAAGAATGGTCAGGATCAAGAAATCTCCTAAAATTCTCGCTGATCAAAACAAATGTGATTTGACAGAGTCACTTATCATATGCTTGAAGTGATTATGGTTCCTATTGATTATAATGAAAGAAAAATGGAAGATTTACTATAGTATTTGTGTGAGAAATTGTCTTGAACTTATGAAGCGGAAACAAGCTTTGTCATTGCGTAAACAGTGAGTAACCACTCTAGTCTGTCATCTTTCTTTCTCTGCATTCCCAGTCTTTAATATTTTCAAGCAATTGTTCTAATACAGAACTGGTCTTTTTAAAGCAATCAAGATTTTTGTGTAGCTCTCTTTCTTGTCAGGGAAATACCTTGTTAATGAAGTAGAAGACAATAAGAAAAGATCAGTAGGAGAGCTTATGTTTGAATACGGTTTTTAAGGAAAAAAGCCAAATTTTCATTCTTCATTATACTGGCAGAACTAGAACTGGACTACAGTTTTTGACAAAACATACTGACATTAGAAAAGTTTAGTTTGTGGATTTCTTTCTACATGTGTACATTCCAGTTTCTATAAAAGTCTTGGTGGAATTGGAATCTCATGCCAAAGACGAAATTTCTTGTAAAAATATTTAAGCCATACCCATGTTAGTGTTGCCTGTTGGTCAGATAAGTGTCAAACCCAAGACCTTATTCTGCTTTATTCAATGCAATGACCATCATACACTGTCCACAGCTGTCCAGTTTTATTGGCTATGTGTAAACATTCCATAGACATTGTGTTTACTTTGTAGTGGTTTAGTGCTGCAGAGACTGGAGGAAAACAAATCAAGCCAACCTTTGGAAGGATCAGATACAGCCAGCTTGGGGGGAGTGGGAAGGAGGGCAGGTTTGTGGCCAGTAACCTCCTCCCTACCACTTGGCACTGCTTGTGCTCTGCACTGCTCGTGGAGGGATTGCTTCCATGTTACATCCACTTAGCCCTTGTGAAAACTGCAGCTGACTGTATGTCTGCATACGCATCTCAGGAAATTAAGTACTAATAGCTGAGATGAACCTGGTGCCGCTTCTTTCTATATGCAGGGTCCGGGATTGTTTATTACGTTGTTGTTTATAAGAATTAAAATTAGAAGCAGCATTACCAATGAATAAAAATAACAGGTCCTTTCAACTGCTTTGGAGGTATACTTCTGGAAACAAGGCTTTACATGAATAATTGAGATACTGATTTAATAACAGTAATGTGTTGAAAAGCAGAGGAATTTGGGAAAAGGGGAAAAATGTTTTCTAAATGTCACTTCTTTGAAACATGAAAAACTAGATATAACTATAATAATAGTTATTAGAAGAATTAGAAAATGGTAGGAGTATGCTTTTCTTAACCCACAAAACTTTTTTTTTTTTTTTGTAAAGAGAAAACCTCTTATTTTTGAAGGAATAATTAGTATTTCTTATTTTCAAAAGGTTACTTGATTCAAATAAGAATCTGCATTCTGCTGATGTAGATAAGTCAGAACAACACAGCTACATGTTTGAAATTTTGTTTTAGTTTGAAGGGAACTATTTCATCATTCCTGAGAGGGAGAAAGTTGCTATTTTGTTTCTTATGTAACTTTATTTAAATATATACAGATATTATCCTTTTGAGTTTTCCTAACTTTATGATCAAGAAAGCTTTGCTTTGCATAGGAGGTGATTTGAATCCCCTTTGCTCTCATTACTTTCAATCCTTACTTTTTTGTCTATATTTTAAATAATGCCAATACAATGGGTTATTCCTAAATGTGGTGGGTTGGCCTTGGCTAACAAACTCCCACACAGCTTCTCACTCACTTGCCCCATTTGAAGCCGACTGTGAGTGGCACAGGACAGCCCCTGACATCCTCCCACAGAGACCACCCCTGCAGCCTCTGTGCTACCAAACCTTAACAACCTACACCAAATATCTTCTAAAGTTATGAGCAAATTTTATACCTGATTCTGCACAATACCTATTGATACACAGGAAGAATAGTCAAGTACTCTGGATAAACATGTTAAATAAGATGTTTCTGATAAATCAGTGCAAATGCAGAAACAGATTACTGCCAGACATAATTCTTTGTGCCAAACTTCACACCGCGTATTTTGCTTGTAGATTTTGTGTATTTTCATGCAGGGCAATAGCTGGAACAAATTTCAAGGCAGCAGAAACTGCAGGCTAGGCTAGTCTATTATTGTGCCTTATTCCAAGAAAATTAGCAAAATCCAACACTATCCTTTATCTCTTAAGTTCAGGCATCATTAATTATCCTTTTTATCAGTGACACTGACAAGTAAATCTCAGGCTAGACTTTAGTACGCACTTGAAAGAGTCCTGATTATGTTCCTACCTGTGTATTCTCTTCCCTCTTTCACACTTACTAAATCAGGGTACGTTTGGCTATTCCTTTACATTGGTGGTAATGAAATTTACAGGGTGACTGCGTACTTTTTCCATTTTAGTAGGCTGGCATGTTAGAAGATGACAGAAAAGATACAAAGCATGTACATACCAAGTCATGTTTTCAGAGCAGTGAAAATGGAACGTACGTGATGCTATAAACAAACTGTCTGCTCTGGCTCCTAACTTTTGGAGGGAGATTCTTCAAAAGTACAAATTGACTTTCAGGCAGGGTATAAGTTTCCAGTTTCCAGTGTTATCTCAGAAATGTTCCTTCTAAAAGATTACTTGAGCTAGTTCAAAGTCTGCAAATAAACAGCAGGAACAAAACTAGGTATCTTTCTCTCTCGCTCATAAAAGTGAAATAAAGGCTGGGCTGTGCTTTCAGCCAGTGGGAGCAACTGTATTTCAGGGAGTTAATGAAAGGCTCAGAAGAGGGGGAAGGAAAGCGAGGCCTGGGCATAACTGCCTTCTCGTATTGGATAATTGCTTTGGTACTAAGCTACAGTCTGGCTTCTCCCACGCTCAGAGGCTTTAGAACCCTGTCTGCCAGGGCACGGGCTGTCTCCCTTAAAACCTGTCCTGTCTCAGACTGTGACCCATGCTGCGTCCCCTCTTCCACAGGGGTTGAAATGGTAGAGATGTGACAAGGTAACTGGCCATTGTCACCTCACTGAGAAATCACAGTGAAGGTCACACGTCTGCAGTCTTCTCTGTGATATAGCTGATGTCAACACATCTTCTCACCACTGGTTTATCTCATTTAAAACTGCAGTGCCTGGCCTCCCTGAGGACTTGCAGCAAAGTAGCTAATGCATGTATTATCGTATAATCTCACTTTTTTTTTTTTTTTTTTTTTTTTTTTTTTTTTTTTGAGAGCAGAGACAAAACTTGGAAAGTATCTGTTTAAGAAAGTAGAAGACATTTGAACTTCTGTCCTTTCTGGGAGTTTTTCTAAAGTAGAGGATCGTTCATTTTCTAGCAAGTGTTAAGAATCCCATGGTAAAGGCTGCCTGGAAGTTACTTTTCAGCTAGTGGGCAAGCTCTCTCTTGCAGTGATTCTGGGTCTGTAATGAGAAATTATTCTAGCAGTATAGCTTGCTGTTTCTGTTACGAAAATATTTTCAGGCAAGAATCTTTTTTTCTGCAGAATGAAATCTGTTCTTGCTGTTTTATGCTCAACTGAAATAAAAAACTACTAAGATACATCCCAATTGTTAGCTGAGGAAAAAATTATATCATCATTCTTTCAAACTTAGGCGAGGGACAAAAATTTTAAATTGTGAATTTAAGCAGAATTGTTTCCAAACAGGTTTTTTTAGTGCCCTATGAAGCATGTTCTAATCTTCTGTGCTGGTCATAGAGGGATATGCCAATAGGCTAATATTCACCAGGAACCAATAATAGAAAAAGATTCAAGTCATGTGCATATTTATTAATTCCTGTTGACTTAACAAAACTGACAGTCATGTCACATTTTATCATGACATACATGAAACAAAGTACAACATCATAAAACCTAGTTCAAAGCAATATGTCATGTACAGCAACAAATGTAAGGAGACATTTTTTGGCTTTGAATGGAGGGTAAAAGGCACCACTATCTCCAAATTTTCTTCTGTAAGAAATGCCTTACTCCCAACATTTGAATCATATTGAAAGTTGTATGACTTGCTGCTGCTATATTTTACCTTTTTACTTATTCTGTGTGTTTCTCTGTATTAAGTTGTTTAACTTTCTGATATAATACAATTTAGTCTAAACTTATGAATCTTTACTCACAGCCATAAGGGACACCTTTCGCGTTAGTACAGCTCAATACCACAAAAATGTGCTTTGTTAGAGGGATGTTTTCAAAGGAATAGGTGAATGTTAGGTAACTAGTTTACTCTGATTCCTAGAGGGAATTATAAGCCTCATTGCACATTTATAGGTTGGTATTTTTTAAAAAAATAATTAGTTATATCCCCAAACGAGAAATTTAAACTTTTTAAGTCTTTCATTTCTATTCAGAAAAGCACATAAGCAAGTACTTCAAGGATGTGCTTATGTCTCATTTGCTTCACTGTTGGTTGAGACTCTGCTTAATCTGCCTGCTGAAAAGATGACGACTTTATGAACTGTTTTTGTACTAATACTACAAACATGCAGGTGACTATGTTAGATAAATGGCACAATATGGTGTCTTAAAGTTACATTCCTATCAATTATGGTAGGTTGTGGCCATATAGATCCTTGGGATTAGCACTACTATACACAGTTCAGCAGAATTACAGCCAGTTTATGAGGATTAGTTTTTTATCAATGATGTGCCTTTCCCCCTTCCAGGTACTGCAGTATGTCCGATGAAAGTACGTACCTATTTTGAAGGGTACCTTTGGACTGTGTTCAATTCCATAATTCTAGGCTAAAGGAAATTTTTCTTTTCTTAAGAAGACAATAATGGTTGAGAAAACAGATCTTGCAAATCTTTACTTTTCAATAATATCCAAGTATTTTTTCAGCATAAATATTCCAGGTACTATTCTCTCAATTGACTTAAACAGAAGGTGAAATTTGGCAGATGATAGCTAGTTCTAATGTTTAAATATTTGCTTAAAATGCAGACTTGCTCTTCAATTCTGTGATGCTCTTATACTGGCTGTATATCCTGGGAGTGTTCCTCTCATTGTTTCACTCTGTGCTGTGAAACAACAACCCCCGTAACTTCAAAAACCACATGAGAACTGTATTCCTCTGTTGGAAGTAATGCCTTTTTTTCTCCAAAATGGCTGCCCAGTCTGTTGTGAGTATTTGAAAGCATTTCTGGTTGAAGGTTATTATTCAGTATTTCTAGGTCATGGTTTCCTATAATGAAAATGGAGTGGAGGAGGCCTTGAGACTATTTCCAGAAAAAAATTGCCTTCAAGCAACGTCTACCAAATGTTGAACATTTGTTCTATACGTAATTAGTAGGAGGGAGGGGGAAAACGAAAGCAACATTTTTGAGTGTGGATTACTTACCGAAATCCTCTTTCCTAATACCAGAGTCTTGTGGTAGCTCTTTTTTCCATTACCCCACAGCTATTCATTAGCTGATGTGCCAATGTCTGTCACAATTTCTCCTGTGGGACAATGGTGTCTTAATATTTTAGCAACAGCACACCAATGTAATTATCTGTAAATAATTTAGCATATGTATTTCATCCATGTGGAAGCTATCCAATCAGTCAGAGCAAAAAACTCCCAACATTTCCTATCAAATACTGAGCCTTCTGCAATATGTTTTTTGTCATCTTGGCTTCTCAGAATCATTCATTAGGTATTTTCTTCCACAAATATTTGGAACATTAAAACCATCTTACATTGCTGGGGACAAATTCAGATATGATACGAATGAGTATGTCCTGAGAAATTTGTGATGCTGCACCCGTATACACCATAACTGAATGTTGTGGGCCTTGTTAATATTTATTTCCTATATTCAGGAAGAACATATGCAACTATTAATTAAAGGTTTTTAAAGGTGGGACAATTATGCTGGTTATATCTTTTCTTCTCTCTGATCAAGCAATCATTCAAAAATTAATTTTCATCAGCTCCTTCAGTTTCTTATTGTCTTCCTTCTTTAGCACTTTACCATAAGAGTTTCTTAAAATGAGAATAAGAGTTAAAACATTATTCACCACATGGACATTCAGAAGGAGAAGGACTTAGTTCCGCCAACACTGACTTCCATGGGGTTCCAATGAGCTGGATCAGGTCTGTGCTGAACATTAGTGGTAGCTTGTTCACACGTTTATGTCTACCATCTGCTTGTGGTTTACCTAGCTTTCAAAATACTCACTCTAAAAATAAGTGAGTGCATGTGAGTAATCCCAAGGAATATAAAGGCATTATTCCCGTTTGAGAAGACAGGCATGGATGCAGTTCTTCCTAGGACCAAGGTTAGAAAAACCCTTTGAATAGAGGCCTTATCTTATATGCAGAGACTTTACCATTCTCTGGACAATATATATCTATACGTATAAATGACATGTGTGATTCATGTTTGACGAAGTTTGACATAAGAAGTTTCCCATATGTATTATTTTTAGCTAGAAGAGGAGCTAACTTCAGCTGTCTTGAATGGGACAGTAAGTTTCACTTAAGCTTGTGAAAGACTGCATCTTTACCTGAGCATGTGTGTGTATGGGACAATTTATGCATAATTGCACTTTACACTGCAACCTCAAAGGTGTCCCTGTGATTCTGAAGTCAGAATAATATGAAGAATAGTCTCTGCAGTGCTCAGAGTGAAAACCTGTCTGTGTGCACATGGCTATAACAAGGACACTCATTATCTAGAGCTGACATAAGCCATGAAAATATATGCTTAGGGGGGATATACTTGACACAGAGTAAGTTCTAGCTACCTATGCCTGGAGAGAAATGGTTAAAGAGATATCAGCATGTTTAAATGTATGAATTCCACTCACATCAAATGAGGTGGGAACAATAAACATGAAAATATTTGTCTACAAGCTGCATTTTGTGTTTACGCTCTGTCAAAAGTGTAAAGTATTTGAAATCAAGTTTTCTTGTTACCACTATTACTAATTATTAAAGGAGCTTCTTCTGCTTTGGTATTGTTGCTATGGAAAAAAAGATGTACTTTCAGCAACCAAATAGGAGATATATTGTACTGTCTGAAATGAATTAAGCATAACGCTTTTCTGAGTGTAAAACATTGAAAGATAGAGGGCTAAACCCAGAGTTTTTTTAACAGAATGTGATATTACAGTGAAGCCTCACTAATTAGAATTCATCTGACTCTCAAGTATCATCTCTTAAAGAGCTGATGGAGCAGCAGCAGTAAGCATTCACAGAGATATGAATGTGGTAGTGCAGACCACACTGGAGACTTGAAGCCATAGCTTTTGTGCAGGATATTTTTTATACATGTTTAAATAATATTTGTGAATAATATATGAGATCATTTTTCCCAGTGAATCATCAAATGCATTATTAATGAACACATATTATTCAATCCACTTTTTAGAAGTTTGAATAATTTTATGTAAATACATTAATCTAGATTTTTTTTCCTTTTGTCTGTGGTTTTTCCCTTAGCTAAGACAACTCCTACTAAATTTTGTTTTACCAAAGGAAGGATTGAGTTCAATTTGTTCTTATTATACTGTTATTATGCATTTCTAATATCCACATGGGAAATCACTGTAGTGTAGTTAGTGTGCTGTAAATTCACACCTGAGCTTAATTTACAGTAATGTGACTGAGGAGAAAGCCCAGTAAGTACATATGTTTTTTTCACAGAGATTTAAAATCTAAACCATGGATATTCTTTCTGGTTCCTTTGGCTGCTCAAAATAGCTGTTTTTCATTAGACATATGCTTTAGTTTAACTGTCAATTTAGGTATGATTGGAATGGAAAGCTGACTATGGAGTTAACCAGGCTGGATCTATTATTTTGTTTTTCTTACTATTTTATTGTATCAACTCACAATATATACTAGCAGGTAGTGTACACTAAAAAATTAATATGTTACTGAAGTACGCAGCCTTTAAAAATATGCATCTTGACCTGGGTGTTTTATGGATATATAGATATATGACTTATGTGATGAATGTAGATTTAATGAGGAACTTTGACTATCTATAGTTTTTGTAATTCAGGCAACATCTCCTCCTGTCTATTAAGATGTATAAAGATTATAAGGGCTTGAGACTGGAGGACATATTTTCTTCATGTGTGAACATATTGACAAGTGCAGTGGAGCCCTGATAACTGATATGCCCCTGATAACCTAGTCTAATTGACATCTTGGACATTTTTTAATTTCCCCATTGCTAGCTGCATTGGCAAGGGGTTGCTAAATGATAATGTGCAAATCTTGTTTCCAGAGCTCAGCTGGAATAAATAATCTGTACTCTGGAGTACACTCTGTAAGGAATAAAGATTTACTAAACCATGGAATGGTGAAATTCTGATGCTTTCAGTGTCGGGTAGGTAATGAATAAGTGATGGGGCATGCCATCATACAGCCATTTCTGCAATTGTGTTGTCCTTTTTTAATTATTCCTCCAAAGAAAAGCCATCCCCACCAATCCATTCAGTAAACTGCAGAAATAATGAAGCCTAGTTCCAATCAACAGATGTCCAATGTCCTTAATTGTCTTTCATTGCAATATTTCTTGCTCCTCTCTCCTCCCTCTACTATTCTCGCTGTGGGAGTGGGAACACCCTAGAATAATGTGCCTTTTTTTTTTTTTTTAATATTGTCATAGATAAGTAAAGCTGTAGAATGAAATCAAGATACACAATTGTAAAAAAATAATGAGACAAAAGTTAGGTCATGTATATCTATCCACCTGGCTTCCAATCGGAAACATTGTCTTTGCGCTGTACGTATGTTCCAGGAACACCATATTGCAGTAACTGTATTCAGTGTATTCTGGATTCATGGAAGTGTTCTAGCACATTTGGTGGAATCACTGTTCTATCTTTTTAAAAGTCAAAAGAGAAATAGTGTGTTAATAGGATTACTGCAGTGAGGATTGAGCAGAGCTTCTAGCAGACAAAATACTTAGAAACTTTACAGCCTAAGTCATTACCCTTGTTTCATACATATCTGTTCATAACTTCTCTGTGTCTGCTACCTAATCCAGGGCCCACTGAAGTCAATATAAAATTGCCATGGACATTAACAAGAGAAGGATTTCCTTTATATTGAAAAGATTATATTTAATACAGAAAAAAGCATTCAGCAATAGGGAGAGTGAGTTTCAATTGGAAAAGTACACTGGGTCAAGGTACCTTTGAAAATCCCATTCTGAGCAAACAGTAGCTGCAAAAAGGACGTAAAAATTGTAGTGCTGGTTTTGGCTGGGGTAGAGTTAATTTTCTTCCCGCTAGCTAGTATGGGGCTGTGTTTGGGATTTGTGCTGGAACCAGTGTTGATAACACAGGGATGTTTTTGCTACTGCTGAGCAGTGCTTACCCCGTAGCCAAGGCCTTTTCTGCTCCTCACCCCACCCCACCAGCGAGCAGGCTGGGGGTGCACAAGGAGTTGGGGGGGGACACAGCCGGGACAGCTGACCCCGGCTGACCCAAGGGGTATTCCAGACCATGTGACGTCATGTTCAGCATGTAAAGCTGGGGGAAGAAGAAGGAAAGGGGGGGACATTTGGAGTGTCGGTGTTCCTATCCAGTGTTGGGGAAGGTTTTGATATGATCCCAAGAGCGCGATTAAGACACAAACGAGGTCAAATGCCATATGCCCAAAAGAGCTTTTATTATTAAAAGTAGAAAATAGTAGCAATAGGAGAGAATGGAAGAAAAGCCAGAAATCAAGCAAGCAGTGGGGATAGAGTTGCAAGGATAGTCACCACCATCGATCTAGTGGCATCCTGTTGGTCCTCAGTCTTCAATTCTTCAGTGATGGGTGCACACCACAGCTTGTCTACAAGGTTTTTTATAGGGCATAGTCCGATGCATGCACATATGTACTGTTCATTCACTGTTCATGCCCTGTGGGTTTTGTCTATCACAGGACCTTCCTGTGATCAACACCAGAAACCAGTACCTTATCTCAATGACTACAGTTTCCATGAGAATGGTAGTCTCCACATTCTTCGCTGTGTCTGGCCTATCTCCTCCCCTGGCTGCCTCAGAATCGTCCTTTTGAACAGAGGAGTGCCCTGCTTAAACAAGCCATCTCTGGGATAAGTGGCTCATCACAGCAAACAATCCTTGAGGTGAATGGCTTGAGATGACAGTCCAGTCCCTCAATCTTTGAGACAAATAGCTCGAGATAACAATTCAGTCTTTCACAGGTGGCATTTGTCTTCCCAAGTGACCGTTACGCGTGACGGAGCCCTGCTTTCCTGGAGATGGCTGAACACCTGCCTGCCCACGGGAAGTGGTGGATGGATTCCGTGTTTGGCTTTGCTTGCGTGTGCGGCTTTTGCTTTACCTATTAAACTGTCTTTATCTCAACCCACGAGTTTTCTCACTTTTTTTTCTGATTCTGTCCCCCATCCCATCAGAGGGGAGTGAGAAAGCGGCTGCGTGGTGCTTAGCTGCTGGCAGCGGTTAAACCACGACAATTACTTTTATAAATGACACTTATTGTGAATAAAATGTGTTATCAAAACCTGATTAAAATAGCAAGAGTAATAGACATATAACATGTAGCTGATCAGTACTAGGTATGTCTATACAGATGCAAGTGAAAAGGTATAGGCTCACTTTTTCTGTCTTTGCTTATTTAATTTAATTTGTAAAGGTAGGAGTGCAATTTCTGAATATTTTAAATAAAGTGATGTCACTAAAGTTATAAAACAAAAACCCCTCAATAAAATCACTGAAAATGAAACAAGATCTCTTGGGAACATGATTTAGGTGTAAAAATGTACAGTAAAAGTGTCAGTCAAAGTAAGCAACCTTATTAAAAATGTAGTAACAAACTTCCCTGGTGATAAGTATAGATAGAAAATACAGTAAAAGATCTATATGACTGTATCAGATCACTTTTAGGACTTGGAAAACCAAAAAGAAATTATATAAGAATGGAAAAGATCTGAATATATGGTAATAGAACAAGAATAATAAACAAATCAGACAGCATAAGTCACAAGAAATAGTTTCAAGCAATAAAAAGTAATAAGAAAAATTGTAGAAATATACTGAAAGAACTACATTACTCATCAGAAAGGAGAGAAAATAATGGATGACACAGTGAAGATAGATATATGCAGTTCTTTTTCTTAACTATTTGTAAAAATATCCATGGTGGTTGATTCTTAAAATGGTACTTTTGAAGGGTATAGGAAGTATAATAGAAAAAGAGTAGGTTAAATAAAATGTAGGTAAGTAAAATGAAAGTAAAAGGTAAGGTGAAACCTTCCTCTCATCAGTGTTTCACAGAAGTCCACCTAACAGTACTTAAAAATGACATGAAGTAATTTTGGAACCACAAGTGTTTTTCCATATGGATTCCAGAACTGCTGATACCTAAGAACTAGAGTAGATCACTTGTTTTTAGAGGTGGGTAAGTGTAGGATCTGAGGAGCAACAGGTTACTTCTGACCTAGATGTCTGTGTCTTCCATGGAGGCAAATGTTTGGGTACTTTATGAGACACTACCTAGAGTGACTTTCAGTAATGGGACTTTGGGTCAGGTTGATTCTAAGCTGACCACAAGTGGGAAAATAAAGACTTGATCTTTCATATCTGGTGCTATGTCACAAGACAAGAAACATGACTTAGTGGATGAGCTGCCAAAATTTCCACCAGCAGTATTTCCTTTCAATATTTTGGTATATTATTCCTTTTGTCTATAACACATAACAACTCTCTTAGGGAAATAGTTTTCCTAGATGAACCCTTATTAGCTCTTCCTTCTTATGGTACTTGGTTTGTAATATCATAAAGAGTGCCGTGATACAGAGACCTCTTGATAGGGAACATTTGTTAAAGATAATAGCTATATCTATGAACTGGAACAAACCTCTGAACAGAATAACTGGATCTTAGTTTCAGGTTATGAACTGGGGAATAAAGGGACTATTAGTCAGATAAATGCCCAGAGGATGAAAAGTCTGGTTTATGGTCAGAGAAGAGCAAGATCAATTCTAGACAAATGAAGGAAGATGGCAAAATTCCCCTGCATCCTCTTCAATTTAATTTGATTCTTATTGTTACATTCTCATACTGTACAATTCTCTGTATCTGAATGACATCCATAAGCAGTGTAGTAACACAACTGTGGTACTTCAACTCCCCAAAGAAAGAACAAAGAAAAATATTTATGCTATGGAATGTGTTTATTGTAGTATTTCTACACATGTATGGTAGTGGAGAAAAATTCTGATCGATTACAGTCATAAACTGGTACCTTGGAAGAATCATGGAAAGAACTGATGGTCAAAGAATATATTGGGAGCATGATTTCTTGTGTACTCCCACTAGCCTACACTATGCTTATAGACTGAAGACACAGATTGTTGTGGTTTAACCCCAGCCAGCAACTAAGCACCGCGTAGCCGCTCACTCACTCCCCTACCACCCAGTGGATGGGGGAGAGAATCGGGAAAAAAAAAAGTAAAACTCGTGGGTTGAGATAAGAACAGTTTAATGGAACAGAAAAGAAGAAACTAATGATAACAATAATAAAATGATAATAATAATAATAATAAAAGGACTGGAATATACAAGTAATGCACAATGCAATTGCTCACCACTCGCTGACCGACGCCCAGTTAGTCTGTGAGCAGTGATTCTCCCCAGCCCCACTGCCCCCCAGTTTCTATACTAGACATGATGTTACATGGTATGGAATATCCCTTTGACCAGTTTGGGTCAGCTGCCCTGGCTGTGTACCCTCCCAACTCCTTGTGCCCCTCCAGCTTTCTCGCTGGCTGGGCATGAGAAGCTGAAAAGTCCTTGACTTAGTCTAAACACTACTTAGCAACAATTGAAAACGTCAGTGTGTTATCAACATTCTTCTCATACTGAACTCAAAATATAACACTATGCCAGCTACTAGGAAGAAAATTAACTCCATCCTAGCTGAAACCAGGACACGCATCTATTCTACTAATGCAATAAAATATGCATTCATGTGTTTTCCCTTTACTGCAGTTCCATGAAGATTTTGTGACCAAATTTCAGAAATAAATCTTACCTTATAGTAGGTTCATTCTGGACATTGCATAGATATTGATTTTTAATTGGTGATAGTAGTGCCTTTTCTTCATAATAATTGTGATACACTGAGAAATTTCTAACTGTGACTGATAAAGGATTATAAAATATTTGTCATGTGTGAAATATTTTCTGGTTTAGTCATGTGAAGCTAAAATAAGAAAAAACCTACCAACTGTCAATTCATTTCTTTGCTTATGCCACACTTATGGATGTGGTATCTGTGTGCACAAACAAATCAATGTCTCTTTTAATAATTTCATCCAGTTCCATCTGACTCGTGTTTTATTTAACATTAATATGTGTGCACGCCCATATTTCCCTGCTTCATTTGTATTTTTTTAATCTTGTGTTTGGTTTTATGTTTGTTTGGTAAATGTTTTATATGTGTGTTCTTATCTTACCTTTTACATTATATCAGGTGGGAGTTTATAGGTATATGTTTTGAGTGGTTAAAATTTGATCTTTAGGGAAAAGGTAGTCAAAAGAATTCTTTAATGACAAAAAAAACCTAATTAAATGTGGAATTGTTATTATTTATCTTTTCTACTGTAATGTTTTAGAGTAAAACTGAGTATCTACTTACACCTGCTTCTGTTGTATAATCAAAGTAAAGTCACGTGTTATGTACAGCAGCTAATATAAGATTAGGACTCGAGTAGTATATACTACAGGTGAAAAGACCTCTCAGGTTACTGTTCTACTGGACTGTGTGGATTTGATGGCCTGGCACATCAGACCCAGAGTAGTATAAGGCTCTAGCAGACCAGTCCACAGCATACCCTAATGCCATCAAGCTATAAAGGGGTAAAATCCATTTGTATTTCTGGTGTGACAGGGGGATCCCAACAGCTAACTATATTGGAGGCTGAAATAAGCCTAACTGGCAATGAGTGACAAAAGCACCCCATTGTGACTGGCCCAGAGGCTCTGTGCAACCTTGGAATAGATTATCTCAGGAGAGGGTATTTCAAGGACCCAAAAGGGTACAGCTATACCTTTGGTATAGCTGCCATGGAGATGGAGGAAGATGAACAGTTGTCCACCTTGCCTGGTCTGTCAGAGGACCCTTCTGTTGTGAGGTTGCTGAGGGTCGAAGAACAACAATGGGTGCCAATTGCTAACACAATGGTGCACCAGCAGCAGTATTGAACCAACTGAGACCCTGATTCCCATCCACACACTGATTTGTCAACTGGAGAGCCAAGGGATGATCAGTAAGACTCGCTCACCTTTGAACAGCCCCACATGGCCAGTGTGAAAGTCTAATGGAGAGTGGAGACTAACAGCAGACTATCGTGGCCTGAATGAAATCCCTCCGCTGCTGAGTGCTGTCATGCTAGATGTGCTAGAACTTCAATATGATCCCTTTGGCAGCAGAATGCCAGCCACAGTTTGCTTTCACTAGGAGGGGCATCCAGTACACTTGGAATCAACTGCGCTGGGGTGGAAGCACAGCCCAACATTTGCCATGGACTAATCTAGACTGTACTGGAAAAGGGTGAGGCTCCGGAACACCTGCAATACATTGATGACATCATTGTGTGGGGCAACAAAGCAGAAGAGATTTTTGAGAAAGGGAAGAAAATAGTCCAAATCCTTCTGAAAGCTGGTTTTTCCATAAAATAAAGTAAGGTCAAGGGACCCGCACAGCAGATCCAGTTTTTAGGAATAAAATGGCACGATGGACATCATCAGATCCCAATGGATGTGATCGGCAAAATAACAGCTATGTCTCCACCAACTAGCAAAAAGGAAACGCAAGCTTTGTTGGACACTGTGGGTGTTTGGAGAATGCATGTTCCAGATTACAGTCTGATTGTAAGTCTTCTCTATCAAGTGACTTGGAAGAAGAACAATTTTAAATGGGGCCCTGAGCAACAACAAGCCTTTGAACAAATTAAATGGGAGATATTTCATGCAGTAGCCCTTGGGCCAGATGTAAAACAAGATGTAAAAAATGTGCTTTATACTGCAGCAGGGAAGAACGGCCCTACGTGGAGCCTCTGGCAGAAAGCACCGGGGGACACCCAAAGTCAGCCACTGAGGTTTTGGAGTTGGGGATACAGAGGATCTGAGGCACGCTATACTCCAACTGAAAAAGAGATATTGGCAGCATATGAAGGAGTTCAAGATGCCTCAGAAGTGGTTGGTGCTGAAGCAGAGCTCATCTTAACACCCCAGCTGCTGGTGCTGGACTGGATGTTCAAAGGGAAGGTCCCTTCTACACATCATGCAACTGATACTACATAGAATAAGTGTGTCTCACTGATCACACAACAGGCTTGAATAGGAAACCCCAGTCACTCAGGAATTCTAGAAGTGATCAGGGACTGGCCAGAAGGCAAAGATTTCAGAATGTTGCCAGAGGAGGAGGTAACACGTACTGAAGAGGCCCCACTGTGTAATAAACTGTCAGAAAATGAGAAGCAATATGCCCTGTTCACTGATGGGTCCTGTCACATTGTAGGAAAGCATCAGAGGTGGAAGGCCGCTCTATGGAGTCCTATATGACAAGTCGCAGAAACTGCTGAAGGAGAAGGTGAATCAAGTCAGTTTGCAGAGGTGAGGGTCATCCAGCTGGCTTTAGACATTGCTGACGGAGAAAAGTGGCCAATACTTTATCTCTGTCCTGACTCATGGATGGTGGGAAATGCCCTGTGGGGGTGATTACAGCAATGGAAGCAGAGCAACTGGCAGTGCAGAGGCAAACCCATCTGGGCTGCCCCATTGTGGCAAGATATGGCATCCTGGCTAGAGAATCTGGTTGTAAAAGTACGTCACATAGATGTTCATGTACCCAAGAGTCGGACCACTGAAGAATGTCAAAACAACAAGCAGGTGGCTCAGGCTGCTAAGGTTAAAGTGGCTTAGGTACATGTGCATTGGCAACATAAGGGTGAATTATTTATAGCTCAGTGGGCCCATGAAACCTCAGGCTATCAGGGAAGAGATGCAACATATAGATGGGCTCGTGATTGAAGGGTGGACCTGACCGTGGACACTATTGCACAGGTTATCCGTGAGTGTGAAACATGTGCTGTAACCAAGCAAGCCAAGTGGTTAAAACCTCTGTGGTATGAAGGACGATGGCTGAAGTATAAATATGGGGAGGCCTGGCAGATTGGCTACATCACACTCACACAAACCCGCCAAGGCAAGCGCCATGTGCTTACAATGGTGGAAGCAACCACCGGATGGCTGGAAACACACCCTGTGACCTGCGCCACCACCTGGAACACTATCCTGGACCTCGAAAAAGAAGTCTTATGGTGACATGGCACCCCAGAAAGAATTGAGTCAGACAACGGGACTCATTTCCGAAACAACCTCATAGACACCTGGGCCAAAGAGCATGGCATTGAGTGGGTATATCACATCCCCTATCATGCACCAGCCTCCGGGAAAATCGAGCGATACAATGGACTGTTAAAGACTACACTGAGAGCAAGGCGGGGGTGGAACCTTCAAACACTGGGATACACATTTAGCAAAAGTCACCTAGTTAGTTAACACTAGGGGATCTGCCAATCGAGCTGTCCCTAGCCAATCAGAAATTCCACGTACCATAGAGGGGGATAAAGTCCTTGTAGTGCACATAAAAAATATGCTGGGGAACACAGTCTGGTTTATTCCCGCATCGGAAAAAGACAAACCCATCCTTGGGATTTCTTTTACTCAAGGACCTAGGTGCACTTGGTGGGTGATGCAAAGGGTGGGGAAGTTCGATGTGTGCCTCAGGGGGATTTGATTTTGGGTGAGAATAGCTGATAGATTAAATTGTATGATGTTGTTTACTATATAATCCTGCCACTGTATATCATAATTATTACAATTGTTATGTGCTGTATCAATAATATTACAGTAAGAAACACTTAGATTAATGAAGAATGAACTCTAATAAAAAGGAGTGAAGCACAGTGGCAATGTAACTGGGACTGACTTCAGCATTCAACAATCCAACCCTACACACCATCCTCCTGCTGTGCCCAGGGTCACCCACCCGCTGCACCACACCAAAGCCTGATCGTGTTCTGCCAACTGACTGGACTTTGCACCATCCCTCCTGCCCAGGCAGACTGTTATGACAGATGGAGCCCAAAGTCATGGACTGAATGAACTCAACAGACATTTGACAGAGATGGCCCATAGAGTGCAGGAAGGATATCTGTGTTTATATATTAAAAGACAGGAAAAGTGGTGGTGATTAATTGGAAAATGTATTGGGAAGTGTGGGATCTGGACATGACATAAATGGTATAGAATAAGGGGTGGATATTGTCCTGGTTTTGGCTGAGATAGTGTTAATTTTCTTCTTGCAGTACAGTGTGTTTTGGATTTAGTGTGCGAATAATGTTGATGATGCACTGATGTTTTAGTTGTTGCTAAGTTAAGGATTTTTTCAGTTTCCCATGCTCTGCCAGCAAGCTGGTGTACAAGAAGCTGGGAGGGAGCGTAGCCAGGACAGCTGACCCAAACTGGCCAAAGGGATATTCCATACCATAGAACAGCATGCTCAGTATATAAACCGACAGCAGTTGGGTAGGAGGCGTGGATTGCTGCTCAGGCATCAGTTAGCGGGTGGTAAGCAATTGTATTGTGCATCACTTGTTTTTTTTTTGTTGGGTTTTCTTTTTCTTTTTTTTTTTTTTAAATTTTATTATATTAATTTTCATTACAATTATTATTACAATCAGTATTATTATAATATTTTTTATTATCATTGTTAGTATTAAATTTTATTTTACTTTAGTTACTAAATTGTTCTAATCTCAACCCGTAAGTTTTACTTCTTTTTCTGATTCTACTCCCCATCCCACTGGGAGGGGGGGAATGAGCAAACAGCTGCATGGTGCTTAGTTGCTGGCTGGACTTAAACCACGACATATAGTTTAGCTGCCTTTAAACCCACAAAACCATTCCAGTAACCACAAATTATTTAAGAAATTCTTTCAGGACATTTAACTGACAAGCAGATGAAGTCTGTCAATGATTACAGTGAAAACCACTGGAAGTCTGTCAAAGCAAGTATCCAATAAAAGAGCTATTTCACCGGGATACCTACACTGTACTGATTTTTGAATGTATACATACACAGAATAGAAAGCTTAAGGTAGCTCAGCCTCTGTGGAAATAATTTTTCTGTTCATTACAAGCTGTCTGAGTTTAAGTTGATTAGACCTCAAAGGAAGAGTAGAGATTTTTATGGTAATTTCTTTCCTGTGGTTATCAAAACTACTGTAAAGCTGTTTACCCACACAATACAAAGAGTCTGAAAAAAACCCTATTGTAATCCAGATTAAACTGAGTGTATAGAGGACTTAATGAATTATGGTGTTAAACTTGAGCTGTTTTCTGTTTTGTGTTTTTACCCTTTTCCGTTTTTTTTAGATTCAGCATATTAAATTCTCTGGGGGTCACTCTGTCAGCCTCAATTCTGTGGCCTGGATTTAGTTGAATCAATCCTAATTGAAAGTCTGCACAGGTCTGGTATTCTGTGGAGATTGCAGATGAATGACAGTGCAGTGGCAGGAAAGATAAATATGCTGGCAAATGAGATCCAGGCTCTCCACAGAGGATGGAATAAATTACTTTACCAATACAGTGAAGGTAATAAGCTGGAGAAAGTGAAATCGAAGCTAGTTTACTACAAGGTTTGTTAAAGAAAAAAAGAGAGAAACCAACACCACACTTAAGATTTACTTAAAATACAGATTTGTGGTATGTGCTACATTTAGGCCACTTCTTCATTTCTTTTGTATTGTGAATAATGATTACTGCATACACTTTAATTTCATTTATGCAGACAGCAGCTTGCACAATTTGAATTCATGCAGCATTCTGTGTGTAGCTCAAGGCCCAATAGTAACTGTGGTATAGCATATTGATTAGTAATTTGATAAATATATAAAATGGCACACTGAGTTTAAGGTGCTTCATGCAAAATGTATTTAAATGACCTTGGCTAATTAGTGTGAATAGCTTTGAGGCACTGCTGCCTGAATGAAAGACATTTTTTGAGTCCAGAGATTTAAGAGGTTTCATGACTGGATAAGCAAAACTTAAACTAAGGGAAAAGAGCAAACAATAATTTTCATAGAATTAGATGACCTGATAGAATTTTTTTCAATTTTCTTGCAGGTGCTGTACGGTTCCTCTCAGCATATTGTCTGTTACTTCTTCCAGTCTAATTGCTAAATTTCTTAAATAACCAGGATTTCAGTACTTTCCTCAGAAGAATATATTAGAGTCTAATGGATCAGAAAGTATTTTCTAATATATATCCAAAATTATCTTTTTCTTAATGTTAGCTATTACTTCTTTAGGTAGTTACATTCTGTTGTGCCACTTGAAATAATTCCTTTCCTTCCTCTGTGCTTATCCACCTACAATATGTAGGTACTGTATTTTACCTTTTTTCCTGAGTAATCACTTAACAAAATTATATGAATTTATCTCCTTTATTCTCCTCTCAGAAGTAAGTTTCTTCCATTGCCTTACAATAGTATTTGCTTTTGTCTTTTCTTCAGCTAATTTGTGCATATTAGTGATGTGTCATGGTGCTCCAGACTGGAGTGCTACTCCAGGCTGAGATAAATTTTGCAGTCCATAAACCCTGATACCCATAGGCAATTTTCACTGACCATTTCTGATCTGGTGTCTCATCCTGTAGCTGAATTTGTTTTCCTTGGTCACACTTTGAACCCCCTCTTATCACTACTGTTTTCTTCCCAATTAAATTGGTTTTAATCCTTAATTTCACTGGAAGTGCTAGCTCATGCTTCTCTAAATTCAATCTTGCTTTATTTTCAGTCTATGTTATAGAAAGGGTGTTCAGAGATAATTCAGCGTAGACCTAAGTGAGCATGGCTCAGTGAAATCACTGGAGGCCGCCTTGCTAACAAGAAGAGTACATTTTACCCAGCAAGTAGATGAAAGGTGTCTGGGATGGAAGTGAGGATGGTAACTCTGATTTGAACAAAGAAGGAGTCTCTTGTGAAGGAAATAAAATCTGCCTGATGGTTGGCTAGCAAATGTGTACAGCCTTGTATTCCCCTAAACCAGACAGGCATTGCTGTAGATCGGTTTGGCACTTGCATTATTTAGGGTGGCCAGGAAAGAAGAACTCTAAGAGGTGAAAAATGTTTCCAGCACAATTGGACAAAATTCCATTAGTTTTTAATTCTGACTTTGGCTAAATCATGCTACTTTTACTCATACTGATTAGTACTAGTTATCCCATTTAGGAAGACCTCATGACCTGAGCTAGTCTTGGGGTTTTAGTTTTGTGCAGTATCATATCTACAAAACAGACTGAAGAAAATTTTTTGAAGTGAAATCTTGCAATATTGTAACAACTACTGTTCCTACTGACTTTCTGTCTTGTTTTCTTTTTTTAACCAATTTAATACTGATTTTCAAAGTGTTACTATAGAATATAAAAGGCAATGGGTACAATGCTAAATAATTATTTTCCTTCTTCTCATCTTAGCTTGTTGGCTGGCAGTGACACCCTTGCTTTGTCATCATTCTGTTCTGTTTTTTCTTTCTTACAGAAACATGTCCATTCATTGGCTTCCAGAAATTAAGTACTCCCATTTACCACAATAACATACTAAAATTCCTGTGTTGCTTTTCTGTTTCTTATTGGTTCCCTGCCAATAGCTAAAAGTACATTTTTTCCCCTCCAAAACAACCGTGTGAGATTTTGATTCTTTGAGGACACTATTTCTTTCCTGAGTAAGAAATGGATAACAAAGACAGATGAACCATCCTTAGTTTATTGTTTTTCACTACAGGTGAAACTGTTGAGTATAACATCCACTTGGAAAGTCATACTACCTTATCCATGATAATTCATAGGTGACCTTTTTGTTATATTCTATACTGGTCATGTACTTTATATGTGAATACTGATAGGCTTTCTCTAACATGTATGTGGACAAAGAATCAAAATTATGTGGGCTTAGGCAACCTTAATAGAAATATAGTTGCATCTGTGCTGTGTGGTTTTTGGCAAAAAAAATTCACTCTCTACTAAAATAACTATACTTGCACAAAATCTTGGTTTTGTGGTTTATGAATATTAGGAACACAAATTCTCTTGGCCTTTAGTGGAATTAAAATTATACAGGTGTTTTTGAAAACCTGCATAACTATGTTACTTTCACTGTAAAAAATCGTCCAGGATGAAGGCATTAGTAAAGCTCACTCAGTGCATTTTAATTTTCTACAGCTGGCATGCTTTGATGGTTTCTTGATTTTCAAGCAAACTTTTTCCAGTCCAACCTTAGAGACATCTACTTGTGATATCCAAATCTGTTCACTAGCTTTGCGCATGTTACTTACAAGCTGTTATTACTATCTCTTGGTTAACAGAGATGCTTGAAGAAATATCTTTCCTATTAGATGAATGGAACAACTCAGAAGTAAGCTTTTAAATTAATTTACTGTCATTACATTTCTATCACCGCAATATTATGAAAACATATTTTGCTCAGTTTTCATATGCACTGGTATCAGTTATGTCACTAATTTTATTTTTAATTACTGGAAGACTTTATGTTTTATTTTTCATAATTTGCTCTGAAGAAACTTCAAAGTCCCTTCATGGGATTCCCTATAAACTTATTTGCTATTAACGAAAGTGATAAATAAGTCCTTCAAATAAAATCTTAACAATTCAATTCTTCTTACAATAAAATATTAAACTACAGAATTCTGCTAAGTGTGTGTTTTAGAATAATTCCTATTTAACTTATCCTACTCATCTGAGAAGTTGCATTTCTTGCCATATCAAAATTTCCTGCAATTAGGAAGAGTTCCTAATTGCTTCTCATCTGCCCACTGGTAGAGGTAATTGTGTTTGCAAATAAGTCATGATACTTTACCTAGGTTCCTATGATGTACTAGTAACTTCTACACTGTTGGGGAACTGAACATACAGGTCTTGAACCAACAGACAACTGGGTTTGATTAGAAGTTTAAAATACAGTATAATAGCTCTGTTAACATAACACTGTTCTGGATTCGTATTCAAATTTCAATGTCTTTATTGAGAAAGGGGTTTACATGTTATAAATTCTATCAATTTTTAAACAGAAAGAAAGCAGTTATTGTGAAAAAACAAACCCCAAACCAAACTATTGTTCCATCAAGAAGCAGCTTCAATCAAAAAATTCCAGTGAGAAGATTTCAGCACATTGATGGGTTACTGTACACTATAAACTAAATATGACTCTGAGTTTGCATTATAGAGTTTGCTCACATAATATTGCACTTCACTTTTGATTGTATATCTGAACATTTCATTATCAAGATGAGGACCTAAGGTATTCAGTTCTTTTCTGAACATTTACCACAATACTCCTAGTATTCTCATTTTGTACAAATACTTTTGCTAATGACTGTTCATTTTCAGCAGAAATTGAGTAGATAACACTGCAGATACTGCCAGTTCAAATCTGTGGGTTTACAAAGGTAAGTATTTGAGTAACTTTAGCAAAGTTTGCCCTGTTTAAACTATTGTTTTTGCTTATTAGTAAGTGATACGTGAGTTTAAAAAATAAGATCTGAATTCTACAAATGTATTTAAAGTATTTTAAAGTACTCACTGATATATACTGTGATTATTAAAATAAAACAGAATCAAAGGACACAGACCCCATATTCATAGAATCATAGAGTCATAGAATCATAGAATAGTTTGGCTTGGAAGGGACCTTTAAAGATCATCTATCTAGTCCAACCCTCCCTGCTATGGGTAGGGACATCTTTCACTAGATCAGGTGAAATCTCCATCCAGTCTGACCTTGAACACTTCCAATGATGGGGCATCCACAGCTTCTCTGGGCAACCTGTCCCAGTGTCTCAAAACCATCATTGTAAAAAATATCTTCCTTATATCCAACCTAAATCTACTCTCTTTCAGTTTAAAACCATTGCCCCTTGTCCTGTCACTACAGCCTTGATAAAAAGTCTCTCCGCCTTTCTTATAAGACCCCTTTATATATTGAAAGGCTGCAATAAGGTTTCCCTGGAGCCTTCTCTTCTCCAGGCTGAACAACCCCAACTGTCAGCCTTTCTTCATAGGAGAGGTGTTCCAGCCCTTTGATCATTTTTGTGGTCCTCCTCTGGACCTGTTCTACCGGTCCATGTCTTTCTTGCACTGGGGACCCCAGAACTGGACACAGGACTCCAGGTGGGGTCTTATAAGAGCAGAGTAGAGGGGGAGAATCACCTCCCTCAACCTGTTGGAGATGCTTCACAGACTAACCTTCATGGAGATGCTTCACAGCATAACCATCCTATGTGACATAGGAGTATGAGCCACTCATCAGCCAGTGATATAGGGGAGGTAGCCAAACTTTGTGCCCCACTCCAAACTTCTGATATCACAAAGGTCTATACAGGGTTCTTTTTAACCTCCCGTTTTCCTCTAAATTCAAGCAAGATTTTCCCCTTTTGGTCTCTTCACCTAATTCCCGCTGCGCTGTTTGGGATCCTATGTGATTAGTTATTTGTATATTTAGGACTCTAATAATGCAGATTTATGCTTTCTAGTGCTGACTTTAAATAGGTTGTCTTTTAATTTTTTTTTTTTTTTTTTAAATAGATGAGGCTTTATAAAACAAAACATAATGATAAAGAAGTAACATAAAAATGCACAGAATACTAATAAAAATAATACAGTAGCTTACCTTTACATTATTCCAAGGGGCACTGGAGTATTTCTTAGTCCTAGGTATATTTTCTTGTACTTGTTATGATGAATAATGACATAATGGTCCTGAGAAATTCTGTATTTATGACTTTGTTTTAAGCAATATATTTTTCAAGTTTAAGTGATGATTTTGACCTTATTCGTGTTGCTTTGTACCAAAACTCAATAAAAAGATTCCTATCTTTGTAAATCATTCACTTTTGCCATTTTCAACTATTACTGATACATACCTCATCTTTAGTAGAAGCCATATGCTTGTACACACACTCTGGACCAGGAAGTATCAGAAAGAACTTAAACTATAAAAAAGATATGTGCTTCGGACACATAAGCTAGCTTACTATTTGACAAAATAATCTATTCTATAAATAATTTCCTGGAAATGGGAAATCTGGTGTTGCTTTTCTTAATTTGAAAGTGACGCTATGAGAGGAGCCACAAACTTGTTGGGAAAGGATCTTTTCACTTATCCGACTATTGGTTGAACTGAAGTCAACAAAATAAGATCATCTGTGTTTATGCTCCAAAAAATTCATCATTTCTCAATAATAAGAGATCAAACAGAAATATTGCTATTTTGAGAAATGTAGCAAAATAGCTCTTTCTGCTATTCAGAAAGGAAAGCTGTTATTTTGGTCAATTTCAAGATAGAGATCTCTTCAGAGTCTGAGAAGGCAGTAAATGAGCTTCAGATGGGAAGGTTCAGCTTAATATCTCCACTACTAGTGAGAGGTTAATGATATGGAATGACCATATGAAATATTTGCTGTTTTTACAAGTATTTTGTGGTAAAAGGAGAGTGCAAATGTCTCATAATATAGTTCAGTTAGGCTGATCTTCACCAAAAGACTGACTGTTACATATGTGAAAGAATTTGTGGAAATATCTATCGGTTGGATGCTACAATATGAAAATGTATTGAGCAGCAACCAAGTTTTGAATAGCACTTTTTATCAAAGCGGTACTGCTAGCATTTGTAAAAATGTCCTGCAGAAGATCTGTTCACTTTTACTGAGAAGCAGCCTGGCCAAATGAGCTGTCCCTATTCTGGCATTTGTGCCATGTGGCAATGATATGACCGACCTGTGAGCAGGCAGCATGCCATCCCAACAGATGGGCATGAATGTAACTAGCCAAGGATATTTTCATTCTATGTGCAGCAGATGTACATGCCTATTAAAAGTGTTGCTCCCAGCTGTGAGAGTCAAAACAGCAGTTTGCCTTGACCCTCTTTTTAGAGTTGGTAATATATGGCGCCACTAACCCAGCTCTGAACTTGATTGACATAGAGTATCATGAAATACTGGAAGGAGGGAGCAGGGAGTTCAAGGTAGTCTCCTATACTGTCGTTATTTAATTCTTCAGGAATTTTAAAATTTTTTGATAGACATTATGTCAATAACACTTGACACAGAAGAAGCAATAGAGCTAAGAGCATGCCCTCTATGGCTAACTTTGTCTAATATGCAGGCTGTACCCACTGAGCCTGTAAAAGCTGGACTTGCAGCACAGCACTGACAAAAATATTTCCCTTCTGGGTGAAAATTAATTGCAGTCATTACTTTAATGATCCAAGCCCACAGAGGACAACAAAAGCAGACTCTATCACTGTATAAGTGACGGAACATTTCAATCCCACTATTAACTGTATTAACTAGAGTAATACACCGATAGAAGTATGAGCAATTTTTCTCAGAATCATTTTTACTTAACCATAGGGACAATATACAGATTAGTTGCTTTCAGCTTTTTGGGTACACCTAAATTTTAGCTATCTGGAAAACAAAACAGTTAAGAAACACTGTTTCAGATGATATCAGATGCTCATATTCCAACAAACCCACCACTTTTTGACTGTTTTTATTTAAAAGATTTACATTAGTGCTGTTGTGAAGTTGGTTTGAAAGAATTTCTCGAGAAGCGGGATGAAATGAGACTCTGTCTAAATTGTGATATTCTATACCAATAAACCTCTGTCTTTAAGCCTAGGGGTATAGTATTTCAGGGAGCAGGGCAGAGTGAGAATGTCTTGTCATTTAGATGCAGCCTATAGGGTTGTCAGGATATATAATGCATTGTCACCCTCTATTCAGAACTCGTGGAAAAAAAGGGAAGCATTTCAGTCCTTCCAAAATGATGTATTACCCAGCCTGGAAACAAACAGTTTACAGAAATTTTGCTTCTAGCAGACTTAGTTTCTGATCTTCAATAACTGCTGAATCAAAAATTTGTAACCTGTCTCAAACCTAGTATGCATTTGTGAATCAGCACAGAAAACACACACTCTGCATCTCTGGGAGGTGCTTGCTCCCTAGGATACCGCCCTCTCTCTGTAAGTTTAAGTTCTTTAAGAACATTAAACCCCCTCAATTTACCTAATTCCTGCCATTTTGTAAATGTGAGAATCCCAATTTAATGTTATTGGTTATCACCTTGTTTAATCCATAAGAGTTACAGCTTCTAAAGCTGATCATAGCTACTGTTCCCACACAGTCTTTGCATAACCCACCTTGCATTGTGTCAAACCTTAGAGAAATTTGCTGGTATCAAAGCTAAAACAGATTTACTTGCATGAACGTGATGAGGGTTTGCAACATAATAATAAATTCACCTTTTCATTTTTAAGTGGTCTTTAAAGCCGACATTTACAACACTTTCCCCTCTTCCATACCGATTAAGTTCAGTTCTTGCATCTTACCCAGATATGATCTGATAGAAAACTCTGCAGTGAAACCCCTCTATGCAGTCTAAAAACCCAATCTATGCAGCACAAAAATAGAAAAAGTCTTTAACTACTGCATCCTATTTCTCTATGTTTCTGATCTTTTCCAGAATTGTTAGACTTTTACTCTGTAGAAACAGATGAATAGCTAATTTCAACTAAAATCCATGTCTTCTCTATTATTTCTTCCCATTTGGGGTCTGGGGACGTAAAAAAGTCAAATGCTTGCCCACATATTAATGAGTTTTGAAGCTCTAGATGTAATTACTTGTTCCAGATCCATTTCTGCACATGTATCATCCTCATCCCAGTGTGTTATTTTCCTTGTTTGCTTGTGTTGACTTTTTTTTTTGTTTACTGTCAAGTACTCTAATTAAAGTGTAGAAAGTTTAGTTTCTTATTTTAGGGGATTATGGTATGCAAAGTTTTCTTATAGATACTAATGATTTACATTGCAGTTGTTGAAACCAAAAAAATAATCCCTGCCCTGAAAAGCTTATGAACTAAATACTTGGTACATACCAAGAGTAGGACGAAGGACATATTTTGTCAATTTTAAAGATATGTAAATGAAATAAGAAAAGAGGCTGGTTGTACAATGAGTCCAACAGTGAAGAGAAAGGGCTCTTGTGTTAGTCCATTATACAGTATTGAGAAGTTCCTCCCATTTTCAGCCTGCTTTGTTAGGGAGAAAACTAACAGGCTGTGTTTTCTCTGTATATACAAGTGTAGGCTTGTGTCTGCATCTTATCCTTAATAAAGATTTTAGCCTTATGCACAGTTTCAAACAAATACATCAAGTACCTGAAAAGAGAGTGAGTTTCTATATGTTTTGTGAGAATGAGTGGCTAAATAGAAAAAGGTGCTTAACAATGTTTTTGTAAGGATGTGAATGCAATGGGGTAAATTCCTCTGTTATCAGGTATCAAAAAATCCACAGAGGAGCACCACTGAGACCCAAATCCTTTGGGAAAAGGGCTTCATAAAGTGCCACTGTTCTCAGAACTGGTAGTTTAAGAGTTTATGGTTATTCCTGTCTGAGATCAGGTCTGCACGCACTGTCAAGGTGTGAAGTCAATACATACAAACTAAATTGCATTCAAGTCTGGAGGCACTCATGAGGAACAAGTAGCCTTATTTCAAAGCAGCTTAATCTTTTCACTCTCATATGTACACAAGCCTTGTCTACTGTCATTGGATAGTTGTGGAAGTGTCTGTCACTGCTCTGAGTCACCATATCTAAAGATAAGTTCCGAGAACGTGCTGGGGGATGAGAAAACTTTTAAAATAATAACGAAAGAGAAGTGACTCCTGCTTTAGAGCAACCAAGACAAGAGCTACTTGAAACAAGTGTTAAGTGATCCATATTTTAAAAATATCAATCCTGAGAAAAGTGAGGTTGAAATTTAATATAATTACTTTAACAAGTAGCAATAGGAATTATTATGCAGCTTCAGAATTCTAAAAATGTTATTAGGTAACAAGCAAAGCCTTGAAATTCTCCTGCCAGTAGTCAGAAGACTACTACTGCCTTCCAGGTGTAGTTGCACTTTAAAAAAATGAAAGACTTAAATCAACCCATTTATTTCAGTGTGGTTTTCAGTGTGTTTATTTTCAGAATGTGTAGCAGCAAGTACTATAGGATTGTCTTGTGGCATTCATAAACAGATGCCATTTTTATTAATGCCCTAGCTGAAGTCACAAAATCTTTCAATGAAGTAAAAATAGCTAAATTATAGCTTATACTGTTTGAGAAAACATGTTGCCAGAACAATAGGTCTGTGATTAAATTTTATCACAGAAAAGAAGTCTTATCAGAAATTTTCCAATTTTCTTGAAGTGTTCTGAGTTTTAGTTGGAAACTTTAAAAGGACATATTTTTGTTTTACATGTAGTTTTTAATAGAAAATTTTCAAGTGTGAGTTCTTTTTTTGAACAAAAATTGATATTTTCCTTTGGGAAAAGGAAATGGACACCCCTCCGCCCCCCACAAACCAAAACCAACTCAGATTCCTTTCTAAGCAGAAGTGTTATTAACAGGCGTAAAATAGCTAACATGATTATTCAATAATCTTTCACTATTCTTTTTTTTTTTTTTTTTTTTTTTTTTACTTTCTGAAGATACTTAGAACTTCCATGATCAATTTGTACAATTTGGATATCACTTACAGTTTTAGACTTCTATATCGTCAGATTTTCTTGGGGAAAAACTGCAATGTGAGATATGCACAGAGAACTAGTTTTAGGTATTAATAGCCAAATGGAAAACATTGGTTCATAGCAATAAGTGTCTGGTCTGTGAGATACAAACATCTTTAAAATACTACTCAGATCCATCACATTCATGTAAATGATTTGGCTGCTTGCCAAGCAAGAACACTTGAGAAAAAAAGTGTGAGCTAAGAAAGTTATAAATGAAAGGTTATAATTTAGTTTTGAAACTAAGTTGAAGTTTATTTATCCTGGAAGCATTGCTTCATATGTTTATTCACTTGCTGTTTATGTTTCAGATAATTTTTCTTCTGGACTTTCTATCTCATATGTAACAGCAAAGACTTAATTGCTTAAGCTCAGGTGGGAACTGGGAAAAACTGGCTTTGTTTCTTGCACCAACCGAGAAAACTTCAGCAGCATGCAGTTTGGGAGCAGAGGTCATATACCAAACATACTGCTCCTTTTCCAACAAGGGAGATGGCAGTTCAGGTAGCTATAGCCTTTCAAGGATCTCAGGAAGAAACTTTCAGTGGTATGTTTTTATGTGGGAACTCAATAAAGGACAATTTGATATTATTGATAGTGACACTAATGTTTTAGTGGGAACTCTAGGTCAAGCCAAAGACTACATTCAAAATAGCAAACTGGATCTTTGTAATGTATGGCATATTTCAGATGGAGCGGAACACTTTGCATGCAGACTTTGTTGAACATGTCGAAACAACTAAGGAATATCCAAGTTGTTAATTTTGTAAATGCTGAAATGGAACTTTTAAATTTCAATTTAAAATACCAGGTTTTCTCTCTGAACAAAATAATTGTATATGATTTTGTATTTTTTAATCCAAATCTATATTATTTGTTTACTATCACTTCAAGCTACTAAATTTTAGGTAGCTCCTGAGGTAATTAGCTCTGAGGAAAGTTACTAACTTTGTGGTTCAGCGTTTGATTTGCAAAGAGAACATGTATGAAGTAATGGTGCATTTGCATTTTCAAGCAGATTCACAGGTGATATATGATGCACTTTCTGTCACAAGCAATAATTTATTACAGTTTATACAGTAAATAGCTTAGAAATCAAATCAGTTATTAAGAGCTCTATGCTATCTATTTATTTCCAATCAGATAAAGAGGAATTTACTACTGGGGAAAAAAAAAGAGTTCATAAGCCATTCACACACCATTTTGGATGGAACACTTACACTATAATGCATCGCTAGAATACTATTCCAGGGATGCATTTTAGTCATATGATCACAGAGTGATTAAAAATCCATAACAGAGTATTTGTTTGCCAGGTATACACATAAAAACCTCTTATCTATGCAATTTGACTTCCATCCACTTGAACAATTTTGTTCATTAGATGCTGGTGAGGAAGGTAATGCATCTAAAAGAATGAACCATTTTTCTGGTACAGGATAGTTCATTATCCTAAAAGCTCTTTCATTATATCCCTTATGTTGTGAAGGCAAGAGACACCCTTGTTATCATTTAGTTCGAAAGAAATGTGCATGGTCACAATAAATGGTGAAAATGTCTGTAGGGGTGTGTGTGCATGTAGTGGTACTTCTGCATGCCCTTTTATTAAAACAGTGAAGCATGGCAAGTGGTGAGAGCACAAAATTAAAGCATAGGAAAAATGGATTAAAGTCTTTTCCTCTCCATTTTTGTATCTTTCTGCAGTAGTTCACTAATGGAAAGTAGAAATTCTGGTATTCAGTTCTCACTCCAAGATTTCCATGAAATATGAGGACTAGTTTATAGCCCCTGTGAGAATGAGGCTGCTTGCTTGCCCCAACAGTTAATGAGATTCTGAAGAAGTATGCTTGAAATGTACTATGTTTTAAACAGACCAGAAAAAGAGCTGGCATGCTCAAAAGTTGATTTGATTTTGTTTCTCCAGTTGACATAGTTAACCTAGTAGAAGAAACTTCCTCCCTCTGTAAACTTTGTCTGATTTCTATTTGTTGACCATCACCACTAAAATGATACTGCTATTAAAAGTACTAAATCCTATTTCTATAGTGTGACTTGAGAATGAAAGCAAGTACCAGTAATACTCCTACATTTGGCATCAGCATAATTTTCATAATTTGTTCATGGCTTTTTGTGGAAAACCTTGAATTGTATGAACTGCATGCACTGTGTACTAACGAGGGATGGGTGGGTGGATGAAATCTGCTCCTAGCCAAATATATTTCATTATAGTGTAAACTCAAATATAATTAGAAGCATACAAGAGGAAACAAAAGCATTGGGTATCTTATGGCCATAGCTGTCAGTTCTAGAGAGAAGCTGTAATATTCACAACTTGTATATTTATTGTAAACTGCAGAAGAAAGTGTTTGGGAGGTCTCTGGTTGTTGCTACAGTGGAGTATTCCTATCTAGGGCTTTAATCATGTAAAACCTTGCATAATCTCTAGTAGCTTTTTCTTTTCCTTTGCACTCCATGCAAATGTGAACAAATACTACCTGTTAGCACACATTAAATTAGGCACCTGCATCCTGAGCAGAAGCATCAAGGCTGTTGTGCATTCATTCCTTATTCTTAAGAATGCATGAAAAAAAAAAACAAAACCAAACTATTATGGACAAACAAAAGAGATGTAGACACAAATTTTACCAGTCAAAAATGGTAACTTGAAGACAGAAGTTCACTTGTATAAACTGGTGTAGGTATAGGTCCACTAAACTAAATGGAGTTGTCTTGATTAGGCTGTGCTGATATCTGACCAAAGACTGACAAGCTGTCATCATTGCAGGAGCATTTCCTTTCCATTACCTTTTTTGACCTCCTACTCACTTTTTACCTTTGTTTAATATGCACAGCATGAAGTCTTTAAGTTATCTAAATAGGCTTGTAAGACTTTCTTAATAAACCACAAATTAGGTAACTTGTTGCTGACTCTTAATATCATTTTGGCAGAGAGGGGGTTAGTGTTCCCACCAGTTTAAGTGTTCCCAGACAAATATGTAAGAATGTATGATGTAGCATATGTGCCATGAGTGTGAAACATCCTAAACCTGTCAGGCACACTTTACATTTGCATAATCTGCAGCACTGCTTAGCCAGTGCATGTGTGGACCTGTCTAGAACGTACAGAAATCTAGAGAAATGCCCTCTGTATTATTTTCCTTTATAGTCAATGTATTTATGGAAATCTGCAATTATCTATGCCTGGAAATACATAATAGTCTTTCTGCTGCATAAATGGTTATAATTGTATAACATATTGCTGAACAATGCTGACAATAATAAATGCTACCATCACATATATATTTTTATAGGATTTTGATGGAATTTACAGCTGTATGATTTCAAGATTTCTTTGCGTTCACCTAAAGACTGCAGATAATCTTAATGTCCTTTCCTCAGTAAAAAAATTCTTACTGAATTAAAAATGTGTCCTGGATAAGCCTTGTGTATGTATTTCCAGGGGAACGGGTGAAGGGCTACAGAATATACTAATTTAATATTCCCTTTTCAAAAGAAGTTTCTTCCCTGACCTCCTCTAAGGAATAAAGCAACACTCTTGGGCAAGCAAAATTATAGAGTTTGCCTGTAGCAAATACTAATTTTCAGTTCTTGAAATGCATATCACATATACTAGTAGTCTAACCCAGACCAGAGTAGTCTAACCCAGACCAGCATGCTATTTAAACCGCTAGATAAAGACCTCTGTAGCTAAAGTAGATAGAGACCTCTGAAGGAAGTATCTACATGGATTGTTCTATTTTCTTTAGTTAATACCTGGGGCAATGTGCTAGATGCAAAGGCAAAAAGCTCGCTCTTCAAATGTGATTTTATGAGCCCTACTGATAACATCTATCTGTCTGGGATGAATTAATATAATTTTGGGAGGTGCTAAACTTCCTTTGAAACAAGGAAGATCACCTGGAAAGTCTTTTAATTGGTGGCAGAGTTTTAAGAACCTGTTTCTGAGAGCCCTTTCAGGTACAGCACACATGTAACAGACTGCTTCTAGTTTGTCCTCTCAGCAGAGGAGCACGCCTGGAGCACAGAAATCAGTTTATCTGAATAACATTCTGTTTTGCATTTTGGACTTTCATATGCCTAACAAATCTCTTACAGGTTAGAAGGGAGTGAATTCTGAGAAAAAAAAAAGAAGGCTGCATGATGGACAAAGACAAGTTAGTCGAGCCCATTTTCTGAGTCATTTGTCTGTCTTCACATTACCCTGCTTCATGACTAGGCCGTGTCCCATAAACACAAAATATGCCTTGCTTAATCATACAGGTCATGTCTGTAAACCTAGCTGTGAGCTGCTTGTTGCTGGTGAAAAGATGAGGTGGCCAAGGTTTGGGATGTGGGAATTAAAATAGACTGTAATTAGACTAGATTAGATATTTCAGATTTGTGCAGCCCATGGCTGGACTTAAATCTACTTTGTCCTCATTGTCCTCTTAATTTCCTAGTACACTGCACAGATATGTTAATTTACCACTCATGCTGAATGTAAGGTCACAGTGTCTCACTTTTGTCTGTACTTGATTGCTTATCACCTTTTCAGACTGCCATTTCTATTTGCCATGTGTATTTGATGATTGGTCCTCAGTAAGTCCCTCTGCAAGAATACAGATCGTGTTTTCTTTTTTCTCTAACAGCTGCTCAGTGATTTCACATGACATAATATAAATGTATTCATGAAGTAAAGTGAGTCCCTCTCAGCTCATGTTGATTGTGCTCATAGAGGTGTTCGCCAGTCTGTTGAACAAATTCTGCAGTTATTATCTTTTTTTTTTTTTAAAAACATGCAGAATGGAAACAGAAGACCATATAAAGAAAGACTTAAGCATTTTGTCTGTTTCTGAATCTCTTTCTCCCCTACACACAATACGCATGTTCATTCCTATGGAAGACATGGGTCTAAATCCCCTGTAGTATTTGAAAATTTCAAGACATGATTTTGTGAAACCTCCGTTGATGTTCTAGCCCCGTACGTGGCTGCTCCCTGTTCATCAGTAGACAGTCAGTGAGATACTGAAATAAAGTACAGATGCAGATCTCAGACTTAGTTACTGAGTTTTTTATTTTTTTTAAATAAAATATTCTTTAAAAGGCTTTGAGTTCTTATGTGAGAAAGCAAAGCCGATGATTTAGAATTTTAAAATATACTTTATTTTTATACCTTATAAAATGACAAGTGAGAGAGAATGCCAGATGGACCATTTGGCTTAAAGTTCTAACAAAAATGGAAACAGAAGATGACAATAATCAGGCAAATATCATTGCATCAGTGAAAGTTCCAACAGCAGCTTGGTTTAAAAGTATTGAAATAGTTATATGGCAGGTTTGCAAGCATTCCAAATCAGCGGGAATTAACAATTTCTGCTACAAAACAGATTAATTCTCTAAAACTTTGGTCAATAGAGGCTATCTCTATGTGGCTCATGCTTAATTTCTTCAGTTGGCAATTTTATGCTTTGCATGAAATAGTTACAAGATTTATTGCACTAGCGAGACAGAATATGTAATGGTTCATGACTAGCAAAATAACACAGTGATTAGGGTACTTACCTAGGAAGAAGAATGCCCCTGTTTTCCTTCGTTTAAATATCCTTCAGCACTGGAGCATGTTTGAAGGTGCAACCCTAAGGATTTTGTCTTGAGCCTGACATACATTAATAGTAATGTTTTCATGAGAAACCCAAGGTATGGACTGGACTTCCCTCATACAATCTGTAGATGACATCACATTGGAAAGTGTTGTAAGGAAGAAAGGCTTAAAATTAAAAAAAGAAATTGATTAAACAATATATCGTCCAGAATCAACTAGATGAAATTTGATTATGACAAGTACAATCATGTATTTAGGAAACAGAAATTAAATTCACTGATACAAAATAGGAGGTAGATGGATATGCAGCTATACAGCTTGAAACGCTCTTGGACTTCAGGATACCCAAACTTGAATACAGGTTGACAGTGTTAAGCTCTTAAGGGAGTGGGGGTGGAGGTGGAGGTGTGAAGACACAAATTTCTCTTTGCTGTGTGTGAAAAATGTGACACTTGTAAAGCAGTAGCGGTTATTATTCTTGGCACTTGTGAGGCCATTTTTGGAACAAACAATTATCAGATGTAGTGTATGCTCATTGATGTCTCTCCTGATGCTTAGGACTAGACTAGTTGGTCAGCTGAAACATCTTCAGGTGCTATATGTATCAGAGGAGAAAGTGTTCCTTCCTCAGAGAAATTCATGGAGCTCCTTTTTCCATGTATGAAATGTTCTTATCAATAAACAGTCTGCTCCAAATTTCCTTGCAAGGCCAAATACACTTTTGGGAAAATATGTCTCAAACTGCCAAGTGTCAACCTATGGAACATAAATATTTAACCTAAGACTCAAATTTTGGGGAAAAAGATGCAGAACACTTAATATTCTAGAAAGCCCATGTCTAACTGTCAGTAAGTCTTTCTATATCTTCAATATAATGAGTTTTCATTTTCAATTTACATGATTGACAGTGATAAAAATGAGTTGATTTGTGTGCAACATTGGTGTCAGAACCAAATGAATGTATATTTTGTAATAAAGATCATGTGAAAGATAAACATTCCATGTTTCTGGGTGAAATAAAAGGTAATGTCTGGCTATTCTTTCTCCCTCATATATATCTTATATATTTAAAATTAAGCTAGGCAACCTATATAGGTTCCTTTTTAGTTAATCCTATAGTGTCTATATCCTAAATTTGCTTTCATGCTCAAAGTATACACTTGCAATGTACGTCAAATACATTCTTGACCATTTATTTACTATTTTCATACATCTCTAATCCATGGTATGTATTTGTTTGCTACGATGTGATTTTATTATGCTCTTCTCTGCCAAGCTTCTAAAATAAATGTTTGAAAATAACTTTGTGATTCACATTGCCAAGGTTTACTTCAGAGATCATGCTAGCAGCTTCCCACAGGAAATACACTTTTGTTTTTTTTAAAAAAAGAAGAGAACGAGTATCCAAGTCACTTTTATGTCGCATCCAGTGAATATCGCTGACATTATTTAAAATGCTATCTATTTAGTTAATTACAATAGGGAAAGAATGTGATAGGGCATTGCAAATAGGAGACAGATTTATACAAATGTGCCTGAAAGTAGAATGAAAACATTACTGAATGATCTTCAGATGCTTAGCATTATCAATCTGTCATGTTCACATTTTCTATATATTTCTCACACGTGGAAAAATATCTGAAGTTAAGTATTTTTCACATATGACAGCTGAACTGGCTTTCAGAACAAATGCCCTGGACTAGTAGTGCTTCAGTTAATTAAAAACATTGCTATGAATTTTACAAATTAACTTTACAAAGCTGCAAATTTCTTCCAGCTCAGAGTATTCCAGAACTCAATATTTTAAAGACAGATCTAATAGGCACTTAAATGTTAGATCCCACTACACCAAATTTTCAAAATGGGTTCTTCATTGCAGAGTTAAAATTTCTAAGTTTCCTACAGATAGCTAAGTGCTTCAGAAAGAAATATAATAACTGGTGATGTGGATGATCAGGTAAGCAGACATTTAGTATGCACCGCCTGACTTGGAGACTGGTAGCTATGGATATAAGTGAGGAGAGCCGATTTCCATGTTCCCAGACCTGTTTATACATTTTACATGAAAAAACTGTTTAATAAAATATTGAAGTAACTGGAAGAAAACAGAGCCCACCCCTCCTGTTTGTGTTCATCTCTATAGAACCCTTTAAGCATAGAGTCCCACTTGTTCTTGCTGGCTCATGGAATCTCTGAGCTTTTCTGCAGACTGGAAAAGTTTGAACAGCTTCAACAGAAAAGATAAAGACTTCCTGGTTCAACCCAAACCAGGATACCATGATGGCTCTGGCATTCTTGTGGAAGGTGTGAGTTTGCATGTTTCCAATAACAACATGAGAAAAGAAGGTATCTCTGGCACTGGAAGGAGAAAGGGAGAGCATAGTACCCTATATTCAGATTAAAAATGACCGTGTAGGAGATCGCCATGTATTGATCTCACCTATTCAAGACTAGTAAAATGACAATTCACTCCTTTTTCTCTAGGTAGGAGAAATCACAAATTTCCCAGTTCTATTGCTGCAGAAGCTCAGTGCTTCCAGAGTAAGAGAAGCAATCCCCAAAGCTTTCCTTTCTCAGAGCTGCTTTCTTCTTCCCTAGTAATTCTAGTGATTCCTTGCTCTCAAATTTACACTCACTGTCCTTCTTTAATAAGACCCTAAGGTCTCACAATTTACTTATAAACATCCACCTGATGCTTGCTCTGCTAGGCCTTTCAAGTGCTTAAGTCGGAAACTGCAGTGTCTAGAGAGTTTATTAACTTGAGTTCAGCAGGGGTTTTCAACCCTGCATCACTGGATTTAGGGCCTGGAAAACTGCCTGAGCCCTTTTTCCACATCTATTTCCTATTTTGGTACCGAAAATATGTCACTTTGATATTACATATAAAATACAGCTAGTTCTAAAACAAATGGAACAAAACCTCCCAATTCTTACTTAGTAATTGGTTAATAGTGCAGAAATTACTGATATATGCATGGATGGTAGCCCTTGGACCTACTTTATGAACAATATTCAGCCTTTTATCTGCAAGTTTCTTTTTTTCATTATGGTTTTCAACTCTCCCAGGTAGGTAAAATTTTATATATGAAATTGGAATGAATCCATTTTAATTAGTATGATAATGAATGAAAAGACTTATTGATCCCTGCGTTAAAAAAGTAGCATTAAAAGAACATGACTAAAAGTATGCTAAAATAAGTTTTTAATTCATTTTTAATTCCAACATTGCTTTATGTTTTTTCCTGAAATTTGAAACCATTCTTGATTAAATCACTATCACCTCCTTCTCCCTATTTTTCCTTTGATCTTTAGATTTGTATCTGCTGTCTTTTACCTGGCAGATGTGCGTGTATGCACTCACATGTGAGGAATAGGAGAAGAGAGTTGAACGAGATGGATTTACAGCTGCAATCAATTAATCTGTTGCTAGGGAACCATCAGCTGCCAATCAAAAATAGCAATCAGCTGACTGGAGTCAGCAGGATATAAAATGGAATAACAAAACAGTACAGTTCCTCCCCCTTTTCATTGAAATCTTTAGAATATTTATTAATGTTTTTTTTTTTGAAGGGGGAGGGAAGGGAAGTTAAATAGCAAGGGGTCAAAATGTCAAATGTGTTTCACTCTTGGTCTAGGTACTTAATTAACAGAAAGGCTGGCAGCAGGAGCTTGGATTTGTGTTTGGCTATCTTTATGCTTATCAGTGTTAACCAAAATGAGGTATAGTGATGCAGTATGTGGAAATATATTACAGAAGACTTTGTTTGACCATATCAGGTTAGCCTACTGCTGGCCGATCTGGGAATACTTTGAAAACCCTAGGCATTTTCTGGAATGCCAGTTAATTAAAGCTTAATGAACTTTAAAGAGGGCGTTGTGGTTGGCAGGGATAAGAGATGACCCTGACTGAAATACATGGAAGCAGAAGATTTCACTTTACCCACTTAGACCTCACTCAGGTATATGAGGGATTGCAGACTTAAAACAGAAATCACCATCTGAAGTTCAGATGTGATTTTTGACTCTGGCAAAGCATGTTACAGGTTATTTCAGGCTTGTTTTGCTTGTTCTGGCAGAGAAGGACCTGTTTTAAAATGGCTTTCACAGTCTGCTTTTACTTTGAAGTATTTAGTGAAATGTTAGAGTAGGAGAATACAATTTTCATACTGATCATCCTTTCCATTGTTATTCTTTAAACATACTATTTCTGTCATCTTTGGTATCCATAGTCTTTGATATTAATGTAAAAGACTAAAATGAAGTACCATCAAAAAATATCCACCAACTGCCTACCTTTTTTTGATGGCCACCTGAGACAAAATAGACCAGTCCTTCCTGAACAGTGTTCTCACGTGACTTTTACTTGCAGAGGATAAAAAGCTGGGCTAAACTTTGGAACTTTCTTGTAGTTCTATCATTTTGATTCTTATTTCCATTTCTAGATATGGTGATGTATTGGAGAGGCAAAAAGGAGCAAAAGAGAAGTTGGAGGCTTGATTTGATCAGTCAATGATTCAACCACCTGTGGTGTCTCGCATATGAGCAGTAGTATCTCCAAGAAGCCCAGGTATTTAAAGCTATGTGTCTGCAATTTTAATGCTTAATTCATGATTAATTCTAATTTATAAATTAGAAGTCATGAATTTTGTGACATCTGTTTGGCAGGAATTCACCAACTTGTGTGAACCACCAGTCTGAGACCAGCCTGTGTGCTCTGTGTATACCTTATGCACTGCATCTCTATGTAGTTTGCTGTAGGTTAATCTGACGTAGAACACAAAATAGCTATATATAATCATTTTCTAAAGCTTTCAGAATGAAAAGAACAATGAAAATAAGTATCTACAGGACCTGTCTATACTTCCTAATGTTATAAACAGAATTATTTTTGTCATACAGATGAAGGCTACAAAAGTTGTTTTATTTATTTGTTCCTTGTAGTGGTAGAACTCCATGTTGTGGAAGCAGTTGAAAAAAATCTTCTCTAAGTGGTTGTGGGGTTGAGACAAGCATTGCAGCACCAATAATGGGTGATCCTGACCTCCCTTAATGGTGTAGCTGTCTCTGTTCATATTTTATTCCACTCTTGTCAAAATAGCACTGCTGAATACAGGTTCCCAAGTGTAGTGTAGTGACGTAACATAGCATTGCTGCTGCCAGTGCAGGCTGGACTTTGCATTTCTAAACTGCAGCTGCATTTCTGAGACATTTTATTTTACTTAAGGCTGTGAATTTTAAATATTCATTGGTCTGTGCTCTAGACAACTGTCTATTTCACTTCTGCCTGAAGTCACCTTGAGGTCTGGGTGTCAGCTGAGATGAAGTACAGTGATTGGGTACACCTACTATTGGAGAACATAGAAGCAAGAATAAAGGTTTAATCAGGAAGCTAGTTTTTATACATTTTGGGGACTTTAAACAGTTTCAATATTGCAAATTTAATATATCAGCCCATCTCTGCAGAACAGGTAAATTTTTGAAGTTTCAGGGCTGAATATTAAATGACTGTAGTAATATTCAGATTTATTAAGTCAAGGAAATATGTTATGTACCTTTTAAAATTCCTATTACAGTAAGGGTTTCTGGAACTATGACTTCTGCATGGGTTTTTTTTCAGTCATCTACTTGTTATTTGTGCTTCTTGTAGCCAGCCTTTCACGAAATATAGCAGTATGCAAATGACTAGGGATGATATTTTACTCATTTCTAATGTTCAAGTATTCTTTTATGCCATGCTTCAACTCCATGTGACAAAAATTCATTGTAGGTGGAAAAACCTGCTTGCATATTGATTACAAACTAATTTTAGTTATATTTGATACTCCAATGAAGTATTTTTAAAAAGAAATTTAGATGTTGGCTCCACATGTTCACTGGAGTGATTGGTTTGTGAGGTATGACTAAGAGGAAGCCCACAAATATGCACTGTATTTGTTCATTGAATGCACACGGTATTGGAGTCAGGCAGGAGATTAATTATGTTACATTAGAGATTGTCTGGATATGACTGCAGTTACTAAATATCAGACTGCTTGCGTGTGAATCTGCCTCCTGCTGCAGACTTAACATGTTCCTTATGCTAGGTTGAGTAAAATAAACCTGCACTCGATGAGCCATTTGAGAATAACGTCATCATATTGCAATGCAATATCAGGAAGGTTATCTTCTCAAATATGTATAAACCGAGTTTTCTTTTAACTGAAATATAATCTTAGCCAAATGTCATAGGTTACTAAATTGAAGGGTGGTGGTGAAATTCTTGGCTAGAAGCACACATTACAAAATTAGTGATCATATCTTTTCCTGTAGTTTCACTTCTGGAGGCTATGTAGTCTCAACTTAAAAATGAGATAGAGCCTTTCTTGTATTTCTGGTTTTGTTTCTTTAATATCATCACGGAATACACACACACTTTGCTAAGTGACAGTTGAACGTGGAGGTTCTGTAAGCTAAAAAAAGGGGGTTGAGAAGGGGATGTGAAATCTCAGAGCAGCCTTGGCTACAGTGACATGAGATGGTGGAGTTCAGGATCCTGAGAGGAGGGAACAAGGCAAATAGCAGGATCACAACCCTGGACTTCAGGAGAGCAGACTTTGGCCTTTTAAGGGACTTGCTTGAGAGCCATAGGATATGGTCCTGGATAGAAGATGGTCCAGGAGAGCTGGTGATTTTCAAGGAGTACTTTCTCTGAGCTCAAGAATAATCCTTGCCTATATGTAGGAAGTCAAGCAAAGGTGTCAGGAAGCCTGCATTGTTAAGCAAGGAGTTCCTGACAAAAGTCAGACATAAAAATGAACAGTGGAAGTCAAAGCCCAAGTGGTGTTGAAACTGGAAGGAATATGAAAGGCAGCTAGGAGCTAAAGGAAGACTAGAAAGATATGAATATGCTGTCAAAGGGGGCAAGGGTTCCTGGGGACAAAAGACATGGAAAATGTCAAGGTACTTGATACCTTTTCTGGAGATCAGGGGAACTACACGCTGAGCAGCCTCACCTAGATCTCTGGGAAGGTGATGGAATAAATAATCCTGGAAACCATTTCCAAACACAAAGGCAAGAAGGTGATTTGAAGTAGTTGGCTTAGATTTACAAAAGGGATATCAGGCTTGACCAACCTGGTAGCCTCCTACAATGAGGTCCCTGTCTTGAGGAAGCAGTGGATGTTGTGTGACTTCAGCAGGGCTTTCAACACTGTGTCCCGTAACACTCTTATTAACAAACTGATGAAATACAACCTACATAAGAGGGCAATAAGGCAGACTGAAAACCGGCAGAACTGCTGGGCTCTAAGGGTTGAGATCAGCGTCACAATTTGGACTCCAGTCATCTACCCCAAGGGAGGAGTGGCAGATATACCAGTTGATTGTGCTGCCATTCAGAGGGACTTTGATAGGCTGGAGAAATGGGCTGACAGTAACCTCATTAAATTCCAGAACAGGAAAGGCTCAAAGTCGTGCACATGGGGAGGAACAACCCCATGCAAAAATACAGCATGGTGCCTGACAGTCTGGAAAACAGCTTTGCAGAAAAGGACCTGGGTGTCATCTTGAATGATGAGTTGACCATGAGGCAGCAATGCATCCTTGCAACAAAGAAGGTCAACAGCATCCTGGGCTACATTAGGAATATCGTCACCAGCAGGTCAAGGAAGGTGATTCTTCCCTCTACTCGGGATTGGTGAGATCACACATGAAGTCCTGTCTTCAGTTCCAGACTCTGCAATACAAGAGACATGGACATCCTGAAGCAAATTCAGTGAAGGGTCACTGAAGATGCTGAAGATGCTGAAGGGCTTGGAGCATCTGTGAAACAAAAAGAAGCTGAGAGAGATGAGGCTGTATAGCCTGGAGAAGAGAAGGATCGAGGAAGGTCTTATCAATGTGCATAAATACCTAATGGGAAGGAGTGAAGAAGATAGACCAAGACTCAGTGGTGCTAAGGGACAGGATGAGAAGCAATAGGCACAAATTGAAATATGGTAAATTCCATTTAAATCTAAGAAAGAACTTTTTAACTCTGAGGGTTGTCAAACACTGGAACAGGTTGATGAGAATCTCATCAGGTTGGTGGAATCTCCATCCCTGGAGATAGTTTAAAACTGGCTGGCTGTGGTCCTGAGCAGCCAGCTGTATTTAACCCTGCTCTGAGCAGGGAACTAAGACTAGATGATCTCCAGAGGTCCCTTCCAACCTCAGTGATTCTGTGGAAAGAATTAAGACCACAATTTACTTACTGATCATATAAAGAATCTGATGTAATGAACATCACTCAAGTTGGCATGTATAACTTATTTGGTTGGATACCAAGGGAATGTCAAAATTCACTGTCTTTTCCTATTCAGTTGAACTGAATTATCCTTGTCTCTATTAACAGCAACTAGTGCTGGGAGGCATTACGAAGAACTCAGGTTTTCTATCATTTTGGCTTTCTTTCCACACATTGCACAGGTTATGTCAGTGCAGACTTGCTGAGAGAAAATACAAGACAAGTACTCCCCAGATACATGAATGGCTGCAAACACCAACTTCACTGCTATAGGAAAATAACTTGTGTAGCAAAGAGGCTAATATTAATGTTGACAGACAGGTTGGTGGGATCATTATCTGCAATGGTACTTATATACTTTTTTCCCTACTTCTATCCTTTTTTCCTAAGATTATTTTACTCGGATAATATGCCTAAAATCAGATGCTTCTTTGTGTATCCCTCAATGGAATCAATTGACTTTGATTACTATCAAATAAATTGAGAGAGTTTATCTTTGAGTGAGAATTGCAGCAACCAGCATGATGAACTGGGAAATCAAAGGTGCTCAGGAAGCAGGTGCGTCCTAGTATTTTTAGAAAGGGTAGAACGTAAATATTTCCCCTAGCTAGTACAAAAGAACTTCCAAACAATATAAATAACAGTATTATTGAAAACCTGAGACTCTTTGAACTTTGAGGGCTACAGGGATTTCATGGTACCTGAATGTGAATACTGAATCACTTATGTATCCTGCTCAAAATTACTAATTTGGAAACTTACACAACATGATGGCAAGTAATTATCAACCACCTTATGCATCCAGTATAATGTATTGCATTTATTACCTTATGCCATTACAGAGTAATTGATACTTTTAGCTGTATCAGCAAACTCTCAGTTGGCTGCAGCATAAAAATATCAAGGTATCAGTAAAATTACTTTTTAAAAAATATATATTATGTTAAATCTACAGTTCTGACAGAAGAAGTGTAATATTAGTTGCTTTTAAAAAAAAAAGTATAGGAATAACCACTGAACAAGTTTGTTCCAAGAACAGTACAACTGACGATGGCCTCTTTTTATAGATCTGAATACTTTCCATCCTCACTGCAGCAATGCTAAGATTTGTGGGCAAGAGGGAGCACATATGGTAGTTAATCTTGAGCTATGTACATGTTAAATGACTGGCAACTGGGTTCACACTATTTGGCCAGCCAGCTGATGCCAAACATTTGTATGTAATACGTACAGCATTAATTTGATCTCTCCCTTCCTATTCATAGAATTTTCATGAAAGCTTGTGGGAACATAATTCTTTTTGAGAATATATTCTGCCTTTGAATTGGTGAGATGGGATGAAAAATTGAGTAGGATGACGTTTTGAGCTGAAGATGGAAAGACAGACATTATGATCTCAAAAGACTTTCTTTTGGAAACCAAGAAAAATAAGCATTTTCTGACAGTGTACTCATAGTTATCTTGTATGCAGCAAAGAACATTTTGAGTCAGATGATACTGTTGTTGATATTTTTAATGGCAGTTATTTTTAGTGGTGAGGTGTGTACAGTTTTAAAACTATGAAATAGTCTTATTGGACTGAAAATCTTGGACTACACAACATTAAATCTCATTTTCTCTAAAGGATTATGGTATATTTGCCATAACTAGAAATAGCCTCAGTTGCCTAAAGGAAAAAAACAAACCAAAACCAACAGAGACTTATTTTTTTTTTACCTTAGTATTCGAAAGAGGGTTAAAATTATACTTCTGAGTGAAAGGGAAGATAATTGACAATACTCTTGACTCCTTAAAATTTCATGTGAGATATGGTTACTAAAATCTCTAGTTCTGAAAATGGGCTGCTGATAACTAAATTTGTTTGTGTATTTGGTATTTGAGTCATGTATCTGAGTTGCTGTGTAAATATGTGGGTTGACTTATGAAACAGCAAAGAAAATCCCAGCACCCAAAACTTCAGAACAGTCACCTAGAAACAGTGAACAAGAAACCATCAGCTTAAAGTCGAGGCATTGTCTACTAGTACCTGTCAATTTAAGAACTCAACTATAAAAAAAAAAAAAGTGAGGAAAGATAAGCAAAAAAGGTAGATGCATTTTCTTTTCTCCTTTTCGCCTTTGGTAAAAAAGTGTTGCTGAATTGATATGTGATAATTGTAAACAATTCCATTGTTCATTTAGAAAAAAGTGACAAAAACTTTGAACAAGGTACGGTACATTATTTGTGTTATAACTGTGCCTCAAGGGTCTCCCAGATAATTTTTTTGGTCTTTAATGTCTGTGCAGCGTATAATGAGGTTATGGTCCATGAAGAACCCACATAGACATATAGGAAACCAAAATAAACTGGATATTTTTACATACGAAGCAATAAAAACCCCCTGTCTGAAAAGTGTTTCTAATCCTTAAGCAAATATTGAGATGAAAAACTGAGGTAGACATCTCAGCAGTGGCAGGGGTGGTGACTGAACTGGGACTTTTAATGCAGTGTGTTGCCTTCACTATAATGCACTTGCTCTTCTCAAGCACGATTCAAACCATGTTTTTTTTTCTAGTTTTAGTCTTTCTTCACAGTCTGAAAAAGTTTTGCTTAGAACTCACCTCTATCTTAATTTGTTTGCTACTGTTCTCAAAAAATATTATTTAAAAAAGATGTATTTTTAGTGGCAGCTGCCAAAATTAGTTTTGATAATACATTTGTACTAAACCCCCTGCCATTTAATGGTTCTTTAGTTGTGAATTGTGTTGATTTTTCTTTGAATAAATACATTGTATAATTTTGACTTTTCTGTAAATGTAGAAAAATAAATGAACAGTTAATCATATCTATTTTTCTTTAGGAAGAGTGGCAAGCTTTTAAGGGCTATTATATATAGTTAGTAGATTAAATAAACATTTAACAATTCTGAAATCCAAAGAAGTCAAATGGCAGATATTGCTATTTTTTTGACATTGAATATATCAGTGACTATAAGTTCTACTGTGAAACTACAGTAAACAAGAATGTGTGATTATCACAACTAAAAATGGGTTTAAATATAGAAAAGCAATAAAGCTTACTCAATATGTCAGAGTCATGATATTGTTCCATGATACTTGGTCTTTCTCTATATGGCTTGATTATACATTGAAGAAAAGAAATGTTAAATTTGCTACCTAGTTTTTAATTAAAAAAATATACAATATTGTGCGTTTTCTTTCCCTTTAACGTTTCCTGTGAACAGTAACAAAAATGTGAGGTAGGATATTTTAGTGTAATTGCAATGTATTTGGATATTGCATCATAGTTACGTTGCCCTGTGTCCTGGGTTCAGCTGGGATAGAGTTAATTTTTACAGGAACCTGGGAGGTGGGGGCATAGCCGGGGCAGCTGACCTGGACTAGCCAAGGAGCTATTCCATACCATGGGACATCATGCTCAGTATATAAATGGGGAGCGGGCCGGGGGGTGGTCTCTGTTTTCGGTGGGGGAAGTGGCGGAGCGTCGGGTCCCGGGTGGTGAGCAGTTGCACTGTGCATCACTCTTTTTGTATACTTTTTCATTAGTGCCGTTGTTGTTGTTGTAATCTCTTTGTGTTTGTCCCAGTAAACCGCCTTTATCTCAACCCTCGAGGTTCCAGTTTCTTTTTCTTTTCTCTCCTCCGTCTCCTCCCCATCCCACCGGAGGGGGGCGGAGGAGCGAGCGAGCGGCTGCGTGGTCCTTTGGTAACAGCTGGGCTGAAACCATGACAGTCCTTTTTTTATCCACCCCTTATTCTATACCATCTACATCATGCCCAGATCTTACATTTTTTCCCACTCAACCACTACTACTTTCCTTGTCTTATATATAAGTATATGGACTCCACTCCCCGACCTTGCGCGCGCACACACACACACACATGGTGTTCCTTTAGCCTATGGGCTATCCCTCTAATGTGTCCATTGATTTTGGGGCTCTATCTGTTGTAACAGTTCTTCAGGATAAGAGAGAGATGGTGTGAGATGTTGGGTTGTTGTACGCTGCCTCTGGAACTTGTGGCTAGTACAGTTGGTGCAACTCATGCCCTTGGTCTGCAGGTCGAAGATGTTGATCTTGAGGGAATTGCTGGGTGCCAGTTCAAGTTCTATCGCTGTTGTACTTGGCTCAGTTTCAAAAGTCCATCCTGTAGTCATTTGGATAATTCTCACAATAATGCCCTTGATATGGCATATAGACACTATAGATACAATGACATGCATTGGCAGGTTATTTAGCAGTTAAATATCATACAGCCCAATTCACTGGCTATTCTCTCCCAAAATCAAATCTCCCTGAGGTACACATCGAACTTCCCCATCCTTCTGCATCACCCACCAGGTGTACCCAGGTCCTTGAGCAAAAACAACCCCTTGAATGGGTTTGCTTCTGCTTGAGGGAGGACTAACCCAGACTGTCTTTCCTAACATACTCCTCATGCACACTACAGGGACTTTATCCCCTTCTACAGTATGTGGAACTCTTGGTTGGGCGAGGCCAGCCCGATTGGCGGATCCTCTAGTATTAACTAACCAGGTGGCTTTTGTTAAATGTGTATCCCAATGCTTGAAAGTTCCACCCCCCATCGCTCTCAATGTAGTTTTCAGCAGTCCATTGTATTGTTCAATTTTTCCGGAGGCCGGCGCGTGATAAGGGATGTGATACACCCACTCAATGCCATGTTCTTTGGCCCAGGTGTCTACGAGGTTGTTTCGGAAGTGAGCCCCGTTGTCCGACTCGATTCTTTCTGGGGTGCCGTGTTGCCATAAAATTTTCTCTTCAAGGCCCAGGATAGTGTTCTGGGCAGTGGCATGGGACACAGGGTATGTTTCCAGCCACCCAGTGGTTGCTTCCACCATTGTAAGCACATGGCACTTGCCTTGGCGTGTTCGTGGGAGTGTGATATAGTCAATCTGCCAGGCCTCCCACTGTTTATATTTCAGCCATCGCCCTCCATGCGACAGGGGTTTTTGCCGCTTGGCTTGCTTAATTGCAGCACATGTTTCACATTCATGGATGACCTGTGCGATAGTGTCCATGGTCAAGTCCACCCCTCGATCTCGAGCCCATCTATATGTTGCATCTCTTCCCTGATGGCCTGAGGTATCGTGGGCCCACTGAGCCATAAATAGCTCACCCCTACATTGCCAGTCCAGGTCCACCTGAGACACTTCAATCTTGGCGGCCTGATCCGCCTGCTGGTTGTTTTGATGTTCTTCAGTGGCTCGACTCTTGGGTACATGAGCATCTACGTGACGTACTTTTACCACTACCTTCTCTATCCGAACAGCGATATCTTGCCACAGTGCAGGAGCCCAGATGGGTTTACCTCTGTGCTGCCAGTTGCCCTTCTTCCATTGCTGTAGCCACCCCCACAGGGCATTTGCCACCATCCATGAGTCAGTATAGAGATAGAGCACTGGCTACTTTTCTCTTTCAGCAATGTCTAACGCTAGCTGGATGGCTTTCACCTCTGCAAACTGACTCGATTCACCTTCTCCTTCAGCAGTTTCTGCGACTTGTCGTGTAGGACTCCATACAGCAGCCTTCCACCTTCGATGCTTTCCCACAATGCGACAGAACCCATCAGTGAACAGGGCATATTGCCTCTCATTTTCTGACAGTTTATTATACAGCGGGGCTTCTTCAGCCCGTGTCACCTCTTTCTGTGGCGACATTCCAAAATCTTTGCCTTCTGGCCAGTCCGTGATCACTTCTAACATTCCTGGGCGACTGGGGTTTCCTATGCGAGCTCGCTGTGTGATCAGCACGATCCACTTACTCCACGTGGCGTCAGTCACGTGATGCGTAGAGGAAACTTTCCCTTTGAACATCCAGCCCAGCACTGGCAGTCGGGGTGCTAAGAAGAGCTGTGTTTCGGTACCAACCACTTCTGAGGCGGCTCGAACTCCTTCATATGCTGCCAAGATCTCTTTTTCAGTTGGAGTATAGCGAGCCTCGGATCCTCGATATCCCCGACTCCAAAACCCCAGAGGTCGGCCACGGGTCTCCCCGGGTGCTTTCTGCCAAAGGCTCCAGGTAGGGCCATTCTCCCCAGCTGCAGTGTAGAGCATATTTTTAATATCTTGTCCTGTCCGGACTGGCCCAAGAGCTACTGCGTGAACAATCTCCTGCTTAATCTGTTCAAAGGCTTGTCCTTGCTCAGGCCCCCATTTAAAATTGTTCTTCTTCCGAGTAACTTGGTAGAGAGGGCTTACAATTTGACTGTAATTTGGAATATGCATTCTCCAAAAACCCACGACACCTAAGAAAGCCTGTGTTTCCTTTTTATTAGTTGGTGAGGACATAGCTGCTATTTTGTTGATGACGTCCACAGGGATCTGACGATGCCCATCTTGCCATTTTACTCCTAAGAACTGGATCTCCTGTGCAGGTCCCTTGACCTTACTTGCTTTTATGGCAAAACCAGCCTTCAAAAGGATTTGGATTATTCTCTTCCCTTTCTCAAAAACTTCTTCTGCCGTGTTGCCCCATATGATGATGTCATCAATATATTGCAGGTGCTCTGGAGCTTCATCTTTTTCTAGTGCAGCCTGGATCAGTCCATGACAAATGGTGGGGCTGTGTTTCCACCCCTGGGGCAGTCGATTCCAGGTGTACTGGACGCCCCTCCAAGTGAAAGCAAACTGAGGCCTGCACTCTGCTGCCAAAGGAATGGAGAAAAATGCATTAGCAACGTCAATTGTGGCATACCACTTAGCTGCCTTTGATTCCAGTTCATATTGAAGCTCTAACATATCTGGGACAGCAGCTCTCAGCAGTGGCGTGACTTCATTCAGCCCACAATAATCTACTGTTAGTCGCCATTCCCCATTAGATTTCCGCACGGGCCATATGGGACTATTAAAGGGTGAGTGAGTCTTGCTCCTTGGCTCTCCAATTGGCAAATCAGCTTATGGATGGGGATCAGGGAGTCTCGGTTGGTGCGATATTGTCACCGGTGCACCGTCGTGGTAGCAATTGGCACCTGTTGTTCTTCAACCTTCAGCAACCCCACAACCGAAGGGTCTTGGGAGAGACCCGGCAGGGTAGACAGCTGTTCAGTCTCCTCCGTCTCCAATGCAGCTATACCAAAGGCCCAACGGTACCCTTTTGGGTCCTTGAAATACCCCCTCCTGAGATAATCTATACCAAGGATGCACGGGGCCTCTGGACCAGTTGCAATGGGGTGTTTATGCCACTCATTCCCGGTTTGACTCATTTCAGCTTCCAATACGGTTAGCTCTTGGGATCCCCCTGTCACACCAGAGATACAGATGGGTTCTGCCCCTTTATACCTTGATGGCATTAGGGTACATTGTGCACCAGTGTCCACTAGAGCCTTATATTCCTGTGGGTCTGATGTGCCAGGCCATCGAATCCACACTGTCCAGTAGACTCGGTTGTCCCTCTCCTCCACCTGGCTGGAGGCAGGGCCCCTCTAATCCTGGTTAGAATATCCGTTACTCACTTTCTGCACACGTGAATCAGAAGTCCCTTCAAGGGGATCAGAAATGAGATCAGCCCATCTACTGCGTCTGGGGCACTGCTCACAGGAAACTGGAGCAGCAGTTTTCCAAGAAGAATTCTCTTTTCTGGTTGCTTTTTCTCGCAACTCTTGTACCCGTGCATCCAAGACTGAGGTAGGTTTTCCATCCCACTTCCTCATGTCCATGGTCACGCAGGTAAAACCACAGGTTAGCCCGTCAAGTGTACTTTCTCTCTCCTCTCTCTTGGGCAGAGGAACGCTTACTCCCAATAACTGCGATGCGGGCCTGTACAGGTGAGGAGGAGGACAGATCCACTTTGAATTGCTGGAACTCTCGGGACAACTCCTCTACAGCTGAGACACAGGCCCGTAGGGAGGAAGAGAGACTTCCTTCGTATTGCCAGAGTTGGACAGCCAATTCATCCACCGTTTGTCCATAGCCTTCTTTCCAGGACATTACTGCCAATGAGTTGGCATAGGTTGGTGGTGCACTTCGTAGAAACTTCCGCCACATGGGTTGTGTGCATTGGACTTCATCTGGATCTGTGGGTGACTGCGCATTTTCTGGATCATTGTAAATCACCTCCAGCATGGCTAATTCTCTCAGGTACTGGATACCTCTCTCCATGGTGGTCCACTTGCCTTGGTGACATGGAACTTCATCCCTGAAGGGGTATCTTTCCTTTACACCTAACAGAAGTCACCTCCAGAGGCTGAGGACTTGTGTTTTTCTCCCAATCGCCTTGTCGATGCCCCCTTCCCTAGACAGAGATCCCAACTGCTTGGCTTCCTTACCCTCTAATTCCACACTGCTAGCCCCACTATCCCAGCATCGGAGCAGCCAGGTAACAATGTGCTCACCTGGGTGGCGGCTAAAATCTTTTCGCATGTCACGCAACTCACTCATGGATAGAGATCGGGTAATTATTTCAGGTTCTGCCTCTACCTCCTGTTCTCGCGATGACCCTGGTTCATCTTCATCTCTCACTAAGCGAACTGATTTCTTTGTGTGTTTCTTTTTCTGTACAGGGACGACTGATACTGGCACAGGTTGGTTCTCTGGTTTAGCTGTGGTGTCTGTCACCGGGGTAGGGGCAGCCACGGTGTCTGTTGTCGGGGTAGGGGCAGCCACGGTGCCTGTTGTCCTGTTTTCCATCTTTTCTCCCTGAGGGTGCTGCCTAGTATCAAGCAGTGTTTGGTAGATACTGGCCAGGGCCCAGCACAATGTAGTGAGTTGTGTGTCTCTGGGATAGCCACAGCATTTTTCTTTCAAATATTCTATCACTTCATGAGGGTTCTGTAGTTGTTTGGGAGTGAACTTCCAAGTCACTGGCGGTGAGAAGTTCTCTAGATACCTGCCCACATCCTCCCACATGCCGTGCCACCTATGAGTATCCAGCTTTGGGGGAGATCTCTGAGTGGTCCTCTTAAAGAGCCTTTTTGTAGCCCTAAAGAAGACCTGAAACATATTCAGGAGGCATAGCACTAACAGCACACTGGCTTGCGCATCCCAAGGATATTCAAAATTCTCAAAAGCTGTTGTAATTAGTCAGAAGGAGAAAAGGGAGGTGAACGGACGGGGGGAGGTATGCCCCCCTAATTTCCCCATGGATTGGGTGTAATTACTAATAATCCGACAGAAGGCGCCCAAAGTACGGAAATGTTATCAGTGCCTCATACAGATACCAGCTTAACCTCATGACCAGTGATGTAATCATTTCACAAGTCGACATTGCCCAGTACAGCAAAATGATAATCCAATCACTCTCCCAGAGATGAGATATGCAACTACAGGCAATACATAGAGCATATAAGAGCTTACAAAACGCCACCATGTAAACAAATGAAACAACATTGTGACTAACATCCATTTATCTAAGAAATGCGTTTGGCAAATTTGTTTCAACACGCTCTGGCCAGCTCTGTTGTTATCTCAACCCTTCTGCCCCACGTTGGGCGCCAAAAAGGACTGTCGTGGTTTCAGCCCGGCCGGTACCAAAGGACCACGCAGCCGCTCGCTCACTCCTCCATCCCCCTCTGGTGGGATGGGGAGGAGACGGAGGAGAGGAAAGAAAAAGAAACTGGAACCTCGAGGGTTGAGATAAAGGCGGTTTACTGGGACAAACACAGAGAGATTACAACAACAACAACGGCACTAATGAAAAAGTATACAAAAAGAGTGATGCACAGTGCAACTGCTCACCACCCGGGACCCGACGCTCCGCCACTTCCCCCACCGAAAACAGAGACCACCCCCCGGCCCGCTCCCCATTTATATACTGAGCATGATGTCCCATGGTATGGAATAGCTCCTTGGCTAGTCCAGGTCAGCTGCCCCGGCTATGCCTCCACCTCCCAGGTTCCTGTAAAAATTAACTCTATCCCAGCTGAACCCAGGACACCCTGGCAGTACTAAGCATTTTACTATGCTGGCCCATTTATATAGCTGATGCGTACAGCTGGTACCTTTATGAGTTCATCAGTATGAATAAACTCATCTGTGTATCCCAGGACAGATACGTTTGTATGTTTCATGTGTGATAAGAAAACTGTCAGATATGACAAACTTCGCCACAGCTGATAGTTATCTTGAGCTTTCAGATCATCTAGACTACTGCTTGATACCGCCTTTGCTGATGAGGGCACCAAACATGACCACCCACTCCAGGATTTGATCTTTTTTCACAAGAAGACAAGGCCATAGCTTCCCATACAGTTTCTTAAAAAGTGTGTGCACGTGCTATTTGTCTTCCGTTTCTCTTCATCCTTGCTTCAGGAACACTATAGCACTGCCCGTGCCTTTGAGGAAAAAGAATGACATCTGTCAGTCCTGACTGAGATGAAAATTTACTCTCACCAAGGAATAAAATTTTGAAAATGCTTCAGATCTTTCCTAGAATCTGAATGGCTCTTTTGGGCAGTTGAAGTGGTTCAGTATTAGCAGTAGGTATCGCAACATGAATTATTCAAACCTGATGTTGGATGAATTCAACCTCATACGCAACTTAAATAAAATTTCAGAGTTAGTAGCTGTAGTAATGATGGAATCTAGCAGTTACAGAGCTTCTACTTTGAAAATGATAGCAAAGATGTCTGTGTTTTTTTCCAAATGTACAATCATACTGTTATGTTTCTTTTAATGATAGGAGAACATTTACTGGCATACTTTAACAAACTGCAGTCCCTCTTTGGCAGATGGGCACTAACAGGCAGCAAAAAGCCCATTATATCTAATCTAGTCTATTTTTAAAAGAAATGTTTTTCTACACTGGTTGGAAGAAAAGAACTTCAACCAGATTTTTTTTTTTTTAGTAGGGGATTATTTGTAAACGGATTTTTTTATTATTATTATTTTATTTTTTTATTCCTACATAACTGTTGAGCTGGAATTAAGTATTCTTGGTAGCAGGAATATAACCTGGCAAGAGTAGCTGAGTTCTAGAAACATTATGGACAGGTGATGTGGTAACTCTTGAATGATAGTGTGTGTTTTATTAAGATTCATCTGTGGGGGAATTATAATGGATGATGTGCACAAATGCAAGTTGGTGTGATACACAGATGCTTCTCATTTCCTGAATACATACAGGTGAAATATGATATTTGAACTTCATGCTTCTTAATGGGATACTGAAGGCATATTAATTTCTTGTATCTGTTGGGGCATTGTCTTGCAAATTAGTGCTTGAGAGAATGTTAACCCTGGTGGAGTTATAAAAATTTCTCATAATGGAGGCTGATGGCTTATTCTAAAGCACTGATCATTGATTGCCAAGGCTGCTGTTTTAGGCTATGAACCAAAAGAGAAGAGGAGGAGTAAAGGTAATTAAATCATGACTGGAGGCATTTAAGAAGTGCTGGAGAAAGACAGTCAGCTCTATAATCTGCCTGTCAAAAGTGAAGGAATGCAGTTTCCAGTCTAAAGCCTGGGGATTAAGTAATAGTAATGCAAGTGACACAGAATTTTGCCTTGTAGCTATCGAGATTAAAGGGTGTTTGGTACATGTGCTTGATACTTACATTTGTTTATTTTAGTATTTTAAATTAAGATAACAGAAGGAAACACTGACCAGTGAAATTGACTCTTGGGATTACGGCACAGATGCATTTCCCATTATAATTTAGAAATGTTTGTTTCATTTAATTTATAAAGCACATTAAAAAGTGCACTACTGAGATGTTTAATATGAAGTTTGTATGCATGCTTACAAAAAAGTGTAATTAGACCATCGTTAACAATGACATTGTAGTTAAGTTTATGTTTATTAAACAAAAATATAATACAAACCTCCCATGTAACTTAATATATATGTGACTTGAAGCCCTGAGACAGTACAGTTCTTGTAACACAAAAATGGTTCCCGCTGGGTACATGTGGCTGCATAAAATGCATTTCAGGCAGTGGGGGTTTGTGTAGAGAAATGAGTAGGAACACACATGTGGTTTACTTCTGCAGTTAAAGCAGCAGCTATTCATATGCGATCTACCATGGCTCTTGTAGCTGTCCACTGGAGGGGGACATTATACATACTTATGTATCACTCCTTAAATAAATAATCCCCCAGAAGAGTACTGCTGAATCATAGTCTGGACAGAACTTTCCAAATGTTCACCTGCTGTTCTGGCTAGACAAAGGTTGGTGTAGACTGGGGTTACTGCTGAAGGGGCATTAAGGGAGGGATTATTGTGGGTTGGTCAGAGTTCTATTATGAAAATCTTTCACTGGCAGAAATAGGTAAAGCATAAAGCAGGTAGCTCTAACACTGCAACTGACTACTGACTGATAAAGCATAGGGTTAATTGTTCTAATGAGACTGAAAAATGTTAACATGGAATGACAAACAAATAGGTACATACATCTGTACAAATAGAATATAAGATGCATCATCATGCAATGTTATGGCTCATTTTAATTTAGTTGCTACTGTTAGTGAGGCAAGATACAAAAGTACATCTTTTATTGACTCACTACTGCACACATGAGACCAAACTGGAAATATAAATACTAGTGGCAAACAAAATATTTTTCTTTGTTTTTTAAGTGCTTGAACTATTTTTACATTGGGAATGCTAGATTATATTTTTTCTTAGGGAAGCAACTAGTTTATTGCTGTAACTTCTCTTTAACTGTATGCTAAAGTCCGTGCACTAACCAGATACATACTATTTTAGATTGTCTGATAAAGGCAATGAACTCTGAGTGTGCCTGAAACATGTATAAACGGTGATCCTAATTACATTTTCAAAAGGAAAGGAAGATGATGAATTAGACTGCTGTGATTTACACAGGTTTATTTTTTTCAGTACCATTAAAAAGTCTTTCTCCATCTCTCTCTCTCTCTCTCTCTCTCAAAAAAGTAGCTGAAGTCCCTTGTCCTTAAATTCTCCTGGTAGCAGAGGAATTTGGCCATGCAGTTCCATTATTCTGAGGGCTGAGTGACTAAATCCAGTGCAGCTCTGAGAAATTAACTCTGCTACACTGATTTATCATCATCACTGTCTATTAGTCAATTCTAAACCCCTAGACCTTGTGACAAGTAAAGTATTCCAGTAAGTGCAGCATTTTAAATTCCAGTTAAATTACATTCTGCTTTTTAAACTCAATTATTGTGAAATCAATTGTAAAATTTCTTCTCACTATGAAGTATAAAGAAAATCATAGTTCTAACTTATAGCAAATGCTAGATTTTTATGCTGTTGTATGATTTATGTTATCCTGCTGTAGGTACTTAAAGCAGGGTAAAAGATTCTTAAGGTCAACTAAAGTACTCTACAAATAGCATGTATTGAAATGAACAGATTTAGAAATAGTTTCCATTTTAATTTGTACAATTGGTCTTGTAAAACATATGAAGTTTTCCAAGGTTTAAGAAATGCAAACTAAGGGAGTAAAAGCATGGTCCAAGAGAAGCCTGTAAAATCTGACTTAATTGTCTGTGGTTGAAGATGTTTGAATTATGAAGAGGAACTCTGGAGTTTGAGGTTCTGGGATCTGATTATTAGCTGATTTTTTTTGGGTGGTGTTTCCCATGCAAGGCTCTGCAAAACATACTGTATGTAGTTGATCCTTAACACTTACTGAAGTCCCCCACAGAAAAGCCATACTCCATAGGATCCTCAGCCTGTTTATTCATGATGAAGTGACTAGGACACTTTGTATTAGAACCCATGCTTGAATGAAACCCTTACAGTTTTGTGAATTTCTAGAGTATATTAGAAACATAAAGTACTGCATTAGAATGTGTTACAGTGGAAAGGAAATCCCACTGAAACCATCTGGAAGTAATATATTTAAACGTTTCATTAGATGGTTAATATATTAGCAGAACAAAAAAGACTGCATTTTGCCTATCAAAAGATTATGCATACTTGGAGATGTTGTGGAAGATGCAAACTAGCAACAAAGATGGATTTTATTCTGAGAGGAAGGGATATCTATCCTTTGCGTATTTGTGACTATCATTGGTAAATAATGTACTTGTGTGTGTCAGGGAGTGACTAAATCATTACTAATAAAAGCCTCATGTACCTTCCTGTAGGGGAAATTAACTTAACTGAAACTTCAACCAGCTAAAGTCAGCAATCAGTCGAAATAACAGAGCTTGACAGTGACTGAGGCGGTATTTTTCAAGGGGCCTGACAGCTGAGTTATGTCTAAATTGCCAGAGAAAAAACGTATTTATAACTGGCAGCCTAAAAACTGTGTGTTAGATTTATTTTCTTTCTGATAACTCTTGTCCAAGGCCCTTTAAGGTCAATATGCCTTCTGCACTCTGCCCCTTACAGAACTGAGTTCTTTCACTGAATTTCTCATTTGGGGGAGTTGTGGAGTGAAGAACGTGTGTGTGTGTCTAGGCTTTGCCATAATCCTTTGCTTCAGAAAACTTAAGATCTTCCAAACCTCTGTCAAATGCCTTTTTTTTTTTTTTTTTTTCACCTTTACAACTGTTATTTGCATCTATGTGGCTGAGAGTATATAAAGCTAATTTCTATATAGCTTTTCATTGTAAGCTGTGTTACTTTGACGACTCCTTCTTATGAGTTAGCTACTGAATAGTACTTACCAAATGAGTATCTGGAAAGGGTCAGCCATTAAACAAAATGAATTCTTCATTGTGAAGGCTGCCATTTCAGCTGAGCAAGATGTGACCTTGCTGATCTTGGAATTTTCTTTCTTTGCCCTACGCTTCCAAGTCTGCCATATACATCAAGTTCTCTCCTTATCATCCTGATGCTGCACTTGCTATGTTCTTCCAATGTGATGATTTTTATAAAAAAAAGAGTGCTGGTTACACCCTTCTTACTGTACTTCCTGCAAAAGAAAGCTCTTCCACATACTGATAGGTCTTGTCATAGTCTGTTTGCTTTGCTTGCTCCTTGAATGGATTTCTGAGCAGTGATAGAGTGAAATAGATACTGCATGCCTGTTGAATGGAGTCAAAGAAAGTCCTCTGCAACTTCACCAGCTTTCATAAAAGTTAAGATAGCCAGATATTTTTTATTTTTTTTAGGGGTTCCTTTTGTGACTTTGTTGCTGATATGTTCTTTAGTTTGAAACAATGATCCTTTGAACTCTCCAGAAGTTCTATCACAGTTTTTAGGAACACAAGATTTTTATAAAACATTATTTTAACAGGGAACTTTATTTATGGACCAGCATTTTCCTAATTGGAACTATATATGAGTGTCATAAATGAAGTACTATTTAGGTATATATGGTCATGTCAACTTAAGCAGCTCCATACACCCTCATTTTCTTTTGAAGCAGTTATTTAGAGAGCAAGAGCACTTGATTCCACAGGATGGAAACTCATAACTGTATAGTGTTTTGAATATGAACCTTTGGATTTACTGAAAAATTTGTTTACAAAGTCAATGAACATCTCATCCAGAAAAGACCAATGAAAAATAATTAATGAAACCTCCATAAGTTTTGTTTTATTTATTAACCTTAAATAATCCCTATTTATCTTAGTACTGCATATATAATTTTCTTTACCAGTCTCTAAGACCCTGTCAGATTCACTTTTTTTTTTTTTTTTTTTAAATTCTAATGCCTTCATTTATTAGGTTCTCTTTATATCTGGGTATGTGTTTAAGGATTTATCTCAAAGTCACCAGTAAGCAGCTATGTATTTTGGTCTTGGTGATATTAATTAATTTCAATGGAAATTAAGTATCAAAAGTTCTTTGAAGATCTGGAAGTAAATGACTCACTGATAATTCTGCAAAGACTAGAATTAAGTCATCTGTCTGCATACATGAGTTGGGTACTATTAAATGTTTCTGGGGATCTGGTCCATAGAAATTAAAGATTTGACTATAAACTTCTGGAGTCAAGAATTCATGCAGGAAGTTGGTAGTAAAACTAAGAAAATAATTCTTGACGCAGTTCATCCTTTTATCTTCCAGTGTCATCGCAAAGTCTCGCTCTTCTGTCACAGGTTATTCACTCTTTGTACTTAAACTACTTACAGTCCAAGTATTGACTATTTGAACTGTGATCAATGAAACATTCAAAGAAGAAATTTGCTATATGGTCAGAAGAACACTCCCATTTTTCATGAAAATTTACAGAACAGTTAAAGACTAAAAATTACAAGTTTAGTTAAAAAATGAATGTGCATAAGCTACGATATACAGAAGAAACAGAAACAGTAGTGTTTTGGCCAGTGTATACTTTTTAGGCTGGTAAACTTAACACTTAAAAGTTTCTCTTCTTATTTCATCCCTTTATCATTCTGAATTGGGAATGAGCAGGGCCTGATAGCTTGTCAATGATCTTCATCTTCCTCTTGCTTCGTTAGATCTGTTGCCTTACCGAAACTACTTTAAATGAAAATGGTTATAATGAATTCCTTGTATAGAACAAGATGTTTAATTCATGAAATTTATTCTAGGTTTGTTCAAATTTAAATTAATATTTTCCCTAGCAAGCTTTTTCTCTCTTACAGGAGTACAGGATTGGAAAGTACTTCTTAAGTCACTGAATTCAGTTGTCTGTTAACAAAGAAGCTTTTCATAAACTTGTTGAGCTCCCCTGACATTGAGCTCACTCTTGGAAAAAACAAACATTTGCTTCCACAGATTGTTACAGATTCCCAGTGGTCTCATGCATAGCTACCGGCTTCTGATTTTCTCAAGGTTGCTTTATATATTTTCTCATGGACAGCTTATACTGGGTTCACCCCAAACATCATTTGGTTTAAATAACATGTTGCCAACCAGTTACTCTTTGCAATAATAATGAAAATTAATTTGTTCAACTTCAGCAGTACATATTGGTTTGGGGCAGGGGGAAGGTGGCAATTCCCTTTAAGAATTCTGGAGTCATGCTTTTCTGAAATTACTGTCACAGTGATGAATGCTTCTTGATACTAAGTCCAGAATTTTAAATTTTTGAAAATGCACATTCAGGAGATCAGAGACTACCTTTAGAGTTCGGTGCTTGTTCTGTGCTGCCCTGATTGAAGGGACCCTTGAAAGGCACAGCAAGGCACACATCCAGGAGAGCATGCTGGACTGAGCAGCACTTGCTGACACTCCTGACAGCCATCTGTGCTGAGCAGAGCCCCCTTGCAGGGAGCACAGAAGACAAGAGAAACAATCTTGTGGGTTGCAAGGGAAATGAGAGAAATAAGTGGTACCTATAAATGAAATGTTGAACCCACTTGGAAGCTTTAATTTAGACTCTTAAACCAATTAAATATTTAAATAATCTGGAGGTTTTTTCTGACCTTCAACTCCTTATATACCTTTTGGTTTTGATGGTATTTCTGCTTTTTCTGAAATCTCCCCAAGGGAATGTAATCACATCATAACGTATTCCACAGTAAAATGCACGATCATCTTAAATTATGAGATCGTTAAAAAACAGACTACACTTCTGAATCTTACCTGCTCAGCAGCTTTTTACCTCCTGAAATTAACAGTGGTTTGTGAATAGCTTGGTGTATTGGCAAAGATTTTTGAAAGAACTTCTCACTACTAGTGGTAAAGAAAGCAAGTACTTGTGCTGAAGATGTGCGTGGAGACCAAAACATAAAAAACACCATCTGTGACCTAAACTGCATCTGTTGGTTGGCCACTAAAAGAGGAGGAAGGTTTTGATTTACTAGCCAGACAGCTTTCTCAATTTTCTTGTCAGGAAATATCTTTAAACTGCAATACAGCTATGACAGCTTGGATAACAGCGTTTAGCTATACTCCAGCAGCTTTTAGATTTTACATGCTATATGCCTAGGCCTGTCAGAAAGACCTGTGCCAGACAAAACACTTCTAAAATAATTTTTTTCTCTTTTTCTTGCACTTGCTGAATGTGAAATCTTCTAGTCATTTGGTATGAATTTTAAAGTTTTTCCCCCACAGATGTGGACTTTGCCGTCACCTTAATATTAATAAAGACTGAACTAATAGTCCTTCATCACTATTTAAAAAAAATTGAAACAGAATATTCATTGTGCAATAAATACATTGCCAGCACGTATGTGTTGCCAGACTTTGAAAGATAAGTAAGCAACTTGTTTTCTGTTGTGTTTGGTGTGTTTTATTTATTTATTTATTTTTAAATTAAGCTTAGTGTTTTTTTTAATGACAGCATCTATTATCTAATAGATCTTAAAATAGTGAGTTAATAAGTAAACAATAGTACCTGCTTACCTTAATGAACAGTAAATCTTCATGTGGCTCTGCTTGTAACACCCAAGTTGCAGATGCTTAATTTTTTTTAGTCCAGCGGGACAAACTTTAATAGAATAACCAAAGTTCTTCAAATGTTATGAGCTTTCTCATAAACACCTCTCTACATTCTTATTATGTTTGCTCATATGCTTGTACAGAGAACGATACAATTAGCCAATGGTCTGTTTCTGTTTCTAACTTAATGTTGCTCCTCATGCCTTTTGAGAAGTTAAGCTTATCAGCAGAAAGATGTGAATCTCAACAGCAATGACTTATCAGTGTCTTTCTGGTTCTTTTTTCTAGAGCTGTGTATGAATGTCGTGATAAATTGTCAACTGAATTTGCAACATTGCTGTAGAGTGCATTTTCCATCCATGTAAGCAGCTTTGTTGGCCCAAGTGTCAGGTGAATCGCTGTATGAAAACCTCAGTTCATAAAGAACTACTGGTGACTGTCATGTATGTAGGCACAGTAATTTATCACACAGGAAATAAATACCTTTCGAGATACCAGATCATGAGCCACTCATGTACAGTTCTGTCTTATACTTTAGTTTCTTTAGACTTTTGATTTAGGCCAGCATTCATCATACTTACCATAAGCAGTTCAGAAGTCAGGCATTTAATCTAAGCTTGTCACCTAAGCTCTCCTCCATAGTCAGCTCCATTGAAGAATAGGTTGTTCTTCCCATCTTAGGGTAAATGTTCAAGCTGAGTGAGATGAATTACATTCCACAGGCATTTTTCTGGACATTCAATAGGTAAGATCTTAGGTGACCTTGTATTTTTTAATTTGCAGTCTTTTCCTTTCTGAATATAAATATAAGTGGATTTCCTGCTCTGTTGCCAGATAAGCCTGTAGAGTTTTATGGTTATACCTATTTTCATGGATCTTACCAATGATTATGGAAATGCAGTTTCTTTTTGAAAAAAAATTGTATGTGTTACCTGGGCTATCAACTTGCATGCTATCTGCCTTTCAAACTTTGAAAAGCCCAAACATAAAAATAATTATCTTCTGAGATGTTTCCATGGCATTACACGCTACAATAAAAGCTGTCAGTTTCCTTTAATAAGGCTTGGAAAAAACTCCAAACCCTTAATGGCTTCCCTAAGTAGCCAGTAGTTACTTAACTATGTATTGTATGATGTACCTTCTCCCTTTTTCTCGCCCCCTCCCCCGCTTCCCCGCCCCCCCCGCTTTTTTTCTCCCCCCCCCCGCTTTTTTTCCCCCCCCCCCCCCCCGCTTTTTTCCTCTTTTTTTCTCCCCCCTCCCCCTTTTTTTTTCTCCCCTCCCCCTTTTTTCTTTTCTTTTTTTTTCTTCCCTGAAATTGCTCTCAATTAATTTGGTAATCCCCAATTCCCTTGCTGGAAGAGATAATGATGCTGGTTGCTGTTCATGATTCTGTATATCTCAGTTATATGCCCCTTGGTTAACTCTTTTTGTACCTGAAGAGACCTAGTCTGTGCACTTGTTCTTCTTACAGAAGCTTTCATTCTGGTTACATCTGCTTGGGACTAGATGGGACTAGACTGACACATCAATGCGGGGGAGCTATGGGTTGATTCAGTAACATGACCATGTTTCATTTTCTTGCAATCGTTCCTATTTTTTTGTATCACCTGATTCATTTTTTGATCATTGTTGAGCACTGAAATGACACTTTAGCAGTGCAATAAATTACTAATCTGAAATCTCATTTCTAAGTGATGATAGCTCTTTATTTTCCATACATAATTAAGATTATTTTATCATACTTGTAATTTTACATTTACCTGTATTGAATTCCATCTACTATTTAGCACCCAGTCAGCCAAAGCTGTAGGGTCCTCTGCAGTTCTTCACATTTGACCTTTGTCTTATCTGTTAAGTAACTTCACCAACAGTTTCTACTTCACAGTTCATCCCTTGTTCAGACCACTTATTAATGGACTGAACAACCAGTTACCAATTTTTACCTTTCTGACTGGGTCATGGTAGGTGGTTATTTCTTTCTGCCATGCTTCTGGACAGCTTGTAGTTTATGCTTGCTTAAGTCACTAAATTTCTGATTTTTCCCCCAGTATTTTAAGATCTATCTCAGATGTTCTTGCTAGCAATGGTAATAAGAAAGTCATCAGCTGTGCTTACAATGCCTACTTGGGTCTATTTTGGAGTAAGTTTAGTAAGATTTGAGCTATACTACTGGAGAAATTCCACTTGTAATGGAAATCTTTCAGTGGGGAATCAATAGCTGAGTTTACTTTGCAAAGAACATGACAGATATAGCCTATAAATTCTCTGTCTTGCACATAAAGTCAGCATTCTGAGTTCCTTGTTATCAGCTGCTTCCATGTGTCCTCTTTTCCTTTTTCTTTTTATTACTAAGGCATGTTAGTTTATTACTTCAATTTAAAAAAAAAAAAACAACCAAACAAAAAACCAAAAAATCATAACCCAACCATATAGTAATTCTGAGGTATCAGAAGGTGAATGGGTGACATTTAATATCTTTGGAGTTTTTGTCACCAGTGAGTAAAAAATAAAAAAAAAAAAAAAGAAATTCTTCATGCAGAGAAGGTACCCCCCTGCCCCCCAATTCCAGAAAAAGTACACTTTTTGAAGAGATGTTATGAGGAATGTCTAGTCTTTTATTAAAAGTTATGACATAATTCTATAGTAAAAAATGTTACACATAGATAGGATATTTCTATTCCCAGTAAATGTAAGAATTAAAGCTGCTCTCTGATGCTGGTTCTCCTTCTGGTGTTTTCTCCTGAGAGCTGAAGATAATTTCAAGTGCTTGTCTCTAGTATTTGCTTTCCAGATTCACACTGTAATGTGTGCATCTTTTCTCAGACTCCCACTGAAGTCATGCGTCTTGTGATTTACAGTTTAAACTATTCAGATGGCAGCTAGTAGCTGTAAGCAAATGTGCTTATACAGATAACCTTTGCACAAAGTTTTGGAACATATCATTCCTTGTACTTACGAGGATAAACAGAAAAGATTACAGTCTTTGGAAAACCACATATTTTTTAAGAGCAATACATTTTTATCTAGCTCATTTTTTAGATGATTACGGATATTCACTCATTTTGAAGATGATAGACAAGGTGTTGCTTGTCTTCACTCACCTCAGTTGGCCTTATACCTATGTTATGTTCTCTCCTACAAAAGGAAGCTCAGCCATAGCCTTTCACAAACTGTTTTGGTGTCTATTCAAAGTTTTCCCAGGGGAACCCTGTTATAACTTCTTTCAGGCTCTCCTCAGACCTCTTTTCAGCCTCTTTCTCACGTTGTAATATTGCTGTCAACTTTCCCCTATTTAAATTTCATACAGCATTCTAAAAAGAAACTTGCGTAAGCTGGTTTGCCAAGATCTGATTTAACTGTTTAACTCCTTAGTTATACATTAAGCCTCCATAGTAGACTATTATCCTTAGGTGAACAGATACGTATTAAAACCTGAAAGCCAGGTGAATGCAAGAAACACTCCTGATGTCTGACCAGAAACTGTAAACTGTTAGATATACCCCAAATCACCATGCCTACAAACACTTATATTTTCTCCAGCTTGACATGGATTTTCCAGCAATTTGTAATAATTGGTTTTTAGACTTGAAGTTTCATCTGCTTGCACCTATTGTATTTACTGGAAAGGTGATGAAGGCTTCCTGCAAGCTTAATTGTAACTCTTTAAAAAGAAAAAAAAAAAAAAGGCAATAAATAATGTGGGGTTTCCCCCCCTTTTTTCTGTCTTTTTTCTTTTATCTCTCTTCTCTTTCTTCAACAAAAAGATATAAATTAGTTCCTTTGTTAGTTAACTATTATCTTAGCAGATGGCACTGTTGTATTCATGAATTGAGAGGGCATTCTGAAACCCTGGAACAATCAATAACATATCAGAAAAGAAGCTTTACTTTGATCCTTAGATGCTACTTTAATCAAATGATAGCCAGGGATCAAATCCAACCTATGAAAATATTTGTCCCTGACATCTATTGTGTGGAAGTGAGGAGCTTTTCTGAGCTCTCTACAAATTAAAGATCTCACAGCCACAACTCTCCACTGGGCATTTTTTACAACTGTAATTGAAGATGCCCAAGGTGATTGCTTAATCAGCCCGTTCTGCAGCACATTAAAATTCACCATGACTTGCACAGCTACCTGACTCACCGGGGAAAATCTGATGTAGGGCTGTCTCACAGAAATACTGCCTGGTTTTAGCACAATCTAGTGTCTCACTTGATCATATCTGTCAAAATACTCCTCATCCTTGGAGAGCATGTTAGCATAGTATAAGAGCAGATATTACTTCTCTTTGCCTGTAGGGCTGTTTCTGTTAAGTCAAGTGAGTGTGTGATTCACAGCTTTTAACCTCTGTCCTCCTCAGAGGCTCTGAGACAACATGGAGGCAGCTTCCAGCATAGCTATTCTGACTTTTCCACCAGTTTATTTTCCTACTAAGTGTCTTTAATTGATCTTGCCTACTCCTCAGTCTTTGGTCCTGGCTGAAACAGGGTTCTGACAAACATAGATTGTTCCTGGGATATTTATGCTACCCTACATCCCTTTACCCTTAAAAGTGTGATTACATGATGATCTATGCTATCATAACATTTGAAGCTACCGTACGAAATAACTCACGCAGAGATTGTAGTCTTCTAGGCTTTCCCTGAAGGTATATATTCAGCAGAAAATCCTAGCAGAATAGGCTTCTTTCTGTGCAGTATTGGTACTTTAATGATGTCCCCAAATTAGTGCATTCCTAGAGGTACTGGTTTCTGTAACAAAAGTTACTTTCATATGCAGAAGGACCACATACCGTGATAGTTGGGTTTTTAATGTTTTCAAAGTTAAATAGAAGATACAAGTCATCTGTTTTACATGCTGCACTAAAAATTCTTATTCTCTTTTTCTTTACTTCTTTTTGGTGGTATGAAAGACTACTTTCAAGTCCCCAGCAGTTTTCTAGCTGTCAGTGTCAGTTTATTACAAACCTCTCAGTAGCTCTTCATATCCATCATTCATGTAATCACTAGTAGTGGCCACACCGTGTTATTCACTCCTAATTTGTCTTTGATGTTTTGCTCGGGTAACTCTTCTTCTAGTGGCCTTTTCCCACCTTTGTTTATGATTATCATCTGGCATGGGGCCTGCACGGGAGGCAGCTCATCTTGCCCATGTAACTCTGGCAGCTTGTTTGCGCCACAGACAGGTGGAGTTTTAGTTATTTATTTAAGCTACTTTACTAGGCTCAGGTTCTTGAAGTATGTCATTTGGAGTAAAAGAATAAACTTGAGCTTGTAAATTAACCTTTAAGGCTAATACTTTTAAGGAAACTCTGATTTCTTCTTCTACACCTGCAGCTAAGCTTACTCTGTCCTACAGGTTTACACAGTATGTTATCCTCCTTCCCCACGGGGTCATAAGATTTCCCTGTTAAACCACTTCCAGAAGAACATATCTTGCAGAATTCACTCATAAGCTGCCACTAGTCAGAGGTCTGTTCTTGCATGACCAGGGTTAGTAATTTACAAACAATATCCCTGGTAAACAAAAACGTGTGAGTTGCCATTTCTGCCACTAACTCATGTAGCAAACTGTAGACGACAGTAGGTCCAGTCTCACTTGCATTTCTTCAGAGAGAGTGGAAAGTATTTTTGCTCTCTTGAAACCTTTGTCACTTACTGTAATTCCTATTTATAAATAGTCAAATTATGGACTGGATTTGTCACCTTTAAATACAACACAAACTGGCAACCTGGTCTTCCTTTCCCTCCTGTAGGACACACAGACACACATATACACTTTCCAGAGACAAACATGGCATCAAAACGAGACTATAACTTAAAGGTATGTGCAGATATTATCGATGTTTGCTAGTATTTACAGAGTAGTTAAAACGAATGGCACTGATTCTTAGAGTATGTTTTGATGCATTGACTGTTTTGGACAAGTTTTACAGGTAAACATAGGAAACTAAACCACTAGAATGCAGAAAAATTTTATTATTGAAGGGACTGTTGTGTGTGGTTTTTTTGTTTTTGTTTTTGTTTTTGTTTTTTTAATAGGAAACCTTATATTTTGGTGATAAAACTATTATTCTTGAAGCTGGCAAATTTGAAACCATAATAGCAAAAAAATACACTAATTCCATACTGCTTACATGAGTGTCTTTTTGTCTCTGCTGCTTTATATCGCCCGATGATCAAAGATTTCTACAACAATCAAGATGACCTTTGTGGTGTACAGTAAGTGTCAGATCCACAGAGAACCTTAAATAATTCTCTGTCTATGAGTTTCTGAAATGCTGTAGTTTTTCATCTCAGTAACTGACATGTCTGTCACTTGGAGACTTTACTCATACAGACTTTATAGGAAAAAAAGAAATCTTTTTAACAGTGCATGAAAACAATCCATAAATCATAGAGATGTATTGTTATTTACATTTTTCAAATATATTTTTATTTTCAAAAAATTAAAATACAAAATTAATTATATCAGAAAAAACCCACCATTTTTATTGTCTTAACCAAAAATGAGAGCCTTTCAGAACTCTCTTGATTAAAATACTGCAAATTTGAAGACCTACAGAAAAATCTATTGTCAGCATTATAGTCTTTTAAGTTCTTAAAAAAAAAAAAAAAAAGTAAATTCTGGTTAGATATACTATTCAGGTTAAAGTACATATTCCCATGATTAATTACCAAACTTGATTTTTCCAGTAGTCTCAAGGTTAAAGCTATGTCATGGAATATGCAAATTCCTCCAAAGTCTGATTCAATGGATACTCTTGTTGCCTATATTGAATTGTACGCAGCAGACCAATAAAAGCAATCTGATTGATCTATCTCGTTATGGTTTTGATGGCTTCTAAAGCACTAGCTATAAAATAAGCTAACTGGAAAATCAAAGCTTTAGTGACCTCTGAGGACTCTTCATCAAGTAGGTTGGTCTAAATCATGTTATTTTAAATTTAGATAGTACATTCACAACACATTTTATGTAACAAACATTGACTATTTGTGAATAGCCTCCCTCCCCTGTTAAACATAGAGCCTATTAAGGCAAAGTCTCCAGGTAGCTGGGAACAAGCCTTTAACAATTTGGTTAAGTAGTGAATGTTTGGGTACTAGAATGTTCGCAGGGGTTACCCACCTGCAAACCCTGGTTTGTCAATATTCCAAGTTTTCCACAACCACGTGCTTCCCCTAGCCTCTTATTTTGATCATTTCTCAGTTACTGGTTTGTATAATGAGCATCTGCACCTGCAGAGTTGAAGAGGCCACCTCGTATAGTTGACTCATCTATAAGGATTGCTCTGGGAAGAAGAGAACAATTTTGTTGTTTCTGGTCAGAGGAAAATGAATCTATATGTTTGGATTACTTCAAACATCTTTTGTATATTTAGAAATGCTTGTGAATCAGAGCCATAAACTCATATCGAAATCATTAATAACAAGTTTAGGTATTTAAGTTTCTTGTGTGTTTATTTTCAAATTATCTGATGATCTCTGTGAACACTTTAGTTGCAGGTACTTGAAATCAGCACAGAGACTTACTGTAAAGTTTCTGCTTTGTGATCAGATGGTAAAATATATTACTGGAGAAAGTCTTAAGGTACTTGCTCAAAGCTAAAAGCGTAACCTTGTTTATTCCATTTCTGAATGTAACTTTAAAATATTTTGACTAGAGGACCAATTCACAATGTTACTGGGTGCTCTTTTTAAGTCTGGCTTGATTTGTAATTGAGTTTTTATATTTTCTGCAGAGTTTCTACTTACAGAAGTTAACAAGCTTCCTTTAGAAGTATTAAAGCTGATTTAGGATGTCTTGAGTGAAACTATATCTCACCAGTTTTAATCTGAAGAAACAAACCACATCGATTAGTTAAAATTCAAGTGCATTGATTCATTCAGTTTAATCCTGTGGTGTTAGATTGTTGCAGTGGTAATAGCACTCTTCATCCTTTCTGAGCTACAGCTGTATCCCTCTGGTGAAACGAAGTGCATCAAACAACTATCAGGAAGGAGAGGGAGGGTAATTTCACTTAAATACTGTCAGAGGATATAGTCAAATTGCCCTTCTCTTCATAACAGGTACCTTAGTGTAGAGGTTACTGGCCTTACACCGTTAGAACTTCCTGAATTTAATTTCTTCTGAAAACTTTATAAGGAAAAGGTGAATGCCCACACGTTGGGACTTGTCCTAATTTCAAAATCAAGAGGAAGACTGCAGCCTTGACAATCTCTCTGCAATGGCTCATGTCTGGGCCCTGGCAAGCAGCAGGCCTCTGAGGCAGCAGGTCTCGGTGGACACGGTTCCCCTGCATCAGCAAGTCTTTGACCGCTATCGCCCGTCACTCTTTGTTGCCCTGCTCTGAGCTGTGGATCTGGTAGAGCCAGCCCAAATGCTTCCTCTCTCAGAACTTGTTGCCCTACACCTGTTTTTCAGCTGAACGTATGTAGGAGGAGAAAGATTCACCTCCCTCTCCTAGAAGTCACAAGCCTCCAGGCTCCATCGGTGCCAGAGCCCCTACGCCTGCATAAGCACACGTGCTTATTCCTCTTCCTGTGCCGTTTGTGTCTTGGGCTCTGCACTCCAGAGTCGCCACGAAGAGCCCGTTATCTTCTGTCTATCACCCCTGGTCCTACGCCTGCTGGCGCAGGGTCTCGACTCCCTGCCAGCCGTGCTGCCGCCGCTCTCTGCCCCAGCCTCAGGCAGAGCACGGGCTACCGGGGGGCCCTGAGGCCTGAGTGCCGGACGGCCGCATCCTGCCGTTGGCTGCGGGTTGAGGCCTCCGGCCTTGGAGTCACTCCAGTCAGGGCAGGAGTCCCGTGGCACCGCCTGCGTCGTGCCAGCTCTGGCAGCGAGACGCAGACCCGAGCAAAGCCTCCGGGACACCGCGTGCCCCCTCTAACTGCCCGCTTTCTGCCTGCCCAACCTGCTGGTGCGCTCCTGGTTCCTCGCGCTGCCCTGGTGTTAGCCGACTAGGAAACTGGACGCAGCCTTGCTGTGCCCCCAGTGACATTTTCTAACTGATGGGCGACTTCTTGCTCCTGGCTCCAGCTGCGGTTCAGGAAGGCTGTGCCTGACACTCACTCCTCCCTCTTGCTTTGTGCTCCAAGTGGGGTGCCGTACACGGTCCTAAGAAGTTCAGCTGCTAATAGCCAGTTTTTAACATGTGCTATTTTGTTTCAATAAAACTGTTTCGAATAAGTAGCTCTTTCTCTTTCTCATTTGTCTTTAAATAACATAGGTACACCTAGCAAATAATTTACAAAATTAAAGACTGCTTAGTATTAAAATGTCCCAAGAATATCCAACAAATGTGGTAAAGGATGTGAGCTTTTTGGATTTACAGCTGTTTGGTTGGCAGGGTGTAGGCAGGGCTCAGAGGAGAGCCCTACTCCCTGCTGCAAGCCTGTGTTGTAACTCATTATTTGAAAACCTGGTATTTAAAAAAAGTTGTAGCTGTTTCCCACACTTAAAGAATTTTCTTTTTGGACAGTCTCTTCCACTTTTTTCTTTCTTCTTGCCTTTTTTTTTTTTTTTTTTTCCCTGAAGTGACCCCCATCTGAAACGATTTAAGCATTAAACCATTAGCAAAGAAATGTCTCTTTCAAAAGGTAGGCAGCTTCCCCATTTTTTTCAATAGGTGTAAAAGGGACAAGATATTAAGTTTCTTTCTATGTTTTCAACAATTGAAGACAGCTGAGAGGAACTGACAATGACTAAATTAGAGAAAGTTAATCTGCATTTTAGGCCTATTGAGTGTAATGGAAGGAAAAAATCAGTCTGAAGAAAGGAACATCAAACAGAAGACAGTGCATGTTTCAACCTCACTAAAATAAGGGAATATGGAAATCGTATGTAACAGACCATTCAGTGTAGAATTGCCTGAGGAAAGCACTACTCTTCAGCCTTATTTAAAAGGAATTTTTTATTTCAAAGAACACCAAAAGTAAATGTCGTACAATTTTTAATCTGATTGTTTGTTTAATCAAGTCTTTCCCCTATCACTTCCTCAAAAGAAGCTCAACATTTCAGCTACATTTAAATAATTAAATCTAAGTTAAGAAAACAGTAACAGTTAATCTGGGCCACACCCAAGTGTTCCTCTTACTCCAGTTTTCCATCTCTAGCAAAAGTCACTTGAGTTTGTGGATATAGGATGAGAACAGCCTGAAACTTCCCCTCCAGCTTCTGGCAATCCAGGACTTTTTATGCTAGATATAATATTTGCATAGTCCTTGATAGACCTATTTGATAGGTGGTCTTTGGTGGATATTTGATGGACATTTCTTTCATGAATTTGTTTACATCCTTTATGAAGGCTTTTACTATTTTGGGCAGCTAAAATGTCCTGTGGCAAGGAGTTCCATATTCTAGTTGCAGCTTATATACGAAAGTATCACTTTCTGGTTTAATTCTGCTGCCTTTGAACTGAGTCTCCTATCTTTTGTGTTCTAAGAAAAAATTCCTGGTCATCTCCTTCATTTGATACATGTATTTGAGACAAATACGTGTTAAAGTGTATATGTATGTATATTTTTTTTTAATCTAAACCAACATCAATAATGTTCTCTGGTTAAAAAAAAAACCAAACCACTGAATTTCTGCAAGAAGGCCAATTTTATAATTACTGTGATGTTAAATTAGCTACCAATTTACTTGTAAAACCTCATCAAATTCAATTTTATCTATGAAAAATAAATGCTGTAATTTGGGAAGGATTGCTGTTTTTCACACACACATCTGTTTGAGGTTGAATCTATTGAGTCTGTGCTTTAACTGCAAAACCGATAGTTAACTGCAGGGGATATGTCCATAATTCTACTTGATTGATAAAAGTCATAAATTTATAATGTCTCTACTTTAGCTAAATAATGTAAAATTCAATATATTCATGAGAAATATGGAATTAAAATGATTCAATCAATGCATCTGCCCTACACCTCACTTTCCCTGTGCACATGTGAGACAGAGATAAAATGCGGCTCTACTGGATTCATTAGATTATATTGCTTTTCTCCTCTCCTTGAAAAAGCAGGTTCTACTAGGTTTTTTTAAACACTTCCCAGGCTGGCTACAGAAGAGAACCTCTGGCACAGGGAGTTATCTTTAGGATATCTTAGCTGTGGTCAGTGTGCCAGGTCATACTCACTTCTGGGGTATTGCTCCACGTCTGGCCCTTCGTTTAAGACCAGTCTTCTTCCAGCCCATGTATGTTTTGGAAATTGCCTGTGAAAGGAAAGATGACTTTTCCAACCAGCTGCAGCTACATAAAGAGGTGATGAATGGAGACAGCAGAGATGCAGCTGAGGTTTACCTAATTTTATCTGGAGCAGAGCAGGCCAAGTGCAAAGACTGCTTGCAACAATAGCTTTGGAAGGAGTAAGTTTCTCCTGCTCTCTTCAATTAGGGCAGTAACTTTAAAGCTTTTTGATTATTCAAATGACAAATTACCCATTTTTCTGCTGGTCAGAGCATTCAAAGAGAATAGGAATAATGACAGCTGATGATTTGCATTCAGAATGTGTATGGAAGAAAGAATTCAGCTGCTTGATGGAGATCTGAAAAAATTTATTGTGATGTGTTGTTTGGTGTCTGTGGCTGACAAAGCGTGCACTTGTGAGGTCTTGGAAAGCAACTGCTATATTTTCATCTGTAAACCGCTGCATAATTTCTGCAGTGAAGAAATGTTCTTCTGTTGGGAGGAATAACATGGCTTTTCTGATGTCAGATTTTGGTTCCATAAAACTGAAGTTTGAGGACTATGAACTACCGCTTTCTCTATTTTCCCTCTGGTCTTCTCCTTTACTCCACCATCAAGTAAATGAAGCCTGAAATGTGCTGTGTTTTAAAAGTGCATTCTGGTGATAAGTAGTCTGAGCATGACTCATCAAAGGGACTGTGGATGGGAGACAGCAAGGGAGATAATGAAACTGCAGACTGTATTATTTATTTCAAGGAACTGTATGACAGTTGCAGAGCCCATTTGACTCTGCAATCCAGAATTCTTGTTTTAGAAGGTGAGATTCCCCCCCTCCCCCCGATTAATTGGGTGAGAATGAGCTACTTAGCAATACTGAATTTGGGGTTTTATTTTTGAAACCCTTTCACTCCCTGCAAGAAATGTTAATTGCCCAACTCCCTTGGTAAACAAAAGATCTTCACCTTAATTTTGATTGAAAATAGAAGCTTAAAGATCTATCATAACATTTTAACTCTGCTAACATGCACAGCTGTAGCTGTCTGCAAGTTAGGATTTTACCTTGTATAGGGGAGCCTAATGTTTTTACATAAAAAGAATATACTACAGGCCGATAAACAGGCTAAAACTACATAGAACAAACCAGAATAAACGACTGAAAGTCAAAACAGTAAACATACACCACCAAGAATATTTGTTGCTGTGTTTGCAAAAGCCACATGTGCAAGATATGTTTATAACTTACAAGTTTTATCTCAATTAAGATGAACATTAAAATGCCAAAGTTTATATGTGTTAATACCCAAATGTCCTTAATGTCCTTAATTTCCGTAATATTTTTAAAATTACATACTTTCTTAGGAAACTAAATGAGTTCAAGAAGCATAATCCAATAGGGTGAAATAAGGTGGTTTCTAAATATAATCATACTGAAAGTAATGGACACTGGGAATTGAATAATGTTTTCAGTTGATGTGCCATTGACCAATTTTCATGAAAAGCAGCAAAACCAAAGCACTAAACTAATTAAAATACAGAATGGAGAAAAATATTTGCTTGGTACATCTATAATTACTTTTAGGGTGCACAGGTTTTCTATGCTGGAATCAAATATTCAGAGAACAATAAAAAAGTCCATTTTGAATCTTATAATAAACATGTCATTTTAAATATTAAGCACAAAATCATTTCTGAAATAGGCCTTTTTCCTTTCTCCCTCTCCACAGACTTTTAATGAGAAGGGAATTGCATCCCTTTTCTCATTTGAAATAAGAATTGGTTCTTTTTTTTGTCAGTGATGACAGCTATCTGAACTTTGGTTTTATTGATTTGTAACTTCCAATATGTAAGAGCTGACATCGTTACAGTATGCTATTAGATGACATGTATTTATATTTTTCTGTGTAAATCCCCAAAGGTAGGGATGAAAGGCTGCATATATATGTGTCTCTGTGTGTGTAATTTCCAAATCTCTCCTTAGCATCTGGTTTAAAATTTGTAAACATGGTAATCTTGGTGTGAGAGTGAAAGTAAAGATTATACAGGGACATATGTTCTCTGCTGGACTATTCCACACTGCTGGAGTTTACCTGTTCAATTACTTTAATTCACCTTTTTAAAACACCTCCAATAGAAATAGGCACATTATTGAAACAGTTACGTTGCAGAGAATGCTGCTAGTTGAGATTTATTTGTGGAAACTTGTTTTAAACTAGAGTTTCACTTTTTTTTCCTTAGGCTTTCACTGCAAATACTTTGTGAACTCATATATGAGATGCCAGATGTTTAGAAATATTAATATTGCAAAGGCATGCAACTCTCCTGCTGTGGCACAAAGGCACACAGAGAAAACCCAATGAACAGTGCAGCTAAACCCTTTAGGTTCATTTAAGTTTAATAAGCTCAGAATTTGTAGATGTTATAAAAGAAGCAACAGACAGAGGCATTTTATTGGTTAATTTTTCATGTCTATAACTATTTTGGACTTCTAAGCTTTAATGCATTGAGTTAGGCTGTTCGCATGAGTCTTACTAAAGCCACTGGAACTACTTATGGTAAGAAAGGAACGTTTATGTCAATGGATATGGGTCAACATGTAGGTCTGTATCTAAATTCATATGGCAGGAATCAGAAATTCATGTTTCTGGTGCCGTATTGGTAGCCAAAGTTGGATAGGCCTTGAGATAGCATTCATCAATGCTATAAGACCTTCCATCTTCAGAAGAGAATCAGTGATCAGGAGGACTAAAATATTTTCTATTCACTGTCTAGACTGTGACATATTCAACAGGGAATACTGATGCTGTCACATACAGGATTAGTCCATTTTGTATAGAACTATTCTAACTTTCAGTAATAGCTCTTGGATTAGCTCCAAACTTAGACAATACTGACTTCCCCCTTACCAGTTTATATCTATTGAGAAGTATAGGTTACAGTAATTTACCCTTTCTGAGATTTCATTTTTCTGGAAATAAATACTGAAGCAAAAAATCTTGTTCATGCCTATTTTTTTCTGCAATGTATGTCAGCTTTTCCTAGGTTTTCCTGAAGTGACTTTTCTCTCTTCTACTCTTCCACTTTCTGAACAAGCTGAGGTTAGTAATTTTAAAACTGCTAATGGAGTTGGCCTGAACTTGAGAATTCTGATTTTCAAAAACATTGATATGTCAAAGTCTGGATTAATTCTAAATCAAAACCAGGTGACAAAAACATCTCACAAGCAACACAGGCTAAGGAACATTGTTTAGCCATCATTGAAATAAGTATTTTTGCACTGAAATGATGTTTCCTGGGGCTGTGGTTGTCTGAAACTCCTATTCTTGTTTTTCTAAAGAGGCCAGAGGACTTTCTAACTTCCAGGTTACTCTATTGGAACTGTTGGGTGTTCTGGCTGAAGATGCAGAGCACAGAGTTTAGGCTCCTGCCTCTACGGCAGGGAGCTTGAAGCACCTGAAACCTGTTATGTAGTAGGGCTCATTTGATGTTGCTGAAACCAGTTATTTAGCACAAGTGAGAGTTCAATTTTAACCAGTCTGCGTTCTAACACAAAATAGGAATCTTCCAGTTAAAAATAATTTCACTGTAAGGATAGAGCCTTAAAAATCCCCAGTTCTCTTGTAACAAATATCGTGGGTTTAATATGCTCTGTTTTCTGCAGAAAATAATAAAAAAATCAACCACCTTTTCCACAAACAGACTGTTTACAGGTAATTACTGAAGGTGCCACCATTTCTTTCCATTAGTTAACTAGTGTACCCCAGGCTTCTAAGAAACATCATATTTAGGTACACAAAGGAATGATAATATCAGTGGTATAAAAAATTGTCAGTAATAACTGTTCAAAAAAGTGGAATATGTAGAATTTCAGTTCTCACGCTTTGCTGAAGTTGAAATACAGTAACAAGGAATCTGAGTAGAACTAATTACCCTAAAGATGTATTGTCAGGAACTCTTGAAGCAGATTATTCTGAAACATGAAAAACAGGAACAAATGATTAATTTCTTTAGCAATGGGGATGGATCTAGTAGTGAGAATATTAATAAAGGATCAATCTGTAACTAAATAAGCTTTTTAATGCTTACTTTTAACATTTACTATATGGATTAAAATGTGGCTAACTGAAATAATCTCCTTTCCAAAGCGGATGTGAATAATGACAGATGTCATTGCTATACAATAGAAATTACTCAGATCACTGTTGCTCTGATGTCATTGTGCTCAATCATCAAAACCATTAATAAGGAAGAACAATGCTTCCATATGGATTGTATACCAGACAAATGGCTAAATATTTCTTCCACTAATAACAGTTCTTGTTAGAATCAATATCAGGCAAATGAAATGACTTTTTTTCCCCCCTTAAAATATGTAATCCTTTCAAGAAAAATATGAACCAATACACAGTCTCTTGATCTTATCAGGCTTAATAACTACCAATCCTTGACAACCTCCTGGAGTTTTTCAAATCACTTTTTGAAATTATGTATGCTTTCGATTTCCATGATATCCTGTAGCTCTAAGTTTCAGAGATTAAACAAGAGTTTTTTTGTTTCATTTTCTATGTGTTGCCTGAGCATTTTATGGGGCACCCCTTAGTTCTTATTTCATGACAAAAAATGGACCGTTCCTTCTTCTCTTCACAGGCTTGCTCTTTTTGTTGAGTAGTGGAGAACCTAATAAGATCAGTGATGATAAAGCTAGAGTGTTAGAGTGAGACCACTAGCTAAGACTAAGTACTCAGGATAATGAGCTCTGGAGAAGCTGCTAACCACTTAGGCAGCTTAAGAGCTTTGTATCTGATCTCTTGAAACCAGGGTATGCCAAAATGAAAGGCCGTGTTAGATAATGTGAATCTTCTTATTTTTCATCAAACAGCAAAGACTTAACACAAGGAGAACACATATATTCTCAGGTATTGAGTTAGCCCTCAAAAAGAGCCAAAATTGGTTGAATGCAACCAATTTTTAATAAGGATAAGAGTGTTGAAATAGAACTCGTGTTCTCCATTTTTAGCAAGTTCAAAGGCATGCAAAAACTCATTGACAACTCTTAAATTCCTATTTAGTTTGCTTTATCAGCAAAGCACCTCCAAATACTAAAGAATTAAAAGTGAAAAATATCTTTGTGTTTGGTAATAAATATTCAGCAATAGAGTGCATCAGCTGGACCAGACGTTTCTGTGTACATGTAACCATAATGCAGATATGTGCAAAAATAATTAAAATGCTGACACTTGTGGCCAGTACCTCTACCCCTCTAAACACCCATAGTCTTGACGCAGGAAAATTCTAAAAAGCTTGTGCTGTTTCCCCAGAATAGATGCAGGGAAATGGTGAACTTTGACATATCAGTTATCATTGTACTATGGATTGCTCAGTTATCATTGTACTATGGATTGCTAGGAAACATCCCTCTTCTGTTATCTTCCTCTCACATTAGCAGGCTCTTCTAAGGAAATAAATCTCCAATAAAGAAGAACTTTGCAGCAGAAAATATATATTTTTTAAAAAAAATACATTAGGTAGACATATTTTTCCTCCAACTTTTGTCCTTCACTCCAAAATATAGTGCATGGTGTCCCCTTTCTGTATAGATGTTTTCCCCTATAAGGAAGCTTTATATGGTATTCCAGAGAGAAATCATGATTCCCCTTTTTCTGCTTGGGAACATAAAAATATAAAGGTACATTTTAGGATCATGAAAGGACTCTCATTCATTTATATGGACAAATTACTGTATTCAGATATACTATTAGAATCCTAAAACTAAAATATTATTCTTGCTATAAATCATCATTTAGCATGTTATCATGATGAAGTTCTGATGAACACCCAGCTATATTCTTCCTTTCCAAAAGAAAGCCTAAATAAAGGCAAAAAGCAAGAGGCTTTGGAGGTTTTATTTGCTGTTTCTTTTAGAGACCATTTTAGGAAGATCTTACAGCAAACACTGAATGTAGTATGCAGTTGAGTTTAGAGCATGTTTTTCTTGAAAACTGGTGTCTTGTGTAATAAAATAATCTGGTTTTTTTGAAGTTTTTTTTTTCCCCCTAATGTTTTGCTAGTATTTTTAATTTTCCTTTAAATTTTACAAGAAGAAAAGTAAAATAACATAGCTTGTTTATGTTGGTATGCAAAATTTACTATTCAAGGGGAGGAGAAAACTGGTGGAAAATAAAAAGAAGAAAAGTAAATCAATTGCTCAGTTTAATTCAAGAAAGCAGTTACATAGTTTATCTAGTCACCATTTTCCTCAGGTGTGTCCTCTTTAAATTATAAAAAATATAAACCTACAGGAACTTAAATATTGACTATTTAAAAGGGCAAGGAAAAAGAAAAATAGAAATATGACCTTTGGTCAATTTATCGTTCTGTGAAAAAGGCTATTTTAAGTGATTTACTCTTAGAACATATGCCAAATTTGTTATCTTGGACACCACAAACACTTAATTTTAAATAGAGGGGCAGGCTTTATCTTATCTATAAACAGGCTAAACTTTTCCCCCCACACAAACCAGTAAGATGTTCCTACTTATAATTTACCTGGAAAAAACCCCAACCCCAAACCTGTAGAAAGGAAATTTACTCTGATTTCCCTTACTTGTCATGTCAGTTACAACTCTCTTCCACATTTTTTTTTTTTTCCCCCTAAATATCTAAGTCATCTTGAGATGCTAAAACCAGGCTGTACATTGCAAGGAAAAAACCATGCCCCAGATGCAAGGACGAGACTTGTGCAGACAAACACCTCTGTAGAACCACCATAAACTAAAGCAGATGGTGTATCCTACTTCATTGGTTCTGTAAGCAAGACTTTAGTTAGTTCAAAATCTTCTCTTTTTCTCTAGAAAAGTACCTGGACATGGGACCATAGCTGGAAATGTATATAAATTACAGTTTATTATTATTAATTATAGATCAATTTAAAATGCTGATTTTAGTCGTGGGTTCAGAAGTTTTTGTATCCCAGTTGTAAAATCAGTTTATGGATTTCAAATGATGATTTCTCAGGGAAAGGTTTTCCCTCTCTTTATTTCCACTTCCAGGTACAAGGCTTCCCATTTATACTGTCTCTTATTTTTTATTGTGATTTTTGTGCTCAGAGAAAACCTTAAACCATTTTTAATTTTTCCTAAAACCAAAGTAACAGGAAAAAAGTCACTTAGCTGAATAGATAACCTGGAAACAGAGCAGCAAAATATCAGAATAGCTCGGGGTTCTTTATCTTTTAGACAATCGGGAAAAAAACAAAGCCCAAAGCATCAACAGAACTGAAAAGAGTTTAGCCAACGTATGGGATGATCTTTTAAATCCTTCCTAATGTTGGGAGGATCTGTGACAGTGGAGTTCTAAATCTGTGTATCTGTAAACCAGGAAAGCACCGCTAGATGGTGCTCGGGAATACCTGGAGTCCCTTGGATTTGTAAAACGCATGGACCAGGGGACATAGAGGATTGCGTTTATCACGATGCTAAGTGGTTTATGACTTCTAGAGGTTTGGTCTCCGTGGCAGAAATCTAGAAATTACTATAAAGTTCCTGGGATCCCAGCAGAGGAGAAGAATTAGGTGTTTCAGAACCGTATACAAAATAACCAAAATGTTCAGTGAGTTTCTCAAGCTGGCCATGCTCATAAGGGTAGACTTGACAGGGAGCGCCTTAAAATTCACTCCATTCTGGGGGCAAATGTCTTCTCCGGAGAAGGCTGCTCTTATGTTCTTGGTCACAAAAGGTCCTTTCCACTCTTCCTCACAAGGACTTGGAGCTGTTAATTATTCACGCACGTATGCAAGATCTGTTGTTCTTGAAACAATGGGCAAGATACGTGGGATACTCTAGTATAATAATTATGAGAAGCCCAGGAGGAGAAGTCTGACTTATGGCCTTTGTTTCAAGAACTCTTCAGTCTTCTAATCTGAGACAACAGCCACTATTCAGTTCCCATAAAGCAGCAGAGTCCCTGTTAGCTGGAAGAGATACTTGGACCCCTTTAGGCAAGGAAAGTGGGAGGGGATTTAGTTTCTTTATAGAGTATCATCTAATCACTGAGTTATTATATATACCATTCATTAAGTTTAGAAAGAAAGCATCAACACCAGCTTCATGCTGTATGGGACTCTACTGACCAGGTTTTCTCTGAGAGCAGCTAACAGGTTAAGCCACACAGGACCATAAGCAGAGGGAGCTCCAGACTGTACATGCTCAGGTAAGAATTTGTGTTGACCAAAACCAACCTGGTTTTGCTTGTGTACTGTTGGCAGTATGGTGAGTGGTAAGATCAAATCTGAGATACTAATGGAACATCAGTCAGAATCTAAGCTTATCTTTTTAGGTGCCTGCTTCTACTTTAGTCCAACCTGGTCATTCAGGTACTGTTTTTGACATTCACCAGATAACGCTTGCTGTGAAATGTCTATGTTGAACAGTTCTTTCTACATGTTTAGTGAGATTTTCTGGATATATGTGATAAATCACCATAATCAAAATAACTAAGAGAAAACATATCTATTATTTTTAATTTTGTCAGTAAAGAGTGATGGAGGTATTACTCTTCCTTTTTGTAGAAAGCAATTATTGACTGCCTTTCACTGAGGAAGTAGAATTCAATTCAGCTTCCTCAGAGCAAAACCACGGCCATTTTCCACAGAAGAAACAGAAGAAGTTTAGAGTAGACAATGAACAGCCTATGAAAGAAAGAAGGCAAAACAAAAGACTGAATGTCTCTTTGTTTTCCTTGTGGAGAATGTCTCTGGCTTAAGAACTGCAAAAAGAATGAAAAGCTGCTTTGATTGATTTTGCAACTAATAGAATAGCACAAAAGCATGCTAATTGCTTTAAAATGGAGATGGAGAACTTAATTCAAAATTGGCATAAACATTTTCAGCTTCCACTGAAATTAGCAGTAAGTGGAAATGATGACTCTTCAGACTGCCTTCCAACAAAAGTGTGTCCATGGAAAAGCATAAACCATGGGTTATATGGTACTCACATTTCTGTATTACAAACAAGAGTTATGTTACACTATATATTTCTTTATTACTCTATACTATAGATTTCTCAATATGGTGATACTATACACTGCACTAAACCTAAATTAGATTTTAGTAGATCCAGAGTACTTCAGGACTATAAGGCCAGGGCATATGATCGAGTGAAATGGCCACTTGAATGAGACTTGGTCTTGTCCAGTTTCCGTGTGCCTTACGTGTTTTCATGCTAAGTCCTTAAAAAATGGTGGTAATGCTTGCCTTAGTAAAGTGTTGTGAACCCCCCCTATAATTTGGAAATGCAAAATGTATCAAAATGACCATGACATGAAGATGTTAAGTCTGCTGTAAAGGTGCAGAACCATATCTACAGCAGAGGCAAAGTCTTTTCTTCTGTTGGCACAAATTCCAAGTATATTCTGAGTAAAAGTAGCCTTTTTTTCATAATCGTGGTACACAAATCAATATTATTGTTCTATAAAATATGCCAAAGTGAGTAGTAGTAACACCAGCTTCCTATCACTTGTGCAATTTCTAAAGGGCTAGTTTCAAGCTCCAGTGCTCTTCAGTATAGGAAGGTGAATAAGATGTCAGTGGGGTAGATTTAGTACATTTGGGTCTGTGTTGTTTGTAATATTTACCAGTTCTTGCTTAAGCTGATCGACATCCCCAGGCTCTCAAGGTCAGTTAAATTAGGTAAGGATGCGAACAAAGGTGAAGAAGCTGTTCTTGAAAATAATGTGGAAGCAGTTTGAAAATGTTTCACCTGATATTTAAAAGTACAAATCTCTGGACTAGTGTGGAAAAGGCTGGATGCAACACAGGCCATTTACTGAATCTAAACAAGATGGATTAGTTCAAACCAAGTGGAAAGATATGGAAAAAAATTGACTCCATTATTGAGTAGTAAAGTCCACAAGCTATTGCTGCAGTACAACCATATACTGTAGTCTCTTCAGCTTTTATAAGTTAGGAAGGCCATGGCTGGGTCAGTACTTCACTTTAAGGTTAGAAGTCTGAGTAACAACTAGTTGCAGCTGGAAGTAGATTTGGTAACATGGTAAGTAGCAGCTTCTCCTGAGTCAGTTCAAAATCATACGATAAAAAAATATGTAATTTGTGGTCAGGTACAGCCTCATCTTTCTCTGTCAGAGGACGATGTTAAATTCAGTGCTGGATAAATTTCATCTCTGGTTCATTATTTTGCTCCTTTATGCTGCATTTTGCCTACATAAATTCCTGCTGAGTGCTGTAAAATTGTTACTGTATTTTATCCTGAAAGGATAACTACTTCTTTAGCTGTGACTTGAGAATTCTCCATTTGGATACTCATTTACTTCATCAGGGAATGCTGGAATGATAATGCTTAACTTTAAGCTTCCAGAGTTAAAAAATTGCAACCAAGCAGCTATTGTGAGGGCAGTCATGGTAACAGATAATACAGCACAGAGTACTGAATGTTTTTTCTGCATGGTAATGTAGCTTCTATAAATTATAGGCTATGTGGTTCAACCTTTTATCATTATGATTGGGCATTCTATAATCACTGGAACATACATTAACAGTAAAGCATATAAGAAGAAAGATGATTAGCCATGAAATACTGTGTTCATTTCATGTAAAAGGATGTTCAAACTGACTAAAATGCCAGTATGCATGAGATCAGTTTATGAATACCAATGGCTGTGGAAGCAGAAATATAACAAATCAGGAAGCAGCAAGGGAGGTGCTGGCATAAGCTGGAATCATATGGGGCCATAATACATGCTTTACACTTTATTACAATTTTCCAATTAGCTGACTGCTGGAAAACACCCTGGATTAGTGTGTTAGCGGCACAGTTTGCTGCTGCTGGGTGTTAGAATGCAGAGACAATCATGCCATATTGAGACTGTTATGGACAAACAGAGCAGAACCACCCATGTAACCTTCCAATAATTAAAATTTTCTGCTTTTCTAAAATGCTTTCCAAGTGTTACAGCAGGTTCAGGACCCTGTTCGTGTCTTGTGTGCTGAAAGGCGTTAATGGTTTACATGCCATTTATAGAAACTCTTAATTAAAAAAAAATATTGTGAAAATAACATTGGTATCTTCCCTTCTCAGTCCCCATATGAGCCTGTAAGGCATCTCTGTCTGAATGGCTTAAGGATAATAAATACATTGTGTAAATTAAAAGAAAACAAATCCTTTGTAGTCACTGATTATATCTCCAGAATTTACAAAGACTGAGTCAATGCGCTAATATAAGTTCTTAGTGAGTCATCTCAGCCAAATCCTTTTCACTCTTTCTCTCTTGCACTAAGGTTTTTTTTTTACAGTTTTTTTGTTCTCCTAATTTCTAGTGTAACTCTGAGAGATACCCCAAGGAAGGTAAAAACCTCAGGTTGTGTAGCTCACTATGTTTCTATAAAACCATGTACTGATTTACACCAAATATACATCTGGTTCTAGAATTACTAATAACTGCTGTTGTACAAGAGTCAGGAAACAAAACACAGCAGAGGGTTTTGCTTACAAAACAAAATACTAAAGGAGTGGAAATAGCAATCAAATACTCTTTCAAATGTCTTCTTTAGGTGACGACAAGGATAGCAACTCTTGATTCAGCTGAGTCAGATCCTCTAGATGTCTAAAGTGGTATATAAAGGTAGTTAGGAACTGGGCACTCTTCTGTCCAGATATTACCATCCTTGAGTATTACCTAATGTAGGAAATATGTATCTACGTTTTCCTGGAAATCTCCATAGGCTTTCAGGGAATGCCTTAGGCACTCAAAAGGAAGAGTGTAGGATCATGTGCCCTCCTCAACCCGAGGAGATTCAAACATATATCTCACACCTTCTGGGAGCTGTGATGGACAAGCAGATCAACAGATTAAAGGTGATGACACGGTCTTTCAACCTTACTGGACTTCTGCTCTTTTACAGAAATAGGTGTAGAACTCAGGGGGAGAGAGAGTATAACTAAACTGTCAATGACAAAAAAAAAATAATGTTAATAGCTGGAAGTACAGATGAAGACCCCAACTCTTTAGCTCCATGTCCTAGTGTATTGGGTTTGTGTGGCAAAGTTTTGGTAGCGGGGCGAGGGAGGGGGGGCTACAGGGGTGGCTTCTGTGAGAAGCTGCTGGAAACTTCCCCATGTTCAACTGAGCCAATGCCAGCCGGCTCCAAGACAGACCTGCTGCCGGCCAAGGCCGAGCCCATCAGCGACGGTGGTAGTGCCTCTGGGATAACAGATTTAAGAAGGGGAAAAAAGTTGCTGGGGCACAGAAACTGCAGCCAGAGAGAGGAACGAGAACATGTAAGAGAAACAGCCCTGCAGACCCCCAGGTCAGTGCAGAAGGAGGGGGAGGAGATGCTCCAGGCACCGGAGCAGAGATTCCCCTGCAGCCCCTGGGGAAGACCCTGGTGAGGCAGGCTGTCCCCCTGCAGCCCAGGGAGGTCCACGGTGGAGCAGATCTCCACCTGCAGCCCGTGGGGGACCCCACGCTGGAGCAGGTGGGTGCCCAAAGGAGGCTGTGACCCTGTGGGAAGCCCGCACTGGAATCCTGGCAGGACCTGCGGATCTGTGGAGAGAGGAGCCCACACTGGAGCAGGTTTTCTGGCAGGACTTGTGACCCTGTGGGGGACCCATGGTGGAACAGTGTGTACCTGAAGGACTGCAGCCCATGGAAGGGACCCATGCTGGAGCACTTCGTGAAGAACTGCAGCCCATGGCAAGGACCCACATTACAGAAATTCGTGGAGGATGGTCTCCTGTGGGAGGGACCCCACGCTGGAGCAGGTGGAGTGTGTGAGGAGTCCTGCCCCTGGGGAGAATGAAGTGGCAGAGACAACATGTGATGAACTGACCGCAACCCCATTCCCTGTCCCCCTGTGCCGCTTGGGGGGTGGAGTGGGGGGTAGGTAGAGAATCCCGGAGTGAAGCTGTGCCAGGGAAGAAGGGAGGGGTGGGGGGAAGGTGTCTTAAGTTTTGGTGTTATTTCTCATTACCCTTCTTTGGTTTGATTGGTAATAAATTAAGTTCATTTTCTGCAAGTCGAGTCTGTTTTGCCTGTGATAGTAATTGCTGAGTGATCTCCCTGTCCTTTTCTCCACCCACAGGCCTTTCATTATATTTTCTCTCCCCTCTCCAGTTGAGGAGGTAAGTGATAGAGCAGCTTTGGTGGGCACCTGGCACCCAGCCAGGGTCAACCTACCACATCTAGTCAATACGATCTAGAATTGTATCTCTTGTTTGCTTCTGGCACTGGGACATAGTTTCCCCATGTTGGCTAAACCGGTTTCCTAGCATGCCTTCCTTCAGTTGGAAAGAAAAAAACCCACAAAATGAAATACCATCTTTTCCATCTAGAAAGACAGTTTTATTCCAGCAAATGGAAATGAAAGAAGTGGAGCTTTACCCAGGCTTTTTTTGTATAACAAAATTAAAAAAATCATAACAAAGGAAAACTAGAGTCTTAGAGATAAAAAGGAAAAAAGAAAAAAGAACAAACCCACCCCAAAATAAAGTAAATAAGTGAGAAAGTATTAAGCTTGTTGGAAAACCTTTTCCACTACAACTCTTTCCTTGAAAATTTATTTCAAACTTTTTGAGTAGAAAAAAGCATCCTTTCCCTGAAAGAAAATTACAGCTCCAAAACAACAACAACAAATGAAGGAGAAGAGAGGAAGTTATAAGGGCAAAAAAGATACTCTGTTAAAATTTTCTAGGTCTGTTAATGTCATTTTATTATCTGGTTATTCAGTATTGTCAGATACTCTAGCTTCTCTAGCTCTTCATACTCAAGTTTTGTTTTAATTAACTTTTGCTTTTGCATATTTTGAGCTATAGAGGTTTGAGCACTGATTTCTGTGGAACTAACTCTGAAGCCAGTAAGTCATTTGTGTGAAAATTAACCGCTTACTTCTATCTTTGTATTCTACTTTTAAATCAATTATGAATCCATGAAATTACCTTCCCTCTGAATTTCATTAGTTTCATGACAGGTTAGTCTCTGTAAGAGGTCCTTTTGATAAGTCTTTTGGTTGTATAAATAAGCAACACAAATCTAGTAATTTTATATACATTTTTGTTTAGTACTTCAGCAAATCTTTTTCTGCAGAAGTTATGACAGTCATACTTGCTGCATCAATATCTATTCACATATTTGCTAAATTTAGTCTGTGTTACTGTTTTTCCTAATTTAACTGGCACAGATGCCATGTTTATTGGTCTGTTGTTGCATGGATACCATTCAAAGCCCTGTTCAAAAAAAATTGTTACATTTCTTACCTTGGTCCTGAGAGCAATTTAATCAACAGGCTGTACCGCAAAGTAACTGATTGGAAATGTCACTAATTTCTTTAGCACTCTCAGGTGAATAGCATCTGAACTTAGCCAGAGTTTATACTTTATTCTATTTTCTTCAGCTGGTTGCAACTTCTGTTTTTTTTTTTTTTTTAAAGGGAATTTTTATTTCTAACATGCTCCTTTATGCTGTTGTTTAACTGCTCATGTGGATTCTTAAAATTTTTTCCTGAAATAATATATATTGTTGACACAAATATAAGAGAGATGATATAAATCTAGGGCCCTGTATTTCTACTGATAGTTTACCCTTTTAATGGTTCCTTTTGATTTTCTTTTGTCAGACTCCCTAATTTTGTATGCAGTTTGCCTTTTTGAAGTAAAGCTACGGTGGATTTTTTAAGGATTTCTTATACCCAAAGTGATGCTGAGTTTGAAGGTATTCTGGTCACTATTTCAAAATGGCTCGAAACTGAAAATGCTAAAACAATCTCTGTGTACTTGTGAGGCTAAAATTAAAGAATTGTTTCTCCCATTATTGATTGTCTGACCTATTTTCCTAAGGCTCAGCCAAACATGATCAACAGATCTTTCTATCAGATATTGTATCATAATTAATTTTTACAGCAGTAAAACAACACTTATCTAACTAGCAGCACATCAGAATGATCAATTCTGCATATTTCATCGTGAAGAAAAGGGGAATCTGCACAACTCAGTGGAGTTTGCCAAAGCTTTATAAATACTGTTACTGTCTTAATGTATGGGTGGATCCACCTTTGTTGTTACTTATGATCAATGCCGATGATTTTCCACCTGGTTAAGTGATGTGATTCTTGTACAAGGTTAACTTGTTTTCCCACAGAATCTTCCTATTTTCTTTAATTATGCATCCATTCTGTCGACAGTCCATCCATCAGTGTATTTTTTATTAGACATCATGTTCCTCTTGTGAGACATTTTCTCAGATAACCTGGTCATCTGTGGAATGTCTATCAGGATACGGTTTCTTTATATGCAGAAAAAAAAGCACACATAAAAAAGCAGCTTTTAAAACATGCTGTGTTATTTGTGTTTTTCCAAGTGTGGGTCAAGATAGAATTAATACGTTCTTGATCATGTATACATTTTCACTTTAGCGTGGCCAGATTTCTCAAGATCTCTGGAAATTCAGGTTACATAGTGTGGTGGGTTGACCATGGCTGGATGCCAGGTGCCCACCAAGCTGCTTTGTCACTCCCCTCCTCATCTGGAGAGGGGAAGAGAAAACAATGTGATGAAAGGCTTGTGGGCTGAGATAAGGACAGGGAGATCACTCACCAATTACTGTCACAGGTGAAACAGCCTCAACTCAGGGAAATTAATTTAATTTATTACCAAGCAAAATCAGAGTAGGATAATAAGAAATAAACCCAAATCTTAAAACACCTTCCCCCCACCCCTCCCTTCTTCCCAAGCTTAACTTAACTTCTAATTTCTCTACCTCCTCCCCCCAAGTGGCACAGAGGGATAGAGAATGGGTGTTGCGGTCAGTTCATCACACATTGTCTCTGCTGCTCTTTCCTCCTCACTCTCTTTCCCTACTCCAGCATGGGGTCCTTGCCACGGGCTGCAGTTCTTCATGAAGTGCTCCAGCATGGGTCCCTTCCATGGGGTGCCATCCTTAAGGCACAGACTGCTCCAGCGTGGGTCCCCCATGGGGTCACAAGTCCTGCCAGAAAACCCGCTCCAGCGTGGGCTCCTCTCTCCACAGATCCACAGGTCCTGCCAGAAGCCTGCTCCAGTGTGGGCTTCCCATGGGGTCACAGCCTACTTCGGGCATCCACCTGCTCCAGCGTGGGGTCCTCCCTGGGCTGCAGGGGGACAGCCTGCCTCACCAGGGTCTTCCCCACGGGCTGCAGGGGAATCTCTGCTCCGGTGCCTGGAGCATCTCCTCCCCCTCCTTCTGCACTGACTTAGGGGTCTGCAGGGTTCCATGTTCTCATTCCTCTCTCTGGCTGCAGTTTCTGTGCCCCAGCAACTTTTTTCCCCTTCTTAAATCTGTTATCCCAGAGGCACTACCACCGTCGCTGATGGGCTCGGCCTTGGCCGGCAGCAGGTCTGTCTTGGAGCCGGCTGGCATTGGCTCTGTTGGACATGGGGGAAGTTTCCAGCAGCTTCTCACAGAAGCCACCCCTGTAGCCCCCTGCCCCACTACCAAAATCTTACCATACAAACCCAATACACATAGTAACAGTAAAAGCAAAAAAGTATATACACGTGTATGTATCTGTACACGTCCATATGTATAACATATACAAACATACAAATATACACATATATAACATCCTTCTAACTACTCATCATTAACTTCACATTTATCCAATTATGGCAACAATACTGTGGCTATGAAACTTGTTTACTTAATTATATTTGATTTTTTGTAGCCTACAGCATGGGAGTTAATAATAAAATGTTAGTATTACTTCCTAATTAGTTCTGATATGTCATGTGTAGGAAGTCTGTGCTGTGTTAATACTGTTATTTACTTACCTTATTAAATACTGAAGTTTCTGCCATTCCTATGTTTTTTGAAATGTTTTTTCCCCCTCTGTTATTGTCATACATGTACTTTTTTGCATGGCATTTTTAGTATCCTACGAATTTTTCTACTTTAACCAAGTTTCTGATTATATAACATAACCTCAGGTTTTAACAAATCGTAGAATCCTTTAGGTTGGAAAAGACCCTTAAGATCATTGAGTCCAACTGTATATGAGAGGAAATACTGGTTTTTTATTAGAATCAAAGAAGTAGTCAGCCTGGGACAGAGTTCATATGAAAATTGGTCCTTTGCCAGTAGGACTGCTGTAACTCCTGGTAGATTAATATTCTATCCAGTGGACAACCTGTGTCATTCTGTTAGGAGCCCAAGCTGTGATCACATCTGTCTGACAATTTTCTGTTCCCCTGCCTCCCCCCCCCAACACTTTTATTAGGACTATGCCAGTAAGTTGAAACCAAAGTTTTCTGTATAAACATTAGTTTCAATAAGAATACATTTTTGGGCAAAATGTGAGACATCTATCTCTCTGCCCATTACAAGTAACTCAGTAGCTGAACTAATAGGTATTAAACTGAGATAGCCTTAAGCTGTTTTATAGCCTCAAGCCAGAGATTTGAACCTACCTACTGACCCAGCTCTATTAAAACAATTGTTATTCTGGTGTACATCTCTAAGAAGAACTCCCACTGGAGGTCTTTAACTTTGAATTTTTTAACATTCAGCAGAATAAATTGAACATTGTTTTTACTTTGGAGGACTCCTGCCAATGTACTTTCTACTGAAAGGGATTAGGAGAGTTAAATTGTTTTGCTGAAAACGGGGGAAAAAGAAAGAAAGAAAGAAAGGCAAAAAAAGAAATGCTTATTGTATTTTGGAATCTGCAAAACAAGCGACCGTCTGAATAAACTTGTGTAAGAGTTGAAATAAGCAATTCCCAAGGCAAGAATTCCTTTAGCTTTAATAGAACAGTGTATAAATGCTCATATGAGGGCTAACATCATGACCTAAGCTACTAGTTAGCTTAGACTGTTAACAGAGATGAATATACATCTCTGGCTATAACAAATTATGACTCACTTGGGTATAGAAATCACATGTGTTTAAGTACATATATCCTTTCTCATTCCAATAACACAATCAGCATCCTTGTTATTTGTGATAGTTAGAATTACAAAGTTAAATGCTTTCTGGACTGAGCTGTCTCAAACTTTCTTTATAGTCATATGGAGTTTTTTACTACTATTGATCCATTGTTATCTTCCTAAATTGTAATGATAATAGTACCATTTCTATCAACAATTAAAGTTCTTTTTACAGTTACTTAATTCAGTTAGAATTTGTTCTATACAAACTTTTCTGTAGAAATCTTTGCTTAAATTTAGACCCTATATTAAATCTGCAAGATATTTATTGTCCATTTCAATGTAGCATTGATAGAATGGCAACATGAACAAAGGTTTGAATAGACTGTTTTCTGTATAACAGTGGTTTTTCCTCTAGAAAAATACTGAATTGGAAAAAATCTGCTATTGGGGTGAGTCAAACTAACATTAATGTTGATGTCTACCTGAGGACCTCACTTGTGACTGTCCAAAGGTTAAAAAGAGCAGATTTCTTCAAAGACGTTTGATGACAGAAATTACTGTTGGGCTCAACAGTGCATTTTGAGAATAAAAGTCATCTATGTGATGGCAGAACATGTATATCCTACTGTAAATTTACCATGGTTGCTCTGAGTATTTAAATGGATGGTATCCTTACCTTTATGGTGATAATGCTAATAATGCAGAGTCAAATATGTATTTTACATACGAGGATGCCTGCTCATGTTAAAATATATGTCTTATTACCATGACATAAGCTATCACAATCTTGGAAGCTATGATTTCAGTTCACTAGACTAATTTTATGTTAAATACTACCATGAAAAATTGCATATCAAGTTAGATGAAAATGTCAAAATTGGTAAGAAAGATAGACATGGCCATGCAGAGAATAAGCAATTAATTATGATGAATATTTAGAGTCTTTTATATTCCTTCATTATTCTATTTACTTATGAAAGCCATCATGTTATCATTTGCAGCACTCCCTTTGACTTTTTTTTAGGGTGAGGTTTATTCAAATGTGAATTTAGGAATAATTTTAGAATTGTGACCATAGTATAATGTAACATATCAACACCACCACAGTGTGATTCTAACTCAGTAAAAGTCACCATGCAGGAATGGTACTTAACATTTACTTAACTTTATCCATCCTTACTCATAAAAACATATACCTGCTAAGCTTCTAAAACTGCCTTGCTTGAAACTTCATTCTGAATAAAAAGCAATATTCATACACATGTAAGGGAATGAAAAAAATATAAATGCCAATGCCTTGATGTATGATAAGTATGTAGATTCATACTTATACTGAAAAGATTTATAGTGCAAGTATAAGGTAAGTTTAATGTACTTGATCTATGTGGAAACACAACCTGTAATTCTACATTTCTATTTTAAAAGGAGATGTATATATTAAAAATTCCAGAAATTATGTAAAACTGATTTGATATACAAATTCATTACAAAGAAAAAGAAATACGTTTTAACCCCAAAGGCAAATATATTCAAGTATATATAAAATACATATTAATGTATTCACTTCATCATTAAATATGTTACAATTAGCAATACAGAAATGTAATATATATAATATTTGAAAAATCTTTAGTCATGTTCAATCAACACAATTATAAACTTGGCCTAACTAATATATACAGGAATGAACATTTCCTTTGTTGAGCCATAGACATTTATTGGCCCATAATCTTTTTTTTATAATTTAGCAGTCACATAGAGTTACCACCCTCCCCCAAAAGAATTGTTTTAGAGACAACCATTGCAAAACCAACAGTGCTAATATTAGAAGAACTCCAAATTTCATTGGCTTTACCTTCTTGTTGTTTGTGGTTCCTTTGGTTTACTTGCATAAGGGTGTAAAACCAGCATTGGGTTTCTAGCTGTATTACCACATGATGAAACTCCTGCTCGTGTGTTTCTCCTCTTGCATTGTTCTCTTCTTGGCATCTGCAAAATTACTTGTTGAACTGTGCCATAAACTGTCTCAGTAGACCAAGAATAAAAGAGCAAAGTCCTGGAACTTCCAACAGGATGGCAAAAGAAAGATTTCTTCCCCTACTCTGTTCTGTGTTGTGGGTGGATTCCTTTAGTCGGGACAGGCTCACTGGAGACGGACTTGAGGACACCTTTTACTGCCTGTCTTCCTTCTCACAGAGGACTCACTGAATCCTTCCTAAAGAAGATTAAAATGTTTTGGGATATTTTCTCTGAGACAACATATATGACCATATCTTCTCCATAGAACTCATGCCTTAAACAGAAGCTAGGCTTTTGTTTCTAGATTTTCAATAATGTAGTAACTTTCTGGACTCTGCAAATCACAATATGGAAACATTACCGTTTCAATAAAGATTTTGTTTAGATACAGCAGAAACACACAATCCTCTTCTTCCTGCAAATACCCAGAAAATTTCAGATTTGATTGAAATTCTGTTTCAATATATCACAGAGCTATAAAACTTTTTTCTTTTTTCTTTCTTTTTTTCAGAAGTCCTTCTCTTTCCAATTTAGCATGCATAATGCTTGTAAGTTGTATTCAGTGAAAGTGAAAAGTTTTACGTCTCTGAGACTCATTACTATGCAAATGAACTAGCAAGCATGTGCACAGCAAAGCAGAGGCTATAAAAAGTAAAATGGAGTTTAGTTTACCAATATTTTGCAAGTGTTTTAACAGCTTGCACAATTAAGTTTGGAACTATGGTGAATTGGATTTGTGTGTGTATTTTTATCTGTTTGATTGACAAAATTTTTCCTTTGTTTAGCTCTAATTACTTTTTTGGGTTACTTTCAAGTTGGAGATTTGCATTTACTAGGCATCATGTATCATTGCCATCCTCTATCACATGAGGATATATCCATATGTCCAGTCGCTTGGCTGTCAAGGACTGGGGAACAGAGAAGTACACGAGCTTATCAAAATCCAAAACATTGTCCAAGAAATCTAAGTCTGGAGGAAATCACTTTTCCCAGCTAACACATTTTGAGGGAAAATTCTTAGATATGGAGAGATATACCCTCTATCAGGCTGAGGATGGGACAAACAGCTTTGCCTGTTTCTGTGGGTATAATCATCTAGATTATGGACTAATATAAAATGTAGATATGAGAACATGATCACCCTGTAGTAAACATACTTAGAATACGGGCATTGCATCAGAGCTCTTAAGGATTTTAGGCAGTGTAGCAGCTAGAGGGCGATTCCTCATAACCAAACGTAGATGCCCATGTATCTCTGAGTCATCCAGACTCTTCATTATTGAATAGAAAAAAAGAATATCTCATCCTAGAGTAGACTTCTGAAGCAGGTTAAATAAACTGTTTTCTAAACTTTCCTATTCTGCTCTTGAAGGGAGAGGATGACTAGCTTGGATACAAACATCTCTACAGCAGGCATCTGAAGTCCAGTGAGATCTCATGGAGGCTTAGCTATAAGAAATGCTCAGCTACTCATAAGGATGGAATGCTAGGCATGTACCAAAGCAGGACTATAAGGAGTTGACGACTTTAAAGTCAAGTAATATTAGGCATCTCTGTGCTCACATGGGTTTCCATGTAAACAAGCATTTTTCACTGCAGTCCTTTTAATTCATTCTGTGCTTTGCTGTAGGCACCTAAGACCTCTTCTAGATATAATTCTAAATCTTTTGTGAAGCTTTTGATCATGTTTTGCACACCATCTGTCCTGCTTTCAACTGGGATAGAGTTAATTTTCTTTCAAGTAGCTGGTATAGTGTTGTGTTTCAGATTTAGTATGAGAAGAATGTTGATAACACTGATGTTTTCAGTTGTTGCTGTGTTGTTTAGACTAAAGTCAAGGATTTTTCAGCTTCTCATGCCCAGCCAGCAAGAAGGCTGGAGGGGCACAAGAAGTTGGGAGGGGACACAGCCAGGGCAGCTGACCCCAACTGGCCAATGGGGTATTCCATACCACGTGACGTCATGGCCAGTATATAAACTTGGGGGGAGTGGGAGCCTGGGAGGAGATTGCTGCTTGGGAACTAACTGGGCATCAGTCGGCGAATGGTGAGCAATTGCATTGTGCATCACTTCTTTTGTATATTATAATTTATTATTATTACGGTTAATATTTTCTTCCTTTTCTGTCCTATTAAACTGTCTTTATCTCAACCTATGAGTTTTACTTTTTTTTTTTCTGATTCTATCCCTCATCCCACTGGGTGGGAGGAATGAGAAATCGGCTGCGTGGTGCTTAGTTGCCGGCTGGGGTTAAACCATGACATCCTCTCATCATTCTTATGGAGAAAGAGCACTTTTCTTATGGAAAGTAGCACTATTACAGTATCAGTAAAACAAACAATTTAAACAGATTAAGAATTAGCTGATCTCAAGATGTGTTATCCAGGATATTTCCAGATGCAACCTAAAGACGTGTTTGTATATAAAACTCACAGTGATAACAACTTTAACTGACTTAAGGATTGACCCAATGACAAGCGTGGAAATGAAAAAAACATGGCATACAAAATAAAACGAAAAATTTGATGGACTGAAATAACTACTGTGCTGGTTTAGGCTGTGATGGGGCTATGTTTTGGATTTGTGCTGAAAACAGTGTTGATAACACAGGGATGTTTTTGTTCTGGCTGAGCAGTGCTTACCGGTAGCCAAGGCCTTTTCTGCTCCTCACCCCAGCCCACCAGCGAGCAGGCTGGGGGTGCACAAGGAGTTGGGGGGGGACACAGCCGGGACAGCTGACCCCGGCTGACCCAAGGGGTATTCCAGACCATATGACGTCACGCACAGCATGTAAAGCTGAGGGGAGAAGAAGGAAGGGGGGGACGTTCGGAGTGATGGCGTTTGTCTTCCCAAGTGACCGTTACGCGTGACGGAGCCCTGCTGTCCTGGAGATGGCTGAACGCCTGCCTGCCCATGGGAAGTGGTGAATGGATTCCGTGTTTGGCTTTGCTTGCGTGTGCGGCTTTTGCTTTACCTATTGAACTGTCTTTATCTCAACCCACGAGCTTTCTCACTTTTACCATTCTGATTCTCTCCCCCATCCTGCTGTGTGGGGAGTGAGCGAGCGGCTGTGTGATGCTTAGTTGCTGGGTGGGGTTAATCCATGATACTACAAAAAAATGTTTTAAAAACACAATCTGAAGTTATATACCTAACCATAAGAAATATAAACCACACATATTGCATCCTGAAAAATAGTGGATCAGAAAGTGTTCCGATTCATAGTGGGCAGGTAATTCAACAATAGCTCCCAAAATGAAGCTGTAACAAAGGGAATAATACCATGTTGGAGGTGTAAATAGAGACTAGTAAGTAGGGATAGGAACATTTTTCCTTGAAAATGGGTAAGATTGTAGTAAAATGATTTATATAATACTGATGTTTGCATTTGAAAGTGGACACCAGCAGAAAAACAGAGAATTAAAGAAAATATTTGACAGCAAGAGAAATGAAGAGATCAGTCTGTGTAGTTTATTGAAAAGAATTTTGAGAGTTGACATGATTACACTGTGTAAGTGTGTGGGAGAAAGTTGAATGCCAAAGGACCCTCTGGTCTAACAGGAGAAAACATAACAATTTTCAATAGATCAGGCCAGGCAAATTGAAACTAAAAATGAGGAGAGTTGATTAACTCCTGGAACAAACTACCAAAGTGAATGCTGAATTCAGTGTCTCTTGAGGATTTCAGTTCAAGACTATCAGTCTTTGTAGAAGATATTTGTTAGTGAAGTGCAAGTTAAAGTGGAGAAATTTAAGGATCTCTGCTACATATATTAAGTCAGATTAGATGATCAAAAAGGTGCCTTTTGGCTTTAAATGCAGGGAATTTATGAACCTAATTAAACATACCTGATGCAAGGGATAGGAATGCCCATTTTAAGGTAACAGCTTCCTACCCTGTCAAGTAAGTGTGTGACCTCCTTGAGCTACTAGGGTTCTGTACTGGTGCAATTTCAGTGATTTACCCTTAATTCATAACCTACATTCTCTGGCATTTCTATCAGGTATGTATCACTGCAGAGAATTTTAGCGATTCCTCTGGTGTTTAGAAGAGGCCAGCAGTGGTTGCATTTTTAAATTACTTTGTTGTGAATCTATTTTAACATCCTCTAGGTACACTTCTACAATAAAAGAAAACTTTGTTTTATCTGGTTCTGTTTTTATATGTTAGTCTATTATCAAATCAACCTCACTTTTATCCCAGTATAAAATATGTAGCTGAATATTAGGAATCACTATCACTATATGTAATACTATAAAGTGTTAGCTACTCCTACCTAAAAAAACCAAAAAAACCCAAACCCAAAACCACAAGAAGAGCAATGTGCTCCTGAGAGACACACATCCAAATTTCTACCCTAGTGACAAGATTCCCTTCATGTGCTTTGTCTCATAACTGACCTAATCTGTCACAAAAGCTGAGGCAACAAGCAGACTTTAGAGTTGTTTAAGGGACTGGTGACCCTTGCAAATGGAAAATGACATCTTTTAAAACTCACAGGCCTTTTAAAGGGAACTTCATGGCTAGCAGCTATGGCATTGTGTCATCAGGGGAAAAGATCTTTTGCCAAAAAAGTTGCTCCTGATACCAAATTCTACAATCCCAACTTCTGCAGACTGAGCAAGACAGTGTATAAGGCCTAGGGAAGATTCCACTACTAAGAACTCTTATTGCCCCAAACTTTCCTGGTCAAATTTTACAACTACCAGCGGGAGCCCTTTTATCGATTTTCACATTATGGTATAATATGGGAGGGAAAGAGTTCAGAGGTAGCTAGATGTCGGTAGAGTAAATGGAACACTTATTGTATTCAAAGCAAATGGGAAGTCTTAGAGAGCACCGTGAGTAAGGAGACTTTGTGTTTTGCAGAAGGGTTATACATTTTCATAGCTTGAAATATCTCCAGTTTTGAAACAAAATGCTTGACAAGGACACCTGCCATGAAGAAATTTGGTAGACACTTACAGTTCAAAAGATGGAGCGAACCTACTGAGTTTGGTGTGATGCATTTGGTGGCTTGTGTGACTGTTTCTTTCCAGCTACCGGCTCCAGTATGAGTGGTACATGTGCTGCATTGTGTTTTGGAGGAACTGACTCTTCAGGTATCCATGTCCCTGTTGGAATATAAAGAAAACATCCCAGTTCGTTAATGGTAAGGGTTAGTTCAGGTGACATCACAGGAGGGAACAGAGAATAATATTTTTCTAGATTTATCTGCTGTGCTTGCTGTGTGGCTTTTTAATTTGCCCTGAAGTAAGGCTGCAGTCCTTGCTATAACGTATATATATAAAAGTAATTTGATGACCATTATGTTTGTACATGGCGGGTAATAGCATAACATCTTTAACTGAAAAAGTGATCTCAGTTCCAGGGAGAATGGCTTTGAGTAACTGTTAGAGTTACTAGCATAGAATTGTTTAGTTTAGTCATGCATGTCCAATTGCGTATATATAATAAATACATATAAATATTCATGTAGAACATTTTGGTACATTTTTTTAATCATTCTTCAATAGCAATTAACATAATTTTAATTATATAGGATACTATATATGAATAGCAGAGAAGTGTATTAAAAAATGTGTGTATAACATCTGCCGTGTACACCAGTACTGTTAGCAGAAAACATCTAAGTCCATTTATATATGACTCTGTTCCTTATGTGAAAAAGTGGTTGGTGTATCTTTTTATTGACATTGTCACTAAATGATGTTTAAAAATTTAGCATGCATAAATATTTAACTAAAGCTCCTGAGGTCTCCTTATCTGGTCCTGAAGAAATACTAGTTACTAAATTGATGAAAAAAATTCCATAAAAGGAACTATTAAATAAATCCAAAAGTACATATTGTTTCAGGGAAGGCAAACGCCAATACTAATTGCTCTTTACAGTATTTCTCAAACATAGATTAAAGGCAAACAAATTAAACATTTTTCATGCTGATAAGGATTCAAAGCAATTTACAGTTAATCTTAAAACAGGAAATGCTTAGCTTTTTCAGTTAGTCTTTCATGCTTCCATTTTAGAATCATACCTGACTTGAAACTTTGTAGGGCTCTTACCTGAAATTTAACCTACATACCACCATAGATGCAGATTTTTTTAGAAATTTACATTTACTTCAATAGATGCAAGGAAATGCTTTGAAAAGATATTTTCTATCTCAATTCAATTTCTTACCTCTGGAAAACAGGAAATCTAGGTGAAAAGGTGCAATACTGAAGAAAACACTGAGAACCAAAGAAGAACAGCAATAGAAGCTTTACTCCTTGATACTGAGAATAAAGTTAGAAGATGTATTCAGGGAAAAATAGCTTAGTAGATAGTATTCTAAAGTAAATATAGTCCTAAAATCTGATAAAATACTTATCTTTAAGATAAGCAGGTTATTTCACATGGTTGTAAACCAGATTTTTTTTCTGCATTTTGCAAATCATTTTACAATAGGATTTTGATACCAAACAGTTCCATGAGGACAGTCCTACTGTTGCTCAATAAAATGTATAATGCATCAATGGATTTTAGTCTGAGGTCTAAGAAACATTGTTTAGAAGACACATTTAAAATCTGCATAAGAACTTTAAATTTGACCTCAATATTGTCAATAGTCTTTATTTTATCTGAATAGCTGTTTAACAGAACAGCTGTGAACCTTTTTCCCACTTCCTATGCTTAATCTGCAGCACCTTTAATTACAGTCAAAGTGTACAGACAAAGTATATTTGTGTGTTTACACAAATGCTGAACTTACAGTGGTCGTTCTGCTGCTAGTCACATGAAAGATGTGTACATTTTGGTTTGTCATTTATGATTCTTAAAGCAAAAACTGCCCAATTTAAATATTGACAGCATTATGGTGACATCGTGGTAATTCACCATTAAAACATAATAAGCTTCCTTTCCTTTGCTACTATTGATTTATTTTTGGCAGTTAGTTTTGAGCTGGACCAACTTCCTAAAGGAGCTCACCCCGTAGTCTCAAAAACATGAGTATTGGCAGAGGAGATAGGGAGAAACCAAAGAGGCTGAGAGTAGTGAAGGAGAGTGGTTTCACAGTGTGTTGGATATAGATGACATTAAACTGAGATGGAATTACACGCTTAATTTCCTGTACTTGATAGAACTCATCTCTGATTCCAAGTCAACACCCTGCATATGAAGGCAGCCTGCCATTTGCGAAGTGTAGATTATACATGACAATGACTTCTGTATTAGTTATTCTGCTATACAGTTCTTTTTCCTTATGCTAGGAAGATAAATATTTATGATAGTAGAAGCAGTTTTCAGCCCAGTACATCTGTTAGCTGAGAAAAATGGGGAGAAGAAGGTATTTGCTTATTTTCCTTTACCTCTCATGAGAGTGCACATTTTTGAGTAGAAAAGACTCAGCTTCAGTGAAATGCTGAAAGTCCTGGTGAATTGAATATTCCACATCTTATAAATTACTTCTCTGATGCAAAATAATTATATAATGATTTCTTCAAAAAGAGTGACTTCAATAGTTTGTTGGATATGGGGCCAAGTGTAGAAGATAATAATTGTAAGATCTTAATATAGCTTGATAAAGAGTAATTAGCAAAGTTCCTCTGTACTTTCTGCTTCTTCATGATTAAAGAAATGACCTGTGTATTGATAGAACATAGTTCTAATCGTTTTCATTTTGGGCAGTTAAAGTAGGTAATATAATTTTAAAATTTCTTCTTTCTATCAGAATGAATGACTAGCGTGTTATCAGTACAACATTGATTTTTTTTTGTAATGCTAATAATATGAGCAAATTAGTCTGACAGAATAAAATGTGTAAGCCCTTGTTTTGCTTTTTCATAGTATCATACGGTACCCAAATATAATGTATAATTAGATCAGAGCTTTTCAAGCAGCAAAAAGGGACAGAATTGTCCACTTCAGGATAAATGGATCTTCCTCAGGAGTAACTCAGTGTTTGGGTCTTATTTTACAATTCCAATTCTAAAACTATGTATTTTTTAAAATATATCGAGAGAGAGACAATAGTACTGGTGCCATTTAGCTCTCAGGGACGGAATGCATGAAAGTCCTTTTGTTTATTTTGCTTGACCTTACAACAGATGACCATCTGGATAACTGCTGTGCATGGTGCCAAAAAAGCCGTTAACCACTAAAATAAATAAATAAATGTAATTAAAATGAAAAGCTGCCAAAAGTGTGTAATCACAGGTCTGAGAGTCAAATCTACAGATACAGGTCAAGTATTGATTGTCAAGAAGCTTATCTTACATAAGCGTCTTATACTAGGACAGAGAACACCCCCACCGCTTGGTGCTCCTCACTAACATAAACACTTTACCCTCAGTTTTATCTAACTTTTGCCTGATTTCGGGGATGGGGTGTGCGAGTTCCTTTTCTGTCAATGTTACTATTATAGACAGATGATTTAAACAGTAATTCAACTTCTATTCTCACTTTACTCATCAAGACACATTAGTTTTCATGATTTCAGCTGGAATTGCAAGTGCCTGATACCATTGAAAACCAGGCTGTAATCCCTCTGAGCTTTGTCTGCTTATCTGAAGGAATACTGTAAGGTAAAATAAATGGGGTAGGCTCAGAGACAAACTGTAGCTTTACAAAGCTCCAGGACACCCTGGGTGAAGTGCTGTAAAACTGTAAAATGTATTGAAGTGCATTTTGCTTGCTGGCTTTAGTAATTTTATTTGTAATATCCAGTCTTCCTGTTCACCCTTTGCTGGGAATGGAATTAGCATTTGCTTTCCTCTTTGAACACAGTTATTCTTGCAGTTTTTGGCATTAAGTTGGAAAATGCAGTTTTTCAGTAAAAAAACCTAGTTGCTTTCTGATTTTTTATAAAGCACTCTTTAAAAAATAAAAATAGATTATGTATGAAACAAACTGATTTTTATTTTCCTTTCACTATCTGATAATCACAGAATCTTAGAGTCATAGAATACCAGGTTGGATGGGAGCTCAAGGATCATGTGGTCCAACCTTTCTTGGCAAAACCATGGTCTAGACCAGATGGCCCAGCACCCTTTCCAGACGAATCTTGAAAGCATCCAATGTTGGGGGATCCACCACTTCCCTGGGGAGATTATTCCAATGGCTGATTGTTCTCACTGTGAAAAATTTTCCTCTTGTGTCCAGTCGGGATCTCCCCGGGAATAACTTGTACCCATTACCCCTCATCTTTTCCACGTGACTCCTTGTAAAAAGGGAGTCTCCATCTTCTTTGTAGCCACCCTTTAAATACTGGAACATGGTGATAAGGTGTCCCCTAAGCCTTCTTTTCTCAAGGCTGAACAAAGCCACTTCTCTCAGCCTTTCCTCATATGGCAGGCCTCCCAGTCCTTTGATCATTTTTGTGGCCCTTCTCTGGATCCTCTCCAGCCTGTCCACAACTTTTTTGTATAGTGGGGACCAAAGCTGAACACAGTACTCCAGGTGTGGCCTGGTGAGCCCTGAGTAGAATGCAGTAATGACTTCTTTATCTCTGCTGGTGATGCCCTTGTTGATGCAACCCAGCATCCTGTTGGCTTTCTTTGCCGCAGCAGCACACCGTTCACTCATTTTGAGCTTGTTGTCCACCAGGACCCCCAGGTCCCTCTCCACAGAGCTGCTCCCCAGCTGGGTAGATTCCAGCCTGTGCTGCACTCCTGGATTATGTTGTCCCAGATGCAAGACTTTACATTTGTCTTGGCTGAACTTCATCAGGTTCTTGTTAGCCCACTCTTCCAGCCTATCCAGATCTTCCTGCAGGGTGGCTCTCCTTTCTGAAATGTCAGCTTCCCCACTCTGTTTGGTATCATTGGCAAACTTCATCAGGGTACACTTGATCCCATCATCCAGACCACTTATGAAGATATTAACCAGTGTTGGGTGCAACATTGATCCCTGGGGGACCCCACTGATGACAGGTTGCTAATTTAAGCAATTGAGTGCTTATGGATGAGGATGAGAGGGAAGGCCAATAAGGCAGATATTGTGCTGGGAGTCTGTTATAGACCACCCGACCAGGTTGAAGAGATGGATGAACCATTCTACAAGCAGCTGGCAGAAGTCTCAGAATCGTGTGCCCTTGTCCTTGTGAGGGACTTTAACTTTCCAGACATCTGCTGGAAATACAACACAGCAGTGAGTAAACAATCTAGGAGGTTCCTGGAGTGTGTGGAAGATAACTTCCTGACACAGCTGGTGGGTGAGCCAACCAGGGGAGGAGCCTTGCTAGATCTGTTGTTTACAAACAGGGAAGGACTGGTGGGAGGTATGGTGGTTGGAGGCCATCTTGGGCTTAGTGACCATGAAATGACAGAATTTTCAATTCTTGGTAAGGCAGGGAAGGTGGTCAGCAAAACCACCACTATGGACTTCCAGAGAGCAAACTTTGGCCTCTTTGAGGCACTGGTTGAGAGAGTCCCTTGGGAGACGGTCCTGAAGGGCAAAGGGGTACAGGAGGGATGGGCATTCTTTAAGAAGGAAATCTTAATGGCTCAGGACCAGGCTATTCCCATGTGCCGCAAGTCGAATCGCCAAGGAAAATTACCGGCCTGGCTGAACGGGGAGCTTTTGCTAGGAGTCAGGAAAAAAAGGAGAGTTTCTCATCTCTGGAAGAAAGGGCGGGTAACTTGGGAGGGGTACAGGGATCTTGTTAGATCATACAGAGAGAAAATTAGAAGGGCAAAAGCTCAGCTAGAGCTATATCTGGCCACTATTGTAAGGGATAGCAAAAAATGTTTTTACAAATATGTTAACAATAAAAAGAATCCCAAGGAGAATATCTATCCTTTAATGGATACAGAAGGGAATATAGCCACCTGAGATGAGGAAAAGGCTGAGGTACTTAATGTCTTCTTTGCCTCAGTCTTTAATAGGGAGACCAGTTATCCTCAGGGTACTCCGCCCCCTGAGCTGGAAGGCAAGGATGAAGAGCAGAATATACCCCCCATAATCCAGGAGGAAATAGTGACCTACTATGCCATCTGGACACTCACAAATCTATGGGACCTGATGGGATCCGTCCAAAAGTACTGAGGGAACTGGCAGAGGTCCTTGCCAAGCCACTCTCCATCATCTATCAGCAATTCTGGTCAACAGGGGAGGTCCCAGAGGACCGGAGGCTTGCCAATGTGACTCCCATTTACAAGAAGGGTCGGAGGGAGGATCTGGGGAACTACAGGCCTGTCAGCCTGACCTTGGTACCAGAGAAGATTATGGAATGGTTTGTCTTGAGAGCACTCACGTGGCAAGTCCAGGACAAGCAAAGGATCAGGCCCAGTCATCAGGGGTTTATGAAAGGCAGGTCCTGCTTGACCAACCTGATCTCCTTCTATGACCAGGTGACCCGCCTAGTGGATGAGGGAAAGGCTGTGAATGTTGTCTACCTTGACTTCAGCAAGGCCTTTGACACTGTCTCTCATGGCATACTCCTTGAGAAGTTGGTGTCTCGTGGCTTGGACAAGTGTACTCTTCGCTGGGTGAAAAACTGGCTGGATGGACGAGCCCAGAGGGTTGTGGTGAATGGGGTGAAATCCAATTGTGTGGTGGTGTTCCTCAGGGCATGGTGTTGGGCCCCGTTCTGTTTAATATCTTTACTGATGATTTGGATAAGGGGATTGAGTGCACCCTCAGCAAGTTTGCAGATGACACCAAGTTGGGAGGCAGGATTGATCTGTTTGAGGGTAGGGAGAATCTACGGAGAGATCTGGACAGGCTGGATCGATGACCTGAGGCCGGTTGTATGAGGTTCAACAAGACCAAGTGAGGGGATCTGCACTTGGGTCTCAGCAACCCCATGCAGCACTACAGGCTTGGGAAAGAGTGGCTGGAAAGCTGCCCAGCAGAGAAAGACTTGGGTGTGTTGGTTGACAGCTGTCTGAATATGAGCCAGCAGTGTGCCCACGTGGCCAAGAAGGCCAACAGCATCCTGGCCTGCATCAGAAATAGTGCGGCCAGCAGGAGCAGGGGAGTGATTGCTCCCCTGTACTCGGCACTGGTGAGGCCGCACCTCGAGTCCTTGTGTTCAGTTTTGGGCCCCTCACCATGGGAAAGACACTGAGGTGCTGGAGCGTGTCCAGAGAAGGGCAACCAAGTTGGCGAGGGGCCTGGAGCACAAGTCTTATGAGGAGCGGCTGAGGGAACTGGGGCTGTTTATTCTGGAGAAGAGGAGGCTGAGGGGAGACCTGATCGCTCTCTACAACTACCTGAAGGGGGGTTGTAGTGAGGTGGGTGCTGGTGTCTTGTGTCAGGTGGCTGGAGATAGGAGGAGAGGAGGTGGCCTCAAGTTGCAGCAAGGGAGATTTAGGTTGGATATTAGGAAAAGTGTCTTTACTGAAAGGGTTGTCAGGCATTGGAACAGGCTGCCCAGGGAAGTGGTTGAGTCACCATCCCTGGAGGTATTCAAAAAGTGCGTAGATGAGGTACTCCATAACATCGTTTAGTGGGCATGGGTGATGGTTGGACTCGATGATCTTGAAGGTCTTTTCCAACCTAAATGATTCTATGATTCTATGAATTTCAAAAGGAGCTGTTTACCACCACCCTCTGGGTGCAGCCTGTCAGCAAGTTCCCCACCCACCACACAGACATTTGTCTAGACTGTGATGCCTCAGTTTCTCAAGGAGGAGGGTGTGGGAAACCATATCAAAACCCTTGGAGAAATCCAGGTGGACATTCCCCGCTGCTTGCCCCACATCAACTGAGCAGGTTACTTTGTTGTAGAAGGAGATCAGGTTTGTAAAGTACGATTTGCCCTTGGTGAATCTGTGCTGACTTTTCCCAGTCACATCGTTCATTTGACTTGTGATAGCCCCTAGGAGGATTCGTTCCCTAACTTTCCCAGGGACTCAAGTAAGACTAATGGGCCTATAATTTTCTGGATCCTCCTTTAAGCTCGTCTTCTAGATAGGGGTGACATTAACCTTCTTCCAGTCTTCTGGGATGTCCCCTCATCTACGTGACTTCTCAAAGATTATGGAGAGTGGCCTTGCCATGACGTCAGCCAGCTCTCAACACCCTTGGGTGGATATTGTCAGGGCCCATTGATCTGTAGGGGTCAAGCTCCTGTAATAGTTCACATACCAACTCTTCCTTCACTGATGTTGGGTCTGTGCATCAACCTGGGTTTTTGTTCCCAGGGCCTGGGGCCCAATGTTGCTGCTACAGACTAAGGTGAAGAAAGTGTTGAGAGCAAGCTTTAGCTACACTTTTGGTCCTAGGGGTTTTATGGCTCATATCACTGATGAAATAACAAAGGCTTTAAACTGCATTAAACTAGCTCTTAAACTCCCTTACTCAACTGTTACAACATATTCACTATTGATTAATGTAATTTTTATTTTGAATTCCAATTTTTCTTCATGTGAAAGCTGTTTTGAAAATGAGTAGTGAAACCTGATCTGTTAGAAACAAACCTGCATTTTCCAGCAAATGCATGAGTAGAGGAGGACTTCATGAAAATCTTTCTCCCTGAAAAGCAAATTCTTTTGGCTCACATGCTTGCAATCATTCCTGATGTTTCTCCTGACAATATCTCAGATTGTTACTACTGACTCTTTAAGTTTGATTATTTGGATACCTGTCATGCATAACTGGAGGGTAGTTGTAAAAAAAAACAACACAGGAGTAATCAAAGTAGCATTATAATTTCCTGCAACACCTGTTCCAACCAGCTGCCTCTGACTGTTGAGTCTGATTCTCTGAGTCCTCCCAAATTACACAATACAGTCGTTTTGAAATCAATGGCCAGTCCATTGTTGTGCTGCCAGAATAGATGCTGAATAACAAAACTGTGAAAACTTTGAAGTATACACTCAGGCTACTGCAAAGAATAAGAGGAAAATCTTGATAATGAAAAATAAAACACCCATTTCAGAAGTCTGAAAATCTTGTTTGCTCTGAGACACTACAACTGCTATTCTGACTACACAGGACTCTGTAGAGAGAGGGTTATCTTTATAACCGAGTCCTGCTACTACTTGTTTTTTTTACAGTGATTTTTTAATTCTCTCTCCCTGAAAAAAAAAAAGCTTTTAGTATCAAGAGTTATGCTTCGTATATGTTCAGCAGAATTTGTGTCCTCACTGTGGGAAGGACTGTTCCTGCAACATCTGTGAAGAATACACTTCAGGCTGATTGCTTTTCTTCCTAGAGGGATGAGTTCCATTATTTTTGTATATTTTTCTTTTGGCACTGCAGAATCCCATAAATATAGGCTCTGTATCTGAAGAGTGGCAACAGTGTATCTGGGCAAGAGTGAAGATGAAAAATGGCAGACAATAGAGAGGACAGGGTGTATAACAGATTCCTCTAAAATCTTTGATTTGTTGGAGAAAATAATCTCATTCTTTTTATGTGTCCCCTGTGTAGTCCCAGATAGAATACTCCCTGCTAATTATTTTTCCCTCTCATGAATCCCCAGGTTTCAGTTTTCCTTTGAGAGATGAAATATAATATCATAGTAAACCTGTAGACTTGCCACACCATTCTAAAGAAGTGGCAAAGTACTGCAGAAAAATAGCTAGGCAGATTGGAAGTTTGCTTTGGATTCTGGAAAGTTCAGACACTTCAGTCTAGTGATTTGAAGTCCCAACAAAAGCTCCAGTGTTGTTTCTTGATGCAGAAAGAATCTAGGAGAACCTTCTTGGTCCCTTGTTGAGAAAAAATGAACCAGAGTTGCCTGAATCTCCTCTGTACAAGCCTGAAAGAAACAGGAATTTTTAAAGGCACAGTGTGATCATTTTCTGAACATCACAACACATGTTTTTTTCATCAGAGAGGTTCTGAACTGCATCCTGGAGAATAATTCATCTTTAGCAGAGGGTGATTTGCTAAATGTAAGATTTATTTAACATCTAAAGCTTGCTGTCTTGATCTGCGTCTGCAGTTTGCTTACTGCCCAAATTATTCTCAGTAACACTCAGCCCTTCTCCAAACAAGTCTGATGGAGCCCTGTCATACAAGTTGCTTGGGTATTTTACTATAAGCTTAATTTTACTGCTTCAAATTTTGTTTAAGTTTATTCAAACTGTAACAAAATTAATACATAAAGCTGTGCAGTAAATGATACAAAGTATAGCATATCTGTACGTTATATATGCTCAGTATAGCAAATCCTATGGAAATGTATTTAATTATGTTGCCAGAGATCTGCAGGATAAATTTTATATCTAATTAAAAGTTCCTTTATAACCTTTCAGTCCCTATTACAATCATAAATGTGCTAAATCCAAGCAAGGCATCTTCTTTTTTTGAACTTTTGCAACTTTTCATTCTAATTGCTTGAGATGTACTAATAACAGAACTGAGGAAGCTCTTCCATTAGTTTAACGAACAAACAAAGGAAACCAGCTCTAAAGGATCCCACTCTACTCACAAAAATAAAAAATCTTCCTTAGTCAGCTCAAATCTTGAAGAATATTTCGAAAAGAGAACTACAAGCTTTGAAGGTCATGAAAAACATTTGCAGCAAAAGTACATATTTCAACCTTTATTTATAATGAGTTGTAGATTTATAGTTTTTGCTGCTCTAATTTACTGTGATAGTTTTTATTTTGAAACTTTTGGAATTAGTGTTTAAAGATGTAGTAAATATTTGTCAATGTAGCAGCATTCTGGCACCAATGAAAAGTGAAAGAGGACTTGTCAGGTGACCAGGATAAAGATTACTGATATCTTGGAAATCTCAGGGCACATGTTCTAGCCTCTGGTATCCACTATGCAGGGAGAACACTGTGTGGCCTGGCTAAAACCAGGGATTTTAAAAGTGGAGGTTAGACCTAATCTCAGGTAACTCTGATGGAGGTAGCACAGAGCTCCAAGTCATATAAGCGCAGTAAATTGCTGTCATCTTTCAATAGATCTTGACGATGAATGCTGTCACTTGCTAATAAATACACCTGTAATTTGCCTGGTAGTACCTTTGCCAAATGTATAGATATCTGAAATTAGTGAGATATTAATACCATCCTCTGAGACTCGTAATGGAAGAAAGATCTCAGGCACCGTATTAGAATTCCGAGCAGTAGCGAGGCACTTCTCATACAGCAGTCGCTTAGCTGTAAAGAGAAATTGCAGCAGGGAGGAAGGAAAGGAAGGTAAACAGATAGGTAGTACCTGATGCTCTGAGCAAATACAGTGTATAACCGGGAGCTTGGCTCCGCAGTGGTACAGCTGAGGAGGCAGGGAAAGCATCGCCGGGCTTTCTGTAGGATGCCGGAGCACAGCGCTTTGTTACTCTTGTCACGATCTACTCAGGTGAAGTGAGCTGAGAGGAGCAGGTGCAGCAGGGTGATGGGCCAAGCAAGGAGGCTGTGCCTGGAATACATCATGAGGCATCAAGCAGCTGCCTTTGAGAAACAGCCTTTTCAATAGAAACTTTGAAAGCGTTTCTTTCAGAGGCTGCTCGGCACAGCTGCCCTTACTCCAATTTTCCTCAGCATAATCAAGAACACCTCTTACTCTGTTGACAGTAGAAATGGCTAAAAACCCGAAAAATGGTTCCTGTACGTATACACTGTAAGCCTTTTAAGTGTATGCACTCTAGATTGTATCTATCCTTCTACCATAAAGATTTTTCTTTCTCCCCAGTCTTGTACAGTTAGCAGAGGTATAGAGGTTTATTTGCATGATTAACAGTGTCCTAGTTTCTCTGAGTTTATGGAAGCTTCTTACCCTACAAAATTAGTAAGCAATGAAGACCAGATTCTAAATCTCCTTTTGCTAAGAATCAATTTTTATTATGGGTCTCAGTTCAGGGAAACTTAAGCCCCACTGACTTCAAATTCAGCAAATACTCAAATGGTTTCTCGAACAGGAGCCAGCATTGGCTCTAACATGACATCTAATTGCTTACTAGTATGAATAAATGGTTCAAAATCTGTCCTAAGTGTTCAGTGGCCTTTGTTTGACTTTTTGCACTTCTTACAGCAAGGCTTAGACAGCTTGCGGGATCAAGCCCCTATAGCTATAACATTCTCCTCAGGTCTCTGTTCCTCACAGAGATCAAGGAAGGCTGCTTTAAAGAGACTTTGAAAGGTAGAGCTGCAGAGACATATCTCCTGATTTGAAGCTATGTTTTCCTACCTAATCCCTGTAAAAACTGAAAATAGAATACACATATTCTCCCCAGACTATGAAGGTATAATTTTATTGTCTTAACCCCTCATTAATGAAAGTGAAATGTTTCATATAAAGGTAATAATTTAGGTGATTTAATAGTTTTGACTTAATGGTTTATAATGGTTTTTGCTTTATAACTCTGTCTTTTATAAATGAGAGAAACAGATCCCTTTGTATTACAGTGATTTTTACAGAGTAACTTTTGGGAGCAAAATTGTGTATTTTCTTTTCTCATTTTGCAAATTAATATAAGGTTAATAAAGACGTTCACAAATTCCCATTTCTAATTATTTAGTTACCAGTATGATTAATTTCCTTTGAGACTAGTGAGCTAAGAATGCATTGAGGTTTTTTCCCATTAAATATTTGTGTTGGTGTTTCTGTAGTCTAAGTAAATTCTAATGGCATCTATACAAAACAGCCTTACTCCAAAGTATAAATTATATAGGGTTTTGTTTTGTTTTTAAGGACCACTTTTTTTTTCTTTTTTCTTGTTGCTGTTAACCCTTTTTGATTTGTAGAAGGTTGATGAAATTTAATAGTGTAGTTTTAATATGCTGCCTTCATTTTTCATTGTTATAGCCTGGGAATGTCTTTTCAAAGAAGGATTGCAGTATTTTGTTTTCTTGAGCAGTGTTATCCTAAATGTAATTATTTCATGAAAAGTAATGTTTGATAAACCTCTGAAGAGGTAGGATAAATAGCTCACATTCCTCTATCAAATGCCTTCTAAGGATTCTGTGAATGATTCCATAGATAAGAACCATTTCGAAAAAAACCTTTTTTGTAGTTCTTTAATATTTCTGCTTTTGATCAAAACCCAAAGCAGTTAGACACAAAAGAGCATTAACAGAAAAGCAACAGAGAGGCCCTTTTGAGTCCATTTGGCTGTTGTTGTGGTTGATTAGGTTACACACACACAGTTAAATATGTCATTTGGGGCACTGTAAGGAAGTTTGAAACATCAGGGTGATGTGTGCAATGAGCCAGGTGAAAATTCAGCCCACCACCAAAGCAGTGTTCACTCCTTGGGCTCAGGATTTCTACTTGTGAACATGCAAAGCTTCCACTGTTGTTTTTGAAATATATTTGTACAAAACCCTTAAATCATCTGAGCAGCTCTTTGACTGAAAGACTAACAGAGCTAGGATTTCCATTAGCCCCCTTCATATTAATGACGGTTTTTGCAAACATTTAAGTGACACTGAAACAGATCAGAAAGTATGAACGGCTACTGGCGCCTTCTCTTTATGCTTTGTCTGTCTGTTGGCAAGAGTAGTTGGGGAGGTGTTTCACAGAAGGGCTAGCATGACTGAAAATGTATCTCTCTCTAACATGAATGGTTTGCCTATTAAAATACTTACTTTCTCCCTATATATTTTGCTACTTTTATATACTTAGATTGTCACAGCTACAAAGCCTTTGTGTCTTTAGGTATGTGCTAATTCCCTTTGATTTCTGTGAGAAAACCATCAAATTAGAGCATAAAGTACTTTTGAAAATTCCTCATTATTTTGTAACCTGACTTCTTGTGGAAACTATGCTTAGAGAAACTCACTTTTTCCATGGATGAATCCTTCCTCTTGAACTTATTGATTGATTTCCTTACATTTTTAACAGGGTGATTATGGAGTCAAAGGTAATTATGTTCTTAAGCATTTTTGGTAATATATGGCCAAGCAGATTAAGCAGACTACGTCAGTTCCCTGTCTGAAGAAAAGTATTCAGACACCCTGGAAAAAGTAGCACAGATACCATGAAAAAAGCTTCTATCAGACCCAGTTCCTTGAATACCAAATTCAGTCAAAGTCAAGATACTAATTCATGTGAAATGTTGCTTCATTAGTTCTAGAGCTGATGGAAAAGTTTTATTTGCTTTTTCAAGAGGATATATTATACAAGGGTGATTTTCATAAGTATTTTTCCTTCACAACTATAACTGAAGTCATAGTGGCACTCAGGAACTACTGAAAAAGCAGAAGAAAAATGGTCTTAATAAGCAAACAAATAAGTAAAAATGATGACACCTTTGCAAATAAGTCTCACTGCTTATGGATTCAGAACTTATCCAAACTCTGACTATTTGTTGATTTTATAAAATTTTACATAGGTTCAAAATGGCATTACACTGACTAATTATCTTTAATCAGTACTCCAGCTTTAGTTCTGTCATTTGGCATGTAAATATCATTAATCATGTCATCAACTTAACACTTTTTTCTTCAGCTATAGAAGGTCACAACTTCAGTTGAAATTGAATCTAATCTTCATTTGAAAGTCTAATGTTTAATGTGTATAGAAAAGATGTTAGACAGAAAGATCTCTGCTCTTTTGTTTTTACTTTACACCATTTTGACATTTTGACTATGGAATCTTGAAACTAATGCTTCTCCTAAATTTCTTGAAGGAAGTCTTTCTAAGAAGGTGTTTAACATGGAAGTTGGCTCAGCTCCATGCAAACTGCTGTAACAACTATGACTTCATTTCAATATGGAGTGAAGAAGAAGGTAGTTCCCCCTACATGTTTTCTGCTGTCAACAGTAAAGACTACTCGGCTATCACCTGGAAAGTGGAAAATGCAAAGTTATCTGCTTATTCTGCCTAAGAAAGCTTTATTACCAGTTGCCCAAGAAAGCACCCTAGTTTAATAAGGGTGCTTTAAGCCCCAAGGTTTAATAAGGAAATGGTAGGAGGAAAAAGATCTGTGACAGTGTGATTGTGTACAATGCAGTTCAGGAGTTCAGGAGCTAACCTTTGGTATGTCACTTTCTTATCACATTTGCTTGATTTTACAGCAAAAAAAAATAATTACAGTATTTGAAGAAAGGAAAGACCCAATCAAGTTGTTGCACCAGCTTTGCCAATGTAGAAAGTAGATTAAATCACATTGCCATATCTAATATGTAACTGACATTACATTTGATCTGAGCTAAAAAGCCAAGGAGACTAAGATGCTTGTAGTGAAATTTCAATGAAAGAAACATATTATTTTCATTTTATTAAAATTAGTTTTATTCCTTCTGTCTTTGCATAGAAATATGTATCTATGCAACAGTGAGCACAACTGCAGCTAATATTTGTATGACCTTCAGTATTATGGTAATTTATTTAAATGTTCTTTGTTAATTAAGAATATTTCACATAAAAGGCAACTAAATCACTTTTGCCAATTAATTATATCTTTGAAATTATTGGAGTGATCAATTATCATAATCAACAAGCATTACAGAAATAAAATAACAAATGAGTCTGAAATGCCAACTGGTCTGTTTTAGGCTTGTTTTTTATTTCTCATTGGAAGGAACAACTATTTTTTAATGCAAACCCATTTATATGTTGTTCAGTTCTACATAAACTAGTAATAGAATCTTAATTGACACGGAAATTCATATTTTCAAAAGTCTTACTCATTCAAAATTTCAGAAATTATGTGGGGTAGATATCTGAGGATTTCGCAAATGTTCACCTTTACAGCTATGAAAGAAGAACTCTCCAAGATTACTATTAGGTAACTCAAACACAAAGCTTCTTGAATGAAACTTCTTGATTGTTTGCCTCAAACAAGAAAAGAACATGTTGAAAGAGTTGAAAAGGGTAAATAAGTGACTGTTCAATATGTTCTTCTAAAGCATGCAACTGTGGCAAACTAAAGGTGACAGTACATGATCAAGAGATTTGCACCAGAAAATCCGGATTCTTCAAAACCCAGTTTTGAAGGAATTTAACAGTCTGAATTAAATTTTTACCGGCAATGGGTTTCAACAGCAGTTTTTTGAGAAAAGAGAGAGTTTTATTCAGCTGGTATAGAAAAAAATCCACTTACTTTTTTTTGTATTGTCTGTGCTCTCACAGTTATGGAGCACATCCCAACATAAGAGATGAGGGAACCATTGATCAGTAATGTACATCTACTACATACCTGGTTAGAGATCTGTAAATGGGCTCAAGATCTGGAACTTGTGGTTAGTCTCATGCAAAACCTAACCATGAGGTAGCCATCTCTTCTAGATAGCATGTGGTAGGAAAGTGGACTATTGTTTCCTAGGAAAAACTGTGAAAGTTTTGTTCTGATGAAGCTACTGTTATAAATACAGAAAGCTTTATGGTGATAGAAACTTCTTTCCTGCCCAGTTCTGAAACAACTCACTTTGTACCACAGAATGAGAGTGGAAGCAGTCTACAGAAACTGAAGACTCCTGTAAATGTCTGTAAACCATCTAAAACACCATATAAGATTTTAATCAATTAGCCTATGGGTGGCTGTTCAGCTTTCTTCCTCCCTTTCCCCCTTCCTCCCTTTCTTCCTCTCTTCTTGTCTCTCTTTCTTCCTTTCTTTCTCTCTCTTTCCATTTTTTCTCCTCCTGCAAAATTACAGTTCTTATCTTCACAAAATAAAACTCAAAATTTAACACATAGCAGAGATTGTCTCCCTGTCTTTATTTTTTGGTTTTACATTGCCAGTCATCAGTATTATTTCTGAGTGCTTTCCAGGTGAGACTGACAGTCTAAACATAGTCCCTCTGGGGAATTAGGTCTTCATAATGGGAAATGTGTGTCAGGTCTTACATTTGTACTTGGAAAGTGTACATGCTGATGAAGATTGCAAAGGCAATACTCAGACTAGTAAACTTATGTAATGTGCTTGATTTTCTTTTCAAGTATATGTGGAGTGACACATTTAAAGAAAAAATATATGAAACTGAATTTTCTCAGTATTTGAAGTGCATTTTTCTGGAGAATTGTCTTTTTGAAAAGTTGAAATGTAAAATTCATAAGTCAGAATTGAAGAGCCGTCCAGGTCCCACTCTGTATAAGGCATACGAACTTTTGTGTTTATAGTTAGGTATGACAAAAAACCAGAGCCTGACATGACCATGGCTGACAAAATTAAATGCATTTTTCAGACATCTGCAAAATTTTAAAAACCTTACAGTTGCAAGAATTGTATAATCATAAAGATGGTTGAAAAGAGTGGACAGTGAGCATATGATGTTGCAATTGTAGTCTAGAGGTTCTAATTAGTAGCCATTCCGGATTAATCTTTTTATTAAATAAGAAAGAAGTAAAATCTGCTTGTCAAATATGCAGCATCACCAATGAGATGGATGCTTCACCCTCAGCTTGATCCTTGAAATTAAATACTGTGGCTCAAACCCCTTTTACTTTAAACATAGATGTCTGTGGGCAATCAATGAGGGCTGAATGCTTTGATTATGGCCTCTTCACTGTGCCTATTCTTCATGTCAGAGATGAGGGACAGGGAACTGTTAAGTTTTGGCAGCTCTGCGTCACCCCAAGTTTCTCCTATTCAGGGAAATGCCCTGGCTGGATGTTTAAGCTGACTTCTAACCTCATTTGCATCAACACAAAAAATACCAGTGATTCTGGCTCCAGAGCCTTTTTCTCCTTCAAAAAGAAAATCAAACAGCATGACTGAACCTGAAAGACTGAACAAGCAGCTCCGACTGAATAAAGAAGGACAAAAAGGGAAGAGAAAGTAGCTGAAGCAAAAGCACGTTTTCTTATTTCTGCTTTGCACTTTGAGTCCAGCAGATCACATCCCTCCAAGCCTGCACTCAGAAAAATAGCCTGTGTGTGATGTGTGCTACAAAAGGTTCAGCAAAGCCTTCCACTGCTCTGAAACAGAAGTCTAGCATTTTGAATTAACTACTTTTCAACTGAAACGAGGGCCAAGGCATCCAGACACTTCCGTGGTTCTGGAATGTTCTTTGGGTATGGTTATTTTTCATATATTTTTACATTTTTAATATCTTACACATATTTTAAATTTTATTTTATGTATGGATATGCAAATTTGTATGTTCATTGTTATATTATTTTAAATTTTTATTTATATACATAATTTTATTGATCTATTTTTGTCTTTGCATGTATATTTACTGCTTTCTTTATATGAACACAACCAAATAAACAAACACACAAACCCTAAGCTGATCTCAGTCAAAAGTGACAATGTTCAAATAATAATGATAAAATTATTCTTTCATGCGACCTGGTCCTGCAAACAGTAGACCTTTCCTTCTGAAACTGAAGACACTCAGAATCTTGCAAGATCATCCAAAAAAGTTTAACTGAGTGTAGGAGAAGCAGAACTGAAAAAAATGGCATATTACTGGACTTTTTTTTGCTGTTTTTTTTTTTTTTAATTTTTATCTTTAGAAAACAATATTTGCATGATGCATTTCTTTTTGTTTCTATCTGCTGACTGCAAGTGACATAGAAAACTTTCCAAATGTTTAGAAAATATTTTTTTTCAAACTGATAAATGGACATTACCAGTCTTTACTTTCAGGAATTTATTACCAATTTCACAATACCAGGTATATTTGGACAGCTAATGTAAAATGTAACCCAGCTGCAGCTATTCATCAGGCTTCTTTATAGTGACCAATATGACAACTGAGTCATGTCATTGCAAAAGAGTTTATCAGCTACCTGTCGTCTTCATCTCAATGGTACCCATTACATAAGTATTTAAAAGGCGTAAAGGACATACTAGCTTTCATTTTCAGTACCAGTTTACTCAACCTGACATTCAATACACAACTGATATTAGGAGTATTCAAAGTCTGGACTTTCACCAGGACTGCTGCTGCTGTCCTGCATAATACATGCTGCTAGTTCTTTAGCTCATGTCATTTCTAAAGCAGCTCCTCTTTTAAAAGGTTTCTTCCATAAAGGAGAGGAAAAAGACAAATTGCCCTTGGAATGGTAAAAATAATAAAATCTGGCTTCCTCAAAGGCTTTTTCAGGATGCCAAGTCTATGTTTGAGCAATGATGCCTCATGAGAGGTGCTTCATGCTAGGAAGAGAACATCTCAGCATGAAATTTGTGGTTGTCATAGCTCAACTTTGTTACAGATATTGGGAATAGGTTTGGAAATGAAGAAGCAGTCAAGGTTTTCTGTATTCCTGCAACAGAACTGCTAAAAGCAAGTTACATTCAGTAAAAGGGAAACAAAAACAAATTAAAAAATGACAGAGAGGAGAGAAGGGAACACAGTGGTTACTAAAGAATTATTAGTACTTTTAATTGATGGCTTCTACCTTAGGACTGTTGACCTGTCTTTGGAATTGCCTGCCTCTCTCCACAGTGTTCCTCATTCTAACTGCACCTGAGAGAGGTGGTAGTGTATTTTGACCTCAGAGATGTAAATACCTCCCTTTATGGGTTGAGGTTTTTTTTCCTGTCTGATTTTACAGATTGAGGGGGTCTGTGTAATTAGGTCAAGTGCTTTGACTAAGCTTTTGCATACTTTTGCACATTGAAGAAGTGAATGTAACAAGCTCTACTCAAGTGTAGGTTATATTCTCTTCATCTCCTCAGTTCTTTTGACACTCTTCTCATCAGACACTGACAGTTCTGTGCTTTCTCTATTCTAATCTATTCTACAAATTCCACAATCCAGATTTTACATTTAATGCTAACGCTTGTATTTTACTTTAAGACTGGATCTAAATCAATATGTTCAAATAATCAAGATAAATGGAAAACATCTCTGAACTTGAATGTAGTTCTGACCAGGCTGGCTAGTCAAGAGTGCAAAGGAAAAAAAAGAAAGAATGAGAAGAAAGACCCTAAGCATGCAGGAAGGAATCTTGCAATGTTCTTGTTTTCTAAATCCTCCTACCTTCCCCCTCCCCACATTGAAAATCAGCTAAATTACTATTAGTACTCACAATTTTCCTACTGTTGTACAGTTGGAGATATATTTGAATATTTTATATTTTTGATATATTTAACCTATAAGTTCAGTCATTACAATTTCTTTTCCAGTAAAGCATTGAGATAGTTGAGATAATTAAATGTTTATTTCTTTAAAACATGTGTTTGTGCCTGTCTTCTTCTCCTCTGATGCTGCTGGCCTTGTTAAAGGCCTAAATCCATGGCTTGTTTCTCCTAATATCGCATTCACTGCAGAAGGTTGTGAGATTAATTTCACGTAGCTAAACTGGGAATAACTTCCCTGAAGTAATGATACTAAAAATTTGCATGAAAGACATCTGAGTGATTGTGGCTCCTTTCTTTACATCCCAGTTTCTTGGCTTCTTCATGGCAAATTATACACATTTATGATACAGTTAGTTAATGTGGCATAATGCATAAATTATTATTTTCTATGAGGAATATGAGGAAAACCTCCATTTAAAGCAACTGTGATGTGAAGTTATCAAGATAAAGTGTGAAGAATACTTTTATAGTGTAATTCTTTTATCTCTACTGTGACAAAGTGTCTGTGGAGGGAAACAAAAGGGTTAAGTCTGTGATCTTCTCCAGAGCCTTCATAAGAATACCAGTGGAATAATTAAAAGTGAACAGACAAACAAGAACTTAGAGCTATTAAGTAAAACCACAGCAGTTTTTTCAGATCTAATTCTGGTTATACTGAGATTTTTCCTCTGACCTAACTGGAATCTGACTGACTGTTTCTACAATACCCAACCTTTTTTTTCCCCTGTCATTGCATTTCATACTGAATGTTATCTTAGTATGACTTAACTAACTTTGTACTATTGCTTTGTGCTATTGCTATGTCTATAAAATATTACTTTTTTTATCTGCTGATTTTACCAGTAAGTTTTTTTTTCTATAAATTCTCTAACATAGTGCTATTGGAGCAAAGAATGTGTGTTTGTGTTTGTATGCGAGTGCAAACACATCTGCATGTGCTTGTCATGCAATCAGCAGCACAGTACTTTTTAGTAAGCTTTGCTTAGCTATAACTAACCAAGACACAGACAAATACTGTCCTCCTATGTCCTTGTTGTGGTTTAAACCCAGCCAGCAACCAGCACCATGCAGCAGCTCACCCCCTCCCTCCCCCCATGGTGGGATGTAGAGGAGAATCAAAACCAAGTAAAACTCGTGGCTTGAGATAACAGTTTAATAATTAAAGGAAATATAATGACAACAATAACAACAACAACAATAATAATAATGGAAAGGAAGATAAAAAAAAGAGAGTGAAATATGGCCCAAGAAAGACAAGTGATGCACAATGCAATTAGTCACCACCTGCTGACCAATGCCCAGCCATTCCCTGAGCAGCGATCTGCCCCTCCTGGCCAAATCCCCCCAGTTTATATACTGAGCATGATGTTATGTGGTATGGAATATCCCTTCGGCCAGTTTTGTCAGCTGTGCTCGTTATGGTCCCTCCCAACTTCTTGTACACCTGCTTGCTGACAGAACATGGGAAACTGAAAAATCCTTAATTTAGGATAAGCACTACTTAGCAACGACTAAAACCATCAGTGTGTTATCAACATTGTTCTCATACTAAATCCAAAACACAACACTATACCAGCTACTAGGAAGAGAATTGACTCTATCCCAGCTGAAACCAGGACAGTCCTATAAGTTAATGTGTGCATGTGTGAGCTCTTGTAGGCATGCACAGGGAGTAAGGGAGAAGAAATTCCTTACAGGAAATCAGTAGGTGATAGGGACATTTGTGAAGATCGCACAAATTGTGAGAGACTATTGAATAGCTATTCAAACACAATAGCAATAGCAAACATTCAGGGTATTTTTACAAATGGCCAAATGAGATTATATTTTATAGCACAACATATGTCTTACTATGTGTCTTTGACACAACTCTTTCTGGCTACTTGCAAAAAGAGTTCTTCCAGAATGCTTCTCTATGGCATGTTACAGTTGTGGAATAGGCACCGCCTAACTCAGGACTGTCTTTGAACAGGTAGCTTCTGAAGAACGCCTTGTCTTAGGGCAATCATGTAGGAAAAGCATAATTAGATCCTATGAACATTTTGTTTCCCTGACATCAGAAAACATCTACTGACTTTGCTTTAAACACTGCTTCCTTCTGAAGTGCATGGCTTTATTTCCAAAACGTATGGTTACCCTTCTGGCACCTAGAGAATTTGAAATGATGTTGTCGATAAAGCTTAGAATCCTGAGAAGCAGATACTTGATTTAATGCTTTGAAAATACTCCTTAGAGTAGGGCATGATCTTCTTAGGATAGGTTCTATAGCAAACCAGCTCAAAGGAAATGGAAAACAACAGTATTAATAGTTCCCAACTAGCTCTTTGGATAATACATACCTTACCATTGTAGGATAGAGATTCCATATGTTTGTATGAAGATTTTTGGTTTACTCTCAATATTATACTTTCTCCAGAAGATGGGGTTACAGACAAGGAGCAGTAGGAAATGCTTTATAATGTTATATAAAAGTGTTACAACACTTACTTTAGTTGTTAATTTTACGGACTTTCATCTTCCTGAAAAATAACCATTGGCTAAATTTGACATCATGGTTCTTTTTTCCGCTACCTTTTCTTCCTCCTTATTGTTCTAGTGCATAAAACATTTTCTATCAAATATTTAGTGTTTCTTTTGTTACTGCAATCAATTTCAAATGTAGCATGAACAAGGACACACCCTAGTACAATACCATCTTTGCTTTTGTGAGCCATGTCCCTGCATCTCTCCATGTGGAAAATGCTATTCAGGTGCTAGAAGAGTTTGTAGAGGCAGTCAGTCCCCACCTTTGGTCTGTAACAGACAGCCATAATGTGCAGTCCCAAATAGATTAAAAATGCCAAGCCTAATTAATGTTATTTTTTGTGAAACAGTGTTTTTGGAGGTTATGTGTCTGGTGACTAATTGTGTAATTTTTATGGACAAAAGGAAGGTCTCTCCTTGTGTTTTCAAACTATTTCAATTGAGTGTTGACTAACAACCATGTAAATTTGATGGATTAAAGTGCCATTAACAAAATAGTAAAAGAAATTGATTGTTTGTTGCTTATTTTTAGAGAGGTGTTTATTTATCTTTAGCTTATGAAAAGATTTAAAATAATTGTGAGCACACATTGTTTACCTTCCAGGCATTTAGGCAGAGAGTGAATGTAGAAAGGATGTGAGAGAAATGCTATGTTGCTTAATGACAGCCTTTATGAGGACAGGCAGATGTGATGGACAGATGGGTGGACTAACAGAACTAAGTGCATTATTAGCTGCTCAGACATTTGTTGAATGTCAGCCAAAACTACTGAAACATAGCAATCGACCATTGTTAAGCATATCCCACAGGGAGAACAACCATGTACAAAACAAAAAATGTGTGCTATTTTTGGTTAAGATGCAGAGACAGAAAAATGATTGTACAAACTCATATAAACCACATTTTGTAAACAGTTGAAAAAGTTTGTTTGCTTTTAAAATGGCTATGTGAGTTTAAATTATCAGTAGATCGTCTACCTACTTAACACAATACTTTTAAAAAAAATTATCCTGAGTTCCTTCTTCTAGTCATCAAGAAAAATAACAGCTGGTATTTTTATTATGCCCCTCAATCAAATAGTTTAGAAGCATTTTGAATAAGCCACTTATCACCTCTAACATTTATTTTACTCCTCACTGAAATGCAGCCACTGCAAGTGGAATGCTGCAGCTGTCTAATGGTATTTACTGTAGGACTGCTCCTTGTAAAGTGTTAAATCATCCTCAGGTTGGCTTTTTATTTGTTCTCTGATTTCTGTGATCACAACTGATGGATGAACTATATCAGTAACTACATTCACAGAAGAAATAGAAATATAATTTTGGTCCTGATTCCCTTTAAATAAAACTGCACCTCACTAATATGCAGAGGCTAATTGGAAATGGACTGCAGCACCTCTGAAGGAGGTCATGGTGTGAGGCACACCATAACAGTGAGTAATACTTGGGGAAAAAAAATGATCTGCTTTCTAACATGACAAGAATGATTTGCAGTTAATAATAGCAGGACTAAAGGCCAGTCTTTTCAGTTACCCTTGGCTTCACCTAGGACAAAATAAAAAATCACTTCAGTTGCTGTGAGCTACTTGCCTTTTTCCCAATCATTATTGCTTAGTTATAACTTAGTGATAAAATCTGTCATTACTGACTTTATTGACATTAAAGTTGATTTATTTGCATGCCTGGTGAGTAAGAACTGCATTATGGTGGCTTTCAGATTGCTTGCGTACTCAAGATAGTAAGTGCATCACTGACTTAATTGTCTTTTGCTGGTTCACTTGCTCTCTAATCTCAGTTTGAAAATAATATCGGGTCAAATTCATCCTTGGCATAAGTCCACTGACTTCAGTGGTAGTGCTCTAGAGAAGAATTTTATCCATTATTTTTAAGCAGAGTCAAACGATGATTGAGAACTATCTATATGATAAAGAATTTTTTTTCCTGCTGTTGTATGATATGCCAGTCAGAGAGCAACAAGATAAACTTTAATGCCAAATTCTGCCCTCAGCTTTGCCCTACTGTGGCTGAAAATCCCAAAGGCAATTTTGATATCCTTATTCAAATAACACCTTCCTGAATTACACTTCCCATTCCATTATTGGTTAAGAACATGTATGAGAGACTGAAGCCAAGTACTTTCTGTGTGCATGGGGGCCACATCCTGCAAGCTGCTTAGTCCCTAACAACAAATGTTGTAAGTCTTTTCCTCCTACTGATTTTAGTGGAGGTGAATAGTAGCCCAAGAAATATACTGCAACATTTAGGGTCCAGACCTCAGAACAAATCCATGAGGGCGTACCTTAGTCCGGTCATGCAGAACCATCCTCATCTTTGCAGCAGTCTGAACAGGTCCACTCCCTGAATCAGGAATCTAGATTTTTACAGCTAAAACTTCCTGGAATAAACATTGGAAAACCTAGAAAGTCTTCTGATTGCTCCAGTCCTAGCACTTTTTAAACCTCGAGTTTGAACCTACACCAGGCACAACTCTTCTCGTCTAGTACTACTGGGACCAAGAGATGAGGGAAGATGGAGTAAAAGGGAGTACTAAGCACAGTTTCTTCACTTTACTTTCCTGGCTTAGGCCTAGGTTTTCATCCTTGTTGCAGTTCTGTCAGATACTCCTGTTTTCCCTCTTTCCATGGTAAAGACAGTAACTTATGCCATACTGATCTGAAAATAGCATTATCCCACAGTGGTGGCAGAGTTTAGAAATAATGGCTAAGAAAAGAATAAACCATTAAGGGTACCATTAAGGGAAACAGTACTATGTAAGAGAAGTAGTAATAAGAAATACTGAAAAGCTGGGAGAGTCAGAGGTAATGTCAGAATCCATGTACAAAATAATGGCAATAAGAAACCCGCTGCCAAGAAGGAAATCAGTGGAGACTTTAGGCCTTTTTATCTTCTGCAAATTAAGTCATTTATTCAGTTGGTGAAGTATGGACTCATATGCCTTTCTTATAGGTATCTTAGATTAAAAATTTTAACCTTTGCTCCAAATTGTCCTGTAGTATGTGTTTACCAGAAAGCCAAAAAAGAAATTAAACACCAAGAAAATATAGGTTTATTGCAATACAAATATATTAAAAAAAATTAAATTAATTCTTTAATAACCAAATATTTCTGTAATGAACTATTCCAGAATGAAAAAAAAGTTTATTTTGTTTATTCTTTTTCTGACAGAGTTTCCTTACACTTTCTGAAGAGTTCTTTAAAAAGAGGTATTTTGGTTTGTAGAAATCTATTCAGCTATTTACTACACCCATATTCAATATGTCTGACCAGGACAAAGGCTGGCAAAAATTCATTTAATTGCAGGATTTAGTTTAGTCTCCCAGTCTTGCACATTCAGCCACCCCTTCTGAGATGCAACTATTCAAACTGCTCACCTTCAGCTGGACCTTTAATGTTAACACAGATAACACTGACCATAAGTATTTGAAATAACTGAACTTTCCCGAGTAACTGAAAAACCATCCAGACAGCAAAACCTATGAATTATCTATATCAACAGTACCCAGAAGGCCACTGGGCAAATATGCAAATAGAGATTCAAGTTGAATCATAGCAGCTTTTTGAAAATTACTTGAAATTTCAGATCCAAAAATATCTACTACAGTGTGTTCACTGATGAAAATGTAACATTTTGACCTTAATTAAAATATGGTCTTTCTTGAATACCTGTAAAGAGCAATTGTGAAATTTCACATAGACGTGTGTTTAAAGTGGAGCAGTCTTGACTGTACTTCTGCAGTGTTCAAAGTTTTGCAGTATTAAAACGCAAACTTTGCCCAATGATATAAAATAAAAATACCTCTGCATTGCAGGGACAGACACTGCATTCTCTATGCAGAACAAATTCTCATTGAATTCCACTGGAGTTTTTTCCTCTTTATGAAACCAATTTCTGGCTCTTGAGTGGCTATAATAAGATGAAGCTTGCTGAGATAGTGAAAAATATCTCACTAAATTCCCTTGTAATAATTCCTCAATAAACATATGAATTCGCTTCTCTCCTGAAACAGCTTCCCCCGTTTCCTGAATTTTCCTGTTAAATATAGTTATTCCCCCGCCCCTCAGGATTTTAATCCTATTTGCTGACTTTTAATAAAACAGATTCTATGATTATTTTAAGAGTGCTCTCTGTGTGCCTAGGTGCTACCAAACTTAAAGGGTCTCTGATTGTTGACTTTAAGAATTTTTTTGTTTTCTTGTTTTGTTTTGTTTATGGTGCTAGAATAGCAGACCAAATTCATGAGATGATACAGCTGGAGGAAAACTCAGAATGTCATCTAATCTTCTTATACTTGCAGGAAAGAACAGCGTGTTATTGTTGACAGATGTTTGTACAATCTATTTGTGGGACCCCCAGTGATGGAGATTCCACAGTCTTCCTCAACAACATGTTCCATGGGTTCATTATTCTGTTAGAAAGATTTTTTAGTGTTTTGTAAAAATCTTTCTAGCTGTAATTGAAACAATTTCTAATTGCTTTTATGGCCTAATCCTGATAACAAGTGCAATGTGATAACAGGCCATTTAGATGCTGTATAGAGAAACGATTTCTTAGTATGACTTTTAAATTTAATACCTTTTAGCTTTATTGCGTGAAATTTGTCCTAGTAATATGAATTACTGTGAGTCACTCAACTTTTTCATTATTTACAATAATTTCAATATAATTTACGTCAAAAAAGTATGGTTCTAATATTTTAAATCTTCTCCCATATCTTTTCTTACTCTGTGTTCTTTCGTGCCTTCTTTAGAACTTTTCTAATGGCACACCAACAATCCACAAAAATGTAGCAATACATTTTCAATCCTCTATTGTTCTTCAATAGAAATTAACATTTTATTTGCTTTGCAGTTTGTTTTCCTAGGTACCTTGAAGAATTACATTAGATAAATTGTCTGTCATGAAACTATTCTTTTCCTTAGTGATTGATGTTGGTTTGGGAGGCATCAATACAGATGAATTAATGTAAAGTAGCCAGATCCAATATCTACCTTTGGTCATGCCTTAGGAATTTCCTTTGGTGTTATGCTAGCTAATTCTCTGGCTTGTTTATGCATGGAATTTTTTGCTGCCTTTTCATTCTTGACCTACATCATTTTCAGTAAGAGGCTTTAGTCCATCTTTCTATTTATCCTTTTCTTCAGGACATTAATAAGTATGTAATAAATGTGTCAAGTACTACCACTGTTAGTGAGAATCCAGGGGCATCTCGTTATTAACCTTCTTCCATGTTGAAAATGAACACTTATATCTATCCTTTGTTTTCCTATCTCTTAGCCATTTTCTAATATAACCCAGAACTTTTATCATTCATTCTGTGGTTTCTGTTTCCTTAATAATCTCCTATGAAGGATTTTATCAAAGGCATCTTGAAAGTCCAAGTAAATTATTTTTTATTTAATGGGTGTTTGTGCTATTCACCCTGTGCTATGACTTTTTGTATGTCACTATAAGGCAGTTGGGTACATTCCAGTGGGGAGCAAGTGAGAAAGTTGGTGCTTTCTCAGTTATTTCTAGTTTAAATAGTCTCAGCTGAGTCAAGTGGAAGGTTTAGTTCATTTGCTGGTATCCTTCATTAGTTTGAGGAAGATGGGTATTGGAAGCATTTTTATTGTGCAAGCTAGCCAGTCCATTTTCTTAAACAACAGAAGACTTTTTGTCCATTTCAGATATGAATATAATGGAAGGTGTATTATTGCCTAGAACATTTTGCCCATTTCTTATGCATCCAAAGTTTTGAACAGAAATGCAATATTGAAATACTGTTGCTGTCAATCTTAATCAATACACTAAAACTTAATAAGTATTCCTTTAATTATTATGCCAAATGATGCCTTTGTAAATTCTTTGTTTTAGTTTGCTTGTATGATTTTGTAAAAGTATGTGTCAACAGTTCTTACTCTTGCAGGATAATTATAGTACTCAAAAAGATTTTCCAGAATTTCCCCAAACTGGATGGCCTATCAGAATAATTATTATTCATTATGTCTTCAAAAGCATTTACTTTGCTGTGAACAGGAAATATTCTGCACTCTTGTGCTTTAAAAGTTTTTGGAGTTTGTTAAATGAATGATAAATAACTTGCTAAGTAGTCTGATTTCAAGAAACTGTGAGCATAGATGGTATGCATTGACATTAGACAAAATTACAGCTACTTAGTAGAGGCAGGAATTCATACCCATCACTTCCATGAAACACAAAATAAGATATGTCTAAGGTAGCAGTTTAGCAGACAGAGTGTGGCTTTCAAAGCTCTCTTCAGAACACAGCACAATTTTCTTCAAGGTACCATTTCCAAATATATTAAATGGAAATGCATTTTACAACCCATATGATCAGTTACTTTAATGATAATACGGTAAATAGGTTATAAGGCTATATAACTTGAAATATTTTGTGTAGATTTATACCAATTTCCATTTGTTCTGTAGTATTGTGTGAATGTATAACACATCTTATAATTATTTATTCTATTTATAAGAAATTATAAAAAACTATAACCTTTATTTTGAAAAATCCTTCTGCAATAACAGAAATCTCTTAAAAAATATACTTAGTCCAATAATTACAGGTAGATTAGTCAAATAATTACAGGTAGACTGTCTTATTGCCTTGGAAAAAAGTCAGAAGCATATAAGAGAAACTTAAAACTTGGCAAAATTATTCTCAGAATTTTTCTTAAGGTAAAAATAAAAATAAGATATTTTTCCATGATGGGAAACCATGTTAAAGAAAATCAGAACCCTCTCATCATATTTTTTCTTAAAACAGTACTACCAAAAAAAAAAAAAAAAGTTATTGTGCTGATGTGAGGCTACCACATTTGTACTGACAAGGAGTGGGCACAGATAGAAAATTTCCCTACGGTAATTCTCATAGAAAAACTCAATGGAGAAGAAGGAGATTGCTTTTCCGATGGAAAAGAAAGAATTGCTTCTTGCATGGCAAGGTATAATGTGTCCAGTGTTTGTCCCTAGATTTACAAAGACTTCTGTTTATTGGTTTTGGAAAAGAACAGGAGAACAAGAAAACAAGGATGCTGCTGTAGAGGTGATAGCTGTATTTCTCCTCCTGCTCCAGGGCAAGACACTACGCAGAGGTGAGGGACCTTTTGCCAGTCTGCTCTGCCAAGTGTATCAAGCAGATGATTGCACTGCCTTGCTTCTTATTTTGTAGAGTCTTGATTGCTTGTAATCACTGATAGCCTCTGGTGCTTTATTAATGGGTAAGACTTTGCCTTTTATACTTTTCTGGTACTAGGGGTTTTTTTTCCCTGTTATCTTATATCAATTTTGTGTAAAGTAGGTTGTTCACCAATAAAGACTTTTTTTTTTTTTTTTTTTTTTCCCCCACTTTCTATTGTATTTCAACTAAATTCTACATAGCAACAATGTGAGAGGATAATGGAAGTCGTTATAGCCTCCTGCTGATATTGTAGGATTATCTAAACAGATTTATACAATCTGTTCTGTTTCACCAAAAATAGAATTATTAATTTCCTTTTACCTGCTAGTGAAGTATTCTGTTGAATAGAAATATTTGAGTATTTAAGAAAAAAAAGCTCAAAATAAAAGCTGTTTCCAATTTTTTTGTAGTCTTTCCCCTCCAAAACCAACACTTTGACTAAATAATCATGAACATGTAAACTGTTTGTATCATCATTGTCTACAAAATGCAGGGTTGAGAGAGGTGGTTTGTTCCACTTTAACTTTAAACACTAGGCTGAATTCAGTGCAGCTTCACAGATGATGCTGAATACCATAGCCCTAGACCCCAGTCTAAGTTAGGAGAAAATTATTCTGAAATCTGGTACATAGAAATATTTTATGTTTTTAAGAAGACTTTTATTTCTTTTGTCCATCACTGAACTCTTCAATGAATTTATGAGTACTTAATAATTATAAACAAAAAATAATTTTTATTACATCAGTCGTTAATGTTCCAAGCTTTGTTCTATTTCATGATACGTAGCTGGAAACAGACTTATCATTTGGTCTCAACAGCTAATTTCAAGAACCGTGTCAAGTTTAACTGTTTCTGCAACAGACAGTGTTAAATCAATTTTGCATTGTAAACAAGCACATTTCTTTCTTACTCTGTCACTAATAGCTATTTCATCTATTCAAACTAACAGAAGTCTGAAAATGCCATTTCCTTGTTTCTCCTTATGCAGGTCTTCTCTTATCTCAGGCAATGAAAATTGAATAAGTCAGTCCCATTTTAGTTAAAGTCAGCTTCACTTTTAAACTTGCTGTAATGCAATGTCTGGGTTGTAACTAAGGTAGCACAATTAAAGAGAAAGCTTAATAAAAGCAAACCCAAACCCCAACCCCCTTCTAGATAGTGGGAATGATTAGAAAAAAAAAAGTAAAGTAGTGGAGAGGGGAGGTAAGTTTTCCCTCTTGTCTTTCAGCTTAAAACACATCTGTATCCTCACAATTTTCCTGTTCAACTAATAATTTAATATTGTGGTTACTGAGCAATTTATTGGAAGGAGAGAAACTATTTGTGCCAGGTCTTGTGATTACATTATGTACATCAGAAAAAGGCAGTAGCTAGAATGTTATTTAATTTAGTTAACAATTTACAGAAGAGCTCCTTATATGATGAGACTTTCTAAGATGCTTTTTCTATGACTAAATTAATCAACATCTGTAGAGGACATTGCAAAATAGGAACTTGGCTACTTTCCTAATAAAAATATTGGCCAACATTTTCTTAACAAATTGGAAAAATAACTAGTTGCTTATGGAAATAGAAAAAATAAACCATAACTCAAATTCTTTTGTCCCATCACAATGATGTCCATGGCAATTCATAATGATTAATTACAACTTCTTTATGTACTTATTATTTTTACAGAGACATAATACATGCTTTCATTTATGATTCTATACAGTAAACTGGCAGTTTCATAACTCATTCATCCACCAGAGGTTGCAATTCTGCTTTCACTGCTGAAAGGTGCCATACAAATATGAGTTATTTATATGAATACAATGGCTTGAGGCATACTGATGTTTCACATGGACACATGGTAAAAACTACCAGGTACAGAAAGAAATTTGATATAGAAAGTGCTTCAGACAGATTCTAATTTAAAATTCTGTAGGGAAGATACTGGCAAATTTAATCAATTTCTTGCTATATTCTTTCCTTCCCTTGAAGACATTACTATATTCAGGCCGGATTTCATGTAATTCCTTCTGGAACAGAAGATGGCTTGGCCACTAAGATTGTTGTTAAACATGGACTGCAACAGTTTTCTGAAAGCTGAAAACATGCTGGTAGAATGGGAAACAAATACATAGCAGCTGCTAAGTTGCTATTTCTCTCTGATTGGGCTTCTCTCCAATTTATTTGCAAGAGAAAATAGCTACAATGTTATTTCTTTTCTTGCATGAAGCAAAATCTATCATCTAATTCCACTTGAAAATTCCATGTCTCCATGTGGAGGAATCCTCACAAGTGTTATAATGCCGTAAGTCTCTCACAACAGGAATCAGTCTCATAAATGAAACAGAAGTTACATATTCCCATGTTCCTCAACTCCTGATACTTAACTTGGAGTTTAGGTTAAAAAAATAGCAACAGACAGGAATGAGATATATAAAGTACATCTACTATAGCCCAGTAGTACACAAGTCAGAGTTAAAAATTGTAATGCCCATGTAGTGTAAATATCTTTAATTTAGCAGAAAAAGCTAAAAGGTCTATTGCTTGGAAACTGAAGCTGGTTAGTTTTAAACTAGAAATAAATTTTCATTTTCAGGGTATAAATCAGTGGAAGGAAAGGCAATTTAGAATATGGTGAATTTTCTGGTGTTTGAAGTCTGTAAATAAAAGTTTTGCTTCAGTTCAGTTATAAACAGTAGATGTGGTCTTGAATAATTAGATGAAATCCTGTGATTCGTGTTCTTCAAGAGTTTGGCTAAATCATCACATCATCCTTTCTCAACATGTATCTGCTTAGGATTTTTAGGCTATTGAATATTTAACAAACAAACAAACAAGCAACGTATTCAAAGAATCTTGGGGTGAGGATAACAATTCTCAGAGACTTTCAGTAAATGGAGACACCTGGCTGTCTTAGGTCCAAAACCCATCTCATTTTAGCAGTTTCTGTTTCCTTATATGAACTGAAATTTAGTTAGATTCTTGAATTGCTTAACAGTGTTCTTTGTGCTTCTTTTGATTTTTGCTCAACTGCTTTTTTGATTTTGTTCCATAATATTTCACTACATATTGTTAGTTTTGAAGAACTGCACGTAGTTATGTTTAGTAGTAATGTACTGTTACGTCCTCTGTGAGTGGTAACCTATATGAGGCCATGAAACAGGAGTTAAAGTTTCATGGAGCTTTAGCTATAGCTAGCTTTAACCAATTCACCTCAGCTATAGACTTTTTCAGTAGTTTTTATGTACTTGCAAGAACTGACAACAGAATCAAATACGAGTAAAAGCTACACATTTTACCCAAGAGTACTCAAGTGAATTAAGAAAATGACACATGCTGTGCCATTAAATTGTCCCTTTAAAACTTGCTTAATTTGAATGGCTTTCCAAACCATTAAAATTTCCCCCCTTTGCTCTGTGTTAGAAGTCATCTGTTAATTTCAGAATTGGCAAGACTAAAATATGAATCTGATAGATCCGAAAGCTCCATTGCATCCTCCCTCAGAATAATGTGTCTACTGCTGGTCTCATACCGATGTCCATTGAATCTGAAGCTGCAACGAGCAGCAGAGAGGAGAGCTTCAGTAAAAAGCTTCAGTAGCTTTGTTGCTGTAGGAACAGCCTGCTGTAAGTCTGAGTTTAAATTTACTAAAACCTGCAACACAGTACTATAGTAGAAAGAGATGTTTTGAGTCAAGAAATATTCTATCAGAATGGAAGGCATGTTCTTTAATGATCACTTGCAGTAAATTAGTTAGAAAATTCAGTACTACTGACTTTTTAAACCCGTATCACTTTTGCCTTTCTAGAGATAAGCTTTAACCAACTATAACTCGTGTTATTTGAGCATGAAGTCATACCAGCAGTAATCATATGGTCATGCATAATGAAAAATATACAGAGTTGTGTTTTATCTGGATTTATGTCTTTTAGTATTTTGCCTCAACAGTTCTTTTAAAAGTTTTAGAGAAATGTCAAGTAGGAGAGAGAACTGATCACCATGGAACTGTAAAATGAAAGACCTGGAGCTGGAGGTTTCTGGGCATACTTTTTGGGTACATTCCCATGGAAGGCCCTAAATCATATTAAGTAATTCCTTTGATTCCTGGCATTTCTGTCAGGTGGAAAAAAAAGTGATTTTAGTGTTGAGAGAGTTAACGTTGCAGGAAGTCTATGGACGATAAGAATGGATGTCTGCCCATCATCATTTAACAAGCCTACTAAAGCTGCTTCCTTCCCTTGTTCAAGCATAAGAACAGAGGCCTCCAAGTCCATAATATCAGTATCTGATAGATGAATTTGCAGTTAGCTAGGTTTTATTTAACTGTTTTATCAGATCAGAGTGGGGCTAGGCTAGGTATAATGTATGCCAAGGGTTCTTGTCCCCTATCTATATTCTTTCCATTTTTACCAATGTTGAACAGCAGCTTCAGTGGCACACATGTGGTGGAAACTATGCTAACAGTCAATTATTAGCGATAGAAATCTATCCTAGAAAACAGTGGCAATTCTGCCCATATTGATTCTTCTACATAAATCCCTGCACTGTTTGCTTACATGGTACAACCAGCAAGAAAACAAATACACGATCACCTTAGGAGCTCTATCTTACTGAGAATTTGTTTGAGAATTCAGAAAAGAAATTCTGGCGTGTTTTGCCTCATCACACTTTCCAATTTGGAGTAACAAACCCCATATCTCTTACAGTACAGTAGCTGCTGGCCTGAACGACTTCAGTTTAAACTCTTTTGTTTTATTGGTGTTTCAACAAACCCTTTTGCTTGTGAATGCATGATGATGCATTGTTGTCCTCCCACACATAAATATGGTTGGTTATTTTTTGTTGCTTCTGATACGTTATCATACAAATTGCTACCAGCATCTCCTAGTCCAGATGAATCTTCTGGTGTGAGGTTCTCATCCTAGCTGTTGTTCAACCACATATCCTATTTGACTAAGGGGCTTTATAGTTGTGGCATTTTGATATTCAGCACATCTTATTGGTGAGCAATGAAACAAAGATGTAAAATAGTTAGTGTTCCAGTAGTGAATAACAGCACAGACTGATCAATAACATAATGGGCAAAGAAGTGATGAAATGGTGAGCCATAAGTTTGTGTCAATATGGCACCATATATATAAATGGCTCCCAGAGGTGTTTTTCCCCCCAAAATAGCCAAGATTGAGGTGGTGCAGGTCCAGTCCCTTGTGCCTTCTTAAAGAAACCACAACTGTTCAGTAGCAGTATAACAGATGTTCAAAAGAATCATTAACAATCTAAATGTATGTGTGAGCAGATGTACCATTTCTACTACACATAACTTTGGGGGAGAGGGAGTTTTAAAGAAAATCAATAATGAGCAGATCCGTATACGAATTACTCATCTAATTATATTTAAAAGGTAAATTAAGGTTCTTTGCTTCAGTGATTGTGGTTGAGATGAGGAGGACAAGTGATGAGAGGAGCTATTAGAGTAACCATGCACGACTGACTTGGCACGTATGACTAGATCAATGAGAGGCAAAATAAGTGGCAGTATAAAAGAGAAGCTTGTGCCAAAGCCTCAGTCCTGCTCTTTTCGGAGCGTTTCACTAGAGGCACATGAAATACAATGCCATTAAAATAAAGGAATAAAGGGAAATTAACTGTCTAAAAGACAGTGGGAAATTCTGTTTACCTATAAGTAGTGTGTTCAGTGACAGGAGCAGTGTAACTGTTGTAATCCTTTCAAGAACGTTACTGGCATTACCATAGGTGGGCGCTCTCTGCGGCGAATGATCTTATGGGAGCAGAATGATTCTTTCAGGCATGATGTCATATTGACAACAAGATATGCAAAGAGCTATAACTGGTGGGGAACATTTTGCCTCAGAAAGGCAAGATGACCTCAGAAAGAGGTACCAGGAGTGTGTGGAAGGCTATTTTTTATCCCAAGAATGTGCCCATAAAAATGTATATGTAATTCCCACTTTGCCTTCATGGTTTACTTTCACAATAGATAATCTTGTCTAATATTGGAATAGTCATCATTCTTTAAGCATTTGTTTAAAAAGGACTAGGGAACTTTGGGAATCTTCTCTATTAGTACTAGAATTCTAAAGACCTAGAATTCTAAAGGCCTTGATAACTTGTTTGACTTTTCATACCTTTTTACAGACCATCATATCCCACATGGAGTAGCAGTGGGCAATGAAGGAGTAAATAAAAAGGTAGAACCAGTTAAGTGATACTCCTCCTTTCTGGAACTTCCAGGTGTTATTCCTCTGTTTTTCTTACTGAATTTCCATATGCTTTTGGTAAGAAAAATAAAATTACTGAACTGTTTTCCTTTTAAAAATCACTTTAAACCTGTGAGATTTTTATCTCCCGCCTTGAGAATGTGTTCACTTTTTTTCTATACAGGCCTTTGCACTGATAATACCAGCTCCATGGTTGCATTCTTGCCTGCATCTCTGCTTTTTGCCACATACACAGGCTGAAGGTCACTGTGAATATATACAGAAATCCAGGACATAGTTCCCTTCCTTAATCACATGCTTTATGCTGTCAATACACAAAGGAGTAACACCTGTTTTGGCTTATCTAGAGTGATTCTTGCACAGCTATCTACTGGCAGACTCTCATAAAACTGATACAAAAAGTAAAAGGAGTTTTGCAGTGTCACACCAGGTACTTCAATAGCCAATTTTGGAGGCTATTTTGAGGAAATCACAAGGAGATTTCAGAAATTTCTGGGAGCTGGTTTGTGACTCTCTTACTTCAGTACGCTCCATTCCCCAGCTTATTTGAACTTGCTGGGAAATTTGAAAACATATAGATTCCTCCATAGAGACATGACCACCATGGAAATGGCACCACCAAACTCTCACATGAGTGCACATGAGATTCGCCGATCCTCTCTCTTTTCTACTGCCTCCCCCTCATGGCTCACACAGCAATTCATCTCTGACTCACTACGAAGGGAATGTAGCTTTCCGCTAGCTCTCCCTCTTCCCACTGCATCAGATGGATCAAGCAAGTTATATCTTGGTACATTTGAGGCAAGCCATAGAAATGAAAAGACACGTCAGGGCTAGGTGATATAGAGCAAAGCCCAGAAAGGCTGGGTATATCAAGGCATGGCATTTCTTCAGACAACATGAAACTTCCCGCCTCTTATTGTGCAGCTTTACAATTAGTACAGTATGACATCTAGCACAATAATTTAAGGTGCATTTAGAACCACAAGTTTGCAGTCACATTTTACTGCTAAAGCTATACATAGTCATCTATGCCATCTGGATGTGGACGCAGGCACTCTCCCTCTGTTCAATATTGCTTTGTGCTTTACAGGAAATTTTATGTAAACATAAGCTGAGGATATGTTTTCCAACAGCTACTGCTATTTGCCATCTAGACAAAGATATAATTTTCATTGTCATTTGCTTAGAGCTGGTCATCATATTTCTGCTTTAGAAAGTGCATCTGCACTCCTCTAAATTAATGCCATCGATGTGCTAAACAATGCAGTTCTGCATCTGATATATTGTGAAACAAAACAGATAACAAAGCAGAGACAAAAATAAAACATCTCTGTAAGATGCAGGGGACAATCAATTAGATTCATTGTCTGTTTTAGATTCTAGTCACTGCTTTTAAAAAAGAGGAGTACATAATACCATGGCAACAGTTGGAACTGCAGTTCTTTACGGTATATAATCATTATGGATTCTTCAGCATTCCCTGAAAATTGATGTAAAAAGTCACAGGAGCTGTACTACCTACTATGCTGATTAAATGACAAGTTTGTAATTTACAAGTGCCTTATTGCCATGGGAAGGCAATCATACAACTCAGTTTTCAAACTCAAGGGTTTTTGAAACATGCTGCATGATCTCTAGCTGGGCTGCAAGCTAAGATTAAATTGAAAGGATAGCATGTAGATTTTAAAACATGATGTTGACATTTACTGGCCAATCAAATTTTGCAACTTTCCTGCATGACAGCAGATGTTGACCTTTCAAGCTTTCCCTATCTGCTTTCACGCATTACCTGCAGAAATTAACATTAACTTGCTTCTTGCTCCTTGCTGCTATTAATGTCAGCTGGGAATTGAGAATCATGAATTCATTTATTACACAGAGTGGAGACCCGTTTTATACTCTAAGCACAGAAGGCCTGCTCCTGGGAGCTGGTATTTTTGGAAGCTGCTTCAACTACCTTTGTGGTTGAGGGATAGCTGGGAGCTATGGTGTAGAAAATGTCACTGGGAACAAGAGCAGAAAAAGACAGCGGAGGACAGATTCAAGGAGAAACCTAGGGGCCAAATACTTGCAAATAGTATTGGATACAGAGAGCTTAAAGTCTAAAATGAAACACTTAAAGCTATTCTAACGGAGTGCAAAACTAGATGCAAGGTACCAACGTCTCTTTGACTTGTTAACTGAACTATGAAAATGTAAGCCTGCATAATATACAGCCTGGTAACAAGAAGCTTCAGGGGATTACACAGCATTGCCTGAGGCTCTCTGATATTATACTCTGAGGGAAATATTAACTTTGGTAGAGATGTCTCCTGCAATCTGGCTAAGATTTTGATATAATTTCAGCCAATCATGGAATCTCGTGCCTAAAAAGCAACTAAAAAAATAAAAAGGAACATTTTCTGTCTTGTCCTTTCACTTACATTAAGAGGAAAAGCTTCCTTTGGGTATCTACAGAAATATTATCATCAGAAAGGAAAAACTAATGTCTATAACTATAAAAGTGTTCCTGCAAGCATCAACTAGTTTATATGTTATTTCTGGGAATAACTTTCCAGTACAGTGGGTCACTCTACTTCTAGTAGCTATGCATTTCATGCATGCATATTTCTAATCTTAGAGTAATATACTTCAAAGATTTATCTCATTACATGACAAACATTTGCAAGTTACATAAGTTCCAGACAATTTTCCAAATAAACAAGGAGGACCTGCAGTCATAGTTTTTCATGATGTAATTGGAAACATGTTAGAGGTATTAATGAGAATATATGATACATTCATCAAAAAAGAGGACATTTTTCTTAGCACTGCTTCGTCTCAAATTTCCAGAAATAACAAATGTAAAATACTCTGAACATCAGGCAAGAAGAAAGAGTGTTTTGTATTGCCTTCTACCAGTGATAATTATATTTATATTCATGCTATGGTAAATGTCATACCTCTCAAAATTCATAAAACTGAAACCATATCCACAAAACCTTTAGCTAATGCCTTTGGCTGAGACAAAATATCTTTGCCAAACTTGTGAAGAGAACTTTAAACTAGGAATGATGGCGGAAGGGGATGATGACTTACAGTCAAGAGAGGAACTTGTGGACAGGGTTGGTAAGAAAACGTGCAGGCAAATGTGGATGTGAGAGTTTGCAAAACCAGTGAAAAAGGGCCGAAGGGGCCCACCTCAAGTGTGTGCACACAAATAAGGAAGTGCCCACAGGACAGCACTATGGAGGAGGCAGATGAGGCCTTCCTTCCTTCAGGAAGGAAGCCTCATGATCATAGGCCCTGGTCCTCATAGGGGACTTCAACCACCCTGACATGTGCTAGAGGGACAGCATAACGGGGCACAAGCATTCTGGGAGGTTTCTAGAGAACACTGATGAATATGTCCTGATATAGTTGATCAAAGAGACAGTACTCTGGTGGACTTGGTATTTGCAAGCAAGAAGGAACCGGTTGGGGATATTTAGATCGGGAACAGCCTTGACTGCAGCGAACATGTGTTGTGGGTTAACCACAGTAGGCAGCTAAGCACCATACAGCTGCTTGCTCACTTCCACCCAGTGGAATGGGGAAGCGACTCGTAAGGGTAGAATTGAGAAAACCTGTGGGTTGAGAAAAAGACAGTTTAATAACTAAAGGCAAAAAAAAGGGGGGGGCAGTGGGGTTATGCAAAAGCAATCACTCACCTCCAGCTAATCAATGCCCAGCCAATCCCTGAGCAATGGCAATCCCGGAAAACTGCTCCCCCAGTTTTTATTGCTAAGCATGACATATTATGGTGTGGAACATCTCTTTGGTCAATTTGGGTCAGCTGTTCCAGCTATGTCCCCTCCCGGACTCTTGCCCACCCCCACCTACTCTTTGTTGGGCACAGAGCAAGAAACGGAAAGCCTTGAAGCTGTACAAACACTCTTCAGCAACAGCTAAAATGTTGATGTGTTATCAACAGTTTTGGTCACAAATCCAAAACATAGCACCAATAAGGGCTTCTGTGAAGAAAACAAACTCCATTCAAGCCAGATGCAGTACACCATGAGCTGCTAGAGTTCAGGATCCTGAGAGAAGGGAACAAGGCAAATAGCAGGATCACAATCTTGGATTTCGGGAGAGCAGACTTTGGCCTATTCAGAGACCTGCTTTGAATGCCACAGTAGACAGTCTTGCAGAGAGGAGAGGTCTAAGATAACAGGTTGATTTTTCAAGGATCACCTCCTCCAAACTCAAGAATGGTCCATCCCCACATGCAGAAAGTCAAGAAAGATGTCAGGATACCTACTTGGATGAACAGGGAGCTTCTGACAAAACGAGGACATATAAAAAAAGTATACAATAGGTGGAAACAGAGTCAGGAATATGGAAACACTTTCCAAGTGTGCAGAGATGGGGTTAGGAAAGCAAAAGCTCACCTGGAACTGAGACTGGAAAATGATGCGAAGGGCAACAAGAAGGGTTTCCACAGGTCATTCAGCAGGAAAAGGAAGACTAAGGAAAAAGTGGTCCCCTGCTGAATGGGGCAGCTGATCTGGTGAGAAGGGATGTAGAAAATGTCTTCTTCATACATGTCTTTACTGGTAAGAGTTGCTTTCAGGAATCCCAGATATCTGAGATCAGTGGGAAAGTCTCGAGCAAGGAAGACTTACCCTATGTAGATGAGGATCAGATTTAGGGAGCATTTAAACAAACTGAACATAAACTAGTCTATGGGACATGATGGTCTGCACCGATGAGTGCAGAGGGAGCTGCCTGATGTCATTGTGAGGTGATTCTTGATTATCATTGAAAGGTTCTAGCAGTCAGTAGAGGTTCCTGAGGACTGTGAGAAAGCAAAATTTACTCCTATCTTCAAGAAGAGTAAGAAGAAGGAACCAGGGAACTACAGGCCGGTCAGCCTGACCTTGGTGCCTGGGAAGGTGATGGAGCAAATCCTTCTGGAAGCCATTTACAAATATATGAATGTCAAGAAAGTGATTGGGAGTAGGCAGCATTGACTTACAAAGAAAAAATCATTCCTGACCCACCTGATATCCTGTGATGATAGAACTTCTCAGTGGATGAGGGAAGAGCAGTGGATGTTTATCTTGACTTTAGCAGGGTTTTCAACACTGTCTCCTGTAACATCCTCATTGACAAGCTAATGAAGAATGGCTTAGATAAATGAGCAGTGAAGTGGGCTGAAAAATGACTTGACTGCCCAGACCAAATAACTGCAGCACAAAGTCCAGCTGAAAGCCAGTCACTAGTGGCTTACCTCAGGGTTTGTTCCTGGGGCCAATACTATGTACCATCTTCATTAATGACATGGATGATGGGACAGAGCACACCTTCAGCAGGTTTGCAGATGATGCAAAACAGAGAGGACTAGCTGAAACACCAGATGGGGGTGCTGCTGTTCAGAGAGACCTTGACAGGCCAGTGAATGAGCCAACAGGAACCTCACGAAGTTCAAGTAGGGCAATGCAAAGTCTGCATCTGGGGAGGAAGAACCCCATGCACCAATACACATTGTGTGCCCACAGTCTGGAAAGTAGCTTTGCAGAAAAGGAGCTGAGTTTCCTGGTGGACAAAGAAGTCCAGTGGAGTCCTGGGACAAATTAGGAAGAACATCACCAGCAGGTGCAGGGAAGTGATCATTCCCCTCTGCTCAGCACTGGTGAGGCCACACCTCAAGTGCTGTGTTCAGTGCTGGGCTCCTTGTCATGGTTTAATGCCAGCCAGCGATTAGCACCATGCAGCAGCTCACTGACCCCTCCTCCCACCTCGGTGTGAGGGGGAGGAGAATCAAAACCAAGTAAAACTCCTGGGTTTAGATAAGAACAGTTTAATAATTGAAATAAAAATACAATATAATAATAATAGTAATGAAAAGGAACATAATAAAAAGAGTGAAATATAACCCATGAAAGACAAGTGATGCACAATGCAATTGCTCACCGTCCTCTGACCAATGCCCAGCCATTCCCTGAGCAGTGATCTGCCCCTCCTGGCCAAATCCCCCCAGTTTATATACTGAGCATGATGTTATGTGGTATGGAATATCCCTTTGGCTAGTTCAGGTCAGCTGTCCTGGCTATGCTCCCTCCCAACTTCTTGTACACCTGCTTGCTGACAGAACACGGGAAACTGAAAAATCCTTAATTTAGGATAAGCACTACTTAGCAATAACTAAAACCATCAGTGTGTTGTCAACATTGTTCTCATACTAAATCCAAAACACAACACTGTAACAGCTACTAGGAAGAGAATTGACTATCCCAGCTGAAGCCGGGACAGGTCCCCAGGACAGACATTGACATACTGGCGCAAGTCCAGCAAAGGGCCACTAAGGTGATTAAGGTCTTGGAGCATCTGCCAAACTGGGAGAGGCTGAGAGCTGTGCTGTTTAGGCTGGAGAAGAGGAGGCTTGGGAGGAAAGGGGTTATCGGTGTGTGTAAATATGCAATGGAAGGCAATAAAGAAGACAGAGCCAAACCCTTCTTAGTGGCACCCAGGAAAAGGACAAGAGACAGTGGGCACAAATTGAAATACAAAAAATTCCATTTAGACATAGGAAAAACTTTTTTTCTATGAAGGTGGTCAAACTCTGCAGCAGGTTGCTGAGAGCAATTGGTGAGTCTACATCCCTGGAGGTATTTGAAACCTAACTGGATGTGATCCTGAGCAACCTGCACTAGTTGACCTTCCTCTGAGCAGGAGGATTGGACTAAGCGTTGATCTCCAGAAGTCCCTAAACCTATTCTGTGATTCTGTGAAAACTGAATGAAAAAACTAAGATCAGACTGAGTCAAAGTCCAAGGCTTCTCATCAGAGTCCTGCATGGTGGACTCCCAGCTGGCTTCCCTCGGACACCAGAGTATTAAGTAAAACTTGGGACACAAAACCTGGGAAGACACTCTGATCCTAGCAATAGGCAGCCATTACCAAGCTGCCTCTATGTCCAGCCCTACTTTGCACCTTTCTCAGTGCCATTCCTCCCTGCTAACACTTAATGTATTCACCACATCAATGGAGAATGTGCACTGCTGCTAATACTCCAAAAAGAAAAGTTACAGATGCACGTGTGCCTCAGCGCTGGCTTCTTTTCACTTGTAGCTCAAGAACTTATGAAAAATTAATAATTCTTAATACTATACCAGGTAGAGATGGATTAGTTTGGAGGTTGTAATTCCCCTAAAGTCATCCCAATGGTTAATTGCCAAACCCCAACAGGACCCATAAAACCTACTTAGCCCTACTGTTATAGAAGAGCAATAACATGTTGTGAAATTGTTGGAGTCTGAACTGCAGCTTATTCTGTAGAAGCCTGATTGATAGCAATTGCATTGGTAATTGAGTTCTTATTTCCTGTAGGGGCTATCAGTGAGGACAGAATAGAATTTCAAGAAGGGGGTAGCTACATTAATGATTACTTGAAACATTTATTCTTACATCAAAGACAAAGATTTATAGATGTGATGTAAATGTGCTTGCTTCAGGGCAAAAGTCAATTAAACAGATGAAATAAGAATAAGCTGCCTTTGTGTGGCAGGTTTTCCCACAATTGTTCTCCTGCAACTTTTTTTCTGAAACAGCTGGGAAAAATTTTGTGTGACAGGGTGTGCCCTAGGAGGCTAATGGTCTTCCAGTGTTTCCTGGACTAGTGATTTGGTCTCTCAGATAACAACAACAACAACAGCAACAGCAATAATAATATAAAATTCAACATACAAATTAAATCTGATTATATTACTACTGACCAGTTATTTGAGGAAAGTGTAAAGCTGGACTATGTTACTGTGCAAAATACAAAGAGTTGCTTGTGTGTTAAGAAACACCGAACTACATTTAATTTACCGTTAATGACTAATTCCTCTCAACATTAAAAAGAGGGATGTAATATGGTTTGATTTTAATCTGAAACCTATCCATTCTCAAACAAAATCAGTGCTTGCTTTCCAGTTTTCAAGAAGAGAGATAATAGGCTGAATAGTTTGGCTACCAACTTGTGTTGTGAAAAGTATTAAGAGTGGCTAACATAATTTCTAGGAGCAGAATGAAGAATGCATGCTCATTAGATACAGCTACTGTCTATGTGACTCATCTCAGAAGTCTCTACAGCATCTCCTCAATGTACATTCACCTGCCTCAGACACTTGCATCACAGAAAGGTTGTAGGTGATATCTGTGTTACCAAATATTGCCATATTGCCCTTCCACAAACACTGGATTAAGTTAGTAGGATGCAGCAGCTACTTTCTGCCTCCTGGATGCCGAAGTCAGCAACAATCACAGTAAGTCTTTCATATGCTGAGATAGATTGCTAACTCGCTCACACCTGTAAAATGGAATATTAGAATAGTTTCTAAATAAATATATGTAGTGGATGAGAATATGCTTCTGTTGTCTATGACTGCTTGGTCTTTTAAGATGCTATGGGCCTATGTCATACGGTAGGTGCCTGATACAGTAGCTAAAGAAACAACAAGGCTTGGTGGTCTTCTTTACTGTACTCTTTCCCTCCCTTACAAAGCCTAACATGACAGATTGTGTGGGCATCTAACATGGGCACCTATCCAGTGCACAGAAAGGGTATACTACTGACCTGGAAATTAAAGTTTTTCTTCAAGCAGGAGGAACAGTAAGAAGTTTCTCTTGCCTTACCACTCACCTCTGTGAATTCACCCTGCAATGGACACCACTAAGGAGCTGACAGTCTTTATCAGCAGAAATAAAAGAACGAAGGCTCCAAAAAGTTGAGAGAGAGAAATGCCAGGCAATTCTTAATGACCCTTAGCTAGTTTGCAAATATGGTTTATTTTCAGCTAGTATGGGAGTGCCTGACGAAATAATTACAGAGAAGTGTCACTTGGAAGTTACATCTTGTCTCAATACACCAAAAAACCCCCTAAATGCTTTTGGGACACAGTGGTTATACACAGATTCTCAATGCCTGTGACCATCTGGCCTGTCACTACAAAAGTCCTTCTAGAAGCAGAATAACAGAAAAAGACCTCTGCTCAAAGCTGCCAAGGCCTCCATAATCACAGCTGAGTTCTCTTGCCAAGTGAAGTTTTTATAGTTTCTGCTTGAATACACTAAATAATCAATCTTTGACTTTATGGTTGGTTTATAGACTGCAGGATGTAGACACCTTCCTGCATAGTTCAAGAAAACTTTCTGCATTGGTGATTGATTTCCTGGAGAATGAAGAAAAGATTTTGAGTGGTTGCAAGCAGCTGTTTGATTTCTGAATGTTAGAGACTGCTAATGGCTGTCTCATATCTCTTGGGCAAAACATATATTGGCCTCCCCTGCTCAGTCAGTATTTTCCCTCCTGTCATTACTGCTCCCCATTCATTCTACCCTGGTAGTTTACTGCTATACCCCAGGAAAATGAGATTAAAAATACGTTAGAGTTCTTTGGTGGGATTTAGCAAGGATGTAACGAGATAGGATTAGCTTGACAACTCATTGAAAAGTGGATATAATGTCAAAACATTCAGTCTAGAAGTCAACAAGTCTCTGAATTACTTAAATCTGTAGTTTTAGAAAGCCCTGTGCAATAGTTCTAGCAGAAGAATCTAATCCACATGTTTATAATCTCTAATTTAATCTCTAACCCAAACTTCCTTATGAAGTTAACCAAACTGGACCATTCTAGCATCTTACTCTTTCTCAGAACTGTATACTAATTCATTTGCCTCATACAATTTTTCACTTCTGTCCTAACCTTATTTCTGAAGTAGTTTATCAGGCCCATAGCATTTTGTTATTTCTCTAAGTTTATTTCGATTCTGCTCTGAATTCTTCGTAGTTTACCAACTCAAAACCCACGACTAGTCTGACCTGAAAAGTTAATTAACCACACTGTGAGCCATTTATCAGCTTAGGAAGTGTGAGAATTGTATTGTACATAGCACATATAAGCATCAGAAAATATAAACCAACTAATTTATGAGCAACCAGGAGCTGCAGTTCTTAATAAAATCATAAATATTTCTGAAAAGTTTCTTTAATTTTCAACAGCTAAAGGTGATATATTTTTGTAACAAACATGCTTTCTAACAAAGCTGGGTTTAAAATGAACCTAAAGGTTGAAGAAAGCTATCCATAGTGCACAGAGATGACTATTGACATAAGAGCAACAACTAAATCAATAGCTAGAATTCAATGGTTCAGACCATTGGAGTCTGATTATTTAGGGCTTAATTAGTAATAGCTAATGGTTTTGGGTTTTCTGTGCAATTCTACCAATGTACTAGATCATAAATTCCTGCAGAAAATTTAAATAATAGTGCACATTATTCATCATGCACTGTTTGACCTCAGTTGTCTTGGGAAGAAGGCAAACAATTCATGTTCTACTGTCCATGCTCATGATGCCAGCTAATAGTACACTGCTAAAAGAATATAGTGCTGTATGTTTACCAACCGAGCATGAAAGATAAAACATAAAACATAAAAGCACATAAAAAAACCTGTAGTGAAGTAATCTAAAATTTGATATGAGAGACACTCTAGAATTTTCTAGTGGTTTTTAATAAGTTTGCAGTTGAACTGCTGTCCGTCTACCACAAAGCAGTTTATAGCATGTATATGTCATTCACTCTTGATTATACTTTTAATCATAGTATGTCTTCTCATATGCTATTTTATTATGAAGCTGGCAATCTGTTTTGGCTATCTGGACCCCTCAGAGTAAAAAATTAAGTCGCATTCTGATTTAAAAGATTTTCAAAATATACTTCTTTTCTTTCTCCAGAAACCAGATCCTGACTAGCCTTTATTTTATGTTATTGAGAAAAATTTCACTGGCCTGTTCTTTAAACTTTTGTATGTTTTAGCTCTCAGTTTTTGCTCATTCACTTTTTAGAGGCTGTGACAAGATAACAGCACTGGAGACTGCAAAGGGTTAGCAGCTGCATGACTCTCATATAGCCTAAGAATAAGAAAGGAAGAGAATCTCTTTGCAGTTCCAGGCTGATTAAAGCTATGTTAAACTTCATGAAAATTATTACCTGTTGTGGTTTAACTAAAGCTGGCAACTAAGCACCACACAGCCGCTCGTTCACTCCTGTCCAATGGGATGGGGGAGAGAATCGGAATGGTAAAAGTGAGAAAGCTCGTGGGTTGAGCTAAAGACAGTTCAATAGGTAAAGCAACAGCCGCACACGCAAGCAAAGCCAAACACGGAATCCATTCACCACTTCCCGTGGGCAGGCAGGTGTTCAGCCATCTCCAGGAAAGCAGGGCTCCGTCACGCGTAACGGTCACTTGGGAAGACAAACGCCATCACTCCGAACGTCCCCCCGCTCCCTTCTTCTTCCTCCTTGCTTGAGCATGACGTCACTTGGTCTGGAATACCCCTTGGGTCAGCCGGGGTCAGCTGTCCCGGCTGTGTCCCCCCCCAACTCCTTGTGCACCCCCAGCCTGCTCGCTGGTGGACTGGGGTGAGGAGCAGAAAAGGCCTTGGCTACGGGTAAGCACTGCTCAACAACAACAAAAACATCCCTGAATTATCAACACTGGTTCCAGCACAAATCCCAAACACAGCCCCATACTGCTACTATGAAGAAAATTAACTCTGTCCCAGCCAAAACCAGCACAATCTCTACCATGTTACAGATCAGATTTGTGATTTTTACTTTTTTTTTTTCAAAACAGAATGAGATGTAATGACAAGATCTGGAAATAATAATGCCTGACATTTACCTCTCTTCCCTGCCTGGCAAAGCTGATCACTTCTTTAAATTTGAGTGCATAAAAAGAGGACCTTACATCTTGCATAAACACGGCAGCTATCTGGCATTATTCATCAAATCTAAACACAGTTCCGTTGACTAAAAGTGTCATAAACCCATGAAGTAGTTCACCATAGTTTCTAAAACACTGATAAATTCTGAGAAATTGTGTTTTTGTTCCAATTTTTTGAACCCAATCATTTTGCAGATAAAGGCTTCTTGCTGTTTGAAAATTATGGGGAATTCCTTCCTGGGATATGTTTCTAAGAATACTTTTCTGAGAATGAAATTAGCAAAAAAGGAGAGTTACGAGCTTTTAAAAGTACTCAAGATGAGAGTAAATAATACTATCTGTCATTGTTCATTTGCTTTTGAGAATGGAGTTTAGATAACTCTATTAGTTCCATGAATTATAAGTAACCATGTTTGTTGAATCTTAGGGGTCGCACTCTGTACCCTCCTATAGTTTTCACTGTGTGGTTTGCAAGGTGATAAGTAGTTATTCTGATAATTATTTTGGATAACCACATTATTGCTTATTGATGCAGTGACTTTGAAATACTTGTTTTAATATTAAATTAAGCTTTTATAAAATGGTAAAGTTTTTTTACATACTGCAGTCTATCTTGAAAGAGGTTTTATATATAAAAATCTTAAAGATATCATCCAAAACAAATAAAGACAAAAAGCTAATTATAGAGTAGCTATAAACTGTTCTTCAGCATATTATTATTATAATTTATGTGCTTCTATATTGTTGTATGCTAACAACCTTCTTATATTAATTTAAGGACAAAATTATGTCTTTGTTTCATTGTTTAGTGGAAAGCTGCCAATATTTGAACCCTCTAGACTTTGTCAGGACTGATACTGCTTACAAAGGAGACATCTATTTAAAGATGCTGCCATCAGCTTGAGTTTATGGCAAATAGAATTATTTAGAATTATGGCAAATCTTTCACTGCCTTAGAAAACAGTGGCAATTTTGAAATTTTTTTTTTTTTTTAACTTAAACATTTATTTTCATCACTTTTGTGTAAGCTTTCTCTTCTTAACAAAGTACAAGTACACATCATCAAAGTTCATCTTTGATAGGCAATGACTTTAAACCATGCAATTTACCATTGGTGTGAAACAGTTTTTCTACTAACTAGAACTGCATCTACTGTTAGATAACATTACAAGAAGTTTAATTTTGTATTTCAGGTTCTGAAACTAAGCAAGACAAATAATGCTTAGCAAATAGGGAGAAAACTTTTGAAAAATAAATGGCATGTTTTTTCCACTTTTCCACCACCTAGAGGAGACATTTGTTAGACCTATCAGATATCTTGGGATATTGTCTGATAGATAATATTTAAATCTGGGTCACCATACACAGTTGTAAAAAATGTCTTCTTTTTTACATTCTTGAATTTTTTCTTCCTCTCCTAGGCAAGTCTTTATCTTGAAAAGTCTTTATCTTCTTGAAAAAGGAAACATGCCAACTACTCCTATGAGTTCAGAAAATACTTCACTAGTGACATCAATTCCATATAGAAAGTTGTCATATACTACAGTGATAGGTAAAAATGTCCTGAATGGTAGGCAGGATATTTCAAACTCAGTCTTTGAGAAAAGTGAATTTAAGGCACTGTTTTTTCATGTACTACTCAAATTATATTAACTCTGAAGAAAAGATTTAACATGGCATGAGAAAATAAAGCTAAGCAGTAGTCGAGGCTAAGTTTATTAAAATTCAGTGATTATTTGGTTTTCTGTATCTCACAATTTAGTTATCAAGAGACATAAGTCATTCCCAAATGAGTTTATAAATCATTTAATTAAAAAAATTAAAAGTATAACAATAAAATTATTTGTAAGTACTTAATGCTGTGCAACAACAGTTTTCAGTTTCTCCTATGCCAACAGTATCTTGATGACTACACAAGAAAAAAGGGAATAATTGCATTCCTGTCCAATATGAAATAGCGCCAAAGCACTTCTGCTCCATGAGTCATTGATCTCATCAATAGATTTAGACTGCCCAGAGGGGCACATCCTATTCACCATCTCAGGAAATGTTATTTAAAATTTAATTGTTGGGTTGGTAAAACTTCCCGTCCTATCTCTTGCAATAAAAGCTAGGATGGTATTTATCTTAAAAGGAACAGTGACAATACTTGAATATAACTCCACTTTATAGCTGTAATTTTTTTTCCTAATAAAGTAAACATTGCATTTAATGTTTTTCTGTTCAAGATAATTTTCTTTTCTTTGATAAAAAAGTCTTCCCTTTGATTCTAAAGCTGCAGAATGAGACTAAACTGTGAAACTGAAACACTTGCACTCCTTCCATATCACTTTGATAGAATTCATTAGAATTCCTTTATCACTGTTTTTCTTCTGTCTTACTTTCACATTTCTGTTTTAAGTGTCTTTATATTCAGGAGCTAAAGGATCTGACTCTGACATAAGCAAAATCTTCTTCAAAGGAGCACAATTCTTAGAAATCTGTTTTCTTCCTTTCCAGAAAAGACAGTACATTTGGGCATCACCTCAAGCAAGCCTCTTTGGTTTTCTGTTTATCAGTTTTTACATTTGTAAAATATGACTATTGACAAAACTCGTTTTATAGACCTCTTTGTGATCTGAAGGTAGAAAGTTTTACAGAGAAGTTATTTATTGCTTAAATTTAGTGTTGGAAAATAGCCATATTTAATATTATTCTGCTCTCATAGTTGGCATTGAATGGATGCCTAGATGTCAATATCAGGCTTCCACATATGTCACTGTATGCTAGCTATGGTCCTAGAGCTCTAGTAAAAGAAGGGAACCATCATATTGGGAGAAATGTTCTGAAGCCCTTCTAGTGGCAGCTATCTGGAAGAGAAATACTAGGGTAAACAGAGACAGTAGTGGGTAAAAAGAGAGAGACAGAGAGCAAAACCAAGTTGCCTTGGTTTCTAAAATGTCCCAGAGTTACCTCTTTGGGTTCCTGTATTATTTCTAAATATGACCATACATCTAAATTCTGTAAAATGTCAGCAGGGCAAAGTTGTTTGTTGATATCATGTTCCAAATCACCTCATTTGGGTGAGGACACTGATTTGTGTTCCTTCCAAGAACAGCTTTTTATGCATTTAACAAGAGACTATCACTGAAAGAAATATTTACAAATCACATCAATAGAACTCAGATTTCCTCTGTGGAGACAAGTGGACATGAGAGGACACAACTGGACATGAGTGAGCTTCTTCAGAAGGAATGAGGTTTGCCCTAACCCCTAAATTACTCTATAATCTAATGAGATGAAAGATGTGAGGTTGCAGTCCCTCAGACTGAGGCTTTCACTAGTTGGAACAGTGTTGTAATTGCTGCCTTGTTATTCAAGAGCTGAGTGATAGCTGGCTTATGTTTGCTTGTGTTTTTTAAGGGATGAGCTCTGCTCAGGTTCTTGATGTTGCAGGTGCGTACCCTCCATCACTTTGGACAGTTAGCACATATATCCAGTTTCATTCCACATCACCAAGGTGCTTAAATTAGTGGCCTAATCATCCTAGACTTCCTGGACAGTCAATTGAATAAAACATTCCTTCAAAAGTAACTCTTCCTGATCTGCCTCCTTTCTCTCTTAACTGATGATGAATGTAACGAGGGACCTAACTTAGATTGCATACTTTGTTTAAAAAGAGATGGAATGAATTGGAGCTTTGACATGCAGTTCGAATCAGGTTTCTAGATGATGCAGAAGTTCACACATCTCTGGGTTTGACTTGTCTTATTAATTAGTATTAGTCTGCTCATGTGAATGTTTTGATGCAGTTGTGTTTAGCACTGCCAGGTTCAGAAGTACACCAATGAAATTCGAGATGTGGTTTAGCAAAAACTTGTCTGCAGAGAATGAAAGTCTGGATCCCTAGGAATCTCTAGGGATGTGTTGAAAGAGACAGGATATGGTAAAAAGGAAAAGAAAAAAAATATTTGGCAATCTGGTTTGACAACAACTTACAAAAAATATGTCCATCCACAATAGGGAAAGTTGAAATGGTTTTATAACACTGTCATTTCAGACACAAACCAGGGACTACACAGTAGCTCTAAATCCTAGAATGAAGGAAAATAGGAAGCAGTTAGTCAGATATTTTATCCTGGAAAACATCAGAGAATCACAGAATGGTGTAGGTTGGAAGGAACCTTTGGAGGTCATCTTGTCCAACGCACCTGATAAAGCAGAGTCAGCTACAGCAGGCTGCCCAGGACCATGTCCATATGACTTTTGAATATCACCAATACTTTGCAAATATTGCTTATTTAATTACTGTTTTCTTTGGTTAGGAATAATATAGAAAGCTTTGTGTTTAGAGCTTTGTCATGCGGTCTGGTCAAAATTGTTGGATCTGTTAGAACTCATACAAAGATTGAGGTATGCTTCTGTTAGACTCCTAAACAACACATGGATTTGGTAAAGACAGCATTGTGTCATTATATTTTAATTTGAATATTTTGTATAAATGAGTTAAAAGAAGATTTTTTCATAAGTATTTGAAAATATTGCAGAACATAATTTTATTGGTTTTCAGTTCTCTGTATTGTTATTCCACTGTCCAATTACTACTTTTCTGAGACAGTACTTTTAATTTTCATTAAATTCATAATTTTAAATAAAATAAAATAATCAAATCTTATCTTACATGTTACAAGAGATGCTAACTTATTCTTCAATGTGCAGTTACTGTTCTCTGGTAGAGCAAGAGAGAGGTCCAACAAAAGAAACCAATTCAAGACACTCTCAGCAGAGCTTAGATAGGGACTAAGAAGTCCAGCAGATTCATTGCAGGAACCTAGCAAATCTCTGCATAACTGAATGTTTGTTCATTTCTACTACAATCAGCAACTATATCTTGAGATCACTGTCATTCAGTTCTTGACTTTCCTGACAAATATCAGTGCCCATGTTAAAGAATAGGAGAAACTGCTTTACTGCCTCCATTTCTATGCTGATGAAGGGACAGGTAAATTTGGCAAATTATCAAAAGCTCAAATGGTCAATAATAATTATAGGGTTGCTGCTTAATACTTAATAAAAGTAAAATAATTTCTTACTTCTACTGTTAGCCTGTTCTAAGCATAATCTAATTCAGCATAATTAACGTTGAACAATTAACTGCCATTAATTTTGTATAAGCTGTTTAACTACTGAGTTTCATACACAAAGCCAAACTCTTAATTTACATTTGTATGTAGGGGAATAATTTGATTTACCATTTCTCCTGTTTTCCACAAAATGTGCTAATGACATGTATAAAATTGATGAATACATATTCAAAAAGCCAAAGAACAGATCTGAAGAATCCTTATTTGGCTGCAGCATGCAGGGCATATCTATCTCTGTTAGAAAAATGTCATTTCCCATATGAGCTGTGCTAATGTAGTACTTGACATCCTAAGCTTCTTTTTGCTGTGCAGTTGGTCAGTCTATTGCATCTGCAAACTTTCTCTATAACCATCAAAAGACCAGCCTATGTGGTGTCATTTTCAGAGCTCCCATCATCCAATCAAGCTAAAAATACCAGAAAAAGCAGTTTTTCTTGTGATATTACAACACTCCTGCTCCTGCCCCAGATGGAGATGAAACTAAAGTGTGATTTCAAAAATGGCAAAGAAAATGTGTGACAGACAGAAATGACAAGGCTTTGTCTACAGCTGGTGATAGAATAAAATGAAATGCCTTCCCATTGTCCCTAAGCAATATGTGTAGGGTTAGCTATGCTATATTACTTGAACATATTTGTTGAGCTCAATTGGACCATAAGCAGAGAAGACTCACATCATCTGCACATGTGTATTAGTCTCTCAAACTGTGAGAAAACTTCATGCATGTCGTCCCCGTCCCCCCCCCCCCCCCATGATTCTGACATCTGTGAATCTAGGAGGCCATATGTAGCAGTATAAAAATGACTTGGTCATCCAGATTGCAATGGTACTACTCCAGGCAAACGTTTCACCTTTTTCAGTTCAGAAGAACATAAAGCTATACTAATAAAGTTCTGGATTTATGGAAGTAAACTTCCTCAGTAAACTTCTTCTAATCAAATATCAGGAAAAAAAAAAAGAGGATGAAAGAAGTCAGAGGTTGGAACAAGTATCCTGTTGCTAGAGACATTAAAAAATCAGCTGGACAATGCCCTGAACAACGTGAGCCACTTCTGACCTGCTCTGAGTTGGGGGGTGGACCAGAAGACCTGAGGTCCCTCCCAGCCTAAATTATTCTGTGAGTCTATGGTTCCTTGCAAGTAGAGTGCATGAAGGTGTTTATCCATTTGTTTGTAGTTGTTGACTACACTAATACTACTTCTACTTAAATGCTTGATAAACAAATTGTGTAAGTTTACATGGATAAATAATTACTTATAATAATATCAGACAATATGTCTAGGAAACATTTCTTGATGTTGCTTTGCCAGATAACTCAGAAAATCATTCCATTTCAGAGAACAGTTGTCTGCAGTTACCTCAGTCCTAAAAGAAAAAAAAAGATTTTAATAAGTAAACTTGAAGGTGCCATCTCTCTGTAAATGTGGTGATATGGAAATGCCTAAAAATTCCATTAGCTCTTCCTCTGAACCAGTGACTTTCACTTTACCCTCAGGAAAAAAAATAATCTAGTTTGTCAAAAATTTCTTAGTGAACTGACATCACAGTCAACTAATTCCATCCAATACATTTCCATCTTAAAATGTTTAACCTACTATCTGTTCAGTCCTGCCTGGAGCCTCCTAAACAAATGAAAGGGATCAAAAGTCAATTGTTTTTTTGCCATTGTTCTAGGCATTTATGTATACATATATCTAATCTTTCAAACATCTCTCACATAACCAAAAAACCCAAAATACTGGCCTTAGAATATAATGGGAAGGCATATAATGTTACAGTAACCCAATTCATAGTGCTGATTCCTGTAGACAATTCTGTAGGTAATGTTACTTGAGGATGAAATGAAGGGAATGAAAAAGTCTGGTTTCACTATTTAAGAGGTATTTATGTTCTGTGTAAGTACCTTTTTGACTACACAGAGCTCCAGTATAAAGCCAGAGATATGGCTGTTAAAACTGTCTGGATCATTGCTAAGAGAGGAAAGAACACTGGCATTGTTGTGGGGATTGTTTGTTACCAACCACCTTCTCAACAGGATGCAGAGGATGAAGGCTGGCAACCAGAGGACTTCTGCTGTTTGTTTGTGGAAAGCCTCACCTGTGTGGGAGATTTCAATCATCCAGACATCTACCAAGTCAACACAGTATAGTGTAAGCAAACCAGGAAGATTCTGTGCTGTGTTGATGAGAATTTCCTAATATAAATCCTAGTAGGGCTACCCAGCCTAACTGCCTGGCTAACATTAGGAAGCTAAAACTAACATTAAAAAAACGAACATTATACCCATCCTCCTTAAATGCAAAAAGGAAGATCCAGAGATCCAGGGGTTCAGTCTCAGGAAAAGTTGTAGAATATGTACTCCACCATTTCCAAACAGGCTACAGACAAGAAAGAATCAGAAAGAAATGAATTTACCAAAGTTAGATCAAACTTGACCAACCGGATTTCCCTCAATGTTGAAAGCACTGATTTTGATGAAAAGTGGAAAACAGTCAATATAATGTACCTTGAAAAGTCCATTTATAAGGGTTTTTTTCACGCAGTATCCCATTTTTATTCCCTCAAGCTGAGGAAGCATGGGCTGGATGAATGCATGATTAAACTGTTTAAAAATCACCTGAACCACTGAGTTCAGAAAAGATTAATCAACAATTTGACAATCAGCTAGTGACTACTGACAAGCAGAGTATCCCACAGATGGTTTTGGTGCCAACATTTTTCCGTATCTTCATAAAACAGAATGCACACAGAGCAAATCTGCAGATTTGAAGAGTCCTTATTTTCTATGCCTATTTCCTTGGTCAGAAGAAATATTTTTGTGCACTAGGAATGTGAATAAAATGCTTGAAGCAATTTTCAGCTTTTGGGGGGCTTCAGTCTGTGAGATTGTTATCATATGACAGTTAAAGTATTATGCATTCTGAAGTTTGAATATACTTATGAAACACAGCATATCCTCCGTAAGCTCTTTGCTGTTTTTAAGGTCATGTGCTTCTCATGTGTAATATCATAAGAAGCTGCAACACACTGGTTGACAACATAAAACCCAATATAAATTAAAATAATTATGTAAAATATTTAGAGAAAACATTCCCCTGGATTTTGCTATAATTCATTATGAAATAATCCAGTAATTTGAAACAGATAGCATTAATGAGAAAAGAGGGCTTTATCTAAATAGAGTTTTGAGTACTCTTCAGAAATACTGTGTGTGATTTGGTATTCACTTATAAATATATAACTCTCTGAATATAGATAATTTAACCTCCCCCACTGCATTTGTAGAATACTTAATGTTTCAATAATTACCTCAAGATGAATAGCCTTTCATGGATAGCTTCAACATGAACATCTTTCTCCCTTTGAAACCAGTACTTTGTTGTTGATTACAAAGAAAGAGGAGCAAAATTACAACAGAGAATTGTACAGGGGAAGGAAACCAATACTTAGGCAGGGTGGTATCTCCCTCCTAAATGACCATGGGATAATCCAAAACCTAATGGGAAGAAAGCCTAGACTGCCAGACCCTGAAAATACTAACTCTATAAGAACAAGGACCAAGTCTCAAGCTGGAGTCAATCATAGACACTCCCAGAATTTTCTGCTACCCCTCTAAGAGCATATGGACCTACATAGCAGACAGTCTCATCAAAGAAGGTAATAACTCACTCTTCCTGGCTCAGAGACTGGGGCAAGTGAAACAGACAGAACAAAATGGGCCAACCTCTTTTCAAAAGAAGACACTTTATTTTCTTTTTTCAGGGAAAAGAAAAGAGAAAAAGAGCCTATAAATATGATCCCAAGAGAAGTCAAAGAATTCTGAGTTGTGTTTCTGATCTCTCTTCATATTATCACTGGCCCAGGAATTGTACAAGTTGCGTGACTTGGACTAGGAAGGGCATTATTTTGCACTGCTGGAGCAATGATATCATTGCATCTGATTGATTTCCACAGCATGGGGAAAAGAGAAGGTGAAATCTGGCTGGAGACAGCCAAGATGGAACTGAAAATTTATAAGTGGCTAGAGGCTGTGACATTGGTATCAACTATGCATGCTGGTTTTTTAAAGTGAATCTTCTGAAGGATCCTTTAGTTAATCAGGGGGCTTCTGATGTGTATGTGATATTATGGACAGGACAGCAAATAGCAGGGCTGGACACACCTGTAGGACCGCAACTGAGAAAGTACGTTTCAGTGCAAGGCCATGGAAACAATGAGGAATAATTGGGTGGAGTAGTGACACCATATTGCTTTTTGGAATACATTTTGCTGGTTTTAAGACTTCTTCTGGTAGTAATTTCCCCATGATAACCTGAAGGTGCACACAAGATTATATTGCAAAATCTAGCCAAAACTATGTATTTAGGTTCCTCTCTTCATACCTTCACATGTGCGTCAAAGATTCGATTTATGGCCAATGAGAGATTTTGGCTTCAAAAGGTTCTTAGTGGCAATGTACAGCATAGGACAGCATAGGTGCAGCTAAAAGTAGTAGAATACTTCTGATGTAATGTGTGTAGTGACATTTATTTCTATCTTCTGTTAATACACATATTTAGTAATTTAAACTATGTGTATTAGGTCAGTTTTGGTGTATTATGCTCATTATATTGTCCTTGAGAAGAATATCACGACCGACTCTCATTACCACTTTTGGAAATATTTAGCCAGATGTTAACTTCAATTTTGACACTTGGAAGTGTGCGACATATGAAATTGGCAACAAAATTTGGACCAACAAGAAACAAGCAAACCAAACATATTTTAAAAACTTTCCCATAAAATGACTATGAGTCAACCAGAATGGCAGATTCTGTGGTTTTTAAAGGAGAGCTAGAAAAGCCTTAACCAAAGACACAAGGTCAAAACTATTTTCAGCTACCTGATAAAGATTTCAGGATCCAGGGTAAATGCAGGAAACAGATCAGGGCCTCTGAACTCCAGTTTCAGGAGGCATCTTGCTAGAGGTCAGGGAAAATTGCCTAAGTCTGTGCAGGAGATGATTTGAAACATATCCTCTGTTGATGTCATCCACCTATGCTCTCTCTGAACTTTTCTTCATTATACACTTAGAAGTAAGCTATGACTCAGAAGGTGAGCTTATTGGTATCCAGGTTTGAATTTGTCGTCTGAGGTCCAGTTTTTCATATCTTGTCCAATCCAATGAAATTGTTGAACATGAAGAGATGATAAATTTGGTTTCATGTTGAAATTTAAAAATGTTACAACCTGTAAAAAAAAGCATGAGAGAAATCCAGCATTTGCAAAAAGGCAAAGTGATCTTCTTATAATTTCAGCATTTTGCAATCTTCCTGATGTTCTTTCAACTTAAAACCATTTCCAGATTCTCCAGGAGGAAATGAAAGTAATTTTTACTTTTCCCCTTAAAACTAAACCAAACCAAATCAAACTTGTGAATTAGCTGAGTGAACATCCACTAAAAGAAAATTTTGCTCTGCAATTTTCTTTCTATGCAGCACAGAACCATCACTAAGACAATATATTTAAATGACTAATATCCATTGGAATATGAGTTTTAAGAAAACATTTGTCATCTTCCTATTGTAGATACTCCAACCCAGAATGTTATTTTATTTTAATACATAATGTGGCAAAGTTAGTATGATAAAATTAATATCTCTGCTTTGCATATAAAGCATTCCTAGAGATACTTCTGCTGAAGTTCACCAACGCAAGCATATTTCATACCCACTAGTCTTGAATTATAACTGAAAGATTCAAGCGAATGATTCAAACTTAAACTAGTACTTACTGTAGTAGAAAAAAGTGTAAATGAATTTGTATATGAATCATTAATTCAAGTTAGAATTGGGAATCTTGGGTTGTAAACAGAAGAGAAACAACATTTTTAACTCTCAGCTTACTTGTAGAAAGAAACCAACAAAAATAGATATAAGAATATCATAGATCGATTATTTTTTTTTTCTAGTGAGATTGATATACAGCAATATGCTTTAATTTCATCATCACTTTGCATGATGACCTTTGCCAATAGCTCCATGAACACCTAAGGTTTGTGCAAATATTTTATAAATGCACACTGGTGGCTTAAATTAGGTCACCCTTATTGCCACTGAGTGATATGCATTCAGAAAAATAACACGGTGGGTTAAATGCCCTTATAACAGCTATAGTTGGAGTTATTTCTGTATGGTGGTACTTGTTACAAAGGAGGAAAATAGCATGTACTTAGACATGGGAAATGCATATGGCTAGAAATGAACAGACAAACAGCATCAATGGAAATGGGACTCTTCTTGCTTCTGTAAAAAGATGCCCAGCATACCTAAAAAAATACAAGTGGGGAAGTGGTACTATCTGAGTGCCATTCTGGATGATGCAATTACATGTCATCTCATGCAAATAAGTTATATAAGCATAATGGAGGCCAGTGATATCCATCAAGAGTAAGATAAGATGTAGAAATGTTCCTTTGAAATAGTAAATATTTTTGACCCTATGGCTGGTTTCAATATGAGAATTTAGAGGATCACTCAAAGCAATAGCATTTTCAGTGAGAATTTCCCATGCAACCACCACAGCTGGCAAATACATAACTAATGCTTCAAGTAAACATACCTACGTGTTACATAATACTCTTTGTTAGTATTCATGAAATTACTTTACACAGGAGGTTAGTACGGTCTTCATTCACGGAGAAGGCTGATTTGTCTATTCACATTGCAAAACTTTTTAATAGTTGTATGGTAAGCTAGTGGCAGATTTGAAAAGGAAACCCCAAACCTACTCTATTTACTCTGCAATAGGTCATGACTGCTTTACAATGAAAGGAGATACTTCCTCTAAGGTTACAAAGTTCTATTTTCTATAAAAAGCATGGCCTACCTTCACATCTTAGAAATAAAATTCAGTTAGAATAGACATCAAAATATCTGCATATGTGCATTTGCTATCTTCCTAGCTTACCTCCTTCTAATTTGGATTTCTTTTGGGAAATCTCAGATTAGCCGTATTTCTGAGATTTTCAGAAGTGCTCAGATATACCAGATCAAAGCTGGTGTACAATGGTATTTTTGTATATGCTTTTTCTACTTTTGCTTTCACGAGTTGATTTCCAGACATACCTAATGATTTCAGGGACAAAAGAGAACACTGCAAGCTTTTGGAATGACCTTCAGCAATACTACCCAATCTGTAATATCCATACCTTAAGCTACACCTTAACAATATAGAGCCATAAAAGCAAACATAGATGGAATCTTACAGAATTAAATTCCTTGCTTCCAAACTGGTTTAAAGTTAAGACAGATTCATTCAGTAGTATGTCTAGAGCAGCGCAATATAGTACTTGCAGAATGATTCAGTCTTATACCTTAACACACCAATAGTGAACTTCCGTTAAATCAAAGCAGTATCAATGCCTACAGAGAAATCCTACACTGTTAACAACTTATAATTTCTGCCTACTTAGTTATTTTTTCTGATGCTGCCATACTTCCATTTCTTTTTCTTCCTCTTCTGTATTTTTTCTAGCCTCTCTGCTCTTATCAATGTCTCTGAAGTTCTCTTCCTAGATAGTAGTAGTACCCAATTTCAGTATTTCTTGACCTGCTATCAGCAACCTCAGACATCATTAGACATCTACACATTTTGAAATCGTATCTCAATTTGGCATTACATTCCCTCTAATTTCCCCTTCTATCTTTTTAGCACCTCTTTCAGTGTACCTTATGCTTGATCTCTTTCATTCCTTAATCTTTGAGTGAGACCTCCATTCTTTGTCCTCATCTCTGTCACCTGTAATATTTTATCTCTGAGTTATCCTGAAGACACACACCTACGTCTGTACTACTGACTCATGGATCTATCTCTATTTCACACCTATTTCCTCCTGTTCATGCTAAAAAGTCTGTCTAGCACTCTTTGTGGCTATCCAACTGTCGTGGTTTAACCCCAGCCAGCAGCTAAGCACCACACAGCCACTCTATCACTCCCCTCCTCAACTAGACAGCGGAGAGAAAACATAACAAAAGGCTAGTGTGTCAAGATAAGGACAGAGAGGTATCGCTCAAACAATTCCTGTCATGGACAAAACAGACTTGACTGGGGGAAAATTAACTTAATTTATTGCCAATCAAATGAGAGAAGGGTAATGAGAAATAAAACCAAATCTTAAACCACCTTCCCCCCGCCCCTCCCTTCTTCAATTTCACTCCCTATTTTCTCTACCTACCCCGCCCTGCAATGCTGCAGGGGGACGGGGAATGGGGGTTGCAGTCAGTTCATCACACATTGTCTCTGCTGCTCCTTCCTCCTCAGGGGCAGGACTCCTCACTCTTCCCCTGCTCCAGCGTGGGGTCCCTTCCACTGGCTGCAGTTCTTCATGAACTGCTCCAGCATGGGTCCCCTGCAGGGTCACAAGTCCTGGCCAGAAAACCTGCTCCAGCACGGGCTTCCCACAGGGTCACGGCCTCCTTCAGGCACCCACCTGCTCCGGCATGGGGTCCTCCACGAGCTGCCGGTGGAGATCTGCTCCACCGTGGACCTCCCTGGGCTGCGGGGGGACAGCCTGCCTCACCAGGGTCTTCCCCACGGGCTGCAGGGGAATCTCTGCTCCGGTGCCTGGAGCATCTCCTCCCCCTCCTTCTGCACTGACCTGGGGGTCTGCAGGGCTGTTTCTCTTACATGTTCTCATTCCTCTCTCTGGCTGCAGTTTCTGTGCCCCAGCAACTTTTTTTCCTTCTTAAATATGTTATCGCAGAGGTGCTACCACTGTTGCAGATGGGCTCAGCTTTGGCCAGTGGCAGGTCCATCTTGGAGTATTGGTATTGGCTTTGTCAGACAGGACAGGGGGAAACTTCTAGCAGCTTCTTACAGAAGCCACCCTTGTAGCCCCCCCGCTACCAAAACCTTGCCACACAAACCCAATACATTCCACCCCTCACCTCTGTGTATCACATATTTAATGATTATCATTAAAATCCACATTCATCACACAATCTTCACGCTTTTTGCAAACTTCATTCACATCAACAAAAAAGAATTCTCCACACAAAAATCAAAATAACTTCATCCCAATACTGACAAAAAGTGGACAATTTACACTCAATCCACCCCTCATACCTTCACCACAATTACAGCAACGTAAATTCCCCACAACCATTCCACTCTGTACTTGCTATGTTCAGTTCATTTTTTGCCCATTACTTCTCCCTGTTACTATGCACATTGTCCTCTTGAAAGTCATCTCCATATTGTCCCTCATTTACTTTAGAGGACATGACCCTTCTTGTCATGAAGACCATAAGATTCAGTGTCACCTTTCATGCAGACCTCTTTCTACAAGAGACCATCCAGCATACAGCTAGTTATTAAGGTTTTTCTTTGTTTACTTTAGATAAATCTGAAGCTTAATATTCCGTAGTAATTCACACAGATACTGCTATTACCCAGGCATGATTAGTTATTTCAACTTTACTCAAAATCAAGTGTTTAAGTATTTATATATATTGAAATATATATATTGCGGGTGCTAGTCTCTTCTGTCAGGTGGCTGGAGATAGGATGAGAGGAAATGGCCTCAGGCTGTGGCAGGGGAGGTTTAGGTTGGCTATTAGGAAAAATGTCTTTACTGAAAGGGTTGTCAGGTATTGGAACAGGCTGCCCAGGGAAGTGGTTGAGTCACCATCCCTGGAGGTATTCAAAAAGCGTGTAGACAAGGCACTTCAGGACATGGTTTAGTGGGCATGGTTGATGGTTGAACTACATGATCTTGAAGGTCTTTTCCGACCTAAATGATTCTATCATTCAATGATTTCAACTTAAAAACTCGCCCTCCCCCCAAACCTTCAAACCCATTTCCCCCAACCTGTCCTCCCCTAAAAAATCAGAATTGTTCTTCTATATAAAAGGTGGTTTCATGTATGATTTCCTATCCACTACTTCAGTCATGTCTCTTCTCACTTGGTTTTCCTCCACTTGTTTTGCCTTCTTAGGATACCAGAATAAACTAAGTACCTTTTTTTTTTTTTTTTCCCCAAAATAAATTTGACCTGTAGTGAATCAATGAAAGAGGCCTTTCTGGCATTTATTTAAACTATACTTCATCAACCTATGATGACTTATATTTATTCATTTCAATGCTAAGCCCTCCTGTAATAGTGATTTCCAATGTCTATGTTCCTGATGTCTACTTTATTTCCTGTATATTATGAAAAAGTTGAGACACCACTTTTAAAGAATCATTTAACTATGGCATTATTTGGTAAAATTTTATGTAGTAGTGGGCTGGAGAAGGAACTCGAGGCCTCTTGGGACTACTTCTTAAAATTCTCCTAACAATCTCAAGAAAAGGTCAGGAAAAGTCTTTTACCTCTGACCGAGTCTGCTGCCAGTCTTGGATGAGTTTAGTACTGACAAATTATACCTACAAACATACCTTGAAGGTTCATAAGGGCATTCTTTGTCTTGGGGATTAACTGGATTGTGCAAAATGACAGATATTTAAAAAATATATCCTACTGAGAGGAAAATCCTTGGTGTCTTCTAAAAATTTACACCACCACTGTTCTTCAAACTATTCCAGTTGAATACTTTTCTTTATTATCATAATTAAGAACAAATATGAATTTTACAGAAGTATACTGCCTTCTGCTTCTTACCACTTATTTTAAGGAATGATGCATAATTTTTAAATGCATCCATTTGTTTATAGTCCTTCATCTTTATGAATTAATTTGAAACAGAAATTTTCTGAAGTGCTTCATTGAGATTTGGATGATCTTTCTGTATATATCCATTTTACCTAATAACGGAGGACTTCTTTTTTTGTTTTTTTAATAAAAAATTTAAAGTATTATTTTTTTAACCTTCAACATTGTATTTTCATTACAATGCTTGACATAGCCAAATATCTTTCAGTCCCCTTTTCTAACAGATATTTCCCACTTTGTAAATAATGTTATCTTTCATGCAGTTTATTGGCCTAAAGGCCAAATGAACAGTTTGAGCAAATAAATGTGCATTGTTTATGTTTCTCTGTGACGAAGGGTTAAAATGAAAAATTACCATTTTTTTTGTCAGGGAAGACAAATTTTGCCTTCATTTTTTGCTTCCCTGTTTTCTGTTTCAAACGCGTTACTTTAAATTGAAAACAGTTGTATCTCACTATAGTGGCAGGCATCTTGAGGAGGGTCATACGACCCCTGGGTGCAAGCAATCTGTACATGCACTTCTTTTTCCTAAAGACTCTGTATTATTGCCCCTTCATTGCTCTTAGAGCTGTGTGTGTCCTGGCAGCAGTTTTCTATGCAATGTCCATTCAGATGAAACATCAGGACATCCTACCTCTGCCAGTTTTGTACTAGATGAAGACATTTCACAGATGTACAGTATCTGCTTGCATAGTCTCTTCAAAGAAATATTGCTCTGCAAGCTGTTTCTCTGAATTATGTTGTACCAGGCTAACAGTAAAGAACTGATTTAGGGTCTAGTCTCTTTGTGTCTCTTAGTAAATGCAGTGGGGCTAGATTCTGCTGTGCTTCATCAAAGCCAATTCCTGCTGCACCCGTTCTCCCTACTTCACACCTTCGTACATGAAACATGTAAGGAACATGGAGGAACTCTGCGAAGTTTTAGTCTGTGAACTTCCAAGCTGAGTGAGCTACAGAAGATATAGATTGTTTCAGGTTTCACGTGGTAAAAATGAAAGTGGTCCCCTGCCATTCCCGCATTGAACTCTGCGTGGTTTTAACAATGAACTCACCACTTCAGTTGTATTGCTGCTGTTAAAAAAAATGAACAGTTTTACAACTCATTTTCGTGACAAAGATTTTGAGCAAATGAATGCTTTATTTAGACTCTTTGGACTAGATGTTGCATTCAATATTAGCTCTATGTAGGAGATCTTATTTGAAAGAAAACTACTTCTTGTTTTGTCTCTTTTCATGGATGGGGGAGGAATTAGTGTAGTGGTTACTAATTCCTTTATATGTGGAGTATGCCTGGTAAAGCTCAGACATGAGACAATGAAAATATGTTCAGTATGTCTTACTCCTTTGTTGAAACCTTTTATAAATAATTAAAAAAACAAAACCAGCACCACCACCAACAAAAAAGCCCCAAATAAGCCATAAATAGGCACAAAACAAAGAAGCTTTATTTGGAAATGCCCATCCCAATTCTTAGGAAACATTTTCTTCCCTCACACAGCTTCTTTTGCTCTTTCTTTCTCTTTCAGTGCATGTCACGTATAGAAATATAAGCATTCACACAGAGAAATATAGACAAGAAGAGGGAGAATGGCTTTGGTTACTTTTATGAATTGTACAACTAGAACAGCTGTAGACTGATGCTCAAATTTGTTTCCAGAATCAAGGTTGCAATCTCTGACACCTCTGCAGCCCATCCAGAATCACGTGGGAAAAGGAGGAGTTTGCAAGCGAAGGGGTTTCCAAACTTTCCAGGTTCCAGAGGCCCAAATCCATGTTTTAAAAGTCTCGCAGAATTACACCGGCACTCTCTGAACATTATGCAAGGAAATACACAGTAAAAAAACTGCTAAAATAAATAAATATACTTTTTGACTAGACTTAAACTCTGTTTTGGTGTCGGGGAATTATACTGCTAACCAGCACTAATTGTACTTTGTGGTGGCAAAGATCACTGTCATAAGATCAAATCTGAGGGAAAAAAAGAATCTTCTGGCTAATCACAAAGAGACAAATAATCTTAGAAACCAAATATTATTAACTTGGGTATGTGAAACATTTTCAAACACTTGGTATACTTTTATAATTGGATGCAGTGAAAAAATTAATTTGTTACTAACTTTTCTACAGTACTATGATCTTTCCTCTCAGAAATAAGTAAAAGTTTGTTAAGACTTTCCTTACACATGTATTTTCAGAAATGTTAGCTTATTACTCTGTACCTTTCCATGACCCCATCTGAGGTGGAAAGGAAGAGGTTATCTTTCAACAGCTTCCATTGCATAGTTTGTAGACATTAAAGACTTTGACTCATATATAGAATGAATTAATTTGGGACAGCTGAAACAGTTTCCATTCCTGCAGTTTTCCTTCCTGTCTCCTGCCAGGCATATTAATGTAAAGTATATTAAAGTTAGTGCTGGTTTATGTTAGCATTACAGTCTGTAAACTATGATGGTTCAGCAGCAGCCATGCCTTTCACAGCCTGCTCAGACATCCCTGCTGTGGGAGTGTAAATTTATGGCAGAGAAGTGGGATGGAGAACTGGGGATGGTAACCACTGTAGCTAGACAAATTTAAACTAAAGCTATAAATGTCTCAGCATCTGCAGGAAGAACAGAACACCTCCTAAACTTCATTGTAACTGGCATGTTCAGTTCAGAAAACACAGATGATGTCTGGTTGAGATTTTTGCTGGACATAACAGGAATAGCTGTATTCAGCATTGTTGCAGTGCTTGCTTTAGTTTATTTTCTTGCACCTTAGGGCACGCAAGTTTAGCTGTGGCCACTGACTTTCTCATGTCATGTTTTTCTTTTTACTTTACTAATGCTTGAATTTAGTTTCAGCTCCCTTCCAGAGATAACTCTTGGAAAGCAAAACTTCATCGACTATTAATAGAAACCTGTGAAAAAATAAATAAGAATGACAAACCAGTAACTAGCGATGTATTAAACCAAGTCAGTGTTCAGAGAACTTAGGAAAATACAGAAATACCTGAGTGGTATATTGAAGAGCGCCCCTTCCTGAGAGCAAAGCTGAAATGCTGCTTCCAGTATAACTACAGGAATATAGAATTTATTTCATCTGTTTTCTCAGAACCACTTTAAAGAATTAAAAAACAAAAGGCAATTGGATGTTCATATCTATATAACAAAAGGTTAAGCGATATAATTTTTTGAATCCTTGAATGTAATGAATGGTGCATGAAAGATACTTGCCAAAACCAATACATCACTGTTTTTGAGTGACAAAACAGCATAGTTATCTGTAAATATTAATGTATTTTAAGGAAATTCATATTAAAACAATATGAACTTTTTGTTGTTTTGCCAAATCTAATATAAAACAACCTGGAAAAAACATATCATGTCCTATGAGTGACACACAAATCTACTGACAGCATTAGAAAATATAGGCACATATATAAATGGTATACTGTATCTGTTACTTTCAGGAGGTACTGAATTACCCTACTCTAAGTCCTTTTAGAATACACAGTCCTTTTAGAATGTTGTGATATCCATATGGAATGGTAAATTAATAATAATAATAATTATTATTATTGGAAGAAACTTCTAGACTTACATTAGTAATGATGATAGATTTAGTGTCTTTTTAGATAGGTTTGACAAACTTGTTTGAATTCTGTCTGCAGCTATAAGGAAAAAATGAGATGCTCTTCCTTCTTCGAAAATCACAATAACTAGCTACCTTACTATTTGTATGGGTATCCTTTGACCTATTTCAGTCTAAAATTGCAAAGTTAGCCTAACGAGCAGGGTTTTGCTAACACTATTCATTTTGACAGCAACAAATAAGGGACCATTCGCAAAGCAGCTTAGTAGATAGACTGGAGGGGATGAAAACCTCCTAGTGAACATAGTGACAAGCAGCTGGCATGGAGAAATCTTTCACTGACACAGCTGCAGTGGGAAGATGACTCCTGATCAAGCCTTGAGTTAAAAAAAAAAAAAAAAAAAAGCCAAACCAAACAAAACCAGTTTTGCTTTATTCTTTCTGTGAAAGAAACAGCCTTCATTCAGTGTGAGGTAAAGACACTATGCAAAAATGGAAGTTTGCAACCATAAGTTGGGAGTTTAGGATTTCATCTCAGTAACAGCAGATTCATAAGGCTTTAAGGCCAGAAGGCACCATAATGTCATCCAGTCTGATGTCCTGTAGAAAATTTATCTTGACTTGACAGTGATTAATTGAGGGAAACGATTCTGCAAAATTCACATAGCATTTGGGAAGTTGGCTTGCACACTGTTGAAAATGGTCACTTGGTTTTATGAGGAGCCTGGGACACACACAAGTGAAAAACTTACTGTTTAAATTCTTTGTCTCTTTTAAATAAGGATTTACTATAGCAAGGTTAGATGTATTCTGAATTTGCATATTTTCTTCAAAAACCTGTTTTTGCAGAAAGTCCAAAATGTGCAAACCTTTGCACTATTCATATATAAAAAGGAGTTTTCAATTGCTCTGTTGACGTTTCATCATTGAAACACAGAGGTTAAAGCTGAATATTAACCTGCTTAATTGTGCATATTTTAGCTCTTATACCGCATAGGATACTGTATGTGAAGTATCCTGCTGTTCAAAGACCTCCATAATACTGTGCACAATAAGGAAGGTTAATGACTCTAGAATTTCCTGGCATTTGCCAGACTGAAACAGACCTTTAATGCAGTGTTCATGCAGGTTTTGTTGTGTGAAAGATAATGTTGTGGGAATTAGGTCTGAGTAAAAGAATTAACATTGCTTAGCCTTTTAGGAAGTGCCAGGAAAGTGTTTGAGATGATGGCAAAAACAGGCAGAGTGTCACTTTCTGCACAGAGCACACCACCAGCGGGATGCCGAACTCTCCTGGTTTTGAACACTGGGACCCTATTTCTCATTGCAGACCAAACCTCTGGATTTGAACAACTGCCCTGGAAAACCTTGCAGTTGTTCCACTTCAGTTGGTCACAGCATGACTGATCAAAGCAGCACAGAAAATAAGCAGCCATTCATCAGTTTCAAGCTTTTGATAAAGACTGATTTTTTTTTTTTCTCTTTTTTTTTTTTCTTTTTTTTTTGCTGGCTTCAGATGTAAACCTGACTTTAGCAAAACAAATTTAACAAGTGGAAAAGTGTGGAGTAGACTAGCCACTGTTTTCAGTTCCTGAAGTCAGTGTAGAGGCCTAGACATATGCAAGCTGTTCTGTCTGAAGCATATGGCCTGGTGTGCTGCTTTTACAGATCCAGCATATTTTGCATTTTTTACAACATGACATATGGGTTGTGTTTCAATTTTTTTTTAAAGTCTTGTAGTTCTAAGGAAATCTCTGCCTCTGCTGTCACCCACAACTGGGGGATGGGAGACGGGGTGAGCCAGATGAATCAGAAACTCCTATGGCTCCTTGGAAAAGCCAAGACTGTTGTACCACTAAGCAATTAACAGACACTGTCCTGCAACTGTTAATGTAACTGGGGGCTGAATGTTACCCTCTGTCAGGTGGTCTGCCACCGCCAGTACCGTTTGTCCTCTGGTTTCCTGAGTATGAGCAGTGCCCAATAGCTGAACTGAAATCATCTCCAGGTGATTAAAAAGCAGAATTTTGTACTGCTAATGCAAATACTCTGAGTCTGAGCTCATAAATATTGTCAGCTACTGCTGTGATGGCAGATATCTAAGCCAGTCTCTCTTCCCATGGGTTTTCACATGTTCAGGTCATGACTGATCTTTATGGCCCATATACTATGAATCTGAATAAAAAGGGAATAAAATTAACTAATTCAGCAAATGCTGACATTATTGTAATGAAACAACATATGAAAACATATAAAGGATCACCTTTGGCATTGCCACAATTTTATATAAAAAGTTACAGTAACCTAGCTTTCTGTGGCCTAACTACTGTCTGCACAGTGACTCTAAACTGCTTGGGTTTCAATGTTTAACCAATTTCCCCTTCTCTAAAACCAGGATTCAACAATACAAAACCAATTTGAGATCATCATAGCCAAGTAAAACATCCCAAAGGAATGCTTGTAGGGCAGCTGGGAAGACTTGCACATGGTTCACACAGAACTTAGGAGGTAGAAATCACTTTCAAAGTTGAGCATAATTAACAAGATTTGGTATGAAGGACACAGATCATTTGAAATCAAAGAGAATTCATCTCTCGGGCTCAGAAGGTTGAACAGAGCCAGTGGGACATTTCTTCTTCTGCCTGAAAAGCCTAATTTTAAATATGGTAACGGGAGCCTCATTTAAAAACATGATCATCAAATTGTTTGAAACTTTTTTCAGCTCTAGTAGAAGTCAGGAGCACTTATTTCAAGGTTTAAGTGAGGGTCATTTTATAACCTTATTGTACAGGTTTTTCTCTGTACCTCAATATTAGCCTCTGTGGTCAAGAAACAATTTTAATAGCAATCAGTGGACTCATTTCCACGTTGCACTGCTTGTCAAATATGACACTTTATGTATTCTTATGGTGCGAGAACTGCAAAGTGATGTTAAGAGGTTTTGTCACACTGAGGACATCTAAACCAGCATTTTTAACAAGGAAGGAAACATGTGAGTACTTTAATTAATATATTATTACATAAGGAACCTGCATTCAACTTTAAATTACTATAAAAATGTGCTTAAAAGAAAGAAAAAGCAGATAGATTTATTTTTTTTTAATATCACATTTTCCCCAGGATCTACATCCTGATTTCCTGCTTTATGCTACTTCTGATCAGTCGCACAATGAAAAACAGTGAAGAAACTAATTGCCAAAAGCTTATATGTCATGATGTTACATAGTGTGAGAAACTGGATGGAGTTAGTGCCTCAAACACCCGTCCTGATGGACAGAGACGGGGGCCTGGCTTTTGCGGTTGAGGGAAGGAATGGATCTTGCACGGCTGCATAACACCACCACATGTGAGGGACTGAAAGAGTTAATGTCTCAAACGTTGTGGCGGGGCATAACAACGGAACTGCAGGTGAGGGGCGGTCAGCACAGATCGGCACAGGGCGTAAGCAACAGGACGTGGAGGGCGTGCAGTGCCGGAGGTCGTGCAGTTCCCTGTTCTGATAGGCTGCGCAGGGCAGCTCACCGCGTACCGCCAACGATCAAACAACAGCCATCCTGCAGGGAGAGAGAAGTTACTCCCCAAATGACCCCAAAGCCCACCAACCCATTTTCCAAAGGTTCTGGAAGCACAAACCACGCATGACAGCTAATTAGCCTAATGAGTTCGAGTGCCCACCTGAAGGAGGGGCAAGGTGATGTTACAAGGATACGAATTGAAGCCCCATGTGTGTGAGCCCCCCAGAACTGGTCTAGACTGGCTGGACCAGCGCTGGACCCAGGACTGGTGAAATCTCTCTCCCCCCTCCCCCCCCTTTCTTTTTCTCCTTCTCCTTCTCCTTCTCCTTCTCCTTCTCCTTCTCCTTCTCCTTCTCCTTCTCCTTCTCCTTCTCCTTCTCCTTCTCCTTCTCCTTCTCCTTCTCCTTCTCCTTCTCCTTCTCCTTCTCTTTTTTTCCATAACCCCTACATTTCATCCCTTTAGACACGAAACTATTGACCAAGTCTGGGACCAGGAGTGGATCCAGCCGGCCCTAGGCTCCTCTCCGAGAATGAGTCTAGAAAGCAAGGGGGTCTGCTCTGAACCTCGTGACTCAACCGGAGGGCTCTCCTTACTTTCCTTGCTGAATTGCTACATACGGTTAGCACATGTTATACAGTTTACTGATGTAGTTTTACGCCAGTTCCTGTTGTGAGAAGCCACACCACCTACTGTTATGCCTTCCGCGTTCAGGTTGCTTCTGCCATAAATAAAACGTTCAACTGATTGTCTGGTGTCACTTCACATTAATTTAGCCCAAGGGAATTCTGAGCTCGCCATGATCCCTCCCTGGTCTGTCCAGCATGGGTTGTGACACATAGGAAAATGTGCTTTTCATCTTTTTAACCAGCTTACTTCACAGTAAGTACCAGAGTGAACTTTAGCCCTTTTACAGGTTTGGATTGCTCCACGGAAGGATACCTAACACAAAGCAGGAGTCATTCTTAAAAAGTACATCTGCTGCTACACTATGTTAAATTAAATGATATTTAACTGCCTGTCTGTAGGTCTGTATGGATAAGTATAAAAGGGATGGCCCCCAAGCAGTATCACTTAAAATAGCACATCCCTTTAGAGGTTCAGCTGGATTTTTGAATATTGTAGAACTGCAGGATTAGAAGGAACAAGGATACGGAGACATGTCCCTTCTTTCTCTCCCAGTGCACGTGTTCAGTCCTACTTTACCTTCATAGTTGTGTCTCTGTTGTTCTCATCAGTCATTTTGTGGACTCGTAATGCAAGGATATTCTCCCAGAATGTTGTAAAGGCATGCATTGCCAGAAAGGAGTGAGTTCAGTAATATACTTTTATGATATAGTAGTCTGGAGCATAAAAGACCCCTCAGGAATCCTTGGAGGATGCAGCACTGTATGGAATTCATTCACTTATTTATTCATACATCTACTTCCAGACTAAAACCTAACACCCATTCTGCTTCAGCACACCACATGATAGTATGAGAAAGTGTAAAAGAAATATATTAAAAAGTGCAAAAGAAGATTTTAGCCCTTATGAAAAAAACCCCAAACCATTGAATATTCTGCTACTTTTGAGCTTTACTACTCATTTGAAAGGTTGCTCTTCTAGCAAAATAAATCCATAAATGAAATTTTTTATCCAAGAACAGATTTGATGTTTCTTAACAACAATGGTGAAATTGTGACAATTTCACTCTTTGCAGATATGGAAACTAGAGAAGTGATAGTGTGTCATAGTCTGTGTGAGAAAGGCATCAAGATGTTGGAGAGGCTTTCTAAAAGCCAGCAAGCATACTGAAGAAAGCTCACTCTTTGTCCTCTTTTTTTATTCATGTTTCGTAAGACTCTGTTAAAGGCCATTTTCAAAGTTAAGCTCTGGGAGAGATTTATCCCAGGTTTTACATAAAGATTCTTATGTAAATGAGTGTTAAATGTATTAAAGCATGAAAAATTCTTATTGTATCATAGTTTTATATGCAATTTTTACTAGTTTGTTACTTGGAAGGAAATGTGATCAAGAAGTATTTCTACTAGCATTTTAGATAACATAAAGAAGCAAAAAATTGACAGTTATGAAGAGGAGGGTTGGACTCTTAAGAAATACCTGAGAAAGGCAGGGCAAAAAAAAAAAAAAGAATGACATAACAAGTTAATGAAAACACTAGTTCTATTACATCTGTCATTAAAATAATATCTATCCTTCCTACACTGTTAAAACTTCTACAGATCTGAAGTCTCACGTAAGAATAGCTCAGCTAAACATTTCACATTTCCACTTGAAATTGGCAGATGATTCCTGTATCTTCTGAACCACAAAGTTCTTTTCATTCTTTTTTTTTTTTTTTTTTTTTAAACACTTGTCTTTCTACTGTTATAGTTCAGCAGCTCAGATATGGGATAAGAGTTAGAACCATGAAATAACATTGGATTTAGGTTGGGCTGCAACTCTTAATGAACCCAAGTTAAATTCAGCCCAAGTTGGCCAGAAAGCAAGCAAACAAAAATTTGTAGGTATTTGTAAAAGGAAAGGTTTCATTTCTCCAAACATATGCTACTAAAATTTATTTTAACCTTTTTAAAGCTGTGCAAGTTTTCATTTTTTAAATGGCACTCAAGATTTTCCTCAACAAAATGCAACTAGCTAAAAGCAGGGAAAACAAAAAGAAAAATTTCAGTTTTCAAGTCAAATGAACATCAAGTTGGTGCAAAATTTGTCACTTCATCTTATTTTGTTGAATTTCCCATATTCTTATCCCCAAATTTCTGTTTCAGTTTAACCTTAGAAGATTTTAACTTTTCTGGTTTTTGTTCCAGTCATCAGTCTGAAGACTGTTACTGCAAGCTGTGATTCTCCAGTTTGCCATTTTCTGTGTGCCTCTCTGGGAAAATCACTTTCCTTAGATCACAATCGTTGTGCTATTTGGAAGTAGAAACAATACCACATGCTTATTTCACAGTGTTGCTGTTTTAAACAAGGTTTGCAAACAAGTCCATGTTTCCTCAGGGTTTTTCACTGAAAGATCAGAAAGAATTATTCTGTCAGTGGATTAGATGATAGTTTCTTTGCAAGATATACTCACTCATTGACTTAAGATAAAAGACTGGTAAGTACTACTTGGGCTGCAAAAGCAATCAATTGTTGCGCGAGTTCTGAGTTCAGCCTCTGCCAGGCTCAGCCTCAATGATTTTGCTGACTTTTAAAGATTTTTCAAGTAGTATTCATGGCATAGGAAAAGATTGACACAATCTGTATCTCGCAAGCCAGGAGGCAGAAAGACAAAAATGAATTGTGGCACAGGTGTTTCCTGTTACAGTATGGCTAACATTGTAATTGTTATGAATATGAGTAATTTCACATCAGTGAAGATTCAGTGAATATGGATATAATTTATTTTTTGTTGGAGCCACCTGATACAGCCATAAAATAAAGCTGGAAATAATGAAGAGGACAAGAAAACAACATACTTGTTTTTTTTAGAATCTTTATATATTATTTTAAATTTAATTTAAGCCTGATGGATTTGCAGTTAAGATAGACATTTGAGTTAATGGTCATGAGTGGTGTGCACTGCTGACTCTTCCTCTTTTTGTCGGCCTCCAAAATTCAGGAACAGGTTTCCACAACCTGCTGAGAACCACATCTCCTATAATATCAGTGCTATCTCTTGAAGCTGCTCTTGAAGTCAAGAATGGTGTTGATGTTTCTAACTGTATGAAAAAAAGGCACACACTCACAGGTAAATATATTACTATTTGCATGTCAGAAAGAGCTGAATAAAGTCCTTTGTATGAAGAACATGCAAGAAATGATGTATTTGCACTTTGAAGAGTACAAATGAACATGCAAGAAATAGTAACACTGAAAAAAATAATAGAATCTTGTTTGCAAACCGTTCAGACCTAGTTTTGTCCCCTAAATTATGTGTAAGGAAGGGTATGCTATATATTGTACAGAAAATATTGAAACTGTATGAAATTAAGACTTATTTAAGGCTAGACTGTACCTTTTTTTTTAGGTCATAGTAATACCTAGCACAGGGACAACAGAGTGCTCAACAGTCTGTTCTTGGCACCACTTGGCCTTGTCTCCAGGCCCTTCTTTCTTCTGTCCCAGTTAACAGTTTTGTCTTTTGAACAAAGTAGAACAGCATTAACAGGAAAAACTGAAAACAGTTTGCAGAGAATCTCTTGGCATAGTTGTTAAGTTGTTAAGCTCTATCAGTTGTCCTGAATCAGGCAGGATATAAATTAAACCTTGACTGCCTACATATCAAAGGTTACTGTCTTAACCATTGCTCCCATTCTTCATCCACACAAGATTCCAGACCTAAACATTCCCATTATTTCCCTCCTCAAGCAGCCCCAGAAACAGAGCATCTATCTCAGGCTTTCCTTCCTGGTTCTTTGGCAATTTCTTGCCTCTGTGTGCCCATGGTTGGCAGTTCAGGCACTCTGAGCATAGGACAGCTGTTTTCAATTCCTCCTCTTGGCACCATAGACTACATCTATACTCATAAATTAAACATTCCCAGGACCGTTCTCAGCACTGAGGCCAGCTGGAACAGAGCATCCCACATCCATGCTATTGCACTCTTTCCCCCTCCAACAAGAGTGACATCATCCAAACTTCCTAATAGGACTACTCCTTGGCCTGTTGAAACTCCCAACTGTGCATGGCAATTGTCTGGGAGAGTCATAGTTGACCCAGAGCCAGAACTGCACCAGAGAGTTTTTAACAGATGATTATGTTCCAATGGTTGGGAATGTTCCCTGCATGATTCTAACATAAATGCAGTTATATCATTCTTTGCCAGAAATAAATGGGAATTTCAAGGAAAGTCTTTCTTAGCCCTGTGTAAGTATGCTCAGATTTACTACAGTCTAGTAGGGATTAGACTGTAAACACGGCATTCCCAAAATCCACTGAGTTTTTATCAAATCAGCCGTGAGAGAAACATCTATTAAAACAAGTCTGGCAAAGTGACAAGCAATTGAAAACAAGGTTCTATATGTGTATTCAAACTGGTATTCCATTAACAGGCATCCTACAGTTGTATATTCGCGTGTATAAAACACCATTTTCCTGAAAGGCTCCATTTTCAAGTCTACCAACAAAATTTACACTTGCATTTTTGCACCTGCAACTTATATTATGAATGCATATCTGGATATTTGTGACTCTGATGAGTTCATTGTTGGTGAAAATTATGTAGTTGAGACTTACAAGTACTAAATTTTAGTGTATTTCACTCCCCTCAAGATTAAGAGTTTCTGTGACTCATTAGTTTCAGCTAGTTGTGCAATTTCACAGCTTGTGCACAAAAATGGAAAATATTAATTAGCAATTTTGTCATTGTTTCTTTTAAGAAAAAGCATTACAGACTACTTGAAATCTGCTCCCACATTTGCCTGTATTTACTCCAACGTGCAGAGGAAAATTGCTGGTAGTGTTAGAAAGTATTGAAAAGTTTAAATATAGATATCTAGCCTTGGGGAGTGTAAATTAGCATGTTTTTAATTGATTGCAATATTCAGGGAAACATTCCTCAAAAAAAATTAATTTTAGAGCAGCATATTTTGACAAGCACATGTGCCAATTTAAAAATCTGTGATCAACTTAAAATAGGTTTTAAAGACAACAAAGAACTGTTTCTAATAGTATAAGGAACTAACAATGTCTTAAAAGCATGTTTTCTCTGGAATTGATTCACACAATATACAGAAATTCCCATAGCCTTTCAACCTTTTTTATAGAATTCTGAGGGGCAAATTTTAATCTCAGTTACACTGGTGTGAATAGAATAATTCCTTTGAAGATAGCAGAGTTACCCCTAATATATACCAGTGTAATTGAGAACAGAATTGAGTGTACAAAGCCCTGGTCTGAAAGAAAAAGCCAATTGGCTTCAAACTGGGAACACTAAGGGACAGCTTGCTAGGCAGGCTAATCAATGGCACCTCAAGCACTGAGTGGAATTTTTAAATATTCATTAATATTATGTTGGTTTTTTCATTCTCTCTCACTTTTGTATTTCAGAAGTTTCTTCTCTAATGGATACAAGTGGATTTCCATCCATTTCTGCATGCTTACATTAATCTCACATACAGGACATAGAGATGGGATGGGCCAACTGTTTCTTGGCGAAGCTGCTAACTTAGTTTGCTCTTATTTAATAAAAAAGACAAAAGAATTCCCTAGAATTTATTCATTAATGCAGAGGAACAGCTGTCATCTTTTATTTCTGAAGGAGTAAGGCCTTAAAAATAGGTGAAGTGGTGCATCTACTAGAGCATCAGGAACTTTCCTGCAGTCTGGAGTTAGATAAGTATGCTCCTGCAAATGATACTTTGCTGGCCATTTCATGTTAAGTCAAGTCTCTTCCATCCCCCTTGTTGGCTTGCGTGAATCTCAGCTGACCTTCCCTTGCCATGTACATGGGAGAAAAGAGGTGCTGTCTCACACTGCTTGTCTTAATACTGGCAATGTAAGGAATTCTGTCTGCAGTCAACAAAGTCTAAACCAAGGCAGAGTCAATGTTATGTCCTGAAGAACTGAAGTATAACTCCAAAAAAGTCCAAGAAATTAACTTCTTAACCTATCCCTCTGTCTTGGCCCTTCAAAGCTGTGGGATATGAGCATGAATTGTCACAAGACCAAGGACAGAAACATCTCTCATAGTAAAATGGAGTCTTACTTAATCTATTTAAATGGAATATCATTTTATCTAGCAGCTGTATTGGGTCTGGCAGAGGTGAAATTAATTTTCCCCATAGCAGCCCTCATACTGGTGCGTTCTGTACTGGTAGCTAGAAAGGTGTTGATAACACACCACTGTTTATGGCAGTGCTCGCACAGCATCAAGGCTGTCTCTCCAACATTTCCCCCCCCTAACCAGTAGGCTGGGGGTGGGAAAGATCTTGGGAGGGGACACAGCCAGGACAGCTGATCCAAACTGACCAATGGGATATTCAGGACCATATCATGTCAGCTCAGCAATCAAAGCTAAGTAAAGGGAGGAGGAAGGAGGGGTATTTGTTATTTCTATTTGTCTTCCAGAGCAACTGCTATGTGTACTTAAGCCCTGCTTCCCAGGAAGTGGCCAAACATCACCTGCAGATGGGAAGTAGAGAATCAAATCTTTTGTTTTCCTTTGCTTTCATGTGTAACCCTTGCTTTTGCTTTAGTAAACTGTCCTTATCTTGACCCATGAGCCTTTTGTTATATTTTCTCTGCCTGTCCAGCTGAGGAGGGGGAGTGATAGAGCGGCTTTGGTGGGCACCTGGCATCCAGTCAGGGTCAACCCACCATAGTCTGAATGTTCGCTCAAATAATGTGAAATGATTAAAATTTCTTCAACGTGCTTAAGTGTGCTAAATCTTTCTCAGTATGATTTCACTCAGTGCAACTACTGTGTTTTCTGTTCTGTAGATTGAAATAAATGGAGTTACACCATAGATGATACTGAGTTTATTATGTCTATATTGTAGAACAGCTGTATGAATCATAAATCAGCAAATCCGTTCTTCATGTTCATGATCCCATAAAACTCCATTTCCAATTTTCCTACACAATAAAAAGCAACAGATGCATGTCGATTTACAAAAATGAATAAAGATCATAAAGCTGGATAAATAATGTATACCAAGTCATGTATTTGCAGACTTCTTTCCTTTCTATTTTTAAACAGTGCCCATAAATGAATGGATTTTATCAATTTGCTTAAAAATTTTTTTTTGGTATTGGCTAAGAACTGGCAACGTGCCTGACATCAAGACACCAAGGACATCTTGTTCCTCGTGAATATTCAATCTTCATATATAGAGAGGAAACACAATGCACTGGGAAGTCAAAGGGAGTGTATAGCATTGGCTCAAGCAGTCACAGAAAGGAAAGGGAAGGCCAGAGCAGGGTGGAGAGCTGCAATAAGGACCTTGGAAAGCTGAACTCATTATTCCTTGCTGTCAGTGGCCAGAGGTCTGTGCATGATAGGTGAGGGAGAATGACAGCTGCTATACAAGAGGAATGCACACTTGAGATACTGATTGTCTGAGCTGTTGAAGATGTTGCAAAAGCCAGTCCCAATTTCTAGCAGCATCAAAAAAGAAGTCTGATACCCTCAGCAGTCTGACATCTAAACACTTCTTTACTTTGCCTTATCTCTAAAGCTCTTCTTAGATATGAATTAGAGTAATTTTTTTTTAATGATCTTGTCAGTTTTAGGCCTGCGTTAAGTACAGTACTAAGCCCTGCACACACACGTAATTGGTATACTTCATAATAAACAGATGTGACCACCTTCTGCTGGGTTATTGCATGTCATTTTCAAACCAGAATCCATACTTACAGAATCATAGAATAGTTCGGGATTGGAAGGGTCCTTTACAATGATCTAGTTCCAACCCCCCTGCCATGGGCAGGGACACCTTCCACTAGACCAGGTTGCTCAAAGCCCCATCCAACCAGGCTTTGGGGACATCCACAACTTCTCTAGGCAACCTGTTCCAGTGTCTCATCACCCTCATAGTAAAGATTTTCTTCCTTACATCTAATATAAATCTCTCTTCTGTCAGTTTAAAATCGTTACCTCTCATCTTATCACTGCACTCCCTATTAAAGAGTCCCTTCCGATCTTTCCTGTAGGTCCCCTTTAAGTACTGGAAGGTGGCTATAAAGTCTTCTCAGAGTCTTCTCTTCTCCAGGCTGAACAACCTCAACTCTCTCAGCCTGTCCTCACAGGGGAGGTGCTCCAGCCCCTTGATCATCTTCATAACCCTCCTGTGGACTTGCTCAAGCAGGTCCATGTCTTTCTTTTGTGAGGGGCCCCACAACTGAACACAGTACTGCAGGTGGGGTGTCACGAGAGTAGAGTGGAGGGGGAGGATCACCTCCCTTGACCTGCTAGCCATGTTTCTTTTGATGCAGCCTAGGATACAATTGGCTTTCTGGGCTGCAAGCACACATTGCTGGCTCATGTTCAGTTTTTCATCCACTAATAACCCCAAGTCCTTCTCCACAGGGCTGCTCTCAATTGACTCATTGTGCAGCCTGTATTTGTGCTTGGGATTGCCCTGACCCATGTGCAAGACCTTGCACTTGGCCACGTTGAACTTCATGAGGTTTGCACAGGCCCACCTCTCAAGCTTGGCAAGGTCCCTCTGGATGGCACCCCTTCCCTCCTGCATGTCAACTGCACCACACAGCTTAGTGTTGGCAAACTTGCTGAGGCTGGACTCAATCCCACTGTCCATGTCACAGACAAAGATGTTAAAGAGTGCTGGTCCCAATACTGACCCCTGAGGAATGGCACTGGTCTCCATTCAGATGTTGAGCCATTGACCGCAACTCTTTGAGTGCGACCATCCAGCCAATTCCTTATCCACCGAGTGGCCCATCCACCAGAACCGTATCTCTCCAATTTAGAGACAAGAATGTCGTGTGGGACAGTGTCAACCACCTTACACAAGTCCGGGTAGATGATGTCCATCGCTCTTCCCTTATCCACCAACACTGTAAAGCTGTTGTAGAAGGCCATCAAATTTGTCAGGCATGATTTGCCTTTAGTGAAGCCTTGTTGGTTGTCACCAGTCATCTCCTTATTAACCATGTGCCTTAGCAGAGTTTCCAGGAGGATCTTGATCTCCAGTCAATGATCTGGACGAGGGGATCGACTGCACCCTCAGTAAGTTTGCGGGTGAAACCGAGTTGGGAGAGAGGCTTGATCTGCTTGAGGGTAGGAAGGCTTTAGAGAGGGATCTGGACAGGCTGGATTGATGGGCTGAGGCCAATTGTATGAGGTTCAACAAGGCCAAGTGCCGGGTCCTGCACTTTCATCACAACAACCCCATGCAGTGCTACAGGCTTGGGGAAGAGTGGCTGGAAAACTGCCCAACAGAAAAGGACCTATTTGACAGCTGGCTGAATATGAGCCAGCAGTGTGCCCAGGTAGTCAAGAAGGCCCATGGCATCCTGGCCTGTATCAGAAGTAGCATGGCCAGCAGGAGCAGGGAGGTGGTTGTTCCCCTGTACTCAGCACTGGTGAGGCCGCACCTCGAGTACTGTGTTCCGTTTTGGGCCCCTCACTACAGGAAAGACATGGAGGTGCTGGAGCGTGTCCAGAGAAAGGCACCCATGTTGGTGAGGGGCCTGGAGCACAAGTCTTATGAGGAGCGGCTGAGGGAACTGGGGCTGTTTAGTCTGGAGAAGAGGAGGCTGAGGGAAGACCTTATTGCTCTCTACAACTACCTGAAAGGAGGTTGTAGTGAGGTGGGTGCTGGTGTCTTGTGTCAGGTGGCTGGAGATAGGAGGAGAAGAAGTGGCCTCAAGTTGCGGCAAGGGAGATTTAGATTAGATATTAGGAAAAATGTCTTTACTGAAAGGGTTGTCAGGCATTGGAACAGGCTGCCCAGGGAAGTGGTTGAGTCACCATGCCTGGAAGTATTCAAAAAGCGTGTAGACAAGGCACTTCAGGACATGGTTTCATGGGCATGGTTGATGGTTGGACTGGATGATCTTAAAGGTCTTTACCAACCTAAATGTTTCTATGATTCTATGATTCTATCTTGCTGGGCAAAGAGGTGAGACTGACTGGCATGTATTTCCCTGGGTCTTCCTTTATTCCCTTTTTAAAAATGGGGGTTATATTTCCCCTTTTCCAGTCAGTGGGAACTTCTCTGGACTGCCATGACTTCTCAGATATGATGGATAGTGTCTTAGCCACTTCATCCACCAGTTCCGTCAGGATCTGCGGATGTATCTCCTCAGGTCCCAAAGACTTGTGGACTTTCACGTTCCTTAGATGGTCTCGAGCCTGATCTTCTCCTACAGTGGGCTGTTCTTCATTCTCCCAGTCCCTGCCTTTGCCTTCTGCAACTTGGGCGGTGTGGCCAGAGCACTGGCTGGTGAAGACTGAGGCAAAAATGTTGTTGAGTACCTCAGCCTTCTCCATGTCCCGGGGAACCAGGTCTCTTGTTTCCTTCCAGAGAGGGTCCACATTTGAAAAAATAAATTATATATAAATTATCTATAATATAAATTATATATAAATGGTTTGGTCCAGTCCAACAGAGGAAAAGACTGTAAAAATACACCGTTCTAATTCAAGGTCATGCAGCAGCTGGTTACTGATAGACCTGGGAGTTGTATTCATGCACTCTGACCAGAAGTCAGCTTAACTGCTCACTTTTTAACACAAGTAAAAACAAAGATTTGCTTCTTGAAATTTCTGCAGAAAGCAAATCAAAAGATTTGAGAACACAGTTGAAATGAAAAATCTAATCAGAAATTGTCAAAATGTTTCCAAGTAATTGCTCACTACTCATCCTGATGTAGTCAATAGTCTTGTCAACTATTCAATTTTATCTGTCTGCTTTTTTTATCCAGTGGGATCAAAGACAATTTAGTAAGATAAGTATGCAATAAAAGACATCTTGACCTTGCTCCTCAAAGCTGCATTTTATAAAAAGTAACAACCATCTTTTCTGATTAATATATTCTTATAGTAAATAATACATAAATTACATTTTGAGTTACAAAAGAACAATCTCTGTGCTCATTTGAAATTCAGAAAACACACAGATTATGCTTTCAGGTGGCAAAAGCTGCAGGGTTCCCTGGCTGTCTTTTGTGTTACACAGTCTTGTAGAGTGCTAAGGGCTGACAGATGCTTATCAAACATTCATGTAAACACTGCTATCAAAGCTGTGCTTTCTGGTACTGGCTCTACACAAGAGGGTCAGCATGAAACATAATTAAAGGAAGGCCAAAGATAGAAATGTCATGCCACCAGCCTTTGTTATATTAGAGGACTCACATAGTGTTGTCTCCAGTAAAGAACGATAGTGCTAGAAAAAAAAAGAAAGATACAGAAATCAAGGATTAAGGGTGGAATTTTTGAAAATGCTCACGCATTTTAGAGCACACATGTTCAAAACAAAATTTCTCCCAAGCAACTTTCATACTTTTATCCAAAACATCATCAAAAGTGAAAAACCTTTTCAGTCCAATGCCTGACTTCAGACATTTGGATCATACTTAATATTACTACACTAATTTTTAGTGACAATAATTCCTAAGTAATTTTTTTGCCTGCATGACCAAAGATAGGAGATAAAGAATAATGAAAGGGATAATTCTTAAGGCACTGAAGTCACATTCAAAGCTCATTGAGATACTTATTATTAGAACCACAGAAGGACTCGTGCACTGCAGAGGTAAGCATTGAAATATTCAGTATTAACACAAACCATAGTGCCACTCTAGACACAAAATATCCTGCTAGTTAGGGTCAAGGAAAACAACTATCCTCTATTCTCAGATACAAACAGGCCAAGCAGTCTGCCGGTAAGCCAGGTATTTGAAAATGTCCAGGAGAAACATTTGTCTTGAAACCCACAAAGTCCAAGATCTTAGATGCCTTTCTGTGTTGAAAATTTATCAATTCCAGACTTGTCATATGAAACAGGAAGAGATATGACTGAAAAATGGTCCAATGCATAGGAACGTCATGCAGAATGTTCTCATGACCCTAGGAGTATTGACATCTACTACTTCTACATAAATAAACATTTCAGTCTTCAGGTTTTAGCATGCCTTTGTAGTTAACATCATTCTGAATTTAATTTGCATCATAATTACTAATTTGACTAGCTAGTAAGTTGTTGTGGTTTTAGCCCAACCAGCAACTAGGCATCATGCAGCTTCTTGCTCACTCCCTTCCCTGCCCCCGGTGGGATGGGGAGGAGAACTGAAAAAAAAAAAGTAAAACTTGTGGATTGAGATAAGAAAGATTTAATAACTAACGTAAAATAAAATATAATACTAACAGTAATAATAATAAAAAATATAACAACAGCAATAATAATAATGATGAAAAGGAATATAATAATAAAAAAAAGAAATAAAACCCAAGAAAAGAGAGGTGATGCACAATGCAATTGCTCACCACCTGCTGACCGATGCCCCAGCAACGATCCTTACCTCCTAGCCAGCTGCCCCCAGTTTATATACTGAGCATGATGTTCTATGGTATGGAATATTCCTTTGGCCAGTTTGGGTCAGCTGTCCTGGCTACGCTCCCTCCCAGCTTCTTGTACACCAGTTTGCTGGCAGTGCACAGGAAACTGAAAAAATCCATAACTTAGGATAAGCACTACATAGCAACAACTAAAACATCAGTGTGTTATCAACATTATTCTCACACTAAATCCAAAACACACTGTACCAGCTACTAAGAAGAAAATTAACTCTATCCCAGCGAAAACCAGGACATAAGTGAATGTGAAATTAACACTAGAGTGCATTTAATGTAAAATGTAGTTTTGAAGTAGACACCTGAACACTTTCCTTGACTTCTATAACTTTTGGATCAAATTTTTTTTATTAGTTTCTGAGAATATGTGTAAGTAGAGTTCAGAATTAAGATTTGGATGGAAATGGAATGGAGAAAACAATAGCGATGACTGCATAGTGATTTTATCCTTTTCCTTTCTTCCTTCTCTATAAAATGTACAATCCTCTAATACATTATCTGTTTATACAATAGTTCTGTTTGTTTTGATGTTATGAGTCTTGCGTGACTGTATTCTACATCTAAAATTTTATAAAGGTACATCAAATGCCACTTACCTTACTCAAACTGATGAGTGACTTCTGTAGCTATAATTCTATCAATACATACAAAAATGCAAATCAATTTGTAATTTTCTACTTATTATTAAAAAGACAAAAGGAAGCGTACTCCGGTATGATCAGAAACAAATAAATTGAAGATTAATATAACCTACAAACTTAAAAATGACACATATATGAATGTATTATCCATTTTCATGCAACATCTACATGAAAAACTGTTGCTGTGGCAGCAGATATGCAGTGAAAAAGCCATGAAAAACAGATCATAAGATGAGCCACCTGTTTTGAAAGTATTGGGTCAGACTTAGCTAAAAAATACACCCTAACCATCTGAGTTCTTAGTCTGTCTTTTGTTTTCTTTTATTACTCATTCATTTTTCTTTTTTTTTACAGGGTGGTGAGAATTTGGGGGGTTATGTTTTGAGTCGCAAACTCTCCATAAATGAATTGTCTATATATATAAACGTAGTTGTCATGGTTTAACCCCAGCCAGCAACTAAGCACCACGCAGCCACTCTATCACTCCCCTCCTCAGCTAGATAGGGGAGAGAAAATATAACAAAGAGCTCATGGGTCAAGATAAGGACAGGGAGATATCGCTCAAACAATTCCTGTCATGGGCAAAACAGACTCGACTTGGGGAAAATTAACTTAACTTATTGCCAAACAAACGAGAGAAGGGTAATGAGAAATAAACCCAAATCTTAAAACACCTTCCACCCAACACTCCCTTCTTCAAGGGCTTAACTTCACTCCCGATTTTCTCTACCTACCCCACCCCACAATGGTGCAGGGCGACAGGGAATGGGGGTTACGATCAGTTCATCACATGTTGTATCTGCTGCTCCTTCCTCCTCAGGGGGAGGACTCCTCACACTCTTCACCTGCTCCAGCGTGGGGTCCCTCTCACAGGAGACAGTCCTCCATGAACTTCTCCAATGTGGGTCCTTCCCACGGACTGCAGTTCTTCACAAACTACTCCAGCGTGGGTCCCTTCCATGGGCTGCAGTCCTTCAGGCACAGACTGCTCCAGCATGAGCCCCCCGTGGGAGCACAAGTCTTGCCAGCAAACCTGCTCCAGCGTGGGCTCCTCTATCCAAGGGTCCACAGGTCCTGCCAGGAGCCTGCTCCAGTGTGGGCTTCCCACAGGATCACCACCTCCTTCAGATGCATCCACCTGCTCCACCGTGGACCTCCCTGGGCTGCAGGGGGACAGCCTGCCTCACCAGGGTCTTCCCCACGGGCTGCAGGGGAATCTCTGCTCCGGCGCCTGGAGCATCTCCTCCCCCTCCTTCTGCACTGACCTGGGGGTCTGCAGGGCTGTTTCTCTCTCATGTTCTCACTTCTCTCTCTGGCTGCAGTTTCTGTGCCCCAGCAACTTTTTTCCCCTTCTTAAATCTGTTATCCCAGAGGCACTACCACCGTTGCTGATGGGCTCGGCCTTGGCCAGTGGCGGGTCCATCTTGGAGCTGGCTGGCATTGGCTCTGTTGGACATAGGGGAAGCTTCTAGAAGCTTCTCACAGAAGCCACCCCAGTAGCCCCACTGCTACCAACCTTGCCATGCAAACCCAATACATTCTACCCCTGTAGCTATTGTAGTAGTACCAACACATGAAAAGGACTTCTAAGATGAACAAGCTTGCAGTTACACTGTTTACTTCCTCTTTATAATAGCATTGAAAACAACTTCTATTTTCCTCAAGGGTGGAAGTGTTGTAAGTCACAGGAGAGTGGCTGTCAGCAGCGGCAATGGAGAATACAACTATAGCTGTGTATTTTTTCAAGTACTACTGTGTGTCATATCAGACACATCCACTTTCATGTTGTTACCTGGCTGTCTGCCATCCACTGCTACATCTTCTATAGTAACACAAATCCAACTTTACAAGCACCTATAACAGTCTTCTTAATCCTTCTCAGTCTGGCAGACTGAAGCCAAAAGGAGAAAATAAATAACTAACCATGTAAATAATGTTTTAGAGGATGTCCAAATATGACACATCATCTAACTCTATAACAAGTGACCCCACTTACTGCATCCATGGTGCTTTTAAGGAAGGGAAATACTTCAGTGCTGAACTCATAGCTGGGCTGACATCTGAATAAAAATTTCTTTTTTATTTTCCATTTATACAGCAAAACATTGTGTGCATAACACATAAATGAATTGACTATTTGACTAAATATTAGTGGTATTTAGTTGAAATCACTGCATATAGTGCAACTACAAAGATCTAGAGTTAAAAAAATTAACTTTCAAATTGAAACATCTTTTAAAATTACATTCTAACATGTATAGGGACACATGTCTAAATGGACAGATAAGTATTTACTTGGTGAAATTTGCATGACTGAGCTTTTTTTTGAGAGTCATCCAAAAAAACTCATTAAAATAACAGTAACTGCATATACAATAAAAGTTGTGAAAGAAAAAAAGATAAAGTGGGAATGTATTGTTTAGTTTACCACCATGCCCTTTTCACAAGGTTTGTAGTTTCAGAAGGTAGGATAAATGTTTGTGCAATGAAGGATGAAGGCTATAACAGTGTTGAAATACTAAAAAAGAAATAAATTACTTTTTTGATTCTGAGTAAAATTGAGTCAGACACAAAGGAGATCATTATAACCTCAATAACAGTCAGCGGTCCTGACCTATGGATGTTACATTCATGGGACAGCTATGCATAATTTACACATGTGTTACCACATTGAGCTAACACTCAAACAAAAAATCACTACTTAGTGATCTGTAAACACAGAAAAGCAAACACAGAGTTGCAAATATTAGAAACAATAAGAATACCTCCTCATTCTTCTCATTCTCCTCTTCCTCGTTTTTCTTCATTTCTTCATACTAGTGATTTAGTAATGTAGAAATAATATTAACAAGTAAAATTAGTTCTTGTCTAATTATGTTTATTTAAAATTCATTCTTTTATGTTGGAAAGCACTTGTTATCTACTAAAAATTACAGACAGACACATGTCTCTTGGAAATTGCTAATTATAGGTAGATGTACACATATTCATTTGTGGAGGTAAAGTGAAGGCCAAATTAAATCATATCAAAATAAATAAAATCAAATTAAATCAATTGAGCATCTAGATGTTACTTGGATTAGCATAACACCATAAAGGTGCACACAGTGGACAATGCCTCTTCTGTAGAAATTTCCCATTAGTCTTAGAAACTTTCTAAGTTCTTCAGAAGAGATTCTGGGGCTTATCGAAACTTACAGCCTGAATGTGAGTCAACAGTACCATGCTGGTGTGAAGGCAAAGTTTCTATTGTAATATATATAAACAGGATTTCAGTCTACAAGCCACATAATGTAAACTTTCCACTCTACTCACTGTTCAGATATTTCATTGTCCTATCATGGGGCACTGGAACTGAAGAAAAGGTACATAAAACTATTAAGAGAGCCCAGAGAAGAAAGATGAGATAAGTTATGAAGAACGATGAAAGAATGGGAATTGTTTAGTTTAAAGAAGAAAAGGGTTAGAAGGGATATAACGAGGCACATTCTTAACTTTTAGAAGCTGAAAGAGGTCAATGAATTACTCCTACTCAGGAAAGGTCTAACTCTATGTCATCACTTTATCCAAATACCTTACAACAGATCATGTTATGAAGATTCAAATAATTGTCAAGGGTAGGTGGGCATTAGCTTCTCAAAGAAGTTTCTTCACTGTTTTCTCATTTGCTTTCTCTCATCAGATGAAATAAACAGTTCAGCCAAAGTCAACATGTGAAAACACCAAAAGGTGGTAGTGCTTGGGCTGAAAAAGAGAGAAAACAGGTGTAAATACTATGCAATTCTAAGTGTCTAAAACCAACACACTGATTATTACATATTTCTGTAGTGAATTTATTCCTAGTTTAGGTTCCTTTCAGAAAAGAAGGTAAGCAGTAGAATAGTTTCCCTAATTGAAAAAGCATAAATGTTCCCTCCTTTCTGACTACTAGGTCTTATGCCAAGCTGAAATCAGCTGAATTCTCACTTTAGTCCCATTATTTGTGATGTGTGCATCAATCAGTTCTGCTCAAGATCCTAGTAAGGAAGAGTTGTTAAAAAAATCAATTCATTCTCCTTGATTTTGTCCTGGTCCTCCCTGCTGATCTTGCAAGAAAGAGTTTTCAAATACAGATAATTTTAATGAACACTTCTGTTTAATCAGATCTGGTCTGAAGCTACCTGCTCAGTTGCCATAGTTGACCACAATGTAATTAGACACTAGGAACTTTAGTTGTCTATAAGCTTAAGAGGACTTGATTTGGTAACCTAGATGAAACAGACTCTTTATTCAAGGACTGGGTTTGCCCCCCCCTTCAGGTTCTCAGCAGAATATTTGCAATATGACGAATCTTTTGATTATACTGTATGTGGCACTTTCTACTATTTATGCATGCTCTTTTTTATATTGAAAGCAAAGAAGCTAGTACAGTCCATTTAACAGGGTCTGTTGATGTTTCATCAGGTATTGATGAGATTTATGCATAACAGTGGCAAAGCATTTTGATGTCATTGAATATGAATCATTTACAGACAAATCTAAATGTGAACAAAATATAAATGACAAGATACAAGAAGACATATTGCTTTGTGAGTGCTCACCAATAATTATACATGAAAGTGCACCTTTGATAATGGCTTATGCAAAATGGCATAGCCTCTCATGAACCGAGTGAGTATATATGCTGACATCAGTAAAACTGCTGCACTGCTTTGCTTCTTTTCATACAGATCATTCCAAAAACATTTTTCTCATTTTTTTTTTCTTGTAGAATAGCATCTCATTACCCATATACATTGTATTGATTAGCAAGTGCAGCTGTTTTCCACATTTCCACATGTGTTCTTCACATTTAACCTCCAAGGAGACTACTGTTTTAATAGAATTTGCTTTGAGAGGAAAATATTCATTTTCCAAGCAAGACAATACTGTTAAAAAAGCAGCATCTCTTGATTAAAAAGCTTAAATCAGAAGAATGACTATGTGAAGTCGATCCTTTCTTGTGATGCTGGAAACAGCCCCAAGTAATCTTTCTCTTTTTTTTAATAACAGTGTTCATTTATCCCACTGAGAAGGATAAATGAGTTCCACCCAGCTACAGAAGACTTTGAGAATTTTAGTAGTGAAGACCCCCAAAACAGAGGTCCTCTTTTTTCTGTGTATGTATAAAAAGCCTGATCAAAAGAACAGGGAACCAGTGGGAGCCTTTCCTACTGATGTCTATGTATCCCATGGCACTTGTCTTAAAAGATGGGGTTTATTGTCATCTCTTTAGCCACAAGTTTTCTTCTCTGTATGTCACTGTGCAGTGTGCTGCATAGCTGATACTTCTCTTTTGGTTACAGGCAAAGAGTTTTCCAAATTGGTTAAGGACAATTTCGCTACAGCTGACATAGCACATATTCCTGTTTACATAGTATGTTACATGGATTTTTAGACTTCTTTTATAACCTTCAACCTCCATTTGTTTTGAATCACAGTTTCCTCTATCCTTGGTGTTATACTCTCCTTCAGGAAGACTAAATTTCAATGTTGTTATGAAATTTTGACATGAATCTTGATATGCCAAGGAAATTGAAAAATGGGGGAGCATTGAGTGAGGGGAAGCAGACCAATATTTTTACCTTGGCATACGACACACTGGAATAGTCCAAGAAGTTTTCATGTACACTGTGCTCAAGGGATATTAAAAAAAAAAATAATAAAATGCAAGGAAAGGAGTGTAAAAGCTTCTCAAACAAAAAGTGGAGGCATATCTTATGGCTATGACTTAATCAATCTGCTTATTTTTATCAAGAAGATTGCAAAGTGACTTAATTACAGTGTATAAGCAGAGTCATGTGAGTGACTGCCTAGTAAACAGCTATTAAACCTTGCAGAGAAATGCAAACCAAGAACCAGTTACTGGAAACTGAAAGCACAGAAGGTAAAAGCATGTTAGACAGACCTGTATTTTCCAAAAGAAGGGAGAAGGACTGACCACTGGAGAAAGCTACCAAGAGAGGTGTCAGCTTCTTCCTCTCTTGCTAAGTTCCAGGTTAAACCTGGTTGCCTTCCTAGAAGATACAGTATGCATGGCATAATTATTATAAGTACTACTGTACACTTCATTTTAACCATCCTGTAAATTTCATTAGATATTCCTATTCATTTTTCAGTGAGGACTGTCAGACAGCTTCCAAGTGAATATGTTGTTTAAGAAGAAAAATATTATTTTCAGTTGTAGATATTGCCACTAAGTTGAAGAAAAGCATGCTCTGATAGGCTACTTCAAAGCTGTAGGTTTAGAGATTTTAATGATAAGGCAAACTTGTTATAAACAAGATATTAAGGATGCATAATATAGACTGAGAATGACCAGTGGTATAGTTTCCAATAAGAGAGAGCTGAAGAGCTTTAAAGTTAAATCCTAGAAATATATATATAAAAAGAAATGTTGCAGGAAATAAACCCACAATAGTTATTATTTTGATTATTGTTTTGTGTCAGCTTAGTCTTCCTTTCTAAGTTTGGTAGCTTCTACGAACAAAACTTAAACCTCCATTAAAGAACTGTCACTGACATCCTCTACTGTACAAGGTGCAGAGCTACTACAGCTGCTCTTTTTCCCATGTAGCACACACATCTTATATTCCTTTATTTATTTAAAAAGAGCGTGACCATTTCAACCCAAGTGTTCGCAATCATTTTCTCTGACCTGGTGTGGGGCAAGACAGTGTAAAACTGGACATTAAAGTATAATCATCAACATCTGCTTCTGTCAGTGATTCTTGAATCTAGTTAATTACCTGGCATCAATATATTTGAGGTAAATTGATTGGTTTTATCCTATCAAATGTGCATGGAGTCATTACCACACAAAGCCAGGTTCTCAGGCTTCGCACATGTCAGATGGGATGGAGAGCTTAGTTTTCCGTCGTGTATATAGCAGGGGGATTTTCATCCATTATGAAATCTGCTGTGTATTTGAATATGTGCCATCACGACCGCCTGTATCTAAACTACCACACTGAAATAGTCCTCTCAGAGCATTTTAAATGAAACATTATTCTTTCAGTTTTATAGTATTAGCTAGTTGTTTTACATTGATGATATAATGTACTACATCAGCATATCTCTGCAGCATCCTCCATATAATCTGGTACATTTTTATGTAATGTATGTGAAATGGGTTTATATTTTATTTCTGCTATCTGTATGTTATGCTATTTAAGTCTGGCTATACTCCTCTTCAATGGCATCTGTAAAGGAACTTAATATCTTCTATCCTGACCTATATTGTGGAGATTCTTTTATGCTGCACGAATGTAATTTTTTAAAAGAGACTATCCAGTAATTTGTGATGATACCGTCATGCACTTTTCTAAAAGACTTGCGGGGCTGAGAGAAATTTATTATGTGATTATGGGGAAATGTAACAGTTAGGAAAGAGAGTGCTTTTCCCTTTCAACTAAGGAGAAAGCTTCACAAGTTCAAACCTGCAGCAACCCTGTATACCTCACATTCACTCCTGCCTGAACCATGAACCAGAGAGCTTCCCTTTCAGTAGCTTTTTTTCCCACTTTATTTCTTTTAGGACTTTAAATGCAATCTAGGAGATGGAAAGTGTCTGCTCTTGAGCTGGGAGTGGTATGTTTTCTCTAAGAAGATACTATAATGCAGGAAGGTGAAACAGCTGATACGATAAGTCTTTTCCATCTTGAGCTACTGTGATCATTCTGAGATACAATAGCAACTATTTCAGCTGTATCTTTCAATTTTCTCAGCTCTGTAGAAATGTTAAAATGTTCAGAAATGTATTTCATTTTTCATCTAAAGATGAAAAATATGTAATTTGGGTGTTGTGCTCATCCAGGAAGTGACGGTCTCGTAGAGAAACCGGAGAACTAGCTATCAGATTTGGGCCCCAGGGCATGCCTTGGCTCAGAAGACAAGACAGGGAAGCCAGGACCGGGTCCCCGATGGCTGGGGGGCACTTCTGGTCTGATTGCTAGTAGTGGTCTAGCTGCCCAGTCTGGCAGACTGCAAGACTACACGGTATCACAGCCTGCTGAATCAAACCTGTTAAAAAGCAGGGTAACTGCGCTCACTAATGCTCATTCTATCCTTGCTTTTAGGAAGCTAGCTCAGGAGTCTCTACGTAGTTCTACACTCTACCACATTCAGATATCCCGAGAGCAGTAAGGTATATATAATGACATAGATACATCACTTTAAGTATATATATTTGAAACACAACCTAAATTGTAATGGGATGCTTTGGGGGATGTTTTGATCGAATATCGTTCCACTGAGAAGTGTTCATTACTCAAAACCAACTGCTTCCCAAATAAGGATTATTTTCTCTGTATTTCCAGTGAAAAGACATTTTACTGTCTGTTTCAACTTCCCATTTTGATATCTCTGAAAGGTAAAATTCCATTAGCTAACCTGTCCAAGCTCACATAGAAAATCAATGAAAATGTTTGAAAATTGATCTCTTTATCTGTACTGTAAATGCAAGATGGCATATTTACTTTTTCATTCTTTCTTCCAACTGAAATAAGCTTTCTAACAGCTGTTGTGTTAAAAGTTGAAATCACTGACCATGTTGGTCAAAGTTTTACAATTTGATGTTGCTGGGTCCATGTTTTCACCCAAATATGTACATGAGTATGATTAGCTTTACTTTACTGATTAAAAAATACATCTTCTGGCTTTGTACTTCCATATGTGAAAATAATCCTCAGGTGTGTTTGGCATATAAATTATGAGAAGCTATTATCAAAAGAATCTCTAGTGTGAATAGGAAATACAGCATACGCTCAAAGTAAGGTACAAATTAATGTGTTGAAGTAAATATGTTAAATTCTCAATTTTTTCAGCATGTAGATCGCTATAATAAAAAGATATTTCTCCCCAAACATATTTTAATGTCCTGAGAAGCAGAAAGGAAGGGAAGAAAAATGCATTTCATCACAATATTGCATTTGAGTCCTGACCCTTAGTCTCCTCATTCCTCATCTCTACTAATTCTTTCAAATTGACAATTCTAGTAACGACTCAAGGAGATACTGACTTTTTTTTTCTCAGAACAAAAAATATTCACTATGGATTAAAGCTTTCTAAACTGAGATAATCAAAATCCATGGATGCAACAGCAGAGTAACTGAAAAATCAATTTGGAGTTACAGTGTTGTTTAGTGTTTGTTAGAATATTTGTTTACTCTTCACTAGTGACTGTTATCTAAATATGAAACCTTCATGAAGACATTTGTTCAAAACAGTTGTTGGCACAGATATAATTGAGGATATATGAATTTACGTTTATTCATTTGCCTGTAAAATGTTTGTTTGACTAAAATATATATTTAATACACTTTATAAACCACATACAGATATGAATGTTGGTTTTGAAAAGAAAGCTCAGAAGTCAAAGCAAGATCAATAGGACACTTCAGGCATTCATTTTATTGAAACATCACATATTGCTTTGAAATTTTATCATGCATCACTTTAAAGTGGATTGAGCCAGAACCTCAATTTGCATAAACCAGGGACAGCAGTCACCTGCCTCTTTTGAAACTTCTGGAAATTTATTGTGAAAGAACTAGGATGTATTAGGGACAATCCCTATTGAAGCTGTGTAAATGTTCTTAAAAATTTACATTTGAATTTACATTTGCAAGTTAAATTTACAGCATGGTTATCCTCCTTATTCTTAGGCTGCTGGTTGAATTGAAAGTGACATTTTTGGCTGAACATTGAACATAACTTTTAAATTTCAGCTCAAACAGATCAACGATTCTTTGGAAATGGAAAAAAAATTGTTCATCTTTATGAAACAAATCATATCATTTGGATGAAGAAACCTAGTGTTTTCATGCTTTAAGCAAAGACTTGGAACTGGGGAGCTGGAGAAATCGAAAAGAGGATCAACATGAGGTCAGAGAGCTGTTTTGTTATCTGTGTAAAAGACACCTGCCTTTGGCTGACTTACAAACTCCTGAAAAAATGTTTGCACATGCTAAATATGGGCTTGTGTATGTCTGCCAATGTATTCTCTGAAGATGCCATCTGCATTGAGCATGTGGTAGCACAAGGAGACTCTTCATGGATTCCAGGGTCCACTGAGGTTATGGGCACACAAACCTCAAACAAGGCGGCTCCCTCCTGAGCGTGTAACACTGTGCTTGCTGTTTCCCAGCAACAGTGGTAGAAGAAGATGTAACATATGCAAAAATCAAAATGTGTGTACATCTGATTACAAAGCTTTAAGAGGGAAATGTTTTTCTAACTCAAACAAGTTCTACTCATGCAGGAAAAATATTTATGACGTTGACTACAGCTACCTTATCTATTCAGTGCCTTGTAAGGACATTTCTCTTTTCACTATTGTGCCATACAGTCCCCGTCAAGAAGTCACTAAGGTCTAGTGAACCATTTTGATTAATGTCCCACAGGTTTTACATCAAATTATAAACTAGAAGAAAATAAATTAATTTAGTAATTTTCATAATCACTTTTTCTTTGATAATAAGAACAGATTGCTAACCTAATGAGATGATTGTATCTCTTACACAAACAACACTTCAAGAAATGAATCAATATTTTCAGTAAATATTGTGATCCAAGGTTTCCTATTAATTTTAGATTTGTACATTTCATGATATTTACTTTTTATTGCTGTTTTGTTCCTTCTAGTAAATGTCAACAATGTACAACCTGAAGTAATTATTAGGGAAAGTGGTAGCATGTTTGCTAGCAGTGGAAATGCCAGAAGTACTGTGTCTTCTAATTTATTTCCCCCCTCAGTTAAATGCTATTATTCTATCCAGACCTGTTGGCACTTTCATGGGGTTGGGAGTTTGCAGTTAGGATGAATTCCGCCAGCTCCATGGTGATGAAGAATGGTGCTGTGAGAAAGAAAACATTTTACATGATGAGGAAAGAAGAACAGAAAAATTAAACAACTTGCCTAAGGTCACACAGGAAGCTTCTAACAGAGGTATGAATCAAAGAGAAGTCTTCTGAAAACTATATGGAACAGCTTAAATAGAAATCTTCCTTTCTCCTGCAGCAAGCTACTGCTGGTTTCTATTTTCCTGTTCTCAAAATAATTGTTCCGTATAATTTGTGAAATCTGTCACAAAAATGGGTTCATTCTGAGTCATTTTAGAATATTGTGATGCCCCTCTTTTTATGTTAGCTCTCTAATGAGAATAAAAATGAACACAAAATCCAATCTGTTAAAACAGTGAAGTTGCACCAAATGTACCCAGTCTTGGGATTTGAATGTCTACCTAGAATAACATTGTGAATGTGCTTTCTGTGAACATATGCTAGGAACGGGAAATGATATAAAAGTAATTCTAATGACAGTCAGTCTTTTAGGAATTGATATTTACCTGGATGGAAAAAAAACTTTCAAAAGTAATGGAAAGTTAAGAGGCTTTTTTTTGGGGAAAAAAAATAATCTTATAAAATTCTGGTCATTTTTTATGTACAGAATGTACCACATTGAATACACTATTCCACAAAACAAATAATTTTCTCAAAGACTGATTTTATTATACTGTTACAGTAAGCTAAGTGATTACAACTTGAAGAGAAATAAAAGTGTCTATCAAAAAATGTAGTCCTGGAATTTCAAAATCTTATCAATTGCTGCCAAATCCTTACAGTATCTTTTTCTGGACCAGACATCTAAAATAATGCCCGACTTGACAGAAAAGAGAGCTACCATCTAGATGATCGGATTACATTTAAGATTCCCAGATACCATCTTTTCTTCCTATAGTGGTCACCGACGACTGCTCAGCCCGATAGCATGCAACACATTCAACTCAAGCCTGAAATAAAGGTATTCCCTGTACTGCACATTCCTTCTGTCTCCAGGTTGTTTATATTGTCTGGTTTATCTCCCATGCTGTAAGCTCAGCTCTGTTTTTGCTTAAGTTTTCATGTGGCTTTCTACTCCAGCTACAAAAAGTTGGTATCCTTTTTCAACAGCCTCAACTTCCCTTACCTTGCTCTATTTGGTAGTTCAGTTCTGTTAGCAACACTTGTCCTTGAGTTTAAGGCAGCACTGTGTCCCTTGATTCATTCCCATATTCCCTTCCACTCATCCTGTCAGCATTCCACCTGCCCACATCTACCTTTTTTTTTTCTGTACATTCTGGGTTTTTTTATATTATTTTTTTATTTATTTAGCCAAATAGTACTTCAGCATATCCTATGCTTCTGTGCTTCCATCAAGCACTCTTCTTGCAAAATGCACAGAGATACAAGATTTCTCTGTTTTCAAGGACCATGAACATCAGTAGAAAGATCTATATTAATTTAAAATGGCTTTGGATTGAGCCCTTATTAATATTACATGTACAAAAATATGTTTCTTAGTGATAATCTGAGCTGAGACTTCACAGCTGTAAAGGAGCTAGCTACTGTTTCATATATGAACTTTGCTCAGCACTTCAAAGGATCAAGGCTTTGCTCTTAGTGGTTGCATGTATCTCCACAGAAGCATGTATCTGACATAGTAGCAGGTGGTTCTAGCAATTTTTTTTTTTTTTTAGTAATTTCAATTCAGAGAAAATGTGAGTTCAGTTCATTCTCATTTGTGAATATTCTGGTAGAAGTAGATACCAGTATTAATGATATTGTAGTTGTCATTTAGGGATCATGCAGAGACCTGCAGAGTCATTCTTAATCATCGTCACAGGAACCAAAACAAAAAGACAAAAATTCATGATTAAACATTTTAATCAGATGAAAAATAATTTTGATGTTATCAGCAGTTTCTTCCAAATAACCATATTATTTTTGATTAAGGATAAATTATATTTTTTTCCACACAAAGTGTGAAGCACGGTTAATAAGAATCTTAATAAGCTTTTCAGTTTAAACTATCCAATTAATTTAGGCAGCAAATGTCTAAATAGGTTAAATTGTATGTGGCAGAATAGCAATGAACATTTTTTTCTCTAACCATTGAAGTGGTCTGATCAACCCTCATAGACTTCTAAATGGCAGTTGATATCACCCTTTTTCTTCCTTTCTATTATGATTGCTATAGGAAGATGAAGCATTTCCTGCAAGTCAGGAGAGAAGAAAAGCTGAATAGAAAGCTGAAAGAGAATTGAGACAAGGATAAAGGACAGTTATTAAATTTGTGAACTCTATCAGGGGACAAGAAAATAAACTGTATGACTGACTAGAAGTGTATTGGAGTATGACATTTCATTTTTATGCAGGTCTCAGTGTGATAAAGGTAACACATTGAAGAACACTGCAATTCCACAAAAGCAGTTAGCACATTCATTGAATATCAAGATGGCTAAAGTGCTTCTCTTTTGTCGCTATCTCATGTTTTTATATGGGCAATATAGTTCAGGAGCTCATGACTGAATATCAGACTCTCTGCTTCTATAGCGAGTTTATTATAGGTTTCCTTTTTATTCCACACAGGAACATAATCTCTAGCTGACATTTTTTCTCCTCTCAATTTATAAGGCTGTATTCATTTAGGAGTTTTCAGACTATATGTACCCAAGCAAAACAAAATGAATGGAAATGCAAAAAGGAATGAGTTGTAAACTCACCATTAGGGCTACATTGAATATGTGCTGAAATAGAGAGCAAAGGGCTGAAAGGAAATGCATTTGAGTGTGAAGAGACTGTAGAATTGGTTGCAAAGTCAGAAACTATTTTAGGACGCAGTCAGGCACCAATGACATCTGTTTGCTAAAGAAAGAAAAAGAGAAAGGGATATGATCATTGGTGAGACAAGAGTATGGCAATATGCTTGAAGCCCTGACAGCCCTAGACTGAGCCTGGATAATCCAGCCTGCATGCTGTAAAGCCAGATTCCTAAATTCAGCAAGTCCTTCATAGAATTAGGCTTCCAGTATTGCCTTGGATTCAGGGCATGGGAAAACTACTGCAGCAACCGGTGAATTGTCTGCCAGATTGTGAAAACATGGGTTTTATTAAATATTTATGAATGGGTATCTTTTGCCTTTTATTTTGCTAAAACTTTTGCTAGTGTTAATTAGAACAAAATACATAAATTTTGTTCAAAATTTATTTACATATGGAGAAATGTCAAATGATATCATGCACAGTTTGATTTTTTAAGCAAACATTTTCTACAACAACACAAAACGGTTCATACCTATAGTCCTGAGCAGATCTAAGGGTGAGAGCAAAATGTCCACATTGTTCTTCACTATGTTCTAAAAGCCACATTGTCCTTCAAAACACAGTTCAAACTTCAAATGTACACACATAGGATGCACCTACCTTACTGACTAGTGCTATACAAAGAAGAAGGTAGGAAGCTTTGACTTTCCATTAGGGTTATAGGACCATATACTTACACAACATCTTTAAAAACAATGAAATTTGCACCAACTGTTGGTTGTAGATACACGCTGTGCAGCTGTACCTAACAGGCAAGCAAAGTAGATTTCTATACAGATATCCCAGACGGTTTTGCTGTCATTGCTAAAATCCTGCACACATGTAAAGAGCAAACTGCTGGAAGGTCATTCTTTCACATTGCAAGTGGTGATCTCTAGATGGTGCACTAATGCACAATTTCAGTCTTGGCTTAGCCACGAGGAAAACCTTAAAGAGAGCACAGCAGTGTTCTGCAGTGCACAGCAAAGAAATCCAGGCGTAGATACAAAGTAAATCAACGCCTAAAAAGAGCCATTCCAAAGCACTAAATCACCAGTGTAGATGCACACACCTTCCCTTCCCTTCCCTTCCCTTCCCTTCCCTTCCCTTCCCTTCCCTTCCCTTCCCTTCCCTTCCCTTCCCTTCCCTTCCCTTCCCTTCCCTTCCCTTCCCTTCCCTTCCCTTCCCTTCCCTTCCCTTCCCTTCCCTTCCCTTCCCTTCCCTTCCCTTCCCTTCCCTTCCTTCATGAAATAATTGAACTCTACTTCTCAGCTGTGTGGGAAATTCTGGCTACTTCTTCATCACCACGTAATTCTGCCATCAGGCTCAATCCAGCTTCTCTGCTCCTAGTCTACAGACACGTGTATCACATTACTTCCAAGCTTCTTTTTAGAGCAAACCAGCTAGGTCCCATTGAGACAAGTCTTTATTTTGGTGGAAGTTCTCTCTAGGGATCATTCTTGGTAGGCTTTAGGGCTTAATCACAAACATTTGGCTCTTTTAACTCTCCATAGTCCTTCATGCTCATCCATGGAGGTCTTGTGCTTATTATAACATAGTAGTGTCCCCCATTTCCCCAAGTGATAGCTTCCTATTATTTACTTATGACATTACTGGAAACATATGTACAGTAGAAAAATAGGTTTTAAGTTCAGAGGGCCACCACAAGGAGTTTGGAAGAGACCTTGGCAAAGTTTTACACAATGTGGTGATAGCCTGCCCAGTCTGGTGGAATTTAGCCTTTGGCTGTATGGAGATTACCCTTTATGCGCCATGAGGCCTGGGGACCAGTGGATACTCTCGTAGTTGGTCTTAGCCTTCAATGTGATCTAAGAGAAAATTCCTTGATCCATCCTTCACAATTTATACACTCTGTATAAACTAAGTAACAGTACTATGATGTGGTTTTATTTAACAAAGATTGTTTAAACAAAAAATACACCTATAAACTAAAGTGTCCTTGTTTCATTAGGTAGCTTATTTGATTTCATTGAGATTTCTTTACACACACTTTATACACAGACTTACATTCTCTGTTACTTTCGTTCAGCTTTTCAACTAAGCTTAAAAATGCCATAGATGAATAACATTTTTCATTTGTATTGCATCCCAGCACATGCAGTGGATACTTTCCTTCTATCTCATTCCTCAGTCTCACTCAGAGTTCAACTTGACTCACAGCTTTTTTTTTTTTTTTTTTGACTTCATTTGTTTCTAGGGTCAATTGCCATTGACAATCCAATCCATTTATTTCAAACTTACTTTGCTGACTTATTAAAGTATACACAAAAAGGAATATGTCTGTCTGAGGTTCTTCTTTCAATTACAATTAATTTATGTTTTTTCCCCATTAGGATGAAGCATGCTGTAGTTCCCTAGAACAAAAGGTATAGCATGTAACTCCAGATCATACTCATGTTTTATCCCACTATACCTGAAAAAAACCAAATCAATACATAGGGGAGCTTAATCACTCAGATGACCTTCTTACCTGAGTGGGGGAATAAATGGAGAGACTTAGATTCATTAGTATTAAGAACAAGCACAACCACAGTGTTATGGTCTATTAAATTAATCTCTGTACTGAACCCAGCAACCTACGTGTGGCCTCATATCTTGACTATGACATATCAAAAGAATAAGAATCCTTCTACTTTCCTGACAATTTATTTCTGTGGTAGCTTGTCCCATTATTTTAATTTATGTACCTTTTTACCTCCCCATTTCTTGAACTGTTGCATAAACTGTTACACTACAGCATATGGCTGAAATATTCTTATGTTTTTATTTTTATTTTGCAGTATTGGTAGGTTATTTGAAAGAAGTCCAATTCCATATTTAGAAAATATTGAGGTCCATGGTTATGCTATTTGCCTTTTTGTTTTTTGGAGGGGATATGCACCACAGTGGGAAAGGTGCTTAACTCTCCGCATAGAGCATCCATGAAATGTCAAAAGAAAAGTGTGAGTAGCCAGATTCAACATAAGTCATTTGTCCGGGTAGTACACATATATGATACCGTTTGTCATCCATTGAAATAAAGTGTGGTAGGTTGACCCTGGCTGGATGCCAGGTGCCCACCAAAGCCGCTCTATCACTCCCCCTCCTCAGCTGGACAGGGGAGAGAAAATATAACAAAAGGCTCGTGGGTTGAGATAAGGACAGTTTAATAAAGCAAAAGCAAAAGCTAAGGTTGTGCACGAAATCAAAGGAAAACAAATGATGTTATTCTCTACTTCCCATCAGCAGGCGATGTCTGGCCACTTGCTGGGAAGCAGGGCTTCAGGATGGGTAGTGCTTGCTCCAGAAGACAAATGTAAACTGATGAATGGCCCCCACATCTATCTCCCTTTACTTAGCTTTTATAGCTGAGCTGATGTGACAAGGTACGGAATATCCTTTTGATCAGTTTGGGTCAGCTGTCCTGGCTATGTTCCCCCCCAAGCCCTTGCCCACCCCCAGCCTGCTGGTGAGGGGGGGTGGAAACGTCGGCGAGCCAGCCTCGCTGCTGTGCCAGCGCTGCTCAGCAGCAGCCAAACCACTGGTGTGCTACCAACACCTGTCCAGCTACTGATGCAGAGCACAGAACTACGAGGGCTGCTGTGGGGAGAATTAACTCCACCTCTGCTAGACCCAATACATAAAGATAAAAGAAATTGCTTTTGTTTCTTTAGTTTTGTTAGAATTCTATAAAATATACCCATAAAGATCATGGAGAGAACTATGTGATAGATGCTGACTACAGAAGCCATGTTTTACAAGTAGAGTAGGTTACACTGTAAAGGAAGGTTTTCTTTTCACAGCACTCTTGAGAAGATTAGTATAATATAGCGGGTTTTTACACGCTATATTTAGACATTTAGAAGACAATAGCAGAGGAAGAAAACCATAACAACAAACACAATTAGTTTGGCATTTGCAAAACAAATGTTCATAAAATCAGCTGAACTTTGCAATTCTCCATATGTGCCACAAAAATTTAACTTGAAGCACACTTGAAATTAACCATCTCTAAACCAGTGGAATGAACCTGCTAAAGTAGCTGAATTAATCCATGAAAATGACTGATATTTTTGCTGGATTATTCTGCCAGATTTAGTTTCATATGAGACAGGCATATAATTCACCCAGGCATGAAAATTATTTGGGTTTTAATAGTTTGCTATTCTTGAAAAAGCAATACCCATGGACTGTTAATCAATCAGATTATATAAATATTTGGGTTTTTAAATACTTACAGAAAAGTTGCATGTTTTTATATTGCAATATGCCTTGCATATTAAACATTCCTGGAATAAATTTCCAAAATAGCTTGTACGTAATATTACTGTGACTGTATTTTGAAGTCTTGTACCTGAATTGCTTGAGGAAATTTGAGTATTTTTACCACATAGTATTGTGAAAATTGATGCCAAGCATATATTAAGGGTGTAACTCTTAAGGTCTAAAACCATGATTGATATTGCAGATTTAAATATGTGTGCATCTGTCAACTACAACAGTAGTAGCATAGCATGTGGAGACAGTTTACTACTTAAACGTCCACCAGGTGCTTGAGAATTTCCCAATTCAAGCTTAAAACTGGCTAAAAAATTTCTAGAGAAAGATTAGATTTCAGTAAAACTAGGTCACAGGAAATTATATTATTATTCCTGATATTAAAAAAATGAAGCTTGGTTTATACTTTATAATAATGATATGTTTAAAAGAAAATATAAAAGCTGAAAATGTCAAATATTTGTTATATCTGTTATGCTTAGACCTATTTATCCTTACATATAATGTATGTGTATGTTTGTAACAGGATCTCTACCTATGTGATATACATTTGAGGGGCTGTTGGACATTTACCTTAATGTAAGAATGGATGGCATTTTAAAATCTCAGCATTTCACACAAAAAGGGAAATCCACATTTGCAACAGGCTGTAGTATAGTATTTTTCCATACCTGAAAAATATCTACCTGAAAACAAAGAGGCAACCAGTCCAGATGAGATATGCTCACAATAGGAGTGACTGTTGGAAATGCAGGTAAACGTTTGAGAAAACCTGAGCTTCAGCACCTAGCTGAAGTTTAGTAGCCAACCAGCTGTTAGCAATAATTTTACATAGTGGATAAAACCATGGATGGACCACTTCTGTGATGTATGCGATGAGGTGAATCAGATGCTATCTGATGCATTGTATAAGATAGCACTTTATTCCTTCATTTTTAATTTTAATCAACTTTCATGTACTTTGCAGTGCTAATTAGTAATGGCTGAAAGATAAACAAGTTCTCAAAAAATAGGAGTCTTAGGGAAAATGAGTAAAGAAAAACAAAGCTCTGAGAAGGAGGTGGAAAGAGACATGAAATCCATGCTAGAAGACTATAATAATAGGACACAGAAGACAGAACTAAACAGAAATATTTTTCCTCATTTTATTTCCCTCACTTCCTTTTTTTTTTTTTTTTTTTTTTTTTCCAAATTAAAACAATTACTTAAGGAAACTAAGACTATACCAAGGAATGAGTTGTTGCAAATTCTGTTTGAAATGTTCACGATCAAAACAGAATTGATTTCCTTTTGGAGAATTTGGGTTTTGCAGTATAGGGAAGGAGAAGGATGAGTCACAGCAGGAGGGGGAGAGGGAAGAGGAAGCAACAAACCCCATAAAAGTAACTTCTTTCAAAATGGAGCTTGATCAATGGATTATGTGATGTGGTTATCTGCTCTAGCACTAGCGAGGGAATGGTCTCAATGACCAACAAAGTCCCTTTACGATCTAATGTTCTACAGTATCTATCATTTTAAGTTTCTTCAGGGATCACTCCAATTTCAAGATGATAGCTGTAATTGAACCCTAAGGTGGTAAATACATTTGGTTACAACAGGAGATAGTAACTCCTTATGGAGGCCAAGTTGTTCCCAGAGCACTCAAGTTGGAAATTTGCATCCCAAATGATTGATTCCGTTGCATAATTATGGTGATGATATGATTATTTGTCTTTTTTTAATCTTTTATTTGCACAGCTACTAGCCAGAGCTCTGTTAGTTTTTACTAACTGCAAGATACAGGAGAATGTTTCAGTCATGGGCCCAAACTTTAATAAGGTTGCTCTCTCTGAGCTTATAAATAAACCAAGGTCATGCTCTGCATCAGGGCACACTTTGCAGCTTTTCAAGCTGCTTCATGAATGTGAACTCTACACGGACAGGGGCTGATGCAACTTGAAAAACCCCAGAAGTAGCAATCTGAAGCATTTGTCTTATTTGGAGCTAAGTGAACAGTCTTCCTGACATCCCCATCCTAGAGAGTCTGCCTTATTGCTGTCTGGAACTGAGCGCGAAACCCTTCCTGTCATCCTCAGGTTGTTATGTAGAATCTGCAGCTCAGGTATCTGACATGAAGGCAGGCAGTTAAAATTGTTGTGTTGGGAATGAGTGGAAAGAAGCATAATGGAAACATACTCCAGCAGACTATCTTTTCTCTAAGAGTGAAACAGAAATAGAAATCTTTTACTAAGATAAAACCAGTTTGTCCTCAGAGAAACACAAAATCCCATTTAAGTGTTTTCTTGCTGTTGTTAGCTGAAGTTGCAACCAGAGTTTGAATCATCATCGACACACTTTTCATTTCAGAAGATCACTGCTACTTTACTACAAATCATCGCTAGGTTTTGTAGGAGTGAACTTCCATAAAGGAACATGCATTCATAGAGTTTTTCAGGTTCATGTCAAAGTTGAGTCATGCATGTGACTTGTGGTATATTTGCCCTTGATGTTATATTGTAGATAAATTGGTCCCATCAGTTTTAAAATATGTACCCATATTTTATTAATGCAGTATCATTTTCTCTTTTTACTTTATAGTTAGTATAGTCATTGGACATGACACAAATACTATTGAAGTTATTATAGATATAAAAATCGTAAAAGTGAAGAAGGAATTATTTGGATTATCTTCGCGGTTTCTGGATTTACAAGATTTCAGGTTTGCTTGACAATTCATTGCTATATTAAACATGGAGCAGTAGAGATGAGATGAAAAAGAATCACACGGGACCCTGATGAAAATCTTTTAGAAAGCAGTCTTATTATCTTCAGGGAGTAGGAGGTAAACACTGAAAAGCAGCTTTAAAGCAGTTTCAGCTAGACTTCTAGAGAATCAAGTTTTCTGTTATTATTGTTATGCACGTTTCTAACCTCCTCTCAGAAGGGAAGACAGCTCATAGACATATGCTAGTTGTTTTCAATCTTTTTGTAAAGCTCTGTATGAATAGTTTGATTTGAAAGGTTCAGATACAGTGAAATTCATTCTTGGGCTGAAAACAAAGACTCTTCCACGCTTCAGCTATAATTACATCACCAGACCACAAAAATATAAACAGGGTGAATTTAATTTACTGATTAGGGAGTTTAATTTTAGACTGGAAACCAAGATACCGCAAATATCATCTCATGGTTTGCAAAATAAGCTATCTGTCAGCTGTTCCCTGGATAGCATTTAAACTGCTTTTAAAAAGAGCAGGATAAATAAGCAGTCTTCTTTTATTCCAGAAAGTTTGTTTCTTTCCAAGTTTCTAACAGCCTTTCTACTGAAATGTTGTAATGCATATTGGAGTGCATTTTGGCTGGAAATTATCAAAGAGAATGCAAGTTTGGGTACACGGGAAATGAAGAAATTGATCGTTTCTCAGTATCATCCATATTTGAAAGGGGAAGGATCATTTTAGAGATATGAAAAGAAAAAACACAGTTGGAAATAAAGATAGAAAAACCAAATTCCAAAATGTAAATAAGCAGATTAGTTTTGGTAGATAACAATAATTTGTGAGTTTCTCATGACTGTGGAATCTTTTGAGGTTGTCTTACTATTACTGAAAAGAATGTTTCTGCTTGTACTTGCAGTGTCAAGACCAGGTTGACAGTAATTTTTCTGAGAATCCTAGGTAGGTATTAGTGCATCATCTAGTCAACTAACTTCCAATTTATGTATCGCCTTCTCCTATTCTCTTGCCATTTGGTATGTCAGTAAAGTTTAACAATGCAAGGTTTGCCTGAATTGACAGGTTAAATAAATTTCATCTACAAGTTGTCAGCTATCTCTAGCCTTCGTTTTGTTCTTTATAAGTCATCCTATACATAATTTTGAATTTCAGTGTTTTCTTAAAGTTTTTGTGATTTTTTTTCTCCTTACCAAAGACAAAATGTTAAGGTTAGAAACCCCAAATATAAAATAATATACACAGTTATAATAACTGTAACAAGTCATCTTTGATGTTAATAAAATATATTGATTGTTTTTAAGGTTTCTTTTGCTTATAGTTTTAGTTTTGAAGGATTTCTTTTTTTAAGGTGGGACAGCAATCCAAAGCTTTTGAATATACTTATGATGTTCAAAAGATGAAAAATGAATAAATTGTTCTAAAAGATGTTTCATTTAATATAAATTATGAACACTGTTTGAAGGTTAAAGAAAGGCATTTGTTTTGTTCTAGATGACACACATACTTTTTCCCCTCCCCTCTGAAATTCAGAAAAAACCAGTAACACTAGTTTACTAGGCACAAACTGTAGGATTGAATCATGAGATGGTCTGATAGTTCAGAGAAAAGAAGAGAATGTTAACAGCAATAAATGATATCCATTCCAATGCGTATCAGAAGGGGTCTCCGAGCATGCTGTGTACACTGGTAGTGCCAAGAGGCATGTCAAAAAGCAGTAGTAGCTGCCCCTCTCACACCTGCCAAATATCCGTCTCATTGTCTTGTCTTCGGAAGCCGTGGAGAGCTGCTGCTCCTCTGCCTGCTGAGGAGCAAGAAGGAGCTCTGGAGGCAGCAGGGACCTTGCGCAGCCTCCAGGAGAGAGGGGAAGGTGGGCTTGGCCCCCTGCCTCCCTCCGCTCTGGCTCAGGACCTGGTGTGAAGCCTCCGGCTGCCGCCTCCCATCTCCTGCGTACGACGTCCGTGTCTGCAGGATCCTGCTATCTGAACAAATCGGGTTTGAGAATCACTGCTCTGGTGTTTGTGCTGTATATTTCTGTAAGGATCAGGGTCTCCTGCTCACTGTCCCTGCAGGGTACAGAACAGAGGAAAACCCTGGAAATCAGTCGTACGTGGTGATAACACTGTCTTTACCAAGCAGTCACTGAAAGCTGATCACGGGTCCTGTTTAAGATCAGGAACTGGGCTGACAGGGAGCTGCTTCTAAACACCATGGTCTACCTGGAACAGAGCAGTTTGAAATACCAGAGTGTTACTCCCCTCAGAAAGACGCTGCAGCGGTTTAATTGTGGGAGGGCCACCGCAAGCAGCCGCTGTCCAGAGGGACGAACTGGAAGAAGGGCCAGTGCTTGTCATGGTTTTCCAGGTGTATGGGACAGCCTTCTAAGAGGACAGCAACTTGAGAAGGATTCTCAAGTGGGACAGAAAGAATGAAAGGGAGAAATAACATTAAAAACGGAGTAGGGTGCTCTGGGTCACTTTTAGGAAGAGCGGTGGAGAAAGGAAAGGAAAAAGAAAGGTTAGGTTAGGGAACAGGGAACAGAGTCATGCACAGTGATGGGCTGAGCAGGGGCAAAGAATGGAGGAAAGGACACGTTGCCAAATCGCTAAAACAAACTGGTAATAACTACACCTTGTAAATTCATTTTCTGGGGATTAACCTCTCCTCTGTAGAGGACAGACACCTGTTAGAGAATTTTTGCTTACCTCTCTGCTATAACTCACAGATTCCTGATTATAGCCATTAATCTACAAGGACATATGCATTTTCTTTGATCTTCTTGCCTTTAATTTCTACTTTTACCAATCCTTCGTATTTTACCAAACCCAAAGGCTCTTGTGGCATCACCAGACTGTGTCATATATATATATATATATTTTTTTTTTATTTTTTTTTTCCCATGGGGAGGCCAAACACCTGGGATTGGGTGAGAATAAATAGCTTCAGTAGTACCCAGACTAAAGGTGTTTCTTTCTGAAATTAACACAGGCATAGATTCCTCATCCCTGGGACTTTTATCTAGGAATGGTAATATATGTTTTTTAATTACCTTCTATCTAAGCTTACATAAGAGAAAAGACATTATATTGTGGGTCACTCATGCTATGAATTTAGAAAATATGTATTATTGCACCTTTAAATTAAGTAATTTAAAGGCAAAGCATGTGGATATATATTTTAAAAAGAAAAGAAAAGGGAACAGAACAGTAACTGATTTTCCAAACAAGTTTATCCTCTACAAGACTTATATCAGGGGAGGGTGAATTGGTGAAGGCTGTGACCAATGACCTTGCAAAAATTGTTAGGGATGGAAAAGTCCTATGTGATAATTCTCTATCTATTTTTAAAAGCATGTCTTTTGAGAGATATGGGGATAGAAAGGCTAAGTATATTTCATTGTTTTGAAAGGGTTGTTGGTTTTCACAAGATTGGTAAACACGGAGTGACTGAACAGGATGTATAACAGGTGAAGAATGCTGTACAATATTTGGAAAAGTATAGCAGTGCATGGAGATATTACTGGAACTTGCAGGATATCAAGGAATTCTGCATTCTACAGTATTTCCTGTGGAGGGTGATCTCACGTCACTTAAAAATCCCATTAATTTCTACTGGTCATTACCATATATGAAACAGTGAAAATAAAGCAATATAAGAATGTGATGTCCCAGATTCCACCTACTGCTCTGTGATGAAAACAACAATATGAAGTATTGCATTTCTTATACTGAAACATAGAATATCTGCCCTAAAAGTATGCCATTTTGTAGCATGTGCTGCATCTTTTTGCCATTATGCATCAGTCTTTTTTAGTTCCAAGACATGTAGCACATACATTAGTATAAAAACTGAAGCCAAGCCTGGAAGTGATGGAAGAGAAATGCCACTGCTGCCTTCCATTGCAAGTGATGCATTATGTCTTTAGGCAGCAATAAAGGTAATGATTTCAGAGCTCTAAAATGAGCCTGCTAGATTTATGTTCAAAAAATTTCTTCTTGTCTTAACATTCTGAGCAACATAACGTCATTATCAAAGGTACAATGTTACAATGTTATGAAAAAGTACCCATGGGTACAAAGTACATGTTCAGTAATGCCACCTGTTTTCTGCTTTGTAACAATTACCCAAGTGCTCTAAAAATCTATTCTGAATAAACAGAACCTATCATTTTATTGTAGAATCTTGTTGTAGAAATAAAAATTTTCTTTTGAAACTTGCTGACTTTGATTTTTTAGAAAACAATGAAATTAAGAGATCAAATGTTAAAATATTTCAACATTTCAAAAAAAGAACATTTCAGATTTCATTTTCAAATACAAATTTTGTATCTGGAAATTTATCATGAAAGAAAAAGTCAGATTGTAAAAAATATATTATTTCACTGAACTTCTAAAAATTTAGTTATTAAGATGAAAACTTATTTATGAATTAAAAATTAATACATTTTATTGAAATTCTACTTCCTGAACAGTTTCTCCTAATATTGGCAGAATTCTATTCTACTAATAGAGACAACTTATTTACCCTTACGCTTATGTTTTTTCACCTGGCCAACTCTTTCACTTGGGATGGTCCATAGGTGAACTACTTCCATAATTACAAGTTTCACGTTTGTAAACGCCATTTTTTTTAAAGTACTTTCTCAGCTTGGTATTTTAAAGTCTCTGATCCAGGTCTCAGAAGATATGTAGGCACCTCTCTTTTTACTTTCCCAAATTCTCCAAGGCTGCTTTTCAGCTGCTGCTCAAACCTACAGTTACATAAACCTTGGTGCTTAATCTTCTGTGTGTCAACATTTGCAGAATCACTTTGGTGCTGAATCTGCTCTACAGCAAAATACATCTTTAGAGTCATAGGTTAAGTGAAGGCTTAAGAGGGTTTAAAAAAAATATTTCTCAAATTACATGGGATTTTTTTATTTTTTTTTTTTTTTGTGGTACTGTGATCTGATCACAATGTTATGTTTAGAGCATTTTTGACACTGAGTAGCAGTGCTACTTCATTAAGATAAAAAGAGGAAATCCAGCTACATGTGGAAAAACAACAAACTGCCCACAAAAAGAGTCTATCAGGACACAAGTAAGTTAAAGGCAAATGCAAGAGTGTTATTTAACAAGAGGAGGGAGAACAGTCAGATGGTTTCGGGAGCTGCTGTTTGTCTAACACAGCCATGGACCCTGCCATTAAATAGGCTCTAAAACCATTAAATGAGCTAACGTTCTCAAAAACAACTCAGGTATGTACTTGATGTTCTGCTATCTCAGGTATTAAAACCAAAGTTGCCTCATCAGGAAAGATTAACAGCTATGGAAAGGTATTCACTTAGCAGACAACTAGCTTTTGAGGATGCTACTACCAAAAACCTGTTTGTCTCTGCTTCTCTTTTGTGTTGCCATCCCAAAAGCTCTGCTGGTACTGGTTCATCTCACTGTTCCTTGATCTGGTCCAACAAGATCAATATAAGCAAGGTTAGTTTAAACTGAAGGTTTGAGATGATTCATTGTATTTTATCTAAAGAAGGACTAGTGAGCATTTCATTGGCAGGATGTGAACTAATGCCAGAAGGGTACCGATGAACTTTTTGTAATGGTAATGTTTCGGACTTTCCCATTTTATATTTTGTCAGGAACACTTACACGAGGCAGAGGCCAGCATTAGCCCAGCTATACTGTTTCTGCTGCATGAACCGCTTCAATTATTTCTGCACACCACTGAATAACACTTTAGAGGCTGGAAAGCTAGTAGAATCTTGAACGACAGAGGTTTCTGAAATACTTGTTGGATATTTCAGTAGTAAATACAGTGCAGAATTTAATTCTAATTTTCAGCTAGCTGTGATAGAATAGCTTTTATATGTGTAATAGATATTTATCTGATGATTCATATTCTATTTGCATTTATATATACACCTTTATATATTAGAAGGATATTTTAAGCATAACTATGTAAACATTAATATCTGCATAATTAATAAATATTCATCTAAACACATATATGTGTATTTTAAATAGTTGATGTTATTATAGGAAAAAATCCCTCACAAATTTGTATTTAATCTGAGACAATCTTAAACCTACTGCTATTATGGTTAGGCTGATCAACTCCCTGTGTAATTTCTCCTTTTCTATTGCCTCCTTCTGCACCTTAATTCACTGAAATATATATTTATTTGAAGAAGAATCAGAACCTTGTACATGCCCCATCATCTACAGCAACCAAAGGTACTTTATAGTGCAGCTGAGACCATTACAGACATGCGCATGTGCACATGCACAAACTATGAGAATGTGAGAGCTTGTGCTGTATGTGAAGTAATGGGCACAGAAGCACAGCAAGGCATCCTTACTCTTGCAGTTTGAATTCCTTCGGCGGTTTGTTGGCACAATTTATGACAGTTATTTATATTCACTGCAAGCCTGGGGAAAGAACAAAGCTTGAAAGGGGGCTTGCTGGTAAGAGTTTTCAGTCCTTAGAAAATGTAAGTAAAATGGAAAATATTACTTTATTGTATTTTTTTGCCAGTGGAACAATAATTACATTTAATCATTCTTCTTCTTACATTGAAAGTAAGTTACATAACATTTGAAAGGACTTATGAAGATTAAAAATATGATATGTTCATTTTTTTTCTGCTTTGAATTTATTTAGGTGCAAAAATAACAAATTTTACAGAGCAAGAAAATTATTATTTTAGGAAAAATGTATTACAATATTAACAAAGTCAAAATCAGAAGTAAAGGTAAAAGCAAGACATGCTTGTGAAGTTCCAAGCCACAGTAAAAGGCAACATAATTGGTGATGAATTTTTTCCACTAGGAAAAAAATATGAAGATGAAAAGGTTTCCATAGCAATGCACTCATATTACTTCCTCTTAAAGCAAAAAGGCTCTCTAGAATGAGAACACTCTTTAGCAAAAATGAATGCAAATACATTACAAAGGCTTTATTCTGTACATTTCTTTTATTATTTCATTTTATAAGACTTCAAAGCTTCAAAGAACTGGGAGATGAGGCACTAAGTTATAGTGACTTGGCCCATACAGAAAATAAACCAGCATCAGTAGTAAAATAAGACACATTCACAAGGTGATCAGTGACACATCATGATGGACACAAGCTTTGTCAATGAAACACAGAAGCTGTTAGTTTGCTTTATTGCATTCTTCTTCTACCAACTGCGAGAATGGAGATAAAATTAAGATTTACCTCCGCACATCCCATATTTCAAAGTTAGCTGGAAGTCTACGTGGTTCTTGGTGAAATAAGTTCCAAAATTTGTGTTTTAAATTACATACTGTATAAATGCTATGTTTGGAACTATTATAATGGTATAGAGTAGCCAGATCACAAAGTTACATCTTCCTGATTTGTCCTACTGTTCTTTCTTCCCCTCTGCCTTTCACAGCCAACACGGTAGCAACAATATGGAAATTGTTTCTGTTCCTAACTTTCCCAACTATAAAACAGAATAATTACTCACCATTCCATAGCACAACAGATCCTGAAATAAAATATCTCTGTATACAAATGTAGAATATTACTATTAATTATTACTCTTAATAAGGACACATTTTGTCATTTTGGTTAAATAGAAAAATACTTGACTTTTGTGTCCTGATTTTGATAGGAAATTTTCTCCACTAAAATGTTTCTTTCCAGCATTAACTGTTTTTAAAATACATTAGGTAAACTCACTGGCCCAGGACTGCCACTCTATACAGTTTTAAAGAAGCACGTCACCTTGAAATAGGAAGTCAGTGCAGAATCAAATTCTGTTCCTATGTCGATCACTCATACGTTTGCCATTCTGAAAGAATAATTACTTTCTGAAAGACAGTACCTATGATTCATTCAAATTTTGCATCCATTTAATTTCATTTCTTAGCCTGTGAATGTTATGTGTTCATAATGAATTTGTCAGATGAGACAAGTTGAGAGAACTGGTCTCACTAAAGTTAGTGGGAGACAAGCCTTTAATCTTCATACAACACTTTGATCCAAAAATTCGTATCAGCTAAAACATCAATATTATAATGCAGATCTCTGTAGTGGTTAATATTGAATTTGTATTGTACCACGGCAATAAGTTGACTATTATTCTTGCTTGCCTATTGTCTCAGCATAGTCCAATTCTCAGCAATTTTGAAACCTTTTTTTTAAAATAAATAACTTTTCCACTGTGTACTGCATTCTCATAGTCTGGGAATCTTTGACTTGATTGTGGTACTTTAACTAAAATGTTTATTTTAGGTCCTGGATCCCTAGGGCCTACATTTTTTAATGACATCTCATGAGGAAAGGAAAGAAAAAAAAAAGAAAAAAAAAGTTATTTTTATAATGTCTCTCTCTTATAATCTATAATAGTTAAGAAGTCATACAAAGAAAACCTTCATCCCTGGAGGTCAGGTCTGAAAAAATATTTTGCAATATTTCATTCAGTTATGAGATACAATTTGGTGAGTTATGGAATATTCTGCAAATTGGTAAATTATCAAGAACAGCTGTCACTTTCCTTATATGAATGCATATGTCTGTTTGCAAAGCAATTCACTAATGGAGTAATATATTTCTCAGTGTAAATAAGATTTAGTAAAACCAGCTAACAAGATACTTCCTTTGGTAACAACATCAAAACTAGCATTTTTTCAAATTAAAATTCGTAGAGAAAAGAGATCTGATCAAAGCTGATACCTATTTAGGTCTACTCAGAACTCAAAATCACTGATTTTTTTGAATATAACAAAAGCAATTCCAAATTAAATGGCAAATTTCTATGTCGAAAGATGTACATAACAGACAAAGTTATATTTGTATGATACAGTTCCAGGCTGATGCAAATCTCATACGTAAGTTGACTCCAGAAGTGCGCTATGGTTTCACAGGCAGTCAATCCAGATTTACATTGGTGTTGCAAAGAGTGGAAATGCATTCTTAGAATTCTAAAGCAAATTTTAAGAAGTTCTATAATTCTACTGAAATGAGTGGGTTTGGATGGACAAAAAAATTAAAGAACATTTGTGTCAGAGATTGTATAAAATATGGCTATGGGGATTCATTTTACTCAAGGGGTACCTATTTGAGCACTTGACTCACTTTGTCCTTCCAATTTTTCATTTAAATTACTATACATATGTTTTGCTTTCCTTTCTTGCTCTTAGCGTTCAATGAAATTGGAGTGAGAAATGAATTTTGTGCTCCACAGGATGCAGAGAATAGCTTTTGCATCTGGTTGCGTCTATTGCTTCCTGATAGTCTGGGTGTTTGGGACCATAAAACTCCCTAAGTGCTCTATTCTGGTAATATTACCTGGCCACTATTACTGGTGTTCTGACTCCTCTGATTTCCTATATCTGTGGACTCCAAGAATGGTTTGGCTGTCTATTTTGTAGTTGTTAACTCAATAGCTCGCTCTAACTGGGTGGGAACTACTTCTCCTACAACGATGATGTCTCTTAGCCATGTGTTGTGCAAGATTGTATTCCAGTCTTCTGGAAGGTCAAAAAGTTCTACTGAAACTTGTAATAATTTGATAATAGCTTAATAATTGCCACTTGGGCTGTTCTGCATTTCCATGGAAGTATTTACTCTCAGTAATTGGGCATGTCTCTGAAAATCCCTTTCTAATTATGATCTGTATTTTCTTTTTCTGTGCTCATTGTGTTCCAGAGTGTCTATTCTGGTACTATTTATAGTATCTTTTCTTTCTGTGTCAGCCAGACTTTTTAACATAATGGCCAAATTTTAGAAATGTGTTTACAATCTAATGCACTAACATTGGATAAATAACAATAGAATTTTGGGGGCAAATATTGCTCTGTAATTGCTTCTAAAGTTGATCTGGACCTATAATGCTATGATCACTTGGGGAATTTTGCCTCATAAATACAATATGTATTTTAAGGTCTCAGTTTCATAACACTTTTTCATTTTCTGATTTGTAATATATTGAAACAACAACAAAAATGTGTAAAGAGAGTAAGATTCTTGACCAGGCTTTCGTAAACTCTGCTTCTTCTTGTTAATTACCCCAGGAAGCCTTCATGGGGAACATGGAGAAAAAAAATACTTAAAGGAAAGGTTTATGTCATCCTGAAGTATCTTGTAAAAAAGTTAGATGACTGATTTCCTAAAAAAATGCATATTTCTCTTAATTTACTACAAAAGGCATTTATAGTGGTTCTTCAGCTGTAGAGAACCAGATTTCAGATGTACAACATGAACCAAAATGAATTGTGATGATCAAGCCTGCAATATAATGGAAGGCACGGTTGAGGGCTTTTTGATGGTTCACTAGTTTTAACTTTTGTGGACACTTTGCCTGTGATATTACCTGTAATTTTCTATGCTTTTCTTATTATATAACTCAACAGAGCACCAATGTCCAGAATTACTTATCCACCCCTTTCACAGGCATTGCTTTTATTTATTTGTAAAAAAAAAAAGAAAAAAAAAGATGTTCAGCACTGCCTTCAAATCAGACTTCTTGAATACGTTTAATTTACAGAGTAAAGATATTTATAATAATTTTCAGAGGCATATTCCTACCTGGAGCCCTGTGGAATTTTTTGCAGGTTGGAGACCTGTATATTAAAACTTAATAAATATATTACTGAATGAGTGAAGATAAATAGATACATTATTATGCAGTTCAGAATAGTTAAAAATCCTTTTAATTTCTCCTACATGCATATTCACCATGACATACATATTTAAAGAGAATTTAGATATAACATACACATTATGAAGTGTATAGCAAGACACATCATAAAACAGCAATTGTCATTTAAGTTTTATGTACTCACAAACATGTGCATTATCCTTGTGCTTATTCTCTTGTTTTGCAATACATTTTTAAGATGACAACATATGAACATTTTCAGACTGCTTGCTAAAGAAATGTATATTCTTCACCAAGTGTGGCTATTTATATTCATTACTTAATGCCATGTTCTCAACACATACAAAAAGAAAACATGAAGATAACATCCAAAGGTAAATTTTTAGCAGTCCATGGGAATATTTTTATTCAAATATTAAAATCTATATTCATGTTGGTAAAGTCCCTAGTAACAGTCTTGAAAAGCCATATAAATAAGATTTGGTTTAAATCACTGAAACACAGAAAAGTGAGAATTAAGGCTAAAATGTCATTCTTCAGTGAGCCTGCCGTGCTTAGGTTTTGCAGTTGACCTAAGAAGCTCAAAACACAGAGGTATGAGTTTTCATTCACTTGAATTAGACAAGGAAAATACTGCAAACCATATGAATACTGAAATAATTTAAAAAAAACCCCACAAAACAACAAACCAAACCCACAAACAACAACCACCACGATTATGCTTTGACTGTGTTTCCTCTTTTTCTCCTGTGTTCATGTTGCATACCCAATTAAGCTGAGAAGCAAGATGTGGTAGACTCAGTAAAGGCAGTTTAAGATATGACTGCTCCACGACATGTTCACCCATATTTTACAGACTAGTGTCTCAGGGCAAATGCTGATACAACTGACCGAAGTCTGGGGTGCTGAAGACTCTCGAACACAGGGCCAGCTGTTCAGGCAATATGTAGATAACCCTCCAGAGGAGAAACAGGGCAGACAGCAGAGCAGTAACATCATAAAGCACCAGACCTAGGTCTCCAAAATGCTTTGACTGAAATCCCTGAGTTTTAGTGATATGAAAAGCCACACATTTTAAGCTATGTAAGAAAACTTTTTTTTTTTTTTTTTTTTGGTAGCAAATCAATGTGCTAGATTATACACATTTGTACTTTGATGGACTCATGAAATCACAGAAAAAATGTTAGTATCTGTGTCGTTAGTCATAATGTGGCAATAAAACTTACATATTGGTAACTGCAGAGTGGAAAAAAAAATCAGAAAGAAAAATTCATCCTCTGTCTAGGCAGTACTATCTGATATCTTTGTGATATGTTTGACTGGCATTAACCTTTATGTTACTAATTGAGGCAATTGGTTCTTTTTAGTATTATTTAGTAATGTAAAAATAATGTATTAATTTTTAAATACAAATATATTGTATATTTATAATGAGTTGGTAGAGACCCCTGAAGTTCAAACAGTCTTCCCTCTCTTCTATCACTTATCGGGAATTCTGTGGCTAGTGTGAGACACTAAGAAATGCTTCTATCATATTAATGTACTACATTAACAATGTTTATAGAAACCTCTGCAGGTTTCTAAAGGATTTCCCCTCCTATTCTCCCTGGCTTTTCTGTGATCTTGAGACCTGTACAGGAAATTGAACATTGTTAAATGGCCTAATACATTTATTTTAAAGATGACACAGGTAGGGACTACAGTGCTTTGATGTTTGCCAAGTCTCTCTTGACACAAGCCAGAGGTTAAGGCAGAAAGAAAAGAAAAAATATATTTGCATAATTTAAATGTAAACATCCCATTTACTATTTTGAAAAGTGCCAGAAAAAATCATCTACTACTTTGATATGCACATTTTACCTTTGATATGAACAACTCTCATATTAAATTCCTGAAGCAGAAGGCTCTATTATAGCAATTTAGAATATGTTCCTTTCATTCTGTCAAACCAGATTAAAGAGGACTAGTATGAAAGATGCCTACATTTGCAATCGATCAGATAATGGTTCTGCTGCTTGAAAGTATACTTTCTCTATAATAGAAAACTTTTGCTCACTTTTTTCTTTTTCCTTAAGAAAATTAACAAGGTGGCTTTTTTCCCCTTCTCTGTCCCAAATTTCATAAACACATCTCAAATATTGGAGATGTTCTCAAATATTTTCTCAAACTTTGGGACAGCAAAGATGGGACAAGAAAGATTTAGACAAGAATGGCTTTACCCGCTTAAAGCCTCTCTGAAAAGCTTCAGCCAGAATTATATTGTTAGCCTTCTATTTTTTAAACACTGCAGTAATAGGAGTAACAATGTCATTGAAATTTTCCACAAAGCTTCTGTAATATCATGAAAGTCCTGTGAAAGACTGAGTTTAGACATTTGGGTCAATCTATAATGGTCTTCACATTTAAGGGGTTGGGATACATTTCTTCCTTTATCTCCCAAGTTATTTCTGAACTACATTAGACTGATTTTCCCTTTGAATAGTGTGAACTCTGTAGGTAGCTTTTCCCAAATAATTCCATTTTTCTTTGGTTTATTTCCAATTTCAGAAGGTGATAATGTCATCAATGCGAGTTTGTTATGACTGTGTAATCCAGGCAGCATTTAGCTGACCTGCCTCAATATTACGGTTTAAGGACCAGTCAGCCTTTTAACATAATCTTGCGTAACATCAGTGATGAGAACAGGTTTTATTTTTCCTCTGTGGAAAAATGGCTTTCCAGTTAAATTCAGTGTGCTGGCATTCTTTTCTTTACGTCATCTGGTGGGCTATCCGAAAAAGAAATGCATCAGTCACAGTGACACGTTGACTCTCCAGTGATTTGCATGCAAGCTTATCTTACTATTTCCTCACAGTATTCTCAGATACAGTTCTGCATCTGAACTGTATCTGAGAATTCAGTTATAAAGATTTAGTTATAAACCCCTACTCTGACTTTTTTCCTACTTCTTGTGTATGTGCTTCACAAATGACTACAAAACCTCCATGTTTGTACCATTCTTTGGTGATGATGCCAAAAATCAAAAAATCAATTAGAATTGATTTGTCAAACTTTACTTTTTTATCTTGTGCTCACTTTGAATTCCCTTCTTCCTGCTGCATCTGAAGTTAACAGCCATCTCCCAGCTGTGATAGGTTTTTGACCTACTGACATACACAGTTGTTGATATGACCTTGTTGGAAAAGGGTTTTTTATTTACTTTATTAGTAAAGTTATTAACCTTTTCCAAGACTTCAAAAGACTTTTCCCAACAGTTCTGCATCTGCTGATATTTAACAAGAATTAAGAAGATGGGCTTCAAGCCCTAAGTAAGTGTTTAGGTAAGTTTTTACTGTAACTTATCTTTGGAATTCCTTGAAAAGATACTGCTCTGCAAATCCCTCCTGTAATGTAAGTTATTAATGACCCACTGAGTACATACAATGACTGCTTCAGCCTCTTGTTCAGTGTTACCCTCCCCAAAATCTCTAACAACATCAAAAAAATTCCATTTTTTCATTTAGATAGGTGATTAAGTCAGATCGTATGCCAGGTTATCTGGGGAGGGTAAATACAGCAAAACTTTAACTTAATCACTTGCTGTTTCAATATATTAGTAACCTGCACTTAAGTGTCCCTTCGAATCTCTCAGCCTAACTATTTGTTTTACCTCATTTAGTTCCACAAATCCTTAAAAACTAGAGTAAATAAATTTTTCCCTTGTCTGACAGTATGTTCATCCACCCTTAGTCGTCAGTGAAATCTAACTCCTGACACAGTTTCAACTTCTCCAATAGGAAAAGGATTGCATCTACGGAGAAAATAAGGTCACACGGGCACAACCACAGTTTTTCCGCTTTTGTGGTGATCATAGAATAAACCAACAATATCCATCAAGACTCCAAGGAAAGAGTCTTAAAAGGGACTGAAGGCAGCTTTTCCCCTGACATGTCTGACAATGTCATCTTCTGATAATATGCAATAGTTTTTCATTTCTCTATGCACATCATACCAATATTTGATTGTGCATTTCATAAGCTTTATCTGAGCTATGCACGATACCTGGTACACCCTCTTAATGGATTATAGGTAGATATTTCCTAGGTGAACGCCTCTGCGCAAAAGCCAACTTCTAGGAAGAATATCTCCATATTTCCCCTTAACATTTTGGGCTTAGATTCATAGCTTGGTAAGTGAGAAGTCTTTTCTAGGTTCTGAGACAAACTCTGCAGGAATTTTGTCTATACAGATGTTAGGTTCATCCAGTCCTGCTGGGTCTTTGTCTCATACTTATCGTATTATGCTTGAGCATGCCTCAGGAGTTCTTTAGTTCCCTTTTTCCTGTTTGTAATGTTAGCCCTGTAGCATAAGCCTCTTTCCCCTCCCGTACATATTTGTCTCCCTCAAGTCTAAAGACACACAGTGGGTACTTCTTCCACTGGAAATTATTTAATTAACTAATTAAAACAGATTTAAAAAAAGAATCACTACAAAAGTATCATCTATCAACCTGTCTTTATAACTTGCCATGCACATGCATCTTTCTCCGTTGATCTCACATCCCAAAGCTATGCATAAGAGCTATGCATCTTCCAGTCATTGGAGAAATAGACACAAGAAAGTTTTAGCTTAGGAGATTTAAACACAACCATAATGGATGATTCTTGTTGTGAAGTACTTCTGTGTTGTTTTATAATGATCCGACATTATACAGCATTTTCCATCTTCACAGCACAAGAAGATTCCTGAATTGAAAGCATGAATTCCTACAGTTAAAGATAAGGGCTGTGTTGTGCATCAAATGCACAGTGGACAAGCAATATTGGGATTGCACTAGCACTGCAAATAAGAGATGTCTGTTGAGAAAAAAAAATGCAAATACTTTTGAAACAGCACGATTCATTAAATGCAGTTAAAATATATTTTTATACCACCAATAGAAAGCATCAGGTGCCTGAGATACCAAAACCACACCTGATTTTCTGGTTTATTTTGGGTCTGTACTGCAACACGTGTCAGAGTCTGCAAATTCTCAGAAAAGGAACACCTTTGTGTAGGATGCAGGACTATGCATATTGACTGAACACAATAAATATTTGTAATCATAGGAAAAGAACACTTGTTGTTACAGCAGTTGTGTTAGAGAGTACCCAAGGGCATTAGTGGTTAGGATAAAAGCACAGGTATGTACAACTTCATAATTTGTGCATATGGTAGATTTACTGGTGAGTTCTGGGAAGGAAAAGTGCTCCATAGCAGTATGGAAATGTGGGTAGCTCAGCAGGCCCAGAGGTATTTGTACTATGCTGTGACCTATTTTGTTACATGTTCATCAAAATATATGAAACTGAAAAATTCTGAGTCGGTAATAATTTTTTTTGTGATAGCTCATGGTTCTGACAGCCAAATTCAGTATAATAGCTTAGTACTGCATTTCTTTACCATCTAAAATATTAATATGAGATTGACTAAATATCTCTTCTAAAGTCTATATGGCCCAGAGGTTATTAAGAAATCCTGGTTTTGTCTTCAGGGGGTTCAGTCTACTTTCCATACCTGCAGATAGCTTTTGTGCGCTCAGCTTTTGAAGGATGGATCTTTTTCAAAGCAAAGGCAGAGGAATGCTAATAAATCACATCTTTATGAAATATTCATTAATTCAGTGTGTTCTTTACAAGGCTGCTGCCAAGGCAGCGCAGGGTGACGAATTACATTTTACACACACAGGAAATGGTTGACAAGATACATTGTCTTTATAGAGGGTTTCCTGAATGGTCACATACAAAGCTAACCAACAAAAGTTGTTTACACTACTAAGCAAGCAGGACAAAAATGCAGCTGTCTATATCCCTGCCAAGTTCCTGTACCTCCTCTTTTATGAAGAGTTTTCCCTCCTGGCTTAGTTCTACTTTTTTCTTGTAACAAATTTTGTTCTTATGAGGTGCTTTACTTGGAATGCCAGTGGAATGAAGTCAGATGGTAAGAAAAAAGTGAGCCAGCCTTGTGGCCTTTGTTGCATCTTATGAGAGGATGTGGACTTGCCTTAAGGTCTCTCTTATTCATGTGTCAGCAGTCGTCAGAAACACACTGCAGAAAAACAAGCTGAATGTTCCTTCACTAGAGAGTGAAATGGAATCTCTTTCTTGATTGCCTCTTTCATCTCTTTAGCACTCTGAAAGCAACCCCTGGGTAGCAAGGACACTGGAATCAGTATGACTATGCTCCGTCTTGCCCACAATTGCGCCCTAACACAACATCATGATAAAGGATGGTGTTCTTGTGAAATCACTCAAAGGGCACATCTTTCATTACAAGGTACATATCTTTTGGCTGGCTCAGTAAAAGAGGAATGACATAGATTTACAAAGACTCAAAGGCAAAGTTTGAAGAAAGTAGCCATTAAAAAGTAATGGAACTCTTTCTTTTCAGGGGAGTGTACAAAATGTACAAGAACTGGGTTTTGTCCTGGACATGAAAGGAAAGACAAGACCCAATGAGTATGATTTAATTAGACTGCATCTTTATTAGGTCATCTGGGAACTATGCAGGTCATCTAAATTATTCCCACTTTCTGGAGGGCAAACCCCACCACACTCAAACTCCACACCCTCTGGATTTTTAACAGGGTGTTTGGAGACTTACTGCTCTCTGCTTATATGAAGGTGAAGGGGCTGCTGAAATGAGAAATATCCCTCGGTCTGTCTACATATCATATATAGTGGCAGTGTCCCGTTCTGTTCCTGAAAATTTCTTGGTGTTGGTTCTATCCATGACTGTTCCCAATTCCCATAAACGGAGAATGAAATTATGCTTGAGTTTTCTTGATAACGCATCAAGTATCTTGGTTATCTTTGTTCACTCAAAGCAGATTCCTAAATAGTTCATTCTCTTGTCTAAATATACACACATATGTACCTTGTCTGGGAAGAGGAAAATTTTATATTTTCCTATTTGTTCACCTTTGCACTTTATTTAACATTAGAGCTCTTGTATAAAAAAAATATCTGTGTAGAATTGAATCATTCCATAAGCAGTCAGATATCTCAGAGAGCACAGGTAATGCCTTTCCCAAGCAAAGCTTGATTGCAGGCCAGCAGAGTGTCTGTGAAAAAAATATTCCTGACCCTTTGTCATCTCCCAGAAGCTCTGTTACTTCCTTTGGCATTAGACATAGTGCTTATCTTGTCTTTGTTTCCTTATCATACTTTCTCTGTGGTTCCTCTTCCCATTGAATCTTTCAACTACCTGTTATCCCAAACCTCAATAAATAAATTCCTTGTCTTTTTGATTTGATTGCAATGCCTGGTCAAGGCTTCGTTTCACCTCCTGGGCTTGATGCATACTGTCTCCTCTCTTCTCAGCCATCTGTTCAGGCTCTGATGTTGTTTCTGGGTACAGTGTCTCGACACCTCTAGTTTCGAGCATTCACACACCCTGTTACACCAGGTTCCTAACTGGTGTGTGACACCAGCCTCTGTACTGTACTTTTGACCAAATTGAATAAGCCTGGCTACCCATGTTTTTTTTGAAGACACCTGATACCTTTTGAATGTATCCTGTGTGACCACATTGCAAATATTGCAGCTTTTATCTCCAAAGATACAATGACTGAATCAAGATTTTTCAAACTTCAGAAAATGCTAGGACACCAGCATGTTTTTTTATTTTGTTGATACTGTTACTATTACTGTAAGGTTTTTGGGGGGTTTATGTCTACATGTTTTACTTCCAAAATACATACACAGTTTGAGAACAATATGGATGTCCTACCCTGAAAATAAAATAAGCTCCTTTTATTTTTCATACTAGCTTCCTTTCCATGAACAAGGTTTGTGCTTGATTTCAAAAGTGTTTAAAAAACCCAACAAACCAAAGCCTGAACGTTACCTTTTGTATAAGGTAGGGAAAAAAAACCATTGTTATGTGAGGGTGTCTCAGTATTTTAAAATTGGGAATAGCTGTTCTTTTCTTAGCTGTCACAAGTAGCCACTCTGTAGTTTTATATCTGGTGGGTGACGTGAAGATTTTTAATTCTGAATTAAGTTTGTGATGGTAAACAGTGTATGCTAGACTTTTTTTCCAAGAAATCTAGATTTATCCACCAAAGATCAGATCACAATCTAATCACATAAAAGGAACAACTTGAATGGCTTTTAAGACTGCAATACATTTTAAAGTGCTTACCTGAGACCAAATCCAGCTGATCACTAAACAGATCTTGTTTGCACATAAATATGCAATACCTTCTGTTTTCACAATGAACATGTATGTAATTAAGAAAAAATAATTTTAAATAGCAACTTAAACAAAACAACTTGTGTTTGGAACAAGAGAGTAAGGTATTAATTCTTATTTGCTTCTTTTTCACATTCACATGAGTTTCTGTTAACTTAAGTATAACCTGTTTATTTTGGGGCAACAAAATGCAGTCCCCTAATCATTCTGGGTCAAATTCTCCTGAACTTCACCATTGTTACCACACTGAAGTTCATGAGCATGAACTAGCAGAATTTACGTGCACACTGGATACAGTAAGAGGAAAAACATTTTCCTTTATATAGCAGGGTCATGAGCAATGAATGGAGACTCTCAATTCTATTGAAATGCATGATAATTAAAAATAAGAAGTCCAAGAAGTAAGTCTAATGGGAAATGTTCTGTAATTTGTTTCAGTTTCTAAGGTCAATTTTTAAAAAATTCAAACAAACTGTCATTTGAATCATTTCAGCTCACTAGGGAACATACATCATTGAAGTATCACTGAAGCATGTCATCTGGCTTTTCCTCTACTCATAATCTCCCCCATCCTTGAAATGTCCCCTATACTGAGGTTATGAAAAGAGAGGTAGAGGAACTAATTTGAATATCCATATGACTTCAAGCAATTGTGGGAGATTTTTGTTCCCTTGACACCAACTGAGCTGGACTAACTGAGCCAGGAAATGTGTCCCTGAACCTTTACTCCTCTCTGCTGAGAGAAGATAGTTCCTTACTGGACAAATTAAGTCCCTATGCCCTTTCTAAAGTTGGCTGCAGAATGCTCAAATGAAATAGAAAGTTAAATAATAATTAACACTTTCCTAGATTTTACATGTTTAAAGCAAAAGAGAAATCAGCTATATGATCAAATTACACTTGATTCTATTCCCCCTAATTTAAATTTCTTTCTGTGTGTCTTATTTTTAGTCTTATTATAAATAGTACAAGCTAAATGAGGGCTTTTGAATTAGGGCTTCTGATACCAATATTCAAATATTCATATTTATTACTGACACTAACATACTTCTTCCCTTGTTTTACTTTGTGAAATGGCTACCCTGAATTGACAGTATCATTTTGATAGTATTTTATTCATGCATATTTATGATGCTGAGTTTATTTAAGCAAATTCAAAGTTTGAGGCTTTTTGACTCAGCTCAGAAAGGTGAAGCTGTAACCTCACAAGAAACAGATTTCCATAGGCTTTTTTCAGATGATAGCAGTATCATAATCAGCTAAAGACATGGGGTTGCACTCTGCAGATTATCAAAAGTATGATGAAAGCTTTCCTTTTCTCTTTGAGCTCTTACAGTCAGAGATGTAAATTGGCCATGTCAAGTTCCAGGCCTGATTGAGAAACCCATCTCCTAACATTTAGCATCTGTTCTTCCAGTACGCGCCAACTACTGCAATGACATCGAGGTTTAAAAATCTGAAATGTGGACTAAGGAAGGCTTATGGAATTACGTTACAGCAGTATCCCTAAGGCCATAGCTCAAGAGGAATTTAACAAAAGGATGAGGCCTAGTAATGAGAGAAAACAGTGCATCTGTTTTATTTTCAACACCTTTCTATATAATGACTTTCTTACAAAATAACAAAAGCCAGTGGTTCACATGTCTGCTGCATACTCACCCACAGATGGCAGAAGGCACTGGTGCCTTTTGTCATATATATGCTTTCCTTTTGCTTCAGTGGAGGGTAGAAGGCCTAAGAATACCTTCAGGGTAAAGATTGTATTGAAAACCTGTATGTGCACTAATGGCATGAATTTTGAATTAAAATATGTATGCTGATTTGGAGTTATCTTTTTGATTTTTCTCCCCCCCCCCACTTTGGATAAGTAATTTGGGAATACAAGGATCAAAATATTACATTGTAGATGAGATTTAATCTGAAAATTGCCTGCAAAAAAATGAATGTCATATTCTCCACTAAACACTATCATAAAAATCAAAAAGAGAGCAGGGCCTGGGGAAAAAAAAAATCACATTTAGAAAGAAAATATGTGTGCAAGGCAACAAATGGCAAAGGGTGGTGATAGCCTTTGTAGGTTCTGAAGTTTGATTCTTTACAGTGTGCCTTGAAGAATCTAGTAGTGGTGATTTATGACTCACCTCAGAAGTTGTGTCGCTGGGTTTCTGTTTGGAATTTACTCTATGGAATCACCTTAAGAGTTGAATAGACACTAAGTATAAAATCCCTCCAGTGTATTTTTCCCAAGGAGCTATTTCTATATATATGTGAGTAAATATACAATAATCTAAGCAGCAGTAACTTTCTTGTTGCTTTTCTGAGCCATCCCCTTTGGTGCCCATGGTTATGAGCTTGTCAAATATGTTAATGTTAATCTTTTCTTGTTTAATGTGAAAAACCCCCTAACAACTCAAACATGGGAGATGGCAAGCAATAAGCATGGGACTATAATCAGTCGGCATTTTTTCTTATATGAGCAAAATATTAGGAAGATCATTCCTATGTTGTGCTGCTTCTCCCAAAAGAAGCAGCCCAGAATGTAGTGTACAGTAAGTAAAAAGCCTAAGATTCATAACTCAGTATCAGTTTCCTTCTTTGGACCCTTGAGTAACCTTGAAAGCAATACTTGACCATGGAGAATGACCTTGAAAGAAAGACTCCATCTTTTTTTTTTTTTTTCTCTTTTCATGTCTAACCTGTGTTATCGAGCTGATTCACCTGTGAGAATGTTGAATTGATTCAACTTTAGCAGAGGAATAACAGTGCAAATACTAGAATTTGGAGCAGACTTCCTGACTAATCCACAGGTAAATTGTTCATTGGACTGACTGTTCTCCTTGGAGAAAGTGCAAAATAGTCTCTGTTCCACTAAGTTTGTCTTTTTCTCTGAACGTTATGTTATCTACAAAGATAAAGGGTGAGTATGTAATATCTGAGATGTGTTTAGTCATTGTTTGAAGACCTAGAGTGAAGGTTTAACTGCCTTGCCATGCTTCTTACTTAAGTACTGAGAGGTTTCCTTCTTTTGTTCTTTATTGTTGCAACCCTGCTTTTGCAAAGAGATACAGAAGTGCTACTTCTAGAATTTGATGTCTATTTTGGTAGGTGGAGTTTTCACATAGATTTGTAACAAAGGGATGGCTAACAGAAAGGATGCTGTATGATTCATAGATGCGCTTTATTATTTGCTAGGTTGTGATGATGGGGGTAATAATTATGCTTTGAATATTTAGAGGTGGCATTGCTGTGGAGTTGGAAGCTCAAGAAAAGAAATCACAGACATGGTTTAGGCATCAGCATTTTAGCTTTTTTTTTTTTCCCCCTTCCTTTTTAATACCTCATCAGTAACTTGTGATCCAGAGATTATTATCTGTTAGAGAATCAGGGATTCCTGAAATGTTGGCTCAGAAAAAGGCTTTCAAAAGGCCCCATCTGTTACTCAATTCTGGCACAATTTGGAGTAAGAGGATCTAGCACAGGCTATTTCCAAATCCTGGGTCAAAGAACAGGTGGGGAGAAGACAATGCCTGCTTCACAAGTGTGGACACTACCCTTGGTTTTAGCTAATGTATGGGAAGAAAAGTGTTTAAATCCTCTAAAGATACCCTTCTCTTTTTCTGGTTTGCTCAAAAGTTTAGGGAGAGATGCTCAGGCCCCCAGGTGAGGTGAAAAAAAGGAATCTTCCCTAATGCTATTTCTTTTAACCAGTTTGGAAAAGCAGATCAAAACCACTTATATTTGAAAGTTGAGGTTTTCCTGGGTGCTAGCTCACATCCATTGCAAACAGCTGGGATCTCTGATGGTATAGAAAGTTTCAATATGAACCTCTCATCTCTAATACTTCATGCCCTCTAGCATTAAAGAGTCCCTTTAGTACTACAACCTCCCATTCATAGTCTATCCCTTGCACAGAAGCCATCATCTCAGCATCAGAGCCTCCAGGCTCTTCCACCAATCCCTGTTGCAGTCCCTTCACTTCCAAACTCCACTTTCTACCAAAGCAGTCCAAGAAACAAAATACCCAAATATCACAGATAATGTTGTACTGAACTCTCTTGACCTTGATTTCAGGACTTAAAAAAAAAATATGTTTTTCATCACCCTTTCAGTTAATCAATGCTGACTGATTAATGTTATCTTCCAGTTTAATCACCTAGGTAGAAAAATAGTATCATACTCTGCAATGACCTATACACGACTAATTCTTTTAAGTTGGGTGTGCAAATTGGCAAGGCTCATTTTCTCCCATATAACATTCATCTCTGACAAAACCAGATGCTAGCAACATGCCCGCAAGTTAGGTGGGACCTCTGATAGGAAGGGTTCAATTTAACGGTACAGGATTGTACCTCTGGTTCAGTGGTCACAGTATGTCCCTTTAAGCCAACAAGCTATTTAGCAACTGACTGCCTTCAAAGCTTTCTGTACATAAGCCTTCCCATTACTTTATTGAATGTACATGTAGTGGTCTAGAGACAAAAAACCTTATATGAATGACATTTTCAAGCTTGTGACCTGAAGGTAATAGGCATTGCACACTAGCTGTGGAAAATTAAGTAATTAGGTTTAGTGATGGGACCATTAGAACACAGTTTGGGCTCCTATAACACTACAATTTTTAAAAGGACTTGTTGGGTTTAAGGAAATTTTGGTACAATTTTGGGAACCTCTGGCTTCAAAGACTAATTTTGGTTCACCTAAAATCCCAGTGACAAAAAACAGTTTCAGGGAAATCCACATGGAAATAAGGAATACAGGGGAGATGCCTTTTAAGCAGAAGGTTTCTTTTCAGCCTTAATCATATAAAGTTATGCTGTGATTTTCTGTGCCAGTGTGTGTTCTTGAAATCTTTATTCACTGCTGGATAGCTACCAAAAATTAGACGTGGGAAGGAGACAATGTCTTGCTGAATATCAATGTTTGGGAGAATCAAATAGTTGATTTTTTTCAGTCAGGCAACAAAATCTGATTATTTATAACTTTTTATGGAATTTTGCAGCATCTATTCTTTTTTATTATTATGTATGGATTTTTTTCTAATATATTCTAATGAAGCAGATGTGATTTATTGAAAAGCAAGCTACAAATATGTATCAGGCACCAGGGATATTTGGGTTTATTAAACAAAATGTATGTGTGTGCTTTTGTATGAGTGTTTCTGTATGCATGTGTAAAAGAGAGAGCAGAAATAGATAACTACCATTTCTTTGTTGCATTCATCTGTCCAACTGTATAAGCAATTCTCTGAGAAGGTTGCTGCACGAAAAGTCTGCTTCTGATTTTGTTATGTTGCTGTAATAGCAGAGGTAAAGATCTAGCAGAGATCTACTAATGTTCAAAATTAACAGACAATAATTTTTGCATTTTAACACTCCCGTGTGCTCAATTAATATCTTATTTTAGAACCCGAGTGTGCTGGTTAACGGCTGAGTCTTTGAACATTAGTGTTAACGCTGCTGTCCTAAACCACTACTATTAGCCTGCAATGCAGCAAATTGTTGACAGCTATAACAAAGCATCACATCTTTCTGCCTTGTGAGCCCGGGATACTGAAATGCTCTCTGTTGCTGCATAGTTAAGCAAATACTATTTCTTTTAGATATTGCCATCAAAACAATCAGAAGAATCAGCTGGTCACCTGGAACTGATTCCCTCAATTTGCTTTCTTAACCAATACCTATGACGTCGGCTTACCTGCCAAATATTTGAAGCTATTTTTATTTAATTGGAGTCTATGATCCATGAATGTGTGAAAAAGTAGGTGATTTCTTTGCCATGTAAGTGATCTTTTGTCACAGGGTAGCAAATACTGCTAGATGACATGTTGCTGCATCCTTACCTCATTTCAACTGCTGTTTCACAGCATTGTACAGACGTAATGCAATAGTTGCTGTGTATTTACTGATTTTCAGCTCTAAATTAATATAATCTGCAGTGCAGCAGTCATTCTATGAATCCAAGGCTGTACATTCAACTGACTGGTTTTCCAACAGAAGGCTGGTTTGTGTGAGTCTACCCTGTTTATAGCTACATAAATTGAATCTTAGTCTTATGAGGAAGCATCACTGCTTTAAAAGTTATAACCACTGCAGCTCAAAATACTGATTCACTCCTCAGCTAGTTTTCATGCCTAACAGCTACACATGTGCAGTGGCCTGCAAAACTATTCAAATATCAAATTAATACCTTTAAAAATAAGGCACTTCATGAGAGCTAATTTTCCACAACATTCAATGACAGGTGCTGCTAAAAGCTAGAAACTATGCTGTAAAGATCGTTAGTCTGAACTGATGGAGTACTATCCTTTTATTTAGGGTTTTTCTTATTGGTCTGGCTCTTTTTTTATTGCCTCACTGTTGTAAATACTGACCCCACCTTTGTTTTCATTAATAAACCTTGTTGTTCATTTCAAGAAAGCATAACATCTGGCTAATACTTTTTAAGTATTCATAAGTAAAGATTCATACTGCAGTCCTTTCTCAGGGAACATCAGAATTAATCAAGAGCAGAACATGAAGATTTGGTTTTGATGAAAAAAATGCAAATATGAAACACCTCAAGCCGCAGTTTCAAGTACACTGTCAGCTAGCACTGCTGCCTTAAGCAGCAGTCCTGACCTCCTTCTCTACCTGACAGCTTATTCTCACCCCGCTTTGCTTCCTCCCTTGGGCTAGCAGAAATGTTTGCACTGCTGCTCATTGAACTAGATCAGGGAACCAATCAGAGGTAAAACTGCCTTTTTTTTTTTCTGGATTAATTTTAACTCAGATCAGTTTCTCAATTTGGTTCACCACAGGATTGCATGAGCAGGAAAATTCTGGTGGCCTGTGGGAAAAGAAGGGTGAAATGCCAATTCATGTAGCGTAAGTATTATCTTAAACTGTGGTTCCAGAATCATCAGGAATGTACCTCATTCTTGCTGCTCATGTACACAGAGATTTGAAACCTTCTGTTCAAGCCCAATTCCTTGATTTAACTTTTGATTAGCTAAGGGGTTTGGGTTTTTTTTTCCCAGAATAACCAGTGAATCTTCCCAGATCTCCATGCCATCTCTACTCAACAGGTATGCACATAAACTGTATGATTCACAGTAAAGATATAGTATAGCACACAGAGAAAAGCTGTTCAGTCTCATGACATCAGCAAGTACTTTATAAACTTCCTTTCAGAAACTTAATGAGCTCCATTTTAAAAACTTCTTTTTGAATCTCAGCTCTTATTGCAGCTTTGCTAGGGAACCTCTCTGCTCTGATGGAAGCCTTTTGCTATCTCTCTGCCTAAAATTATTCTATGCATTAAAAAAGAGTGTTATAGCTTGGATTTGAACCCAGAACTTTGCAGAAGTCACTAACATTGTCTTACAGAAAGCCCTAGGAAGCATGTAAAGCTGAAATATCAGTATACTTTGAAAGTGTTAAGCAGCGTAAAATTGTTTCAAATTATGGTCTTGTATGTGGCTTATGTGGCAAGGTTTTGGTAGCAGGGGGTATGCGGGGGTGGCCTCTATGAGAAGGGACTAGGGACTGTCCCCATGTTGGGCACAGCCAGTTCCAACTGGCTCCAAAGTGGACCCAACGCTGGCCAAAGCTGAGCCCAATCAGCGACGCTGGTGGTACCCCTGTGATAACGTATTTAGGACAGGGTAAAAAGTGCTGTGCAGCAGCTATGAGAGAGAGGAACAAGAAGAATATGAGAGAAACAACCCCGCAGACACCAAAGTCAGTGAGGAGCGAGGGGGAGGTGGTGCTCCAGGCGCCAGAGCAGAGATTCTCTTGCAGCCCACAGAAGAGACCATGGTGAGGCAGGCGGTCCCCCTGCAGCCATGAGGGATCGTGTTGGAGCAGATACCCACGCTGCAGCCCGGGGAGGACTGGAGCAGGTGGATATGCCTGAAGGAAGCTGCTGCACATGGAAAGGAGTCCATGCAGGAGCAGGTTTTCTGGCAGGAACTGTGGCCCATGGGGGATCCCTGTTAGACCAGTGTGTTCCTGAAGGACTGTTACCCCATGGAGAGGACCCATACTGGAGCAGGGGAAAAGCGTGAGGAGGAAGGAGCAGCAGGGATGAAGTGTTCTAAACTGACCACAACCCCTATTTCCCATCCCTCCTGTGCTGCTTGGGGTGGGGAAGAGGTAGAAGAGCCGGGAATGAAGGAGCGAAGTTGAACTTAAGAAGAAGTGGGGGGCAGAAGATGTTTTTAGTTTTGTTGTTCTTTCTCACCATCCCATTCTGCTTTTAATTGGCAATAAATTAAGTTAAGCTTCCCCAAGTTAAGTCTGTTTTGCCCATGATGGGAACTGGTGAGTGATCTCCCTGTGCTTATCTTGATCCATGGACTTTTTTCATCTTATTTTCTCCTCCGCCCTGCTGAGGGGGGGCAGTGAGAGCAACTCGGTAGGCACTTGGCAGCCAGCAAAGGTTAACGCACCATAGGTAGTAATAGTAATAGCTGGAACTATCTTTGCAGCACTTTGGTGAAAATGAACAAAAATTCAATCTTGAATTGGTTTTGTAGTATTTAATACACTATTGTTCATTCTACAAAAAATTATCTGATTTAGAGTTCAAAATGTACAAGTCTTCTGTTTGTCAGAGGTACCATTAGGATCTAATTATGATTAAACTATAAGTTGAATTTTTAATTTAAGAACAGACTGGAACTGATTTTCAAATTCTGATTTTTTCCAAGGCACTTGTAAATGATCTTGGGTAAAAAAATAAAGTAACTCTCATATTTCATCTGTTCTTGAAGAATGTATGTTCTCTGGGAAACAAATTTCATAAAAAGAGCTGCCTTTGAAAGGCAAGGAAAAAACCAAACCAACAAACACAAACCCCAAAACCCAGAACAACACCACCACAGGAATTTGCTTTGAATTTCAGTTGAAAATATTGAATTTGAGCATATCTCAAATACTTTTAATTTGAAACTCAGAGGTTCCAATAGTTCATATTTAAAGTGTTGCCTACGGTCTGTTCCTATTTTCGGTATAATTTAAGTAGTGGAAATGAGAGTGAAGGTCCTAACAACAAATTAACACAACAGAGACTAATGACCAGCAGATGTTAGGAATATTATGTCTGTCATCCAGCACTTCTAATTGGGAGAAGAGTACATTTATATTCTTTCCTTAGAATAAGCACTTTTATAAGAGCAATCCAACTACACCATAGTGAAATTCCACCTTGAGTTTGATAAAGTCAATATAATTTTTAATTTGGCTTGAAATTTGTAGTTTGTTTGAAAGGTGTTTCATGAACGTCTGGATACAAACTCAGTAATGAAAAGATTTTAATGAACAAAATATTTGAGACTTCTGGAATGTTTCTGATTAATATTCCTGGATTTTATGTCCTCAAAGGCTGGTGACAAGACTACCCTGGAAATTTTAGTTTATTTTCAAGAAGTGCAATAGAATTTTGTTCTTTTGTTAGTGGTCATTTGTTTGTTTTAGAAAGAATACATGTCTCTCAGTTCATGTCCGGGTTACAACATTTTCATGGTACGTCCCCGAGACAAACTGTTGATGATAAAGCTATGATCCAAAGCCATTGCCCTTGGCTTGCCTGGGTGGAACCTTCAGCTAGGAATATGTAGGGGATGAGGTGATTAGCTTTTTTTTCTGTCCATTTTTATCAATATGCAATGAAATACTTGATAATAGCTTTATGAAAGTGTTAATAAATCTTGCAGCTTGAGCAATGAGTGCATGTCCTACAAACGAGGATTAAAATTATCACCCCTGGTGAAGAGAATGTGAAGAGTTTTTGCAGTGAACTGATGAAGTTTTTTTAATAAACATCAGAAATAAACATCTGACTTCATAGAGGAGTCTTTTTTAATTTTTGAAAATTTGATATTACTACTAAACCCACTTTCATTTATATAGTAATGCATATTGTAAAAATAAAAGAACCCCATGCATTCAATTTCTAAAGTACTTACATCAGCCAGGGTGTATTCTTAACTACCAAAAAAGCTTGACTTTTAAAAATATGAGATTAGTGCTACTGCTAATCAGCTAAACAGGTAAGAAAAAGATGTTATTGACTTCTCAGGGACTAATAAACATATATGTTCTGATAAATAGAGCCCTCATAGTCTGAATGGACTGGAGAGTAATCCAAACACAGTAAAACACTCATCAATTTAGAGGGTGAGAACCGAGTTGAAACACACACTAATATATTAACTCCTATCATCACAGATAAGACAGAGCTTAGCTCTTAAGCAAAAGCTAATTGTCAATGCCCTTCATATTAGGTAGAAAAAGAAATGGTAATGTTGTTCACACATCTTCCAGATAGCTTTCAGCAATCTCTGTTGGAACATGTCTATAAGGTCTCAGTTCTGAAAAGAAAGTGCTTATAGTCAGAACAAAGGGAAATAACCTTTTCTGTCCTGTCTAGGCTAGCAGAGTTTGAAAGGACTTGGGACTCAATTCTTTCAAGTTTGAAGAAACACCTGAATAGGCAGGTAAGTAGCAAAATGATGGTAAACTTCAGAGAAATTAGAACTGAGGAGAGTGGTTACTAAATGCGTGGTATAGAATATGTATTTGAAAATATACAAACAATTGTTCTTTAGCCCCCAGGGTCATCTTATTAGTTTAATTAGTTCTGCCTTATTTTTTCATATTAGCTGTTTGACATGTTTTTTTTTCTAAGAAAGATTAATTTGTATTATATTCTTTTATATCTAGAATATATTTTACAAATTAGTTATAGTGCAAAATGCTATATAAATCTTATTGATCTGAACTTCTTATTTGTAAATATTGGTAAAAGTTCACAGTAAAACTGAAAATTGCATGCACAGGGAATGTAATGTATTTTGATTGTAAAAGTTCACTTAAGAAGGTAACATTAATTTATTTTGGATCCGTGAAACCTGAACTACAGTGAAATAGTGGCATTGAAGTTTTTTCAAGAGAAAGGTATTAAGACTGTTCTGCCTTAGTGAGTGTCCTGGTTTCATCTGGGATGGAGTTAATTTTCTTCCTAGTAGCTGGTATAGTTTTATGTTTTGGGTTCAGTGTGAGAAGAACACTGATAACACACTGATGTTTTCAGTTGTTGCCCAGTAGTGTTTAGACTAAGTAAGTCAAGGATTTTTCAGCTTCTCATGGCCAGCCAGCAAGAAGGCTGGAGGGGCACAAGAAGTTGGGAGGGGACGCAGCCAGGGCAGCTGACCCTAACTGGCCAAGGGGGTATTCCATACCACGGGACGTCATGTCTAGTATAGGAACTGGTGGGAGCGGGGCTGGGGGGACGCGCCCCTCAGGGACTAACTGGGCATCGGTTGGCAAGTGGTGAGCAATTGCATTGTGCATCACTTATTTCGTATAGTCCAATTCTTTTATTATTATTATTGTCATTTTATTATTGTTATTATCATTATTATTTTCTTCCTTTCTGTCCTGCTAAACTGTTCTTATCTCAACCCATGAGTTTTACTTCTTTTTCCCGATTCTCTCTCCCATCCCACTGGGTGGTGGGGAAGCAAGTGAGCGGCTGCGTGGTGCCTAGTTGCTGGCTGGGGTTTAAACATCACAATGAGTTTTAAGTTTTTTTCATTATGAACTTTAATTGGGATCATTCAACTTAAGTATCCTTTTGTTTTCAATAGTTCTTAATTGTCCCATTTTTAACAAACCAATTGTAAATTGTAATATGTGACACATGTTCAGAAGAGGCTGCTGTCCACTGAAATAGCAAGGAAAATTTGACTTCTTTTATATGAACAGTGAGAAAAGCTGGACACATGAATGTTTCAATGCCTGAATGGACTTCTCTTTCCCATATCAGTTTTGGGGCTTCCCCTCCTTACACCCTAAAGCTGTTGTCTTAATAAGTCAAAAGTGAGGTAGGTATAAGTTAGGTAACTATAAGAACTTTTGTTCTTATCAGAGAGAGTATGAGAGAGACCATACACCAGATATTGAATCTAATATTAACTTTATAAATGAGGGAGTTAAGAAAACCAATGCAAATCTAATGGAAATATATTTTGATATTTCAACATTTGAGCAGGAAATACTGACAGGTTTGATCTGGTTCAAAATGACTTAGTCAAAAGATTTGTGGATGCACATGATTAGCTGGTGTCATATTAACAATTTTGCATGACCATCTGGTAGATTCAGCATCCATGTAAGTATCTTTTTAAAAGAAAAAGCTTGTATTTCAACTGGTCCTACTCCAGCTAAGTAGCACTTTGCTTTTTCAGTCATAGATGGTCAATGTGTAAGCCTGTCACTGTCACTCTGTAAGTTCAGCAACTGACCATTAAGTGATCACAGTGGGTTTGTTGTAAGGAACTGTGGTCTAACACTGTTTCCTGAAGGAAGCAGAAGGCAGAATCTTCTCAAATGAATTGTTAGAGGATGACTACAGACTGATGACGTAAATGAGGTACCTTTTTGAAAACTCAAGGGAGATTAAAATTCAGATGAGTTAAGAGTCCTGTTTGTAGATGCTGCTATTCTTCAGTGTTTCTCAGTGCATTTTTATTTTTCATAATCTTTAAAATGACCATTCTGAAGAAAAGGTATGCTCACCCATTATCAATGTGTCTTTTCAATAATTGGAATGTGTCACAGCTTCTCTTTGAGCTTCTGTTCCTTTTTGTAGTCTTCAAGTTTACTCAGGTTCATCTGTAGGAACATCTTTGTGGCAAGACAGTATGAGACTTCTTCCCAGTTACCTCATTTTAAAGTGTTTTCCTCATATTTATTGATACTAATATGGTAAACTGTATGAGTTGATTTCAGGATATCTTCTAAGGTTTGTGTGAGTCTTCAGATATCCATTTGTAACAGCATGGTTGACTGAAAAAAAATGGTTTCTGAACTCTGGAATTTATATAATAATGACCTCCCTGAGTCAATATAGATGAGATATTATTACGAGGTTTTCACCACTTGAAAGTTTGTTATGACCTGTATGGTTGTATCAGTGGAAAACTAGAGTCTAAGGCCAATACTAATTATATTGCTTCAATTGTTCCAATGTCTGGTGACTGTGCAGAGACCAAGATGTGGAATTACAGAAGACATAGGTATTATACAGGGTCTTCGTCCACACTGGATCCCTTGTTCATAAGAAATATTATTAAGCAGGCATAAAAGTACAAGATCATTCTGGAAGCATGAAATGTTTTGTAAATATTCACTACTGGAAGAGTAAACACATAAGCCATTTTCAAACCCTTTTCTGTTAGGATAGGAGTATAGCTGCAAAGCTTGTCTGGGCAGGTTAAGCTTTGTAGGTGTAGCATTTCAGCCAGTTAAGGCTGACCGAATACAGTGGGGAGGTGAAAAATTATTTTTTTTTTAATAATTAAAAAATATGTAACTGTAACGCCTCTGCCAGCCTGATTTATCATATTTAAATTTTCTTTCAAAAAAGGAAGACTTCAAAATTCTTTAAAAGCTCTGAAGGCAAATATTTAGGCTTATTGCTTCAAAACTTAGCCTCTCATGTAGCAAAAAGTAAGACAATAAGCAGTCATCCCAGTATCAGTTCTTTTCTGCATATTGTGAGCGCCTTTTTTGGGATAATGTTGACCTCTAAGCTCACCTATAAAAGGATTCTTTAAGTCCTATTCGTAAGTGCGTGCTATTATAAGATTCAAACCAAAATAAATGCTAATATAGATTTTTATTCTCCTAACTGTCTGATTTCCTTGCCCAAAGGAGAGGTAATTAAAGTGATAAGTGTACTTTTGGTTTGTAGCCTAATCTGAATGCTGGAATTAGGAGAAAGGATCTCTTCAGCTTTGAATGCAACCTGGAACATAACTGTTTTCATGTTGTCTACTAATAAATTAAGCACTCTTTCAGGGTGCAAAAGCAGACTTGGGAATTTCCTGCTTTACTAGAGTAGTGCAGCAGAATATTCAGAAGTCACTGAAGAATTACTTGAGAAACTGTTGCTGAATGCAAATAAAAAAGAGGACAACATGACATATTAGTTTATAACAGAAATCTTGCTTATTTCTATACAAAATTCAAAAGAGCAAAACCAGCAGAAACTAGAAAAGGATCTAAAACAGCACTGGAGAGGCGATAAGTGCACAGTGAGTATTTCAAAACCCAGGAGCAGGTGAATGAATAGGGAGCTGATTGGTTTTGAAATGAGAAGCTCAGATGACATGGCCACAAATTACAAGGTATATAAAATGGAATGTAGCTTTAAGTGTGCTGAAGACAAACATGGTAATAGAGCAGTGAAAGGAATTTTGAAAGTAAATGGTAAGATTTAGCTTCCTTTGTTCTACTGTAAGAATACACAACAACTATTTTCAGGTGCAATAGTATGACCAGTAATAGCTAAAGCTGCACACTTTTCTGTCATTGTTCTACAAAATACAGGAAATAGATCTTTTTCTTCATTTTGCTTTAAATGGGCACAATTTTCAGTTTTTACCTTTAAAAAGTAAAGATAAAAGGCCACTGTTGATGTTACTAGGTTTATTGTGTTGATTTCATAGACATTCTTCTTAACTTTGGGAACTTTCTGATCTTTTGGATGAAACATAAAAATATGCGTTTTGAGTCCATTTTAAAATAAAAAATAATTAAAAAAAAGGTTAATAAGATAATACAAAGTAAGAGTTACTGCAAAGACCCCTTTGCCCATGAACCTCCTTTTCTTCTTGCTTTGTCTGGCTGATTTTTCCATGGATAGTATTCGTTCAATTTTTGTGGTCTTAGGTATAAGTTATGGTCCTTTTAGGAGACTAATTGCACTGGATGAATCTCTCTGTAAAGCACGGAAGCTTTTTCTCTCCCTGTGGGTCAGCTGAGCACCCTGGAGGGCTCCAGAGACTACAGGATCTGAAACACAAATCTGCCTTGCAAAGGCTCCATCGCTAGGAGAGTATTGCTTTACATATACTTTATTTTTTTATTTGGTCTAGCTACTTAAAGTTTTGTGTAGTTGGTAAGTTCACCTCTAATAAACCACTATTTTTTATTTGCTTTTTTATTTTTAAAAGACTGTCTTTTCACTGGAAGGAAAAGTTCTTCCAGTTCAAAGACCTACCAAACTTAGGTTTTTTTCAAAAGTCTGTAACGTGACAAAATGAAAAGATATAATTTTAAAAAAGGTAACCTTCATACTAGTATGTTTACATGTGGATACAATTGTGAGATATAAAAGGCAATCCTACCACATGGCTTAGCATCGATATGTTTGTCTCAGTTGAATTCTGAATCCATTTTTTATCCTTGTACATTGAACAAGATTTGAATCACTGGGGTGTTTAGGAAGAGAAACCGCAGTGATTAAAGGCCTGAAAGTTTTTTAAAGAACTCTCTAGAGAAGAGTTTTGTCAAGAATGACATAGAGATAGCATAGATATTGGAGCAAAGGAAGGTACTAGGTGATGTCTGTCATCATAAAGTCATCATAAAATAATTTATGCCATGACATACCACAGCAGATGTTATAAAAAAATAGGAGTATGCATACCACATGAAAAGTTATCTTTAACTATTAAAAAATATTCAGCTTTTCTTTCTGCATAAAAAGCCTTTCTGCCCCTCCCATTCAGTGTAATTCTATTAATATAAATTAAGATCCTCCTGACTGAGAGGTTAATAAAGTCTTCACAATCTTGTTTGGACCCTCTAACCTTTACAAAGCTGTGGCTTATGATGTTGATACATGCAAACTGACTATTGAGTTCTGATATATAATAATAATGAAAAGCAATAATTAAAAAAAATTCATAAAATATTATGTCTGTCCCCCTAAAATCATAAAGTTTCCAAATTCAGTCTGCATCCTAGCTACTTAACTGGCAACAGCTGATAATGAGTTTTACCTGTTTGAATATAGTGCTGAGACAAAAATAACTAAGGTTTGATCTTCCTTTTTAGGCCAAGGACACTAATCAATCTCTCAAACACACCTTTTAATCTCTAAACAAGTATCCTGAATTTGATGAGAGCAAAGCCAGGTCTGAATTACCAAAAGCATGTTAGACATAACTGTTGAGCATCTCAGTGTCTAAATATATACATACATACATACATATATAAGTATATGAGAACAGTAATATATATGTTACAGTAATATATCTGTAAATAAATAGTGTTGTTTCCAGAGGGCTAGCATGTAAAATAAGATTATATAGGACTGATGACATTAGAATAAAAGAAAGAGGAAGACAAGAATGCAGTGGGTCTATAAAAATACACAAGAGTCATGAAGCTGTAGACGTTTACAAATATTGGGAAGCTATGAATGATGACATAGGTGAAAGTTAGGGAAAGAATAAATTATTGTGCGAATGTGCAGGAGGCAGCAGGTGAAATGGAGATCACATGGACATCAAAAATGGAGACAGAATATTTGTGATCACAAAATGAAAAACATGTGATGGAAACATCATAACTGGTTTCAGCACCATGCCCAGTATCTACAAATACAGAGTCCTAGTATGCCTTTCTGGTACAAATGAAGTGTGATATTCTTCAGTTCTTTGTCTGATTTTCGTAGACCCACTTATATGAAGTAAAAACCTTAATTTTTTAGTAAAAATATTTTACGTGAGGACAATATGTTTTTGACAGTTTCACTGTTTTCTGTTTTGTTTGGTTTTAATGGATCATGAAACCAATCAGGGGTTAGCATTGCAGATGCTTACAGCTAGGGATGTGGATTTGATCGCAGCCCATCACCAATTTAAAACACAATTAAACTGGTTTAGTGCTCTCACTTTTTGCCTTAGTGTGTACTGGTTATGCTCACAAAACCACTCCAACTATTTGTACAGAAAAGCCTGACTCTCATTTTCCTTGGAGAAGTTTAAAGATCAATGAAATTGTCAAATTACAGCTCTTGTGTCTTGCATAAAACTTCCATGGTGTTTCTCTGGGTTTTACCTTATTCAATCTAATTTAATGTTTAATGCAATCAATACATTATAGTAAGATTTTTTAGGCCTAGAAGTAAACAAATAAACTGTTTCTTTGCTAAATCACCTAAATTGTAACATTGAATTGAATATTGTTTGTTAGAAACAAAATAAAATTGCTGTTGCTCTAACTGTTCTACAGTGTGACCTACATCCTGAAAAACGTCCAAACTATTTTAACTCCCAATGGTAGACTTATTTTTGACTATGTATAAATTGAATCACCACGTTGATTTAAATAAAAGAAAACACTAATGTGGAAAATTACTGTGAAAATAATTTTATTTGTTACCTATTGTGATTTCTTAATTTTGGGGGTAGAAAAGTTTAATTTTTGTTTTGCTTTTCTGCAAATTTATCTCTGGTCCATGGTTAATAACAGAAAGTGCTATACTGATATGAATGAGTCTTTCTTATTTCTAAAAGAATATCATTTTGCATTCACCTTTCATATCTTTTCAGTCCCCGTCTCTTAGCTGTAGCTTTTTTGACTTCTTGATATTATTCTTCACCTGCTATATTCCACCTGCTGTTTGGCTATTTCCACTGCAGCAGTGTGGTCCTCTGCAATGCTCTAATAGTCATCTTCCATTCAGCCAGCAGCCAGGAAAATTTTCTGATGCCGATGTTTGCAGACATTTGTGTGAAATTGGAGTGGAGTTTCTGTGGGATCACATCAACAACTCTTTCATTTATCATTTCTGTAAGCATCTTTATGTTCCCACATTTATTCAGAGGAATTTTTTTCATACATATAAGCCTATTTGCATATCTGTGGTTAAAACACCAATGGAAGAGGGGCTATTATTCGTTTAATCTTAGTAAAAACCCCCTTACAACATACCTAAAAGCAACATAAGTAATTTTTAGGCTGAAAACTTTTCTTTTGCAAAACTGAAACACAGTCAAAGTTAGTGCGAGTCATGTTCACACCAAAGAAAGAGAGAGGAACAACTTAAGGTGCTGAAATTCATATAATAGCTCAAAATTGAAGCTGAGAGAACAATAAAGATGACCCAATTGCTTATTATTTCTGAAAACTCAAACAGTTCACACTTGTAATGGGAGACATTTTGAATGCTGACATATGCAAATATTCAGTTTAGAACTGCTTTGGGATCAGATGCATATGAATTATATATCTTAGAGTCACTTAGTCCTTCCCTCAGGATCACAAGAAAGCATGAAGAGATATCCTGCACACCTCTGTACACTGCACTATTTTATACTCTGCTTTATACTACCATATAAATCCATGTTACAGATCAATTCCCAATGAGCTATATTAAAGTCACTACCAACACTGAAAAATACAACGTACCTCAGGACAATACTAAGAAAAGAACAATTATATCACCAAAGCCTTAGATCCTTGTAATACTAGGCTGGAGACAGAGTCATAGGGTTATTTTGTCTTTTTAAGACAGAGTATTTCTCAGACCATTCCAAATGTTGGTCAACACCTCATTTCAGAGATCTCAGTGGTCTCTGGCAATTTGATCTAAGCAAAATTCTTTCCAATTTCCAAATTTTGTAGTCAGTTTATACTCAAACATATGAGGAAGACATAAAAAATGTTGTAATATCTAACTCCAGTGGCTCTGCCATTTTGTTGTCTAATCCTTTCTATAGTTTATCAGATTCCATCAATAAATAATTTAGAATCTTTTAGTGGTAATACAAGGCGAACAAAAAAAATTGCTAAACTTCCAGACAACAGTATTCCATTCATCACTTGAGAGCAGACAACGTGAAATTATTCAAATGGGACAAAATAATCCCAATTAACAACTCAGCCTGAGGTTTGACTTGTCCTGTAGCTCTGCTGAGGAGGACCTGGAGGTCTTGGTGGATAGCAAACAGAACATGAGTCAGCAGTGCACTCTTGTAGCAAAAATTATTTACTGTATGAATAACTTAGTATTGGAATAGATTCCCCATAGAAGTGGTGGAATCTCCCTCACTGGATATATTCAAGACTCAGCTTGACAGCGACCCAGAGAACCTTATCAGAGGCCCTGCTTTCAAACCCAGATTGGACCAGATGATCTTCTGGAGGTCCCTTTTAGTCTAGATTTTTCAGCAACTCTATCATTTAAAAAATAGTAACAGCTTTTCCTTCTGAAAATATTAAAATAAAAATCTAAAAGGGTAGTGTCTTCCTGGTAAATATACTTTTTTTCATTTACACTTCTGCAGTAGTCAGTCATCCACTTAATGGTGTAAAGGGTCAAGAACATTCTTTAGGATGTTTACCGGCTGTCATATACAAATAGGTCTATCACTTCTTAGGATATTGCATTGTCTTATTAGTGAGAAGTTTTCAGTTAATTTACCATCAGTAATTTCTCTGAAAGAAAAGCTAGGTGAGATACTCAGAAGGAAGTGATTTTTTTTTTACTACAAGTGGCCACATAAACAGTGTATGATTCCTTATGTTTTTCTGGAGGGGAGGAAGGGAAAAGCTAGCTCCTTCTTACTTTTAGATCCAACTATCTTACAGAATATGTGTGCAAGACAGAAGGCAACACAGAAGCATCCAGAGAGCTGCTCATCACACACTTGCTTAGGATGAGGACAGGGCTCAAGGTGAATCTGTGATTGTTGTGCTAAAAAGTTCAACTAGTTTATTAGAGAGAAGAACCTTATATCAAAGGGGAAGATCTTTAATAATGCTCTTTAGCAGCAACAAATTAAACATGCAAATACAGAAACAATCTCATATTATTTTACCTACTGTACATTTTGAAATTGTTTTCATGGATCACTAGGTTATTTAATGGCCTTTCACCCCTGAGGCCACACTTCAAATTAAAACTGTGTAAGCTTTGAGAAGTAACCAATATCAAATTAAGTTTTGAATTTGTATTAAAATTGTATAACCTTGGAGATCTCCCTCCATGAGCTCAACAAGCTTGCAAAATGTTTAGACAAGACAACAAAGCTTTCACACGAGACCTTTTTTCCTTATTAGTACAGGTTATTCCCTATAGCAAATAAAGGATTCTCCCAATAGAAATGTGAGAAATGCCCATACTGCTATACTGCAAAGAATACTGGGAAAGCAAGGTGGAGGGTGGGAACAGGATCTCTGTTTCATTAGTTAAGTCTACCTGAGAAGTCTTATTCTACTACACCATTGGGAAGAGAGATGAAGTGAGTTTCTGCTCTCGTTTAGTAGGATTCTTTTATGTGCATAAGAAGAGATGAGGAAGCAAAAGTGTTCACAGTTTTCATCAAAAAAGTTTTCAAATGCACAGCATTTCTCTGAGGTAGTTTGCTTATCTGACAGAGTGGATCATTTCCCTTTAACAACATAATTTTCTTTACAGTGATCTACCTGAAAACCATATTTCTTTATCCAAAGTGGGAGCTTTACACTAAAAAATAATAAACATACACACAAACATGTGCACCATTCTGCATTTTGCAGAGGAACTGTTATCTGTTTTCTCATTCCGTTGTGCTTGTTCACTGTGTCTTGTGTTACTCTCTCTCTTCTACAACCTGCATGTGGGTGACTGAGAGTAGCCCTATGCTAGAATAGCTTTTGCTTCCAGGAAGCAAGTGGCTAGGGCTCCCTCATGATGTTTTTATAACGTGAGGATTTACCATGAGATGCAATGCATCATCTCTATGTCACATCATATTACTAAACAGAACTGCAGTGGAGCTCATAGATATGCTCCTTCAGATAAATATTGCTCTGGGCAGCAATCCAACTCCTTATTGGAGACTTTCGCTAAACATAGGTCCTTCTTTTGGCTTTCCGTACTGTTTAGGTATTGCTCCTTTAGGTTTTCTATTCAAGGACAGGATGAGATGACAACAGGCTGTGAGTACTGCCTGAAGAGGACACTCAATGGTGCAAATAGGTAGTAATCCCAGCTGGCCCCAGAACAAGGAGAATGGGAGGGATTGCCCTATGCATGATCTGTGAGATGTCATGAACAGATCCTACTCCAGATTTCTCACTATGGTCACTAGAAATAGTATAAAACCTGCTGATGGTGGTCATTATTAATGCCTCGTGATTGATATGTCTTAGTTAAGTGATAGAGTTTTTTTCTTTTTTTTTTTTTTTTTTTTCCTGATGGCTTTCCCTAGGTTACACAACTTCGTTCTTAAAAAAATTAAAGTGAAAACAGCATAAAACTCACTCACTGATGGTTTTTTCCTATAGTCCCAATCACATATCCAAAATAGAACAGTAAAACATAGCAGATGATAGAAACATGCAGAAAATCAAAGAGGCGAGAAAACTGGAGAAGAAAAAGTCAGAGAAAGGAAAAAACCATACAGGGCTAGAACATTAACAGTTGGGGTTTGGGGTTTTTTTTGCATTAGTATAAGCATAGGCTTTCTTAATCAACTTTTAAAACTATTTACCATTCCTTTTGAGAAGTCTTCTTTTGACTGGGTATCTCCATTAGCTATTTTTGCACACTATGTCCACATGTCTTTCTGACATTTTATAGTTCTTTCTTTATACTACAGCCTTGTTATTCAAGCTTTCTAGAGTTGTGCAAACAAGCACAACCCAACAATGACTATAGATGATAAGTGTATAATTTGCTACTCTTTCGAAATTAGAGAGTAGTGCTTTCACAAGCATTCTCAAACTTAGGTTTTCTCACAGGTAACCTGTGTGTGCCTGGGTATTTTTCAAAGCCAAAATCTAACTCCAATTTAAAAGTTAACCATTTGCATTTCCATTTCTCCCATGGGACAGACAAAAAAAACCCCCAACAACTAATAATAATACAAGTGACACAAAAGCATCGAAACAGATAAACAAATAGGTAAAGGTATAGATGGTTTTATCTGAATCTAAGGATCTCTCCCACCTCTCCAAAAAGGGCAAAAATTGTGGGTGAACACCAGAGAGGCTAAAGACAAAAATAATTTTGCTGTAGGCTGTGGGTGATCTGATCTCTTAATCCAGCTGCTGTTAATATGTGCATGTTGTGCTAATTACCTATGTAAATTATTTCATGGTTATATTAACTTTGTGACTTCTTTTATTCTGAGCTTTGACTTTCAGTATGGTAAGAAAATAACAAACTTAAAGGACATTTCTAATTTAAAGGGCTTTGATCATGAAAGTCTCCAACACAACAGAAATGTTCTGGTCAAATATGTGGAAGTTCTGTGATAACTTCAATCTGTTCTATGGATATAATGCAGAGATGACATTCATCTTCTACACTCTTATTGCCTTTTACTGCAAAAGTGCAACTTAAATACTTTAAAATTTAGAGGCATCATTCATGGAGTGCTTTCAGCAAATGTGATTTTCATTGTCCCATTTTCTTTGGAGAAACTCAAGACTTGAATTTTAACAGCACCAAAGTAATGGCAAAGATGGTTGTGATGGGAAATCTTATTAGTAAACAAGAGCTGCATCTGAAAAATATTGTCATTAAAAGCTATGTAGTAGTTAATTGAGTCTGATATGAAATTTAGTGCTGGAAAGTTAATGACTAATGCAGCTATTTCACAGAGCTTGGTTACTGCAGGCTCTATAATGATCTCCTTTGCTTCATAGCAACAATGAAATTAACCTCTCTTTTGTCCTGCAGGTGTTGTGTTCTGATAATGCATATCCTTTACAAGTATGAGCAAATTATTTGCTTTGCATACAAATTGAGCATAAGCTGAATCCATATGGAAAAGAAAATGAACACTTAGATTTTTGAACAAAAGAACATGCACTTAAATTTAAGTCAAAATTCAAAAAGCTGGCATCTTGTGTGACTTAAAATAATATTAGTACAGGTAGGAATTTAGATGATCATTATTTTCCTGGGTTTCTATCTCTATTATTCTATTGCCTTAAAACCTTACTGGGCATAAACCCACCAGTTAGCAAAGCTCCTCCCTTACTTCAGCCTATGAATCAAATCCAAAAGGACAGAGCATTTTAAGTAGGGTGGTCTAGAAAGCATGTTTGGGCAGGACGGGATAAAAGGAACTTTGTTAGCGTTTGATGATCAGGGTGTCTACTGGGTTAAAGGAGGCAGAGTGCATTTATAATTTGGAGTGGAGGACATAAAAAGGAGTGGCAGAGGCTCCTAGCGTGGTGTCAGATTTTAAAATCCTCACCATCCTCAAAGTAACTAAAACATAAGTTAATAACCAAAAGAAAAATAAGGAAAACACAGTGAGAGTGTTAGGAATGAAACTACAGGAAATAAAATCAGTATGGGTAGAATAAGTAAGGTGAGCATCCGCTGTACTCAAATAAATAAATACTTTTTTCTTTTTGTTCATTCTAGTGACCAAATTGCTCACTCATGTCTGACTGGCCGCATTACCAAGAGATATACCTGCAATAGAAATGATGAGATTTGATTATGGCTTCACTGTGAGTATGAAGGGAAAGTCTGAGGATGCTCCCTCTCTTCTCTTTTCCAGATTTCCAGGATTCTAAAGACACGTGACAGGGGAGATGACTGTTTAACAGAAGATTAACTGATGGATTTTAATAGATTGTTGTAGTACTGTTCTTAATGCAGACAATTTAAACTAGCTTCAAAGAGCAGTCACGAGGACAAGGTGGGAAGTACTTACTATCATCTCCAGAACAATGGTGACTCTGCAGCTGACTTAACTCCAACCACTGATGTCAGTGAGACTGTGTAGACTGAATCAGTTTGCAGATTTTGAAACTACATCAGCAAGTCAAAAGCAACCTCATAACAATAATTTTCAGAAAGTGGCATGCTTGACTTGTTATTGCAAGCTCAGTCTAAGCACCCAGTTTCTGCTCAGGCAATAAAAGTGATGCATAAACTTGGGCATAAACAAATATTGATTTTTTTGTTTTGTTTTGATGGGAGCTAATTATGCAGAAATGACATTTTCAAAGACTAGCTTAGAGTCAGAAAATGAGTGGGAAACCATTCTTTTCTACAAGCCACAAATTTAATAGGACAGTACTGTATATTTCTGTATGTCAGAGTCAGTGGTATATGATTGAAGAGGAAATTAGATGCTGGGTTAAGAAGCATGCAGTATTGGGACTCCCAGTGAACTTTTCATTATTCTTAACACTGCTTTTCTGATTTTTTTTTCCCAGACATTTAGTATGAAAACACTTACAGGAAACAGTTAAACAGTTGTGGTAAAAGTGTTTGCTTTTGGTTTAATTTCCCGATATAAAAACAATACAAAGGAAGTATTTGATAACAGACCTGGTGAGAATTTTATGTTCTTCAGAAAAGTCTGAAAATTGGTGGAGAAAGGAACAGAATAAAGGTAGAATGTCAGAAAATTCCTCAAAAGAAAAATACTGAAAAGAATTTATTTTACAATGCTAGATTTTTTTTTTTGTTGGAAAACTTCAAATTCTTATTTGGAGGAATGCCTCCCAGCTCTCATACATTGGTATACATGTAGGAAACTGAAATCTTGGGGCCTTTGGTTTAGTGCATGCCATTTAGGCATCTCACAGTTACATCTATTTGTCAAAAACAGGGGTTCATGAAAACTGAAACCAGAAAAGTTTACTAAAACTCACAGTAACTTTAAGAGCGCCTCATAATTTTCAATGATTGTAAGACAGGCCTGGTTGTATAAAGAGAGAAAGTAAAGTGTATTTGTGTGCATCTGTGTACCAAGGAGTAAGAGAAAGAAAGGGGAAGTTCATAAGGCAAGTGCCCATATCTTATTTTAACAATTCATAGATAAATTTTAACATCTGAACTATTTCAGTATCTAATAACAAGGTTTTGTGGGAAGCTCCATTTCAAACATCTGCTCACAGTTTTGTTAGTATACATCAGTAATGCAACAGTGTCCTTTATTTTTTTTTCATCATAGAATCACAGAATCATTAAGGTTGGAAGGCACCTCCAGAGGTCCAATCTTGTCCAATCCCACTGCTCAAAGCAAGATTAACTACAGCAGATTGCTCAGGAAAGTGTCCAGTTGGGCTTTGACTGTCTCCAAGGGTAGAGGCTCCGCAGCCTCTCTAGGCAATCTGTTTCAGTGTTCAATCACCTTACAGTTTTGAGCAATCTGATTCAGTAAAAGACGTCCCTGCCAAAGGCAGGGGAGTTTGACTAGATGATCTTTAAGAGGTCCCTTCCAATCCAAACCATTCTATGATTCTACAGCAATTACACCTTTTCTTGTGTTTAAATGGAATTTTCTGTATTTCAATTTGTGTCTGCTGCCTCTTGTCTTTTCATTAGGTACCACTAAGAAGAGTCTGGCTCCTACATCTTTATTCCCTCCCATCAAATATTGATACACATTGATAAACGCCCCCCTGTTCCTTCTCTTCGCCAGGCAAAAAGTCCCAGCTCTCTCAGTCTCTCTTAGTTCAACAGATGTTCCAAGCCTTGAATTGTCTTTCCGGTCCTTCACTGGACTCTCTCCAATACATTCATGCCTCTTGTACGATGGAGCCTAGCACTCCAGGTGTGTCTGAACAGTGCTGAGTAGAGGGGAAGGATCAACTACGTAGATCTGCTTGCTGGCGGTGCTCTTCCTAATGCAGTCCAGGACGCTGTTGGCCACCTTAGCCGTAAGGGTGCATTGCTGGCTCTTGTTGCAGATTAATTTGTGAGAATCAAAGGGGCAGACTTAGTTTTGTAATATGTAAATCTAGGTCCCGATCAAGTGGTCTGATCTCGTTCTTGATTTTAAAGTCAGTGAAATACATCAAAGTACTGATATTTAAAATGTATGCTTTATTTCTTATTCAAATTTCTAAATTCCACAACCATCATTTGGACACTGTACTATTACATTTTTCCACCTAACTGATCCGTCTCCTTTTCACCCATCTAGAACCCTACTAACTGAGTTCTATCAGTTGTGGTGTGTTTGGTTGGTTGGTTTTGTCTTCAAATTTGTCATTGGTTGGCTTGAATTGTGAAATATAGAAGAAGACACAGTAGATCAGTGCCATATACAGATACTACATAATGTCCCCTATCCCATTCAGCGTATCCTTGTTCATAAGTCCAAGGACAGCTCTATTTGCTCTAAGTTTTTAATTGTCATTAATTAATTTAGCTTTCTTTAAATCTCTCTATTGAATCTTGCATTAGTATTTCTGCTATTTAATCTGTGAAAATCGTCAGACTGAAAAATCTATAGTTATTTGGGCCATTGTTTTTACCCTATTAAACCACATGCACAGTGGAAGTTTTTTGGAACCTCATTCTTCTGGAACCTCCAGAGTTGTTGAAATTGAATATTAATGGTCCAGAGACTTCATCAGCTGAGCCTTTTCAAATTCTTGTTTGGTATTTGCAACTTGAATTTGCAACTTGCAAATTGAAATGTGCAACATTATTGGCTGTGGTTTAAAACCTGCTTAATATCTGCTGGGATGGAAAGTGTTTTCCCTTCAATCACCACCTGCTTATTTCCCAAACTTAGAACTTTGTCAAAACACTTAAGTCTTCTATGTTAGAAGTTTTATTATTTACATCAAATAGGAATACTTAAGAAGGGACCAAAGATTCACTGACCCCAGAATTGTTGATATGGATTTCAGTGCATTCCAAAAAGATGACAAGGGAAGAAAAGTGCTTGTCAGAGGAAAGAGCATACATTTCATCCCAAAGGTGCATGGAGGAGTATAACATACCCATAAGTAACTTTCACTATTGTTAGGGAATTTTGGAAATTAGCCTAAAAAGTCAGTTTAGAGAGGTGGTAGATTTGATCTTAGATGAGGATGTATTAATAACTGCTGCCTTCTCTTTATTTTCTGTCTGGTGTAGCAAATTATTCTAGTCTTCAAGGCAGTTTCTTGACTGTGGATAGTGACAATGACAATTCCCTCTCGTCCCTCCTTTGTGGGATGGAGGCTAGAGAGCTGCAGTGGCCATTGCAGTAGGGTAGCTAGCAGGAAAGTGGCAGGAGGCAGGCAAGAGTACAGGGAGAAACCAACACTTTCTAATCCACTTTCTGTTCTAGAGCAAGCTTGAGTCCTACGGGCGAGCCAAGGATTTCTGAACATGTACTAAGTATAAGGTAGATGGAACATGCAATAACATTTTCCTATAATAAGAATAACAGTGTGTCGTGGTTTAACCCCAGCCAGCAACTAAGCACCACACAGCCACTTACTCACTTCCCCCCACACCCAGTGGGATGGGGGAGAGAATCAGGCAAAGAAGTAAAACTCGTGGGTTGAGTTAAGAATAATTTAATAGAACAGAAAAGAAGAAAATAATAATGATAATGATAACTGTAGACATTCGTCTGATCACCCCGTGGGACTCGGCACAGGGTCCACCATACCCTGGGCCACAGAGCACTGACACCAATATGAGGATGCTGCAAATGGCGTTTATTCAACTGCGTCACGCCCTTATATACTGTCTGTCGGTCATCCCGCCTCCCTTAACCCTTCTCTTTCCGTACATCGCGAGATCTTCCGAGCGCCAATCCCTACAAGTCCCCCCTCACTATGGCGGATGACCGACGGTACAAACTGGCGTTACAGCTATAAGTGATCCCACCACCTCATGGTAATTCGTGTACTGGTGGGTACCCGCACTCTGTATAAAGAGTTTCCGCACGCAAACAGTCAGTGCTGGTATCCCACAACAAACCATAATAACCACCACCAAAAGGATTCCAAATAGGGTCAACGTTTTTCAGTCAATCAAAGACAGGAGCCATTGCCAGGTCGACGAGAGGAGATTGTCAAGCCACTGTCACCTGCCTCCTGTAATTGATTGGCTTTGTCTAAAAGCATATCATAGTCCCCTGCTTATGGGGTACACACAGCGGTTGCTGTAAAGTGGATCTGCGGTGTTCAAAACATCGGTCACACCATTTTGATGCTCGGCTGGTGCGTCTCCAGAGTTGTTGTCCACAGCGGTCATACTTGACAAGCACCCAAGGGTCACAACGACCACAGTGCAGGTACTCAGATGATCTTCTGAACGGCATCCTCTCTAGAGCACGAGTCCAACACCTTCAGGACTCCTTCCATGCCTGGCCAGGCCTTCGATTACGCCCCGCGTAATCCGCCGATGTCCAATCACGTCAGGGTCACCACTTGTAGACATTCGTCTGATCACCCCGTGGGACTCGGCACAGGGTCCACCATACCCTGGGCCACAGAGCACTGACACCAATATGAGGATGCTGCAAATGGCGTTTATTCAACTGCGTCACGCCCTTATATACTGTCTGTCGGTCATCCCGCCTCCCTTAACCCTTCTCTTTCCGTACATCGCGAGATCTTCCGAGCGCCAATCCCTACAGATAACACTAACAAAATGACAACAGTAATAATAAAAGGATTGGAATATACAAAAGAAGTGATGTACAAAGTGATGCTCACCACCTGCTGATTGACGCCCAGTTGGTCCCCGAGCGGTGATCCCCCTGCTATGGATGCCACACCCCCCAGGACAACTCCCCCAGTTTATATACTGGACATGACGTCCCATGGTATGGAATACCCCGTTGGCCAGTTTGGGTCAGCTGTCCTGGCTGTGTCCCCTTCCAGCTTCTTGTGCCCCTCCAGCCCTCTCGCTGGCTGGGCATGAGAAGCTGAAAAATCCTTGTCTTTAGGCTAAACACTACTTAGCAACAACTGAAAACATCAGTGTGTTATCAACATTCTTCTCATACTGAACTCAAAACCAGCACTGTACCAGCTACTAGGAAGACATTTAACTCTATCCCAGCTGAAACCAGGACACAGTGTTAACATTTTCAGTTAAATCTATGAAGTTAAATCTACTTTCTCCACATAACAGAAAATTTAGAGTTGAAAGGGAAAGTTGCACAAAGGAAAACCAAGAGTAGTGTAGAGTTTAAATACAGTAGAGTTATATGTGAAAGTCCCAAGGGATGGCAAGGAAGCAGTGACATTGCCAGTGTTCCCTAGGCTTTGGGATGTCAGATGTTAGCTGAGACCACTGTAGAACTGTAACTGTTTTACGAAAGGAAAAAAATTCACTTGGTTAAGGAGACTGAAATTTGGGTTGAATTCATAGGTTAGAATTAAGGACCCTCTGGTCCATTAAACATGTCTCTGTGCTTCAGGTGGTATGTTGTGCAGTGTTCCCTGTGGATCACATACTAGTTCTATGAAGGAAAATGTAAGCTGCTTTGCTGACTTTTTTCCTGGCTGCAAGGTGATGCAGTCATAAATATATGGATGTTCAGCAGGATGTCTTATTTAGAACATGCAATTGTGTGAGCTGAAGTTGTCTCCAACAAAGCTGCACTTGTTACTTTCCCTGGTGACTCAGTTTAGGGACATTTTACAAAGGCATCAAAGGGACAGTACTAGGCATACTCTGCAATGGACAACTGTAAAACATAAGCAAAATTAGAGTGGGTTCTTTTGAGATTCAGAATGAATGATGAAATTAGAAAAAAAGGATTTACTGAGTTGCAAGTTATATAGCTGGAGCTCTGCAATGTCACACTTGATTCATTAATGCATCTAGGATATGAAAGAATGGGTAGGTAAAAATGTGCTAAATTAACAAGGGGCACTCTGTCAGTTAAATCTATTTTATTTACTCAGATTTGGGACTCTCGTCTCAGTTAAGGGTATTTGAAATCCTGGTATGTGAATTTGAATTCTCAGTATGTGAACAGATAATCCTGGGACAAGAGACTTTGTGAGGCAGTGCATTATGCCTCTTTTTTTTTTATTATAAAAGAATTAGCTGCTCTATAATAAATAAATAATATATTTTGAATGGGTCCAGAAACTCTGAAAGTTCATCTTTGATTTTAAATTCTCTGGAAATCAGATAAATATGGCAAACTTGTATCTTTCATTCACTTACATTCTGCCAAATCTACGAAATGGTATATAAACAAAGTCATCATTATGAGCCATCTTAACTTTAAAAACTCTGTAACTATGGAAATATAGATTTACTGAATGTATGTGAAGTTATCTGGGAGACACTTCTCCATGAAAGCAAATTAACTGAAGTTTCTCAATAAAAGTTCTGAGACTTTGTTTCACGGGATGTTTTCTTAATGCTTTATAAGCAAAGACTGCAGTAGAATGGAATTCCAGACCAAGTTTATTTTAACCTGGCAAATGAAAGGTAAAGGTTGAAAATGTCTCATTTGAAAAGTCTAATAGGAGGACAATAAATTAAAGACAGCCTCTCATTTATCCCAACAAGATGGCCTTAATTTTTATACTCATTAACACTGGCAGAAAATGAAGTTATAAAACATTGACTGCAAAGGACAACATTGACTGCTGGAGAATACTGTGAAAAGAAAAGCTGATAATGTATCATCTAATTCTTCTCTGATCTTAAAAAAAAAACCAAAAAGGAGTGTTTGTTTTCACTACAGAGTTTCAGGTTTACATGTGAACCAAATGCAAGAGTTTTAGCAATTAGGGATCTCATGAAAGGATAATATTCTGGTCAGTTGTCCATTTTTTTTTTCCTTTTCTTTTAATAACTGTACCTGTTAACTAGAGATCCTTGAAGGTAATTAAACACTTGGAAATATGTTGGAGCTATATAAATAGGAAATTACTGCAGTAGTTGCAACAATAATTACATTTAAAATATAACGACAGTATATTAACTAGCTGGGAATAACTAATCTCTACAACTACTAAATTCATCAGAGGATCATTTGATGACTAATTATCAGAATCAATACCATTTAACTGATGAGAATCTGTACATCATGGTACTGAAGACAGACATTTGTTATTTTCAGCAAGATGATGTTTTGCAGATTTTTCTTTCATCCTTCCTCCTGAAACATTTATATCTCACTGTTTCCAAGACCAGTGTCCTGCAGCAAATGTTGCCAGCAATACTGAATACTTTCAATTAGTAGTTCTCTACTTCTCTCGTAGCTAAGCAACTGACCTGTGGTGAAGAATACGTAATGATCTTCTGCATATCCACCTTAGAGTATCAGTCAGAGCATAGGCTTCAAAACATGGATTCGTTCACCCATATTGATGACTTTGGCTTAACCTTCTGTGAATTATGAAGTGTGCTTGCTGTGTGTTTGATGTAAATAAGTCAAACACAGAAATAAGAGACTGTATATGTATGTTGCTTTATCTTTCCCTGTTCATTGATAATTACCATGCTGTTAGCAAGCAAACATTCAGAATTGTGTAAAAACAGGGTAAATACAGATTTGATGTCATCAATATGCAAACAGTCATAATTAACTACACAACAGAATTTTTTTTTGCTTTTTTTTTAACTACTGTGAGTAATATAATCTAGTTAATAAAGCAGAGTTTATGTAATGGAGATCTGAGAAAAACCAGCAGCTGGCACACTCTTAATCCACATAAAATAGAAAGGCTGCTAGTTGTCAGGAGCATGGTAGCATGAAAAAATATCTAGAGGAATAACCTTGTCCATTATGAGGCCTTGCAATACATTAAGTGAGTCTGTACGTCAAAGTTCATCTGGAATTACTGTTGTTATAAGAATCCCAGATTCTAGCAAATGCCTGGGAAGTTATCTCCCTTCAGCTTTGTTTGATCAGAGGACTATGCTTATTCTGGTCCAGTAAAGCTTTCGCAATCGTAATCCCTTTATGTATCACCTGTGGGAGACCGCACAATGTGAGGAGGATTGTGATGGTCTCACAGGTAAAGCAAACTAACAGAAACTCCTTAAACAAGCTAGCTAAAAAACTCAGAAAGAATCCACAAGGAGCAGCATTAAAAAAAAAAAAAAAAAAAAAAAGTAGATTAGTGGGATTACATTACAATGGTCTAAATTGTTCAGATAAGAAACATAAGGACACTTTGGCCAACGGAGATAATCTATTTGCAAACACACAGAAGTTAAAGGTGAAGCTAATAATAAAAAAACAGAGTCTGGTTTAGCAGTAGATTTTGCACAGCACCAGTTTAAGGAGAGTTTGGGTTAAAGTGTAGTTCAGACTATTCTCCAAGATAGAGAACACATAGCAATAACTGAAATGATTGGGAAGTGTCTCTGAGATGCTTGTAGCTGAGTAGTGAAAAGTATTCATCTTGTATACAGTGCTTCAACAGCTCTCCTTTTTCAGTTAGCTCAAGTCCTCAGGGAGTTTTTAGGCATTGTAGTCTGCTGTAAAATTAATTTGAAGGGAAGAGAAAATGTGTGCAGTCAGAAAGACTGGAGAAACTAACATTTACCTACTGGAAGTCTGTGGGTATCTGTGCAGTAGTTCTTGTTTTAGACAAGCAGTATTTATATTTCTCTTGGAATCAGATTTTTTTAAAACTCACAGTTATCCTCCCAGTCTTTAAAACATCCTACCAACGATAGCTATAACATAAACATTTAATTTCCTTTATTGAAACAAACACTGTATCTGTAAAGTCTTTTTACTATATGCCATAATTGCAATTTCCTACTGACAGTGTGACATGATTTTTTCTTTTAACTCTTCAAAGCGAATATGTGCAGAACTATTTATTATGTAATTTACTAGCTTTATCTAATTTTGTAAAAATGTAACAGGTACTGAAATAAAAAAATATAAAACTGATTGTTAATGACATTGTCTTTTTACAAATAAAAGATACTCAGCCCAGTAGGTGGTCCAAGTTTCCTCAGTAACTACATGTTAATAGCTTGGTAAGTTTTTTAAAGCCATAAGATAAACCAGAAAACATCAGTGGTTTCCATGGTTTGGCTCTGAGTCAGTCTTCAGGATCATTTTTGCATCACGACATCCTCACAGACAGTTAAGCACTGTACAGCTGAAATGAAATACATGGCATCACGTCCTGTCTTTTACTAATTTTTGTAGATCTCAGCACCTATATATATGAAAAAAAAACCCACAAAGAACTTCAATGTAACTAAGTACTCAAATTCAATCATTAAAAAAAATACCATATAAATTCAGAAGTCAGAGGCTCTAAGACAGCTTTCTCTGCACAGTTAAATAAAAATACTTCAAGCCGCTCCCCCCAAAAACAGTCTGGAGTTATACGGGGTTTTAAAAATAATGAATTATTAAAATAAATCATCTGAAAAATTACTTTCTCAAGCAAGGGATTTTCTTTGCATTAAAGTAGAGGATTTTGCTTGGGAACATTGATATAAAAACCTATAATAGATAAACAGATCTGAATTCTATTTCAGTCTGGGACTGAGAGTCCCTTTGTGATGTGGGGAGAATAAATCATGTGGTCTCCCTTAACAACTGTAGTTCACTGCATTTGTCTCAGACATTTCCAGCAGTAATGGGTATAGGATATATTAAAGAAAAAAAAAAAAAAAAAAGATTGTAAGAATACCTAGACTGCTCCTGTCTTATATAGGGAAGAATTTTGCCCTTCTGTGAAGGAAAGTGCTAACTTGTTGAAAGAACTTTGTCTGACTCCTGGAAGTCTTTGAAGTGTGATCGTGAAAGAGGAACAAAGTGGAACAAGTGCAGTGAGAGAGTGAAGGACTTAAAAAAAAACCCCCAGACACAGAGAGGGAGAGAGAGAGAATCAGCAGCTGGTAGGGAGTGAAGAGGAGAGAAGAAAAGTTGCTAAAAGGAAGAGTCCATATATATTTATATATCTAATTGCAAGTAGAAGGCAGTTATTTTCAAAGGAAACTACTTGACATATAAAAATCTAATTTAAAATTATATCTCAGTTTTACAAATTTTGTCCTCATTTTTCTTTGAGTACTGCTAGTTTTCAGGCTCATTCTTTGTGAATTTATTTAGTGTGAAGAAAATTTCATTGGTGCCATTCTGTCAGCTGTCACAGCCACTCTGAACATTACCAGCCTGTTGCCACCAGAGTGGATATTCAGCCATAAGTATGTGGCTGTCTGCCTTACAGTGTGCAGATCACTTTGTTTCTCCAGCTGCTCTGTCCATGACAGGCTGATCTCCCTCCGGGGGACTGCGGTTGCCGCTTGAGAGTAAGCAGTGATAGTACTCTGTGCTACATCAAATTATAGAGCACTACAAGAATGCGCTATTCAATAAATTCATTCCGGGGATGGGAATAAAGAACTTAAAACCTAAAATTTCTTCCCAATTTGATTTACATCTTCCTAAATTTAAGCCAAACCAAGGAGAAGGTTGTGCCTGTTAGACATTGCTCAGTCACGAGGACACTGGCGTTGAACTTTTCCTTTGTAGGCTCAGGACGGAAATACTTTCCAATAGGACACATATGCCAGGAGGAATCACAAAGTAGTATTTCTAGATAGAGAGCAACAGGAAGTGGCAGTCAGAGTAAAGGGAAACTTGGGTTTAGATTGACATTAGCTATTAGAGCTTATACAGCTACATAGCTTGAAATACAAGAATAGGTTGTAATGGACCATCTCCATACATACATACAGCTGGATGTGATTCCACCTCTCATAGAATAAGAAACTAACTGCTATAGAAGTCAACATTGTGAGTTTTAAAGTATTTTCTTAAAAAGTTATGGTATTTGACAATTTATGTAGAATGTTAGAACCTCCTACTTGGTTACTGCCACAGTATCCTTCAAAGCCTTCAACTTCACCTCCCAGTCATTACCACCTCAAAGTTGTTTTGTTCTTGTGATGTCTCATTTTGACTGAGAGCTAGGCATGAACAAGATTCATTATTTTCAATTGCCTCTGTAAGATAACATTATTATTGCATATGTTTATAAGAAATGTTGATTTCAGGGTATGAAGAAATCAAGCATGGAAGGATGAACTATTTGTTTATAGGTAAGCACTGGAGCAATGGTTTGCATATTCTGTATGCAGACCAGGCCCAAGACAGCTCTGTAATATCCAAATGACAGTAGTGCTTTTCAAGTCAGGCATTCCACACTTCTGTAAAAGGAAGAAGATTAAAAGCTGCCTCCTGAAGAAGGATGGAGTGAAGTCTGAGTATGGTCTCAGGAATGTTTCAAAAGCTGCATGTATCCCATGAAAAGGAATACTGTTCAGAGAGCAATCCTCTGAAGGGAGGCTTTGATTTCATGAGCTTGTGCAGTATCCCAACTGCTTTTGCTGCATGGATCAGAAAGCAAAATCTCTTGGAGATCTAAAGCACAGGCAGAAAGATGGTGCCTCTAAATTGACTAGACCCATTGCTACACGTTATTTATTTTCTTGTACTAAACTTTCATCTGGCTTTAAAGATATTTTCATCGTTATGTGATACATGAGGTGTTAATTTCCCACAGCTGTGGCAATACCTACAATCACAGTACTAGCAGTGCAGTATCCAGCACTCCAATACAAAATTGGGCAGCTGCAGGAAGTTGGTGTGCTGTTTGTCCACTGAGATGATATGGTTGGCTTTTGGTTACACAAAATGTTACTATTGCAGTGGCATCTTCTATTGAGGGCTTCTAGCCAGAAGCTTTTAGGAATTCATCAGGGTATCATAGACATTGACTGAACTAGGAGGATTCACAAAAGTTTGTAACATCCTCTATCTGCTTGATAACAGTTTAAATTATGTCATAGTCTTCGGGATCTTTCTAGAAAGGTGCATTACTTGAGATATTCTCTTGAAACTGAGTTTGAAGTGGTGATAGGATAAACATTTTCAAAATATGGTCTCTTTGTTTTCTCTGCAGTGGGCTGATGGAGATTTTTCATTTAATGTACCATGTAAACTTGCTGTTGCAATATCAAGGAAAAAGCAGCAGGAGTATATTCTCTCATTCTGCTGCAGTGTGTATTGCATAGAAATACGTATGCAATGAGCACTGATGTCAATCATTAGACCATGCCCTATGTCCATTAAGCTTTTTCCCTTCCTTTGCCTCAGCAGTGAATACTCTTGCAGCTTGAACAAGGAAAGAGGAAACATGCAAGGGGAAAAGCAGCAGCGGTAATTTATGCTATTGTTGCTGCTACAGAGAGCAGAAGACGTCAAGGAGTGGTAGTTTGATGACACTATGATAATTAGGAAAATAAAAAATCTGTTTTCTTGTTAGAATATTTTCCTATAAAAGCTAATGGGATTAAGTAAATGGGATGTTCCATGGGTTTTTTTCCTTTTCTTGTTTTTGCACATATTACAAGTAAACTACATACCATTAACTCCTGCCTAACTTTAACAGGAGGAAGTGTGTCTTTTAATATAACTTTACTTTTTTCTTGACAGAAGAGAATATTTAATGAACCCATAAAAGAAAGAAAAGATGAAAGTTTAGAGATTAATTCAAATTCATCAGCAACATTCAGTTTCATAAGAGAGAAAGAGTAAATACTAAAGAGATGAAAACCTGAATAAAAAAGTTGACACTAGTTGTGATCTAGCATTGCTGCGTGAGAAAAGTGGATATTTAGCTGTGGATTTGTTTCTTCTTGGGTATAAAATTCAATGGCAATTTTATTTCCTGACGAATCAGGATAACATGCTTTGTGAAACCAAGAAAGCTTTGGAGACCCTCTGTTTACAAACAAGATTTTAAACTGTAATACCATACCAATAAAGCCATAAGACACACATTTGGACTTTTCTTTTTGGTTTGGGGTTTTGGGGGTTGATTCCACCCCCCCATTGCATGTTAGGAAAAAAATACATCTATAAGCAAGAACAAAGCTAGGTTTTTAATCACTCTTTTGAAATCAATCTTTCTCTAATCTTTGCAGAATCTGTTTGCTGGGTTTATTCATTCTGAGTTTAGCTTGTGATAACCTAGATGAAGTACTAATACTTTGAAAGAGTTACAATGAGATGTTGTCATCATTGTTAATGAGAAAATTGCTAGAGTAGCAACCCATTCCTTGCTCAGAGAACAAATAATTGTGAGTGGGAAGACTAGGTTGGTGTCAGAGCAGAATGCCATTAGTCTGCAGTTAATACATCTCACATAAATGCACTTTTCCAAAGGAATTTGCAGACCTCATAAGGAAAGATTGTGTGTTATAAAGGCAAAGTCCCTTTCTAAACTCCCTAGAGTTTATTAGAATACTTTGAGACTCTGCACATCATGCTACTCAGTGCTATGGCCAAATATGACAGTTTGACTCTTGCATTATATCCTTCTTATGTGCATACTGAAACTGTGACACAAAAAAAGAAAAAAGATGGTACACTTAAAAGGTGAATGAGAGTTCCTACCGTGTGGGACAGAGGTTGTGAAAAAACTTAGCCATTGGTGGTCATAATTTCAACAGTTTGCTAGAGTTTTTCTGGTAAATATGAGGAACTTGGAGGCCTTGAATATATCCCAAGCCCAGATGTGTTTCGAAACAAGCATCTGTGAACATTTTTAAGAGATTCTTGTTCCTAGCCTAATTATTCCTCAAATTTATAAAAGCTATTCCCGCAAACACATTTCCAGCCGAGATTGTTCCAGTTTGCAAAGTGCTTTGAGATCTTCAGATAAAGGTTAACATAGACTATGACTATTCTGTGGGGCAGTTTTAGCATATTTCACGGTTCTGGTCTCATGACATCCAAACTGAGGACTTGCTGTAGAACACTTTGCATCCCTTCTAGCCAACATACCATCTTTTTCTTTCCATAGAAACCAAAATGTCTCCAGAAATTGAGGGTATACACCTGGGTCTCATCCTATTGGGAAATTATGTCATGGCTGTAGAAAATATTCTGGTTGAGGAGTGTTCCCCAGACCCTCAGGAAAAAAAGTCATAGACTACCAGGTGCATGCATTCTCCTATAGGAAGAAAAAAGAGAAGGGAAGGAAAAAAAGCCCAATAATAGAAAAGACCTCTTGGTGTTTTTGGTTTTGGAAACAAGGAATGATTTCTATAGTCTTCCAGAACCTGCCACTATCAATTTCAGATAGAACCTGCACTTTTTAGTGACACTTTCTTTTTACCTGAATCAGAGGAATTTTACGTTAAGATCTGTGTCCAATGTTAAAAAGCCTCCTGAGAACATTTTTCTTCACATTGTCTACATGAAAGACAAAGTCTTCTGAAAACTGGGTCAGGAAATGACATCTCCAATGATATCCATCTATTTTGGCTCAGATAAGGCCTTTGAGAGGACTCAACTCAGAAGATCAATACAAAGACAAACCACTAAAACATATAAATCTTGCTTGCTGTTACTCATAGAAGAGCTGTGTACTGAACAGTCACAGTACCCTGCTCCTTCATAATAAACATTGCATGTCTCATTAGGAAAGGGAATCTCATTATCAATGCCCACCCATGCAATCACCTCAGTTAAAAATGTCTCCAGGAGGCGGTAAGTGGCAGTGACATATTTTATTTACATTTACACAATTATTAATTGATATTATATGTACAAAATTATATTTTTTTTCTCTTCAGTAGATCTGGGAAATTCCTAGCAAGGTAATAATGACCACCTGATTTTCATGTTTAACAGAAGTAACCACCCAGGTATCTCTTGTTAGCTAGAACAGTCAGGTATTTCATTACCATTTTGTGTTTATTTTTTAGCTAGTTTTAATTTCTAATGTTAGAAGACATAAATATCTCTGTGGAGGTGAAAAACACGGGATTTATTATTATTATTGTTATTATTGTTATTTGTTACATTTTCATGTGTATCATGATATATTCAGTTATATATTACCTAGTCTGAAAGCAAACCATTTTATATGCAGATTTAAGGTAATGAGCATTCAACTTTAAAAAATGGTTCTGGTATCCTGTAGCTTCTCAATAATAATATGCTCTTACATTCCAACAGAGAAGGATGGATTATGGGTTTTTCAATTTGCATCAGGCATATTAATTGCAGAGTAGGATTTCCACATAAAATATCAATGTACTGGAACAAACTGTTAATGTACCAGAATATGAACACTTACATTCATTTCTTGAGATTTAAAAGCAATCTTCTTTTTCATACATCTGAATAGCATTTTTTTTAAAGTCTGTTAATGAGAACAACGTAACCAATGTTTTCTGAAAACCTTAATTAGCTTAAGTGTTAATAGTGCTTTCCTAGTCATTGTACTGGCAAACAATACAACAAGCCATTAGGGAAAGAAAATAATTTACAGGGTATGGAAAAACTTTAGAGAAGCTTTTAAGAAACATGCCATGGAAGATCAACTTTATGTTGTAGTAGCAAGAAAAGAAACATTGAATTCAAGTTTTACTACCCACCCCCCCCCCCGCCCCCCGGGTGAAGAGATTCCTAGACTAATAAAAGTGTACTTGGAAGTGAAGTTCAGCTGGGAACCTGCAAAATGATTTTAATGACAGAATAGCAAGTTTATGTTTTATCTGATTTGTTCGAATTACACACAGAATCCAAGAGATGTGTTTTAATAGGTATTAATAACATCAAAAAATGTTGCTGTATAAAGAGAAAATTTAATTCTTTAAGAGCAGGTAAGTAAATATTAGATAAAAAGTCTTTTTTATAACTCTTAACACTGCAGAAGGGTTTGTATACACCATTATCTTATTTATCTTATTATTTATACACCTGAGCAAGTACATATTTTATTGTTAATTTTCCAATACTAGACTATAACTGCACTAAAAATATGCTGTTGTCAAGATAAATTAATTCACTCTTCGTTTATACTGTTTTGTTTTATGACTGCTCTGTTTCAAACTACTAATCTTTAATGGGCCTTCAACTTTTTTTTTTCCCCCCCCTTTTTCTTAAAAACAGCAAATGAATGCAGGTCCTTCCTTTAAAGCCAAACAGAAAGAGAAATATATTTGAGTTTGCATGCCACAGCTGCAGGCTGTGAATTATCACACTAGGGAAGAGTGGAAATACCACCCACATAATCCAACAAGAGGCCTGATTCATTTTGTGTCTGAAGCAATCATTGTGGTCTTACAAAGTTGAAATGAGTTTCCTTTGCAGTCTTCACAGGAGAAAAAAAATGAGAATATCATCCTTACTAGTTCAAAGCAAGATTCCACTTTTTAATTTATTTTTACTCCTATTTCTCATTTTTATTTTTCTTTCTTAGTTTCTTACTATTTTTGCAACTAGCTTGACTTTACATACAGCAGTGGAATTGGATTTGAGATAGGATGTAAAGGAGAGCCAAGCAATATCTTCCCAGCCCTGTCAATGCCGGATGAACTTGTGACAAGTGATTTAGTTAGTATATAACAACCAGATCCAATGAACTTTGCAGAGCCTGTTTTTTAGGTTTCTAATCATTCCAGGGCAATCAGAAAACTTTGCTTCCTACTGAACACACAGCGGGAGTTAGTAGCCATCTGTTTAAGACCCCAGTGGAATCACCCGCCTAGGGTCCTCTCTAAATATGCAGGACTCTACTCAGTATGCATAGACACGCTTTATGTAGCTTCCTACAGATCATCAATAGTGAATAATGAAGAGAGAGATATTAAATTCTGCCTTTTAGATTCTTTACTCAAGGCTGTAGGGAGGTTTTGTCCTCTTGGGATCCTAATGCATGAATTTTCACTTGATGAGCTTTAAAGTGCTCAGGATCTTTCTTTCAAAAAAAATGAGCTGGATTAATGATTTAAAAGTTCAGCTACTGACAGATGAAATGATGACTGCAGTAAAAGTCTACTGGTCACAGTACTTTTGTCTAGAAACAATCCTTGTTACTGCCTCAAAATATTCATACACTTGCTGTCCATCCCTTCATACAATGCTGCAGTCACAGGGTTGTGGTTTTAGGGCAGGAGGACAGAAGGGAGGAGGGAAGGAAGGGGGGAGGGAGGGAGGGAGAAAGAAAGAGAGACAGGTAGTTGCTTTGAATTCTCTCTTGAAGAAGATGGAATTAAACATGTTTTTTTTGCGGTTGGACCAGGTGATCTTTGTAGGTCCCTTCCAATGGGAACTATTCTATTCTACATCTCCAGGGAATATCTTGGACATGAGATTCACACTTCTGTTCCACAGGGAGTGGAAACTGCAACTATATGCTTAATGTGTGTGAGCAGGTGCACTTTGAGAACACTTTCCAAATCAAATCTCTCAGCTGAGTTGGACAGTTGCATGAACAATCTCAGGACACTGACCAAGCTTAGGGCTGGGTGATGTACTAACCTGCTTAGTTCTTTCAAGAAATTGTAAGGATGTGGAAGAGCTCATCTCTTCATCTGACTTTACAAGTCTTTATCATAGAAAGTTCACAGATTTCAGTTTGTCCATAGCAAGCAAAGACTTAAATTAAAACACTTAATGTTATTGTAATTACTTTTTATTTTCAAATAGTAAAAATTGACTAATATTTCAGTACTTTATTGCTGTAATCTTTCTCTGCATTTAAACTGAGATTTAAACCCAAGTTATATTATATATGGTTCTAAATCCTTAGTCACATCTATATGTGCTTAAATTCATGTGTATTTCAAGACTAAAACCTAGATCAGTACTTAATTCTAGTGACAGCAGAAATATAGCTCAGAATTCAGTGAACTCCCACAAATTTTGCTGAGCCCAGTTAAGTTCTGAAGAGATATAGGTAGTATATTTAATAGCCTTAGACATATGTAATGATCTTGTAGTAAACATTGTTTTAAGCTTCCATAAAGAAAAATATGAATCAGAAAAAATATATGTCAGCTCACCACTTTTCAGTTTACTCATAAAACACAGCCTTAGCTGCATTTTATTATGTATATTAAGGAGCTGTAATCTCTGAAAAGCTTGCCAGGCATTGCCTGTGAACTCACACTAATAGGCATCCTAAACAGAAAAGGAACCTGAATACAGGGGAAAAAACTGTTCTGAGAGCTTTGGCATGGTCCTCGTTGCCAGGGAAACCTCTTCTTTGTCTCTACGTGTTCAGAATGGCTGCCTCATTAGACACTGAACCTGATCATCACTTTACACTATGGGGAAAAAAAAGAAGGAAGGGGAAAAGCTAACAGGTCTACAAATCTTTAAGAAAATGCCAAGAATGAATAGGGGTAATCTTAAATAAATCTATGTGTAATTATGATCCTAATTATGTTCTGTTGAGAGTAAATTTGCCCAGGCTGCCTCATTCCACATTTATCTGCAGGTGAAGGAATGAGCAATTCTTGATCATCTTTTACTGAATTAAAAAAAAAAAAAAAGAAAAAAAAAAAGAAAAAGAGTGCAAACCACAAAGCTGGTCAATTGCATGTTTTGTCTAAAATATATCTCTTACTTTTAAATATTGCAAAATGTCTATTTAATAAGGTCATCTAGCGTATTTAACTGCCTGAGACATTGCTTCAGCATTGCTGCAGCAGATTTTATTGATGGAGTCAGAAGCATAAAATGGCAGGGAAAAGCCTATAGAGGTGCATTTATTACTCTGATCATAAAGAGGAGTGGTGAGAAAATAGTAAAAAAGTGAAAATATATAGTGACAAGAGAGTTACTTTATGTTAACTACTAAGTTTTAATCAAGATACTAAAACCAGCACCACATAAACATCTGAAGTGCGGCAGAACTAGCTGCAGTTTCAAGGCATTGCTCATTGGTAATACAACTATGAACCCAGGGTCCCTCAGGAGCTCAGCTCCTGCCCTTGGTTGATGAGAAAAGCCTTTGAAAACAGGGTCAGAGCTTAACCTCCACCCTCTGTGGCTTATAAATATCAACAAAGGGAAGGGATTTTAAAGTCAACATCCCCACAACTCTGTTCTCTGAGATGAAAAATGAAATCCAAATCACAGGTGAAACAGTTAACAAATGCCTAACTCTTCTACTCATATTTATGAAGAGAGAAAGCAACCCAGCTAGAAATTCTTTTTTCCTTTTTTTTTTCGCCTGTACCAGATGTGAAACCAAGTAGTTAGGTGCAAAAACAAGAGCATGCCTGACCAGGTGGTTTGAGATTAACTGGTTACTTTCCAAAAGTGTAAAAAAATGACATAAACTAGATTTACATGTACCTGGAGCCATTTTCCTTCTTACTCAGTGATAACCTATGTTGACACTCTGACTGTTGCCTAAGGAACAGAATTTAAATTAATTATTGTTTTTTAAAAGAAAGTGCTTTTCATATAACAAACATTTTGGTGGAATTCCCCCCTCCCTCCCCCCCTCCCCCCCTCGTGATAGCATTATTAGAATAGGGCTTGCAGATTACAGCTAGAAGAAAAAGGCAAAGAAAAGGCAGAGTGTAATCACCTATGCACTACATGGCAAGAACACACACACACACACTTGCTCTCCTTGGAAAATTGTTCTTTTCAGTTCCATGGTGAAATGCTCTCAAAATTTAATGAAAGATGAGTCACTACCAAGACAAATAATTTTTCCAAATGGGGACCTGAGGCAGAGAAAGCTGTTCTGCAGGGCTCCTGTAACCATCAGAGTATTTTGCTTTCTATATGGCACCCTTTTAAACAGTTACACATAGAGAAGAAATAGATGAAGATATCTAAAATCAATACACAAGGCAAGAAGTAGCAGCAAGAAAGGTACTAGAATATTGTTTGAAGTAGGTCTGATATGCAAGATTTGAAGCAACTGTTCTTTGTACCACTGACTTAATAACAACTTTTGGTAAATATAGAGAAAGTAAATGGTTCCTCTTGGCTTCTCTTTTGAGCAAATACACACAAGGACACCAAGGTTTGAAGAAGAAGATTAAAAAACACTGCCTGAATTTTAATACATAAATGTGTAAGCGCAGATGTCTGTGAGAAAAGGTAATTAATTAGAAGATACACTTATATCTGGGTAGTAGTTATTATAATCACTCTATTTGGTTATGATATTTTAACTGAACCAGGTTGGAAACTCTAAGACTTCAGTGTGAGCTACGTTTCAAAGTCCCATTCATGTTTTGAGCTGTCAAGCACCAGATTTTTCTTGAGTTAGTCTCTACTGACATCACTTCTTGATTGCATTTCTCTACTGACATCATTTCTTGATTGCATTAAGAGACTTAAAATGTAAAATCTTGTGTTTCTTCATTTTTGAAGAATTCACAAAGAATACTGAAAAGATTTCAGTAACTTACTGATCTCTCAATGCAGAAAGAGAAAAATGTTTAAGAAAAAATATGTATACTTTTCAGTCTCAAATATTTTACAGAAATATAAGGTATGTTTTCTTACATAAAAGCCCAGAAAATAGAGAAGGGAAAGTCAAATGCAACTTTTGATCCGGCATAGTTTTTAAGCTTATACATTAAGTTTTGCCTTCATATGAATTAGTTGCTAATATCTAATTGCTAAAAAATGCAGAAGTTGTACTGCTTTTATGGCCCAGGGCCTCACTTTAAAGAAGGAAAAGCTTCTTCCTATGCACTTTGTAAAATTTCTCCAAAACCTGTACTTATCAGTGCATTGAAAATAATTTCTTTTTCAATGTACCAAACTGTACAAGTATCGAATAGCTCACATTCCCTTATTTTACATACAGTGTTGTGACCCCTAAGGGAACAGTCTTATCAAAGTTTAAGCCCAGTATGCAGGCCCTGGGGTGGAAATGCATGCACAATCACCATTATCACTGAATCAGACACTTCCAGAACTAAAAATATAAGCAGTTCTAGTTGGAGGTAGAAGACCATGAAGGAAAAAGGGCACTTGTACAGACTGCAAAAACCTTAGAAGTCTCTGGGCAGGTCCTTAAGTTGTCACTGAGCCCACAAACTGATGCTTGCACGTACAAGTCAGCCTTTCAAAGAAAAAAAAAAAAAAAAAAAAAAAGGCGGAAAATAAGTAAGCAAAAGGTTTGGACATTTCAGAGTGTTTTAAGCCACAAACAGATAGATGCCCAAAATCCTCACAAGACCCTTGGTCCTACGATGCAGCCTGCATCTTTGCCTCTCATCTCAGCATACCTCCAAGGCCACTGCAAGAAAGTAAGCAGCAGGTCAGCTTCATCTTTATCCTACTACTTTTCACATGTCACAGTGTGCATCCCTTGGATAACCAACTAGAAGCACTAAATGTGGGCAATGATGTAATTCCTAGCTCTTGCACAAGGCACATACAGGAAAACAAATGACATCAGTTGTTTAAGGTATATACGGAAGTTAGACAGAAGAAAGGCACAGGTCTCCCACCTTAGCTGCTGTTATCAGAACATGAGTGCCCATGTTTCTTTCTTGTGTTTCTTTCTTCTCTTGAAAAGCCACCTTTAAAGGTGCATGCACATCTTCCTGATAGGGTACCTGCATTAACAGAGTCAGTGAAGGCAATCTTAAAGTTAGTATTTGAGTCCAGTGAGAAAATTGCAGTGTGTTGTCTCTCTGCTCTGCTTCTCTATTTGATTAATATAATCAACAAAAACACTTTCTCAAAGCTGGAAAGGGAAATCAGGAGCGTAAACTAGAAACTGGGCTGCCAAATGCTGATTATCCTACCAGAACCCCAAAATTACACCTTTGTTTGGATACTTTGAATGTAACTTCACCTTTAAAAGGAAGTATTCTTATCAGTCCATTGATACTTTTAAACACTGTATTGTCACATCAAAATGAAAACCACTGACTGCTCGCACACAAATTTGGTACTGGCAGAGCTATAAAAGTATCCTCTCCAAGTGTTAAGCCCCAGGACATAGTGTTTCTGCAGTCTAACAGCAGTTCTTGTCTCAGCATAACATACATTAAAAATCTAGAACACAATTTAAGGATTATTTTTAGGTTTTCTTTTCCTGTCTCTCCACATTTTTGCCTTTGAAATTATCTCTGAAACAATAGTATTGCATGCATATTTGTGACTGGTATTTCAAGGTATTTTCAAGGATATTTGAAAGGATGCAAAAACACACTTTCTCTTCTGGTTTCAAAATTTTAGCTATACTTGCATTGACATTGCCAGTAAAAGACAAAAAAAAAAAAGAAATTAACCTGTCGGTAGCAACATAGCGTTGTCAGTCTTATTCCCAATCACACCGAGGCAGAAAGCAGCCCTGACACTTCTGTGACTGCTCCAGCCCATTGTAAACAGGAGGTGGCAGTTCTAGACTTTGATCCAATATGCTGCAGTGTTATAAAACGGCAGTAACTAGCCAGGGAAGACATTTCCACAATACACAAGCTAAATAGCTTTTCCAAGGCTAGCCGGAGCTGCTTCCCCTTTAATCCCTTTTTGCAGGAGGCTAAAAAGTGTTACAGAAAGAAAAAAAGAACAAAATTAGAGCAGCTTTCTGACAGCTCAGTATAGGTAGTGTGATAGAGACTCTGGAGCTACCTGCACTGCATCTGAGGCTTTTTTTCAGTGTGCAACCACATAAAAATCGTCTTTTTAGGGCTTTTGTGGAAACAAAATCCTCTTTATTAATCTCATGCTCTCTCTCATGCATTAGTTTCACAAATCTTTCTTACCACAGAAAATGCTTTTATTCTATAACACTAAAATTCCACTTAAAACCAAATTAAAACACCCTTCCTCCAATATACGACAGAGTGAAAGCTAGCAGGTGTGGACCTAAAATCCAACACAGCCTGTGCATCAGGTCATTTTTTTTAATTTCCATTGCCTTTCCAAGCTGCCCTTCATTTGCTGAGAAGACATTGCTTTATCGTTAAAGTAACTTCGGGTTGAAACCTCCTCTGCCAGCTCTAGATATGGAAGTGAGAGCCTCAAACCACATATTAAAAACCTCTATGACAGTAAAGACCAACAGCAAAGTAGAGCCACTCTGAAGGTCTTTCACCACAGAAAGAAAAGGAGCAGAACAGGGGAGTTAAAAGGATGTGAAGGAGACAGTCTGACATCTAAGAGAAATAATAAAAGTAAGCATTGTATTTACTGCTTTTTAATCCGTGTCTATGTCTGATCATGAAAAATGTCAGGAATCACAGCAGAATTACATTGCATAACCATGTTGAGAATTTTATAGAAGGACTGGAAACTAGGTGGAAGTGAAAACTACTAAAAACACCTGACATTCAGAACTGTGCAGGTTAGCACATATCTGCAAGGTGCTAGTCTCCATGAAGCTGTATAATGTAATTGCCAAACTACAGACTTTCTTAGGAAGAAGCTTGGGATGCCTCATTCTGATCGAATAATTTTTACCTTTCTGATATTCCATCTACATCATCCCTGTAAGTAACTTCTCTCAGAGTAAAATGACTGCTTTGTATCGTGGTGTGTGAAACCAGGACATAATGTCACGGCCATAGATAACAAAATATCCTACTCTTCCCATCCTGTCGTCCAGTGGGAACTCCTGTAGTCAGAGATTCAGTAGTGTACATTAATCTTCACAGGGTTACACAGGACATCTCTAACTCAATTCCCTTACATCCTCACAACCGAGTATGTCCAATTGCAGAAAGATAAGACATGAGTCTGATACTGTTAATCAGACAGGCACATACTCTGACATGTTTCACAATAGGAGGAGAATCCAGATCATGTCTTGTAGCTGTGGAGGAGAATAAGAGTGATAAGGCCAGTACTGAGCTGAGGAAGAAATCTGGTTGCAATTGTGGAAGTATTGAGGAGGCAGGAAAGCAGTACGGAGGTATTGACAGATGCTGTTCTTCTACAATCTTTCTGAGAGATTTAGGAAGCATTTTAAGGATTTGCTTACAATGCTATTCTCATAGTTTAATTACTGTGTATCAGCTGAGCCATGGTAACAATTCCCAAGAGTGCCTTTTGGTCAAAACCAGGTGCAGAACACTGCTTATGCTTCTTTACTTTCCAACCTAGCTATATGTTTAACTACATTACATTTGCACTCCTCCTGAGCACTAGAGGAGTGTAGATGAACAGGGTAGTGATCCTTCTGATATACAGTACCTAAGGCTGTGTTAATCTGACACGATATCTATATTTCCTTGGATTATTTCTTAAAAAAAGTACTAAGGCAGGGTAAAATCAGCACTGCATATCCTAATTTAGGGGGACATCTGGCAAACCAAACTTCTCAGACAGAAGAAGATCTCATGGTAAGAGCTGAGAGGCTGTGAGAAGATTCACAGATGTTCTGGGTATAAAACAGAAGAAAAAGAGTACAACTCAGGTTCCTAAACTTCTGTTCTAAGCAGAGGTACATGCCTTCCTGCTTGCCACAAGGATCCCTCCCCTTAAGGTTTGAATTTTCTTACATTAAGACATTTTCATAGTTTCCCTTTATCCATGAAAAATAAGAGCAACCCCGAACCACACCACTCACAAGGAACAATATTAACTTGTCACATGGAAGAGATTTGGAGCCAAAACTTGAATTTCTTTTCCCTGTGTATGTGCAAAACCCAGATATCATATGGCGCATCCGGAGATATGTTTTTTCCCAGTGACTCCACTGAAAACAGTATCACTTCTGCATAACTCTCCCAAATTTCCTAGGCTTAGAATCTCCATGAATCCCTGTATTTCATATCCCTGACAAGTGCCTTGAAGAGCAGAGCTAGTCTTTCTTTGTCTCTCGCACACTGATACTCTTTTAGGCAATAAGGACAGCTCTACCTCTGAGAATCCTTCACCTTAGAAGACCAGTTAGCATTTTGGAGACCAGGGATCAAATTCCTTATGCTGTGTAAACTTTGGATGCTAATCTCACACACAGTAGTTCCATGTGGCTCATGGTGGCATGCAGGCACCTCCACAGTTCAGCTGTGATCTGAGCAGAAAAACTGTTGTGGTTTAACCCCAGCCGGCAGCCAAGCACCAGGTAGCTGCTCGCTCACCTCTCTCACAGTGGGCTGGGGGAGAGAATCAGACGGGTAAAAGTGAGAAAACTCATGGGCTGAGCTAAAGACAGTTCAATAGGTAAAGCAAAAGCCGCACACGCAAGCAAAGCCGAACACGGAATCCATCCACCACTTCCCGTGGGCAGGCAGGCGTTCAGCCATCTCCAGGAAAGCAGGGCTCCGTCACGCGTAACGGTCACTTGGGAAGACAAACGCCGTCACTCCGAACGTCCCCCCGCTCCCTTCTTCTTCCTCCTTGCTTGAGCATGACGTCACTTGGTCTGGAATACCCCTTGGGTCAGCCGGGGTCAGCTGTCCCGGCTGTGTCCCCCCCCAACTCCTTGTGCACCCCCAGCCTGCTCGCTGGTGGGCTGGGGTGAGGAGCAGAAAAGGCCTTGGCTACCGGTAAGCACTGCTCAGCCAGAACAAAAACATCCCTGTGTTATCAACACTGGTTCCAGCACAAATCCCAAACACAGCCCCATACTAGCTACTATGAAGAAAATTAACTCTACCCCAGCCAAAACCAGCACACAAGTGCAACTCAGCACTCCTGCTAAGTGGGGAAGGAAGGAATCACCTATTCTGGGAAGCACATTCTGAATGTTTTGAGGCCTACCCGTGGTTATGATAGCTGTGTAGCCTTGTAGATGTCCCCTAGGAAGGGAAGACAAATGGGGCAGCATTGGAAACTGAGGCAGACAGAGGGCAATGTGGTTGCTGAAAGGCAGTTTTGAGACTATGAAGTAGATGATGTGGTATCTATGACCCTCAGAGCAATCAGATTTAGAAAGCTCTTGTTGAAGCTCAGGTATGTAAACCGTCCTGATAGTTTCAGTGAGACTACTGAGGAATAAACTTTGGTGTGTGGTTAAGTACCTCAAAGAAGAGAAGGAATACAATATACCAACTCCACTAGACTTTTAAAATGTTTGAAAAAAGCTTAGAAAGAAATATAAAGACTCAGACACACAAACAAGTTGTTGAAGGTTAAAAAGCTATTACGCATCAGCTGAAACACTCTAAGTCTTCATGTGAATTCTCTTTCATTGCAGGTGTGACTAAATCAAATTATCCCGATCTTGCAAGAGTAGAAGCCCACACATTGACAGGGGAGGAGAGGGGAGGAGAGGAGATGAAAATGGAAAGAAGAGAGAAAGGCAGAGGGAAGGGAAGAAGGAAACTACCTGCCTTCAAGAACCAAATAATTGAGAAAATTGTCAAGTATAAAATTACAGTTTCTGGAAGCAGAGAGACAGTACTTATAAACATGTGAAAAACACTAATCTAAACAAAAAATGAAAAGTGGCACAGAATTCAAGAGCATGAATTCTACATTAAAAGTTGGATAGTCTCACAGAAAACAGTATGTTTTTTATTTCTGCCTTTTTACCATCTCGGTATTTGTAAAATGTCACTGATTATACCTTTTACCCATTTTCACTAGGTTCCTCCTAGAATTTCATACACATTAAGCAGATTTGTCCAATAAGTTATCAGACATATTTTCCACGTGTGCGTATAGATGCATATTCTCCGCCACTGTCTTTTTGGTCTTGCCAGTTGCATTCTTCTCACTTTTGTCACCAGTTTTGCTTCACGAGCATTAGACTGTTTCACTAGGTATCACTCATCAGAAAGGCATAATCATACCAGTTCCTGCTCAGTGTCATCTACTCTCATTTAAATATAAAGACTTTGGCTGCTGCTGAGCTATCAAACATGTTTTATTCCCTGGATATTGTATTAAAAAATGAAATAGCCTTTCCTTGCTTCTTTCAACCAAGAGGAGGAAAAAAAATTGTCGTTTTGTTTTGCTTTGCCTCTCAAATGTTCATATAATTTCTAACTATCCTAATTTCTTTCTTTCTTGTGAAGGGTTTATTATGAATTGTTTTGCTAAATAAATCAGATTGTGGTCTAAACAAAATTAGCCTACACATTTAACCAATATAATGATAAAATGGAAACTTCAAGCACAAGACATTCTTCATAGAAATTGTTGGGTTTTCTGTTTAAAAACAAATTCACAGATACCAAGTTTGTGATAAAACAAACAAGACTGAAACCTGCAAGTAACTCTGAGTCTGCAGACTGTCATTAGCATAGATGTTGTATTGATAGTAGTGACTTATTTCCCCTTTAAAAAATAATAAGAAAAGAGAACAAATCTTTAGTGGTATATCTACTTTCTTTAGCCATTAATCACTAGCACCAAAACCTCATAAATATAGTGACAGACACAGAGTAATTTTTATATTTCAGAAAAGGTCAATCAAAAATAGATATGGTAAAAGTCCAATCAATAAATAATCTTATAAGGCTAAACATTGCACTCATCCTTTTCAAGTCACTCATTAGTCATCTACAGTGCCCTCAATGACATTTTTAACGTATTATTTCAAAGTCCTTTCTTTATTATTGAGAAGGGAAATATTTTTAGCTTGCAAAGCTCCATCTATAGTCGAGGTCTGGTTCACCATAAATGAACAATTTCCCAGTGGACAAGAAACTACTGTGACAGGAACATTAATAATACCTCTGAACATCTACTGCCCGTTTCATTTTTTTTTGAAGAGACTTACAGTTTTATGGAGAAATACTGGAGAAACAAAAAAGAGAAGGAAAGAAGAGGTAGGAAAGGTTATTTTGTGGCTAAGCCTAGTTGAATTATTAATTGTTTAACATTTCATCTTTTAAATTACTGTTTAAAATTACAATCCTAAGCCTATGTTTTGAGTTTCAGTAGAAGGAGCTGCACCTTTGTGTAACAGGCTATTCCTTTAAGGCTAAGATTTCTGAGGATGGTTAAATGACTTAGGTATCACTTTGAACTTGAAAGACACTAGAAGCCTTTTGGGCATTTACTAAAATCCCTGGAAATCGCTTAGATGTCCATGTAATTTTTTGAATTGCACTCCCCTCCCCCCCTCCCCCCCCTCCCCGCCCCTGCCCTTGGTATCCAACAAGTATTAGGAAGTCTAATGTAAGTATCTAATTTTGAAAGTTTGTCTCTCATGAATCTACTGTTCAGTGTGTTCCTTTTGTTCTGCATTGAAATCTTTCACACTGAATTGACACAGCTGTTAAATGTATTGTAATAAGTGGCTGAAGAGATTTATTCTTTTTTATAATCTAAGAATTTAAAAATCTTAATTTTGATAAACTTTTAAATTACTTAGGTCACAGAGTCTTATTTTCAAAAATGTCTCCATCTTTGTGTAGTCTGTCCCATTGAAAGTTACTATTTGGCTGTAATATTATTCATAGGATGTATTTGATCTATTCACATTTTATCTATTCACACAGGAGATCTGCTCTTCAGCTGTTTGATGGAGGTTTTACAAGGACTATAATGACAAATATCCAAATACAAATGATTAATAAATCAGTTATGTAGTTTCAGAAAAATAATCTGCTTAGTGTATTAAAAAAAAGTGAAGAAACTTTTCAATTGGGAATACAGAGGCTGCCAAATACTTGTAAATAATTTGTAAAATACAGAATGAATTTGCTAATCACTGTAACAAATAAATAAAGGGAGAAATACAGGGAATTCAGAGAGAATAAGGTCACTCAAGGGCATGGAAAAAACTAATAGGAATGGGAAAAGACTGGGATTTTTTTTCTGAAAGGAAGAAAGAGAAATCAGAAATGTATATAAAATAACGAATGATCAAAAGAGCATAGATGAAAAAAACAAAAAAACATTTCCTATCCTGGTTCTGTGATATAAGAACAAAGAGATAATTAAATGGTGGAAGGCTTGAAATAAATCAAAGGATATAGTTCCTCACAAAATATTAAATCACTGAGGCAAAGAAACTTAAAAGAGTAAAATGAAGACTGGACATGCAATTCCCAGTGTGGATCAGTGTGGCGCTTCTAACCCAAACAATGTGGGCGAAAAAGAGATCCCAACCTACCCCGGACTAGGACTAGGTGCATGAAGGAGACCTCAGGCTATCTACAACGGCACAGCAGTACTTCTCGTTGGTGACGGACAGATAAAGCACTGGGTAGGACTGCACTGTGAGGGAAGGCTGTATCTCACAGGTTCACGGGACTTGGTTTTGCAATCTGTCTAGAGGGAGGATAACCAAACTCAGACCAGGACAAAAAGAATTACGATATCTATCACGTTCTATTTCCCTTATGAAACTGTATAAACCCTTGTTGTGCAACAACTGTTGAGGCTGAGGGTCAGTGGAAGAAGAAGCTATAAACATGAAAATAGAAGCGTTGATACATTATGCTGGTGGCAGTATTTGGGAAATATTCTTATGACCTATGTTTCTAATGAACAGCAACTCAAAAAGTTTTGTTTATTGCTGAGTTATATGTGTGGAAAGATAGTTTTGTATCTGTTGACTATTTCTCTCTACAGATGTTGAACTGAAAACTGATATTTGCACAGAAGTCTGTATTATACTTAGACATTATTTTTCTGCTATTACCCAGATTTACTCAGTACAATAAAACTCTAAGAAAAAAAACAGAACTAATTTTCAAAGTCTCCAACCATAACATGCATACCTGCATGCTATGTAAAGATATGCAGGTCTAAAACTTTGTTTAGTTCCAACGTGAACCTTCCGTACAAGGCAGACATTGTTGAGAACTTTTTAAAAGATCCATTACATCTGCTGTCTGAATCTTCATAAACTCAGTTCAGAGAGACAACAAAAGCATTTTTGCGTGATTGGATTTAGAGCAGCAACAACTGGACCTGACTGGGTATATGCAGCATAAAAAATTATTTAGCTGTCAGCTCAGCCACTCTAACCATTATGCATATCTGCTGAGTCCATGCCAGTTGTGGAGTGGATCTTTCTCTGAAATTTAGGGACACTACCACAGATAATTAATTCATTATTGTGAACTGACTTCACAACAGTTTAATTAAGATTGCAGATCAGCCTCAGGGCTGACTGTTATTATGGCATACATGATAATTTAAAAGTTGAATAGCACTGATCTGGACATACTAGATTAGTCACTTGGAAACAGTGTTTTCACATCTATTAGAAAGTGTCATCTTTATCACAGTATTTGAAAATCTCTCGCCTGATTCCCTGGCATAATACATGCAGCAAAGGCTTTTTGTGTATATGTATGTTAGTAATGAACAGTCTTTGGAGAGAGGCTTTGAACAGCAGAGATCTGTAAACTTAACTTTCACTGCTCAGTAACTAAATGATGGACCAACAACTTAGGGAAACGCAGAAGGTACAGAGTATAAAAATCAAGATGGCTAGCCACAGTGCTCAGTTAAGGGAGCATTACATAATCTTCTGACTCGAAAGTTAAAACTGCCAACTTGTGAACCACATGAAAGAATGGTTAAGCATCTTGATCTTAGAATATGGGTTTGAATCAACCAAAAATGGAAAACAGTTGGACTGAATGAAAATGTCTCTTTCGTCATAACCGTTACTCAGACTGAACAAGCTTTTCTAACAGCAGGAAAGTGGAGTAACAGTTATACTTCAGTCCCCATGCGTAGCTGAGAGTCTGACTGGGAAGTGCCCTTTCCCCACCAGATGACTGAACATAGCAGGTGATGAGACAAGAGTTTGCTGTGAAAGAGCAATAAAATATAAACTTACAGAGAATATGAGCTGTTCTGTTTCCACTTGGTCTGTTGTTTTCATCTGTTTCCGAAGCTTGATTACTTGGGTACAGCAAAGAAACAATTCCCATGAGCTGTTTTCTCATTTTGAGAACAGAAAGGAATAATATCAAGTGGTGCAAGGAAGCAAGGGTGACTAAGGCTGGGAGTTGTGAGGGCTTAACATTTCTTGGAACCCTCTAGGGTCAGTTCCCTTCTGAAGACACTTACTCCTAGGCATTCAGAATCTATCTGCTGCTTTTAGTAGGAAAGTTCTCAGTAGATTTATTTGCTTTAAAGGAGACTATGGAAAAAAAGAATGACTTATTCTATTACGCCTCCCATGGCATCAACCAATTTAGAAGCCAAATTCCAGTTACAGAAACTTTATTCCTAGTGATACCTGAGTGAGGACTAAAAAAACCAAACACGAGAAAGTCAAAACAACCAAACCAAACCAAATCAAACCAAACCAAACCTTCTTGGCTTTTAGGTCATAAGCTAAGCTGGGCTGGCAGTTAGAATAAACTGTCCTTCCACTTCTGTGCAAAACAGATATTACCTGCAAATCACTGAGAAAATAAAAGCTGAGCCCCATAATGTTGTTTTAGAAAGCTGCACTCTAGAGTAGAGTAGAACTTTAAGCAAAGCTTGTTCATGTTCTGGGTAACTTTTTTCTACAAAAGAACTTTAACTTTTTTCCTCCTGTTTCCCCCCCCTTCTCGCACACAAGAATCTGCACATTTATAACTTCCATTAAATATTAAATAGCAAACTGAACATTGTTTAATTTCCCAGAAAAGAAACTTATTTTATGTGCTGCTGGAAAATTAGAAACTTTCCTTGATATTATTTAACCGTATATTAGAGAATGTAAATGGTGGAGGAAAGACTATGTGAAAGGTTATGTAGCATCCAAAAAGAATTATTAAAAAAAAAAACCAGTTTAGAAGTGTTTTGTTTATGCTATTGTTTACAAATTCATTAAAAATTTGAACACGCCAAAGAACAGGATTTAATTAGCTTGAGGTGTGAAGAACACATGCATATTTAAGTTTTGACCTGTACTTGCATCTGTTTGAAAACCCATAGGCACACGAGACTGGTCATGTATCTGTGTACTTGTAATATAAAAATCACTTTGTAGACTATTAAACATCTGCCCTTAATTTCATATAGATCACACTCCAAGGACATTCAGCCAATAAACTGTGTATAAAGCTTTGATCCTCTCCCTGATCAGGCTAGCTTTACTATTGATTCCTTATTATAATTTATTTAACATAAAAGCTGTTACATAAGGTGGTTAAAGTTGCTTAATGAGCTAACCGATTAGGGAGAAATGAATTTGAGATCACTTTGAACCCACTCTAATTTTCCCAAAGAACCAAAATTTATGAGGTTTGGGGTCCTGGAGGAAAAGAGTAGAGCACAGTTCTTTAATTAATAGGATATTTGGGTAGGAAAGATATTTGCTACTGAACAACTTTGATTTTTTTATGGAACTGGAACATAAAATGAGCCCATTCTCTGCCTTTAGTTTATGCCCTTGACACTGAGCAGAATTTGCCCCATGGCAGACTGAGAGACCTTCACACTAACACAGACTAAACTTCAATTGTTCATTATTTTTAGTATAAAATCAGAATAGAACTACTTAATCAAATAAAGTTATGGACAAGAGGACAGAACAGAGAAGCTGTGCTCGAAATTATAAAAGGAAACTGCTTATGGCAGCCTTTATCACGTATGTTTCTGTATCCCATTTATAAACCAGTTGGACCTGATTAGATTTCACAGCCCTTTTGTTCCTGAATACATTCATGTACGTGATTTTTGATGTCTAACAAAGTAAATGAAGTCACAGCTGAAAACTTTGCAATAGAATGATAGGCAAAGTTAGTAGGGAAAAATGTTTAGAAATAAACTCTTCATAAAATGGCTTTCAAATTTTTCAGTTGTCAGGTCTCTTTGAGTGACCTAGATTTTGTCTTGTTATTTCTTTTTCGAAAAGGGTATGATAAGGTTTTCAGTAAGGACCCTTACCCCTGTTTTCCACACTATCAGATTATAAACAGTCTGCATCTCTGCCATCTTGACTGGTACGATATGCAGTCGTGTAACAGCTGAGGATCCAGCTAATTAAAACAGATTCAGAATGAAAAATAACTTAAAATGGAAATATTGTCAATGTTCAGTACCTTGATGCTTGACAAAACAGTAGCAACCTTTTATGTTCATAAGCAAAACCCCAAATTAATCAGAGGGGATATGCATGCTACTTTGTTATGGTGGCATAAAAGCTGTAGAAAATAGCCCTTGTTTAGTTTTAAGTGCCATTATCATGAATAGCACATGATGTAGACATTAAGAGAAAAATAGAAATAAAAGCTAGCTGGAAAATCAATTGTATGTTATAATTTTCTCATCCCTTAGGAAGCCCGTCTTCACTGGTAATTTATAAGAAAAGTATAATTAGGTTAACTTTTTTATTTTTCTTCACAGTCCTCTCCCAAGAGTAGGGATCATCCATATTTAAAAAAAAAAAAAAAATTCTGATGCTTTTAAATATTTTTTTCAATTTTTAAAAATAGTCTGACTAAAACAAAATATATCAGTGTTACTGTGGAATTATAATTATCACTGGTTGGGATTTAAAAAAAAAAAAAAAGCTGGAGAGCAGTTTCAATGTCATTTAAGAGACAATGGAGACCAGAACCCCCACATGCCTTTTTACCACTGAAAATCTCTCTGGAATAAACCTTGAATTTCAAGTGAAAAAACATATCTTTAAGACAATATTTCTCAGTGTGGTCAGTTGTTTGCACTCTGCTTCTTGAAAAGAAACATCTTAATTCTCCACTGATGCGTCACTTGCCTTGCTGGGCTTTTGCAGTTCAGAACAATTAAATATAAAGCCTGAAGTATTTAATTATGCTCGATGACATTCAAACAAGGGATTTTAATTCCTGATGAAATCCTATTTTTTTTCTCCAGGAAATAAGAATAATTTCAGCTTTGATCCAGCCTCCTAAGTTCATCCTCCCAAAGTACCAGTTCAAGCTACTAAATGAGGTCAGTTCACATTGCAGACAGACTGCCATGTGTTTTTCCTTTCTAAATTGCCTCCATCATTTCTGAATAGTTAGGAGACTGCTGGAGACTGCTGTCTTTCTGCTTCCCAAGTGCCCAACCTTGCCTTTTCTACTGTCCTGTTTCAGCTGTGACAATTAATAAAGTAATTTGCTTGTTTCTGTATGGGCTTATTCTGTGTTGATGGTGGTTTTCCCTTCATAATTATCACAAAAAATTCAATGTGTGGTCACCATGTTGCAGAAGGGCAATCCAACTACAGTGACTGTGACACCTGTGCTGCCTCCAAATAGACATATAACTAACAGCCGTTATAGAGAGAAACAAATTGCCAAAGGTTAAGAACAATAAACAAAATCGGAAAGTACCTGATCTCCTAAATATTGGTTCACAGTTTTGTAGATGAAGTTATGTAAACTTTCTTGCCCAGTATTCTTCAAGATGTCTGCCTGATATCACAGGTATTTGCACTCAAGAGCAAAGCCTGATTTTGGCAGAGATTTTCTGAAGAATTTTGGTACGTTTTGGTTTTACAGTGGGTTTATGCAGGGCTCTTGAGCTATTTTTGTAGAGACAAGAAAACGTTAACGTAACAGAAGATGTTGGGAGAAGGATATAATTTTGACAAAGGTCTCCCTGAATTTTGTATGCCAATCAGGCACTCCCTCTGCTGTACTGAATCTGTTGATGTATTAGTTCTGTCAGATTTTCGAACCTGCTAACACTTTTCATGGGATTCATCATCTCCAAATCTAGCCTTTTCTGTTAGAGGAATATTTCATCCCATCAGAAAATTGTCTGATGGCATTGTTAAGGTTAATGGGAACTTCAAGTATAATGACCAAAAGGAGAGCTAAAATAGGAGCCTTCCCCCCCCCCCCCCCCCCGATAAATAAGTTACTCAGTTTTTATGGAACATTTAATGCTTCAGACAACAATACAAATTGTCCTGCAAAACTATTTTAATCTTTCTTGCACCCCATTTTAAAATTACGCTTCCACTGTGTCGTGGTTTAACCCCAGCCGGCAACTAAGCACCACGCAGCTGCTCACTCACTCCCCCCCACCCAGTGGGATGGGGGAGAGAATCGGGAAAAGAAGTACAACTTGTGGGTTGAGTTAAGAATTGTTTAATAGAACAGAAAAGAAGAAAATAATAATGATAATAATAATAATAAAATGATAATATTAATAATAAAAGAATTGGAATATACAAGTGATGCGCAATGCAATTGCTCACCACCCGCCGACTGACGCCCATTTAGTTCCCAAGCAGTGATCCCCCTGCCCCCATTCCCCCCAGTTTCTATACTGGACATGTTGTCACATGGTATGGAATACCCCTTTGGATAGTTGGGGTCAGCTGCCCTGGCTGTGTCCCCTCCCAGCTTCTTGTGCCCCTCCAGCCTGTTTGCTGGCTGGGCATGAGAAGCTGAAAAATCCTTGACTTAGTCTAAACACTACTGAGCAACAATAGAAAACATCAGTATTATAACATTCTTCTCATACCTAACACAAAACCATAGCACTGTACCAGCTACTAGGAAGACAGTTAACTCTATCCCAGCTGAAACCAGGACACAGTGTTAATAAAGATGACAATGATTTAGACAAAGATTTTGGAGAAGATGAAAGTGATATCTAGCACAATGGCTTGTAGCAGTGAATGTAAACTGAAAGAGAACAGTAACAAAAATTGAATTCTCAACTGCTTAAATTAGTTTTGCCCAGGAGCACCTTTTGCCTAATGCCAATGAAAACAAGATAATAGGAAGTCACAGGGATAAAGGATAAATCTCTACTCAATCAGACTAGATCACCCAGTGCATTGCCAAAGTTGAGGGTGGTGTTATGCTGTAATTCCATTAGTTTGCTAAAATCCTGTAGAAAAGAAGAGAAAAAAAGAGATTCAATACAGCTATTGATAATGGGGAAGACTAAGGTTTAAGTAACAGTTTGTTGAATAATGAGTAATAAATTCAACAGCCAACATTTTAAATAACCGAGGATAATAACTTCAGAAACATGCTGGACATAAACTGTATTTTAGATGAAAACTAGGATTACTTTGATCAGGATCAGCTTTTTTTTTTTGGTTTGCTATCAGTGACGCTAACTGCCATAGAGACAGTCTTCCTAAAAACTTAATTTAACTTTGAATGAAAAAAATATTAATATATATTTAATTTATTAGCAAGTATTGCACTTAAAAGCAAACTTCTACTATAATCATATAAATACTAGCAAGAAAATTTCTTAGTGATCTTTAAGTACAAAAATTATTGTGTTGTAACGCAGCTTTTGAAAACTCTACCTGGATTTATCAAAAAGTATAATGAGTAAAAAATCCTATTTCTGCTGAAGCAAGTAGGAAAAAATCCAGCCCACTATTACTGAGTTGGATCTACATTTTCCTGCATAATAATAGACATTTGGAGAGAGTTGAAACATAAGTTGTGTATTTAACAATGATGCATGGGATAGATGACACTCAAGTATCATCTTTAGAAGCATAATTTTGAAGTCCTTAACAAATACAGTTGCTAAAACTTCCTGCTTTTATACTACATCACGTTGCATTTTATTGCATAGAGGTATGTAAAGGAGAAATAAGAATATGGTACATCTTAGTGGTCATTTGATACAGGCACTGAGGGAAACCTGAAAACAATTTTAAATAATTTTCATATCTGCCTAGAAATGTGAACAAGCCTTGAGGGGAAGGACTAGTTAGAAAGTGTACTCTTTGCTGCAGTCTGGGATAGACTAGCATAGTAAAGTGGGGCAAAGTGGCATGAGAAAGGGTACTAATTTAAAGAATAAGGCCTTTCACTGTACAAAAGTCTGAAGTGGTTTTTTTCCTGTTCCTGCATCATCTGTGAATGTAGGAAATGCACCCATAGCAGCACAATCACTCAAAATGTTCAGGCAAGCTGAGTGGACAACCAGCACAGCAAGGCATTTCAATACACATACAGTGTCTAAGTTGCCCTCCTCTCTGTCTCACAACAGGAGAAATTTTGTTTCTCCAGACTCCCAACTGGATGTATCAACCCTGGAATAAATCTTTTATACATTTCTTCAGTGTTAGTTTGTGAGCATAATAATGAGTGATCCCCTGCAACGGAGCACTGCTGTCTTGATGAACACACTTTTAAATATTATAGAAAGCATGTCTTAAAAATATAAAGCTCACGTCAAGCTGATATTCAAACACTGAAGTTATTCACTAGTAAGTGTCTTCTGAAGAAAAGTATAACACAACAGGAGACGGTGGCAGCCAGAAGAAGCAAATACCTAAAAGAAAATTCAGTTGTATCTGGCATTTTGTAAAAGTAAACAAATACAAGTTCTTTCTAATAAAGAGAGATGAGTTCTTGCTGTGCACATTTTGGGAGTTTTCAGGATCCCAAAAGCATGTGGAAGAGTTGAAATTTCTAAAGGGTTTCATAAATATTTGACTTAATTTATAAGGTGGAATCTTGGCATTGAGCCTGTAGGAAAATTCCCTTTGATTACAAAAGAGCTCGGTTTCCAGTAACCGTGGTTGTTTCAGCACCTGACAGGTCTGTACAGAGAGTGAGGGAGAGCAAGTCTGTCAGGTACAGGCGATTTTTAGAACTGTTACCAGAAGCTTTTTCAGTGGTAATTTCATATTGACCCATTTTTTTCAAACAGTAGCTATTTTGGAAATCAAAGCAAAGAGAAGGAAAATATATTTTTGCTTCTGATGTATTTAAAATAAGATAAAAGGATAAACACATGTTCTTACTTTCTTAAATCCTCTCTGCTATCAGTGTTGTAGCCAACACAGATTGCAGGACTGAATGAATGTGGAGAAACGATGAAATATTTTTTAATATCCTTTTTTTGTTATTCATTTTGTGTTTATAAACATTTCCTGAAAATTTTGCATTGTTTTCAGGCTTCTGTATTTTCATTTTCCCTTCATTTGTTCAAAACCATTTAAGAAAATAATTTTAAAATGTTAATTTAAAAAAAAAAAAGGCAAAAATTCTTCCTCCCCCAACCAATGGAAGACTCTCACCCAAACTCAGATGAAAAGCTCTGAATTTAGAACTTATATTTAAAAGGATGTACATCTTCCTCTTTCTATTTCCTCTTAAATGCTGTAGCCCCCTCTGTTGAAGGTGCTGTAATTTTACTTACGTAGTTGCTTTTGTCATGAAGCACAACCTTGTGAGGCAAGACTGGATAAAAACAGAACTAGAAAATGCTTAAGGGAAAATATTAAGCGTGCAACCAGATAACCACAAAGGATGATAGGATCTAGGATTTGACGCATACCTTTTATTGAAATAAACAGACTGACTTAATCTAAAAGCAATTGTGTTGAATGGTTTCAAAATTAAACAATGAAATATAATTTGTTCTTCTGTATTACAAAACAATCAAATGTGTTTAGCGAACTGTTCAGTTAACACTGTGAATAGAGCTTTAAAAAATGTCTGACTTTTCCTAAAAAAACCCAACAACATACAGTTTGATTTTCTTCAGCATAGATATTTTTTATCTAGTCTGACTTTAGCAGGGTAAAATGGATCATTAAAGCGTTCATCTTGAGAAATTGTTGGGTTTTTTTTCTGAAATAGTAATTATCTTTTGCTTATCTTCTTTTGGCTTTCTTGCTGGTTAGGTCGGGTCTTATCCACACTATGACATTTTGTGATGAATATCCCATACCACTGCATGATTTGCATGTAAGCACACATATCTCAATTTTCTGAAAAATAATGAAACAATTTAAATATTAAATTGATTTTAAATGAGCCAATTTCAGATAATTAAATAATTTAGACTAATTTCTGCATTCAAGGCATGAGTCATTTTCTTCAGGAGTGCAGAGGTTTAAATGTAGGGAGAAGGTGGTGTAAAGTAATGGACAGCAGACAGTAATGGGTTATGAAAGGCTAACTGACTCAGGCTGCTCTCTCTTGAAAAGGATATTCAATTCACTGCTGCAATGTATTCTTTACCCGCAGTTATCTTTAACTTCTAGGTTTACTAGGAACTTCAGCTGAATTATGAAACAGTTTAATAGGTACTGGCACACTTTGGATATTTTGATTTCCTGTATTATTTAGTTTACATCATCATGAAAGGCAGGTACATAAATATTCTTGCAGTTAGATATCAAATGAGAAGAAACAGTTTGTTTCCCATTTCTCAGAAAACTTGTATAAGCTCTCTAAGATTTTTTTTTTCTTTTCAGCTGTTTTTGCTGTACTTAAACATTTGCATCATTATTGTCATGACATTTCTGTTTTATGGTATTTTTGAAGCTGGTCACTAACTGCAGGGTCACAGGAACTTTTGAGTCTTACGAAAGCCAATATAAAATATGCATATGAAAGTATAATTGAAGATAAGACTTTCTTTCCTGATATTTTCCAGTCAGCTTTTTTGGTGAGGACCTATGGATAGAAGGACTGATTTGATTTCACTTGACTTTGGAGGCCTGTTACATGCTTATCTTATGCATAAGTTAGGTATTTTGGTGGTCTGAGAATTAGTGCTTAGCATCTTGTATGAACTTAGTCCCTTGTTCAGCAAACACAGTTTAGATTGCGCTGAAATTTTTCATCGTGCATCATATAGCAAAAGAGAACAAAGCACTTCGGAATGATAATCTACCCTGTCAGTTGTTAAGAAGAAGCATTTGGGTTAAAGAAGTTCGTTAATGTATGGAAATACCTTTCCTGACAAAAGAGAGAAAAGGAAATTATTCAACATCCCTGATTATAGATTCTTGCAAGCTTTAGATATTCTTAAAGAAATGGACCCAAACCAATGGTTATAAAGGTCAAAGTAACAATGTATAAATATTTTCCTACAAAAACATTTTTTCCTTTAGAATAAAATATGCTATTCTCTTTTCCTCTCCTTGTCTAATTCTGTTATAGCTAGTTTAATTTATACAGGAATATTATATCACAGATTTCTGTAGCTGTGCTAACAAAGATAAATGGAAGTAGAGATTTCAATAAAACTTTGCAAACAATTCCATTATAGCTTGTCAAATGCACACAGAACCTCAGCTGTAAGTTGTTTCATTTATATGTCAGTTTTGTCAACATCACTGACTAAAAGTATGGACGCTTACATTCAATCTCTGCACAAAAGAATAAATTGACAATTCAAGTATGAAGCTTTTAACTATGTTTTTAGCTCTGACATTTCTTACTGCCAGACAACATTTTATACCAAAAAAAGAAGGATTTCTGAAAAAAACCTGAAGGCAAACTTATATGTTTTATGAATAATAATAAAGTATTCTAACAGAGTAGAGTAGAAAACTTGTATAATATTGTTTCTCCTTTTTACATCATTTTCATGCAAATTGCAACAGGCAAATAATTTTAAAAATATTAAGTCTCATTTATAGATTGTTAGTACGATGTTCAGGATGCTATTGTGTTTACAACATAGAACTATTTAAAAATAGTGGGTTCTCTGTTTGTGGGAACTAAGTTATAAGGTCTTGGTTTTCACATCTTTTATGATCACGCGCATAGGGTATTCTCATTTCAAAATTCACTAGTCCACCCAGGAAGTAGAAGCGGTATCATATAATGGGTATGAGGAGCCACTGGTAGCCTGGCAAAACCCTGGTGTTCTCTTCACCCCTGACTTTCTGCTTGGGAATCAGTTTGTGGGTTTCAGAAAGAGAAACAATTACTTGATTAAGCAAAAGAGTGTACTTAAGTAACTTTTTAAGACTGCCAGTACTAGTTACTAATTTCTCATTTAATCTGTTTTTATACATCTTTGCAGGTTTTATAAAAAACTGTAAAACAAACAAACAAGCCAGTCACCATAAATCTAAACCACTGTCAATTATTAATCCAAGAAATTAGTTATTATAATTAGAAAATCAAGCTCACATGTGGGACTGAATTAAATCACATACCATCGAATTAATACATTCAGCAATCAAATCATTAAGTTAATACAGGATGCAGTCAATTCTTATGGGTCTTACCACAGGAACTGAATTAGGTTGTTCAGTTCCTTATCTCCAGTAGAAGTAATCTTCTAAATTTGCCTTAATACAAAAAAATCCAAATTCATTTAACTTTCAGTCCTCAGGTCACACTGAGATTTTTTTTTTTTTTCCCTGAAAATGCCTTGTGTACAGGACACCTCCCTGCTACCCCCTGCTTCTTTTTATTCCCATTCAGTCTGTGTTCTGCAATCCTGAATCTGTAAGAGTCAACTGATCATACATGTTTTCTTACAGAGGTAAACTAGATTCTCTGACAGTTCATGGAAACATTTAAAGGGAAAGCACTGCTCTGGTTTACCAAGTAGAACTCCATTAGCTTCCTAGAGCTAGGAAATGATTCTCAGTGCATTCCCAAGTGATGGGGATTATTCCTTATAGGAAGGAAGGCTGAATAAATATACGTATATGTATATTAAGAAAGTGTGAGATACAATATGTAAAAATCTGAGAAAACTAGAAGTGAGGCCTAAAATCTTTATGCTTTGTGGCATTTCAAGGTACATGCTATTAGAATCTCTACTGTAGTTCAGGAACAAAGGTAAGGCAAAATTTTTGTTCCCTTTGATGATAAAGGGTGTGTGATATTTACTAAGAAACTTTCCTGTTCCTGCCTGAGACAGCAGGAGAACATGCTTCTGTAGGTAAACTAATCAATTACTGAAAAATAAAATCATTTGACAATGACTGATGTTGGCCTCAATAAGATGGTTAATTCCATTTGGGAGGAATATTTAACAAATTTTGGAGATTAAAAAATATTTGAATGGAATACAGTAAATCCAAAAGGCTTAGTCTAACAAATGTAAAACAAGCTTCATTTGGGATCTTTTTGACTTTAGCACATTCACATCTTTACTAATTTAAGCCTTGTTGGTGCGATATAGACTGGAACCCAAGGGAATACCAGTTGGGGGATAGGATGCTGAGTAAGCTGCAGTGGAAATATTCTGCCCTTAAAGGAGCTAAATCTAAAATGGGTGCCTATAACATAGTTCCATTTTTTCCATTTAAAACTTTATATGATAATTTTTTTATTGCTTATGGGTAACAGCCAATCAACGTCTTATGTTGTTTAGTTAATGATGTTGAGAACAATCTATATAATTATCTTGCTATAATTGGTGATTCTATTATTCTGTTGTTTTATTTCTTTTATAAACCGCTAGCTTTATTAGCACTACAATTTTCATGCCAATAAACATATTAGAATATCTACATTTCTTCCTTGCAGTTAAATACGCATAAGTTTAAGATATAGCTTATTCAAAATCACATGATATCAGCTAATTACAAACATTCTATAGCAGAATATGTTTATAATTTACTAAGAATAATTGTTTCTCTTCAGTCTTCAGCCTCTGCAGCTATTATTATGATAGGAAAGTATTGTTCTTCTAATAAACTGAAGTCCTACCTACTGAGTTGCACTTTGTGTTTCTTGCATTTATAGAAGAATCTAAGAAAATGCTGCTCCCATATCTTGTTATCCAAACAACATAGTCTCCTGTATTAGAATCTGGGCTTCTAGTGAGTATAACTGGCACCTTTTTGCAGATGAGCTACACTTCCATCATGACGTGAACAGATGCAAGCTCACCGAGTCCTACAAACCAAACAACAGGAGGCTGCATCACTATGCTGCCCAGTCTATTCGAAATCAAAGCTGAGAGACAGGCTCTATGATATTAACCTTTACAGTGTACTAACATGGTCACAGGGCTCCCAGTGAGGTCTGTGCATGGTCAGCAAGTTTTCCTCTGTGTGCAAAGGGCCCACAGATAACGATGATGTGCTTACAATTCTGTCTTTATGACCTCTCAGAAAGGCAAGCTAGATATATCATTTTAAACAGAATTAGAGCATAAGTTCCAATTGTTGTGGAAACAGGAAGGCTTAAAGTACAGGCAGTTTGAAAAATCCCCTTTCTAGAAGCTCTTTACAATATCAGAAGAGCAATTACCTGTAATCTGGTTCCTAAAATATTAAGAATAATACAAACAGGTCCTGCTCTTTCTTTAAAGAAAATGTTACAGAATTTTAGCTGCAAATATTTTAAAACCCATGATTTGAATTAGAAATAGAAATAATAATTGAATCTATACTTACTACCAGACACAACTATAAATAAATGTTACCAAATACTCATGAATAATTGTGATCATAAAGCCACTAGAGTAATTATTTTTTTTTCCCAGAAAGCATGTCTAAATAGAAATAAATTAAAGGAACGTGTGATCTGCTTGTGGATAAGCCTTGAACAGAAGGAGAGGTTAACATTTTTAGCTAAATTATGCATTGCAAATGGCTCACTCAGCTTTGTTTCATTTGCATAAGTGGCCCTGGTTCAAAAACTCACTGATTGCAATAGAAACAATTTCACTGCCTTAATTTTTATTTTTTTTTAAACCACTCTACGTCAGGCTCAAAACTGTAGGATGGGGGGAAAAAACAGCATAAAATGCCCTTTCAAAGACCACTTTCCTATGCTTAATTAACATGGCAATACAACTGTTTTTATAAATTAAGTTCTATAACTGACTGTCTGGAATAAAGAAGTTAAAATTTTACTGAAAATGGAAGATAAACAATTTCAAATTGTAGACAGAAGTCCTCACTACTAAGACCTGATGCTTTATCCCCTTCAGCTATGTTTTATAAGAAGAATAATTTCTTTGACTAGTGGTCTTTGGATAACTTTGTATTTCAGGAATGTCGAAGCAGAAAAAACATGTGCTGTTAGCTTGGTGACTTTGCTTCTGTTTAGAGAAGTAGTAATCAGTTGCCCAGATGTTTGCAGCAATGGGTTCTGAGGTATGGAAGGAGGAAAGGAAGGACTAATAAATAAATTTTTGTGATTTTTCTGCATTGTTTCTAAAACTTGCATCTTTCAACAGAAAACTTAAAACTGTTAATAGTATCCTTGTTTGTCTGATGTAAAGCATCAGCCACTGAACTACAAAACTCACCAAAATAGAAAGTTCTGGGTAATGTATCATGTACCAAAAAAAAAAAAAAAAAAAAAAAAGTCAATCAGCAACTCAGATGTCTATTATTTCTCATTCAGTCAAATAATTCAGGAAATGTTATGGCTTGACCTAAGAAATAAATTGCAGAGCTTCATCTTTATTTCATTAGCTGACTATAACATCAGTGAAAAAAATCACATTCATAATTTTTATCTACTTAAGGGCTGTGAAGGGGATTTTTCTATTTATTATTATTTAAAAGTGATACTTTCATAGGGCAGTTTTGAAGTGCAGAGCTATACAGAGATGTGTCCTACAGATACTTGTTTTTATTTCAACTTCTTGTCTTTGCATCATTCTTACACTGGGTTGTTGCATAGTCATCTGCTGGTCATGATGGATAATTTTGCTGTCAATACAGTTGCAGTTAATGAAAATATGAGAACATTACAAGGCTTATCAAGATTTATGAACCAATAAGGAGCCTAGAGTGCAGGGGTTAAAAAAAGATGTAGCTAGCTAGCATGCTAATCCTGTCAAACAATTATTCATTCTGGAGTAGTTGCTATCTCTGATATACTTTCTTTGCAAAAACATTGCTTGAAATATCAGCTTGGGATTTACAACTTGGAAAATGCAAATTTTTTTCTTTGTATTTTTTCTTACTTAACTAAATTCATTAGTCATCTAATTTTTTAGGCCTTACTGTGATAACTTAATAGGTAAACTCCTCATAGATGGGTGCAGTTCATTTATATTCAGAAAAGGAAACCTCTTTGGTAAAGTTTTAGATTTCAAAAGATTTTCAGTTCTGGCTGAGAAATGTGAACTTGCAAGGAACTTCACATTTGTATATAGGAGCAAAGTTGAGCCATTTGCATATGCCTTGCTTCCCAAATTTGGCACAAAGTCAGCCAAAGCAATGGAACTTCTGTGAGCAAAACTGAATCCTTGATCTAACAGATATTTTTACTAGAAGAATCATGACCAATTATCCCTGAGGAATTACTGCAGTGTAATTCAATTGTGCCACATTATTTTAACCTAAAGTGAGATCTGGATATAATTTACAATTTAAAATGAGCTGTAGGTTTGAGTCAGAATACCTACTACACTAGAAAAACATATTTCTTGAAAATAAGATGGAATTTTTTCCTTTTTATCTACCTTTGTAAGTGAGCAAAAGGATATTTCTACAAGTTGGAAGAATAATCTAGGGTTTAGGAGCCTTGCATCGTGCTTTTGTTCATAGAAACTTTTTAGGTAGACTTGAGCAAATCACTGACATCTTTCATGTATCATTGATTTAAACCAGTAAAATCAGCACTTTCTTATCTGAAAAGATTTTTGGGAAGATTAATATATTAAAAATGTTGACTAATGTAATTAATATAAGAGGAATAGGTGTCTTAGAGCTACTGAAGGCAGATATATTCAGAAAAACAAAGAGTGTTTAAACTTTAACTAAATGCATTAAAAAGACATTATGATCATTCACTTAATGTTACCATAACTTAGGTGTTAAGTCAATTATATTGATTGCAGCTGTGACAGTGTAAGGATATAAATAAGGTAAAGCTTGCAGGAACATATAGTATCTTTTTTTAGATCAATTGGTATAGCTTGAAAAAAGAGACAACCTTTTGGATCCGTAAGCTCTTCTGCTACGAGAAATTGAAGAAGCAATCTTCAAGGCTAAGTACAAGTTTTAGAACAAATGCCGTGAATGTAACAAGATACCTTAATCAGACTGTCTGAAAGAAAAGAGTTGATACCAAAATTCTATTAAAGGAGAAAGATGAGATGAATTACCATGATCCATGAAACTATTATCTCTAGAGTTCAGGATTTTGGAGAGCTGATGATGTTATTTTATTTTGCAGACTAATCTTTTGAAAGTTGTTTGTTTTGATTTATTTTTTTTTTAATAATATAGATTTCTCTTAAGAATGAATGAGATGACAGAGGTGAGGTGACTGAGGTTTCTTAGATGTTGTCTTAGTGATGATCAGGTTTCTACCTAACATTAGCACACTTCCTATGCAAGCTTATTTTGGTGTGTGGCAATTGCTTAATTGCATGCCAGTAATTTCCATGCTTATATGTATTGACACATTTGCATATGTTGCGCAGTTATAGTCAGGATTGATTTGGTACCTGATCTTGGAAATTTGGTTTCTGAGGACAAGTTCAGCTCTGAATCCAAGAGACCGGATGAAGACCAGTTTCTGGGAAGCTTTTTTTCCAGGTAGGATCCTTGTTTTTATAACTCTTAATTGCCCAGTGATTCTAGACTCCAGAATGAATAGATAAGAAAAAGTGTAACCCAGTTCAACACTTGTTTTCTCTGTATTCTGAAGTCATTCTCTGCTAGGTATTTTGACTTTTCCTCTATAAACGTCTGCTTGCTGGATAAAACTCCCCTCTAGACTGTTGAGATGGGAATCACAGCTATGCTCCCCAGAGCACACGCAAGTGTTTTCTTGAGGGCCTTTAAATACCTTAATGTATTAAGAAAACAGTTTCACAGAGTTATTACATGTGCAATACACATCAATGACAGAGCATTTTCCTATATATTGTGGGATAACTCTTTATGATAAAGCCAGTAAGAAAACCCAACCAAACCCTCTCCACATATGAGTACTGTGCTCATTTGCACAGAAGACCTCTGGAGAGAGTAGACATTCAATTCAGTCAACATTTCACTAAGTGTGGTAGAAGCCCACAGACAAATTTAACCCAGCATGCCCTAATCCATAGATAGTGCAGACTATACATGTTGCAATTTAACAAAACATTGAGGCATTTCAATCAGATTTTCCCCTGATCTCCTAGTTCTGTTTAGCTTGGATCCTTCCACTGCTAGGGCAGTTCAATATTCTGTGAAATTATTGAAATTAAAATTTAATTTTGTCTTAGTTTACAAACGCATGAACAACCCCATACTCTCTATACCAGAATTTTTTGTTTCAGGTAATGCTAACGCAAAAGACATTTATAAAAGACGTTTCAGGAAAACTTACCTGAAGAGTTATTGCATCCAGATGCCATTAATTTGAAATGGAGACTAAATTACCATCTGAACAAAAGCTGTTACAGCAAGATTTGGGGCTATGCTGCCTGATAAGAGTAATGAAAAGCACTGGAAGAATGACTACCTGAAACCAAAGGAAGCTCCATTTACTTTGTTTTGCCCCCTCCCTCCGTTTTGTATTCCTCTCTCTTGAAGTGTATTTATTTATGGAACACCTGATTCCCTTCTATTCTCAGCATAGTTGGACATATATGTAAGAAGGCTTAGGCTTAAAGCTTACTAGTTAAATCCTACTCTTGCTAAACAATCAGCAGTATATATTTAAAAAAGTGAATTGTTTATTCCTCAGCAGGGTAGCATTTTTATGTATAACACTTGTCAGGTATGTAGTTCATACTATTTACTACTAAGTTTTAGAAGAAATTTTGGAGGAAATATTTCACTCCAGTTTTAAAGCCAGAACTGCTGGAAGCTCAATAGTCATTGTCATAAGATGACAATGAAAATAATATTAAACTTTCATTTAATCAGTCTGCTACATGAGCTTAATTTCCAGTTGGAAATCACAGACTAACATGAATAGAAAACCTGCAGTGTATCACTGAATTTGCTGTTGTATTCCGGGTAAGATTAAGGGTACCTGGACAACTGAAAGAGTACTTGGACAACAAAAAGGATGTTTGTTTAAAGGCATCTTTAGGGGAAAAAAAACCCAAAAACCAAAAAACACACAAAACCAGAACCAAAAACCAACCCAACAAACAAACAAACCTCTGTTAAATGGAATTCCAGAAGCACTGACTCTAAACTGGTTCCATAGCTTTATCTTTGTTATCTTTGTCATTGAAGTCTGTGTGGTTGCAAACTGCTTCACATTTTTTGTATTCTTCATGTATTTTTTGAACAACTGGATGGACAGTCAGGTGTCCAAATTACAGACATCCGTGTCATTTCAGATCCTCTAAAGCATTTAGGATTTCCTTACAAAGTTAAGATATATGACGCTGAACCTGCAGGAGATACATGTCCTTTTGAGACATCTGCTGGAAGTTAAGCAGGTCATGTGGGCCATTTATATTAGCTCTAGACATCAATATTTAAGCAACTAAAGCCCACCATAGATTTTTAATTACTATAAACCTTTTATTTTCTTGCTAACATTTACATTTTATTGTCTTATTGTTCATGTTTTCCAACCGTCTTCCCCTCTGTTCTCCTTTCGACTTCCTTCAGTATTCTGAGTTCTTCTGAAAATATGAAATCCCCAAATATTCCAGTTAAGACCTACAAATGCTAAGTAGAATGAACTATTTCTCAAGTATATATCACCTCATTTTGAAGTATTATGTTTTTGTGTGAACCTCTTTCAAAATTCACATTGTTGCCTGACTTCATGGGTCATTTTAACTTTCCAAACTCAAAGTATTTTCTCAAATACAAAATATTCCCTATTTAGAATGTGATCCATTCCAAACGAACTCACTACCCCTACAGTGTCACAAGGATGATTTATTAAGTATTTAGTCCCAAAAGGGATGGAAACTAAGAGTGTGTGTTACATCAATAGCAGGAGAACAATTAAAATTGCATACAAATACTCTAACTGCATTGTTATTCTTTGTTTTTCTTTAATAATTGTTTCATTTGTAGAATTAGGTCTACAGTAGTGATGACCTTTGAATTAGATTGTTAAGATTTCCATTACACTAAAAACAAATGCTTGGCTTTGCACCATATATATATGTGTGTATGTGATGTGCTTCCCTTGCCCATTAACAAGATTCTGAGTGTAACACTCTTTTTGAGCTGAGCTCTCACACTTTGATCCCAACTAAGTCTGTACTGCAGCAGTGTTGTAGCTATAAAAGTGCTGATCAAGTATGCTCCGACCTTGTCCCAGGCCCACAGACTGCCTTCATCCCAGATCTGTCACATTACTATGGACTTGCACTGGATTTAGTCAGAACTTGCTTCTTGTTATTTGGATCTGGTCCTGACTTGACCTCCCCTATTGACACTGGAGGACTCTCATTGCTATGGGCTTGCCTGGTGTGCTGGTTTTGGCTGGGACAGAGTTAATTTTCTTCATAGTGGCTGGTATGGAGCTGTGTTTTGGATTTGTGCTGGAACCAGTGTTGATAAGACAGGGATGTTTTTGTTGTTGTTGAGCAGTGCTTACCGGTAGCCAAGGCCTTTTCTGCTCCTCACCCCACCCCACCAGCGAGCAGGCTGGGGGTGCACAAGGAGTTGGGGGGGGACACAGCCGGGACAGCTGACCCTGGCTGACCCAAGGGGTATTCCAGACCATGTGACGTCATGTTCAGTATATAAAGCTGGGGGAAGAAGAAGGAAGGGGGGGGACATTCAGAGTGACGGCGTTTGTCTTCCCAAGTGACCGTTACGCGTGACGGAGCCCTGCTTTCCTGGAGATGGCTCAACACCTGCCTGCCCACGGGAAGTGGTGAATGGATTCCTTGTTTTGCTTTGCTTGTGTGCGTGGCTTTTGCTTTGCCTATTAAACTGTCTTTAGCTCATCCCACGAGTTTTCTCACTTTTACCCTTCCGATTCTCTCCCCCAGCCCACCAGAGGGGGAGGAGCAAGGGGCTGCCTGGTCCTCAGTTGCCTGCTAGGGTTAAAGCACAGCACCTGGTAAGCAGGAGTCCTGGCTGCCCCGTGGATCTCCAGCCTGCCCTGCTCCCTGCTTGAGGCCCTGCCCTACCAGCCTCCATGAGATTCCCTGCAACTCCCAGCTCCCTGACCCAGAGCGCAGTGCCTGCTGAGAGCAAATCTTCCATGTGGGCTTTGAGCAAAAGCTGATGTCATAGCAGTGACTTTGGTGTTTAGTAACATACAGGTTTGTATCTGAATAAATGAGACAAAGTGATGTGAACATGGGGTTTTGGTGGGTTGTTTTGTCTCTTTTTTTTTTTTTTTTTTTTAACAGTAGGTGCTGAAAAAGTTTAAAAAGAAACACAGTAAATGTGTTAAAGTAGATAAATAGCTCACTCAGCTACACAAAGAAAAATCTAGATTAAAGCTTTCTCTTTCTATAGTCTCAATTAAAGTTGAGTGACCTAACCAAATGTTGGGTTCTGTGATGCTCCATTTCCTGTTTGAAACACTTTATACAGATTATTAATTGCATACTCTTTTAGAAAAAGTAAATGCTCCTTAGTTATGAGCTATTTATATTTTGCAATTTTTCTTCCTTTGGCTTTAATTAGGAAGTTAAGATAGGCCGGAGTTTCAGCTAGCAATGAAAGTTTGGTTTAAATGAGTTTATTTGTCCTAGAAAATGCAGGCTTTAGTATTTCCCTCCTTTAAAAGTCAATAACAGAAAATTATTCAGAAGAGTCTTGACTGGCCTTAATACATGTGAATTTTAACAGATAGACGCAGAGAACACATTCTAACATATAAAGTTTTTGGAAAAGTAATCATTATCTGTAAACATAGAAAGAAATGTTATACAGTCACACAGAAGGAAAAACCGTAGCCAGAACCTGAACAGTCTTACCTCCTGTAGACTTAGGTTAGGCCTAAACCAACAGTTACTAGGAAAATAAGATGGCTTATCAGAACTGTTCTTCTAGAAGGCTAGTCATTACTATGAGTACAATCTTAATGGGATTTTGGCATTTATGTTTTAATGGTTTTTTTTAGAATGAGTACTTTGTATTTTGTCAATATCACACTTCTTACTTTCAAACTTTAGCTGTCCATTATTTATAACTATCTTCAATCCATTATTCATTGAATGCAAGACATTGAAATAATGGAAAATTCTTACAAGATAAGAAAAAAAAGCCAACCACTTGAAAAAAAAGCAGTGGCTTCCCTACAATACCTAGATTCTGGTTTAATTATGCCCTAGAATACTGTCTTATGTATAACGCTCATTAGATGGCTTGATAATTCAAATATGTTTGTTCTCAAAACTTTTAATTTAATTGTACTGCTACCACTACTATATATCCTGCTTTAGGAAGACAAGATTTGCACATGCATACCATCCTGAAAACAAGATATGCCACAGTCTGAGGCATAAAACTTTTGCTTAGATATTAGTTTCATCTACAGTATTTGTTAAAGCTAGAGTCTTATTTTGTTTTACCCCTCCCCTAGATATAAATCTTCTTCTTTATAATTTTAAAGAATCTGTAAAACTGACTAAATACTTATTCCGAAATCTATCTTTTGGATCTCATTAAAGAATTCATTACTTGACAGATTGTTGCCATTATTTATTAGACATCTTTTTAAACAATCCATATTTTATTAAATTAATCTTCAGCCAGCTCCAGAAATGGGTAACAGGTGACAAAAAATATATAGTCTGACCAAAATCCATAGTTTACTTGAAAAGTGTAATAAAAAGACTTAAATTATCTTCTCTAGTCAATATCTAGGAAAAAACACAGATCCTGCAGAAAGACCTGACACAAATACTTTACTGTTGACACTTTTAAAAGTGGAGATCATACCTTGGTTAGATTAGGAATAAGTGTATACAAAAGAACAGAAACAAACAAGACTGTGGATCACATTTCCTTTCTTATTTTCTCTTATCTTTCTGCAAAGATCTAACAACTATTTCAGTAGCATGATTACTGTATAGTTTAATAAATTTTTATGTGTAAAATGGAAGTGTTACAATCTGTTAAGTCATCTCTTTTGAGTGGCTGGGGAGGACTTGTGAATTTAGTTTTGTCTCCTAGTTTTGTTTCTGACTCTGACTCTCTGAAGTCAACAGAGCCTCACATCTGGCAGCTGGAGCCTAATCCTAGTGATGCATACATTTCTTACTGATAAACATCTCCAAATATCTATATTAAATGTTTCTTACAATAAGTATTACCATTCTAGTTCTAAGAAGTTTCTTTGGATGTCAAGCAAATACTTTGTTTGTATATCTTCCCTATGTTTTGAAGTTATGTTCTGCCTCACAGGGCGCAGAAATTTAATGTGGAGAGAAGGATGCCTTCCTATACTTTCATTTAATATTGGAAATTTCCTTGAGGAAAACAATGGCATCCCTTACTACTATGCTCTGAAGAAGGAATTTGGCTTTCCTGTCTTCTACTGGAAACTTACTTCTCTTGCATAAGTGGTGTTCTGTAGAACAAGACTCCCAGCTGCCTCTGTTTAAAAATGCTCAATGTTGTATGAAATGCTCACAAACTCTAAGGAGAAATTAAATGCAGCTTAGTGCTTAGAGCATTTATTTATGGAGTAAAACTCCTGTGTTAGAATCTCTTTTCCAAACAGGAAGTAGATGAGGGATTTTAAAATTAGATTTCTCACCTTTCAAGTTGTCATCCTAACCACCCAATATTGCGTAAAAAACAATACTAGGAAGTTCTTTTATATTGTTCTGTGCTAAATGGACGACCATGCTTAAGGACCCTCACACATAAGAAGCAAGTGCAGGCAGAGTGAGCCTCCTGAGTTTCCAAGAGGACCAAGGTCTAAGTCCTTGAAGATCAGCTTAGATAACTCTCTATTCAGATTGTTGGCTTCTGTAAGTTTTCTGCATATTGTATGGAGAAACCTGAAAATCTCCTTCCGGGCTGCAGACACTATTAAGTGTTGGGAGATCTAAAACTGAAGTACTCTAATGCCTGAGTCACTTGGAGCATTTAGTAGCTACTCTTTAATCTTATGAGTCACAACTGACTTCTTATAAACCGTGAATTTGAGGTATAGTTTTTCATTACTACATTTCATTATGTCTAATTGTTGTGGTAAAGACATCCAACTTGGTTCTTCCCAAGAGAAGTCCATAGCCAGAAATACTGGAAAGCCCTTCTAAAGATGCTTTTGATGGTGTCACGTAGGTATAATTTCATTCTGGTGTCCCTAAACAAAATCAAAGAATCTCTGCCTCTTTTGAGCAAGATCATGCCACTTGCTATAATGTTTGTAAGCCCTGGCTGGTAAATCTACATTGAATTTGAAGAACCTACTAATATAAGGTACTGTTGTCCATTGTACATTGGTGACAAGTCTTTTTTCACTTGACTACTCCTGGAAAAGTGAGATACAGAGTAGCTGCAAAAAGCCCATTGATTCGTTTGCTCATTTGCTGCTTGTTTTCTTTAAATACAATATATGCTTAAGGAGATTTCCAAACAGGACATTTGGAACAAGAATAGCCATAAACTATCAACTAGGAATAACAACAAAATTAGTAACAGTGAATACACCAAATCAATACAATATGTTGCTTGTGAATCCAGAACATGCTTTTTCTTTCAGAGTAAATACAGTAATTCTCAGTCCAAAACTAGTCCAAACCTTTAAGTCAAAATGGGTGAAATAGGAAAACAGTTGAATATTTACCTATAGATAGAGCAGTCTCTGTTCACACCTGTAAAAGGGAAAGCTGAATTAATAGCTATGTTTCCAGCGTAAATTGGTACCAGTGTAAATACCAGTTAGAAACTTTGTATTATTCAGTGACCTGAAAACAAATATGGGTGTGACCTCTACTCATAGGCAGCATCTAACACCATGAATCTCATTAAAGAAAAATATTTCTATCAAAGTTTCAGAAGAATGTTGTGTAATCAAGATGGCATCATGCTCATCAGTTAGGGACTGAGAATTCTATGAATTGACTGACTTAACTTTTTCAGCAGATTCCTTCTGAACTTTCCCCTTCAAATAACTGTAAGTAACTTGAATTTGTTTGTTTGTTTGTTTTGTTGTGTGCAAATCCAGAAAATCTGTATCACTTCCACACTGTTCTTTGAACTCTTCCCATACACTTGCCATTGAGCAATTACGCTATAAAAACCTGTGAAGGGTGATGACTCACCACGTTCAAATTTCAGGCACATAGTAAAATCTTCACCTCCTGCACAGTAAGGGTGGCTATGCTCCCTGCAGGCAAAACTACTTAAAAGAAACTCACTGAGGATAAAGCAACCCCATCAGAAACATATGCTGCAAAGATAGATAGTTCAGTTTACATACAAGATGCCTCACACATTATTCTGAGATGTCAGTAGCATTTCTATCAGTTGTTACAGAGGAAGGTAAGTCTCCTACATAGATCCCAATTTTTGCGTTTTTTAATTTTTATTTTTCCCTGATTTAATAAAAAAACCACCATCACAGTGACTATATATTCTGAATATTTCTATGAATTTGTGTGATTAGTTTAGGAACTGTTTTTGCATCACTTTGATGTTCTATGGTACACATCAAAATGGAAAACTTTGAAAATGATTTTTTCTTTACAACATATTTTCGGAAAGTTAAAATATACATCTCACTTCTCTCATGTTCAGTTATGAAACTATGCAAAAGAGCTGATATCAGAGACATCTATTTGTAGGTTTTGGTATGTCTCCAATGTAGATAAAAGTGCTAATTCAGATTTTCCTTCTGACTTTACCTGTAGGTTACATTATGCTTTCTGTTCAACTGGATCCTCACTTATTCAAGACTCAATTTAATGGACAAAAATTATATTCTTTTTTTTTAATAATTGATGTGAGTTTCAAAAACCCTAAAAAGTTCACATGAATGAAAACTGCCCAGAAAGTTTTGAATGTTTAATGATGGTTTATGGATTTTGCTTCAAAAAATATGTTACTGTCAATGAATAGTATCGTACAGCTATTTTCATTTGAACCTAAATGTGTGACAATACAACTTCTGCCTGTGAAAGTCTTTTATTTCCATGTAAGAGGTCATTTCAGATACAAAGCTTAGGTCCAAAGAATCTAAATCTGTCGTGATATGTGTAATTTCAGACCTACATATAGTAAATTATTTTCTTTTCCGTTTAAAAATATAAACAAGTACTGTTTGGATCATTTCAGAGGCAGATCACAAAAGTACATTGAAATTGTTTCAGAGAACAATTCATTAAATCTTACGATATTCCGAGCAAACTTCACACTCACAAATGTGATTCATTCAAAGTTCAAAACCATCTAAATGAAAGGTCATGCCTATCACATGCTCCAGTTGTAAAACATTTGAATACTAAGAACTTATAAATATATTTTTTCCTTCTTTCTCTTGGCTGATGTGAATATAATCAAATCATTCAATCTTATGATTTACAAATAACTAAACCATCAAAATTAACACCTGAAGCCTGATTTATAACAAAGAGACTAACAAACAATCTTCTGGCCCCTTAATTCTCAATACACTTTTGGGAGTGTCCGTATAGCAGCTTCATTTTCGGTAGTACTCAGTACTGATCATTCCCCTGCATAATGAACATTTGAAAATCCGGCCTCTTCATTTGGCTCATAAGCAAGAGCTGAGTTGTTTTGAAAATCTGGCCCTTGTGGGCCAAATTCTCAAAGTGCTTGCCTAATAATTACTCAAGAAAAAAACCCAGTTGTACTGTGACTTGATTTTTAAGGTTACCAGAGAAGAATCAGAATTAGGAATTAGGAATTACTGAGACAAATGCCTTTATTTAATTATTTTCACTTAGTAGAATGTATGCGAACTCCCTCAGGATTACAGTAGGCTCACAGTTTATGTATTTGGATTTTTTTTTTTAACACATTTAACCTGCCTTTCCTTAATTAATGCAACTAAACAAAAAAAAAAAAAAATCATATCTGATTTTTAAAACAGCCACTTTCAAACGAGGGCAGGTGGTAGAAACATACCTAGGGCTTTCATCAAAGCACTATATACATTTCCTTCATTATGGCATTTAAAAGTAACCCCATGGAGGAGGAAGAACTCTGTCCTGTCCTGTTCCTCTGAGTGTCCGCTTGTCCCATTTGGTACACCTGCAGCCGGTACATATCCCCCTTAGTACTTTTTTAACACATCATCTGCCAAGGAAAGAAAGGGAGGGCGGTAATAGCTCAGCAAGCAGCTGCTGGCAGAGAATGAAAGCTTTCATGCAGTGTGAATCAAGGATTATATTGTGAGGTTGGCAGCTGATAGAAAGTTTGGAAGCAAGAATCTGTTATTTTAAACCATGAATTCTGAGGTTTGTCTGTATCAACCCAGATAGTGAAACCTAGTCACGTATAGTCAGGTCAGATATTACACAGATTTAGATGAAAAAGAAAAAGATAAGCAGGTTTTTATGCTCAAAGCAAAAGGAGAATCACTGTTGTTAAAATTATTTTGTTTTAAAAAGACATTGCAGAGGTGCATGGAATTAGCAGGTATAAAATTTGCCTTATGTGACACATATAACAAGTGTGTTATATTGTGTTTGGTGCTCATATGCTATTGCTGTTACACCATTATGGACTGAACTCAGACCGTCAAGCTTGTTTCAGTTGACCAGCTTCATGTCATTAGATGCCCCAGAGAAAATGGCAACACTTTGATCTACTCTCACCATTTCACCCATACAATTTATTTGTATTGATCTGTATAAATTTTTTATTTTTCCTTTTTTTTAACACATTAACTCTCAGCTCAAAATCACAACATTAGAGAATAATTGAATTCAAATTAAGGTAAACCAAATTCTTAAATAATAATAGCACAGCCCATTTGAATCTACTCTCATAACAACAAATCCTTTTAAGGTCCCCAAAGCAAAATTAGTGCCATCTAGTATGCACAGGGGGCAGAGGAGGGGTAGAGACTAATTCAAAGTGAATTAATCTGCAGTTCATTAGCAAACACTAATGTTGCTTTTGGGAATGAGGAAATTAGCAGGATTATAATTATAAGCAACAAGTGTCTTCATAAACATCTAATTGCTTGTCAAGGATGTACAATATACTATGTAAGGCCATTAGGTAGCATTGTTGCATGCCATAAATCAAGTTTTCAGTTGTGCAACAGATTGTGTTTATAATGTAACACAGTTTGTGAAGAGACATTATAGTGACCAAAGCAATTTCACAGGTGTCAGCAGACCTGGTGAATTGTAATAAGAAATGAATTAAAACACAATTTCTTTCTTTATCTTTGTAGATTAGCCATCTTATCCTACAGCTATAGCCAGGCACCACTATCAGCTGAGTCCCCTGGCTGAGACAATAAACCAGCATTAGACGCTGAAGGAAGAGGTTCAAAGAGAAGACCTCATGCATCAGGCTGTCTGGTCTCTGTCAGGCTTTGTGTGTGTCCATGCAAACGCAAGCAGTGATGTGAAAGAAGAAGAGAGGCAAGCCAGTTGCCAGTAAGTCACTTTCTTTAGTAGAACCAAAGAGACTGGCTGCCAGGGAAATCAACTTAGATATTGACTCCTACAGGGGCTTGTTAGGTTGTACAGCAGACATCCTGCAAAAACCTTGGATAACAAACAAGCCTGGCAGGCAGAAATCATTATGATGCTCGTGGCTGCTCTAACCAGTCTCTTCTAGCAGGGTCACTTGATGGGATACTCTAAAGAGCATGAAAGGGATTTAGGAGAGCTACGTTGCCTAGAAACTGGCTGAGCCTTTTTACGGGGGAAAAATTTCTACACTCAAAACTCTTCAAAGCCTTTTCTGTTTTTAGTATGTTACAGATTGTATTTTGGATTCTGATTGCAAACAGTTTTGTGGAGTCTACAGGAGATCAGTTGTTTGTAAAACTTGCTTGATACAAATTTCATGAATGTAAAATCCGTTGATTCCAGAAAGCCTTACATGAAAGGCTTGAAAGAGAAACATTTCTACATGCATTTTATGCTTGTTCTAAATTTGATTTGCACTTTCCGTCTCGTTTTTAGCATTTGTCAGTTTAAAGGCTTCCATCAATGATTCAGTCATTTGCAAGGTGACAGGAGTGACACACAAATGCACAAATAGATTAAAGTTTCTGCAGCGACATAGATCTAGATTAATGGCTGCTGTGTTTCTTATAAATGTGCTCTTGACAAGATTCTCAGACAACAGCAAATATAAAATATCCTTGTTTTAAAAACCATAGAAACATAAAATTTAAATATTTAGATGTTCTTTTCTGCTTTTCTTTAAACTATCTCCATAACCACTACAGAGGATGGGGACACAAAAATAGCAAGGAGGAACTACCTTCTCCTAGCTTAGCTGCCAATGCTATTGAGCCAATTCTGGAAATACTCTCAGGCAAAGTTCCCCTAGACTTTCAAATCGGTTTACCTGACTAAGGGCTAAGCGGGGACTGAGAGCTTTCTGTCTCAGTGAACTGAGCTGAAGTGGGAAGTAGAGACTGCTCAGAAGTGACAAACTTTTTCTAAATGTGAATTATGTAAGTAGATGTTACAAAAGGGAAATTAAGGCAATCCCAGGGAAAGAGCACTGTTTTCTCCAGCATCCTCTGAAATCATGCACTTAAACATATGTATTCTCTGTTGAGTAAAGGGAAATTTGCATATGGCAGCTGCGATGTTCTCATACATCTTACCCAAACCATGTAAACTTCATGTACAGTAAAGTTCTTTCTGACTCCCTTTTCTTCCAAGGAAAAGAATTTGCACGGTATGATAAGACATTTAGACTATGAAGGTAAGTTGCATAGATGGAGGAAAGACTCGTGTATTGCAATGAAAATATATAGATGCAATGATATCTGCCAAGATATATTGGTAGATAACAGCATTTCATAATATCCCCCTGCTTATATACAGCATTCTGCTATTGTCAGGTTCAAAAGTCCTCTGGATTCATTAAGGGTGAGAAGACCTTGAAGTAGGCTTTCTTGGGGAAGTATTTTATTTTATTGGCATTTTTAACTGAATCACCTTAAGACTATCTGGAGATTTTGTTATTTAAAGAAAGTTCTCACTTTGTTTGTAGCTTTCATATGCTTCATGTGTCATCACTATTTCCCTCTGGATTAATCTTGTTTGAAGCAGATACTATGAATTTTGCAAGTGCATTCAAATTCTTACAGATACTTTTGCCAGAATACACAGCTTGAGGTTGATTCCAGAAGTCATTCCTAAGCAATCAAAACATGTTCCCTTCACCAAAAGTTTCTGTCATAGCTCACTATGTTTAGATTTTGAATAGTAGGTTTTCTCTCTTTTTAGCTCAACAAAATAGATTACTTTGCTGGCATATCTGGCTTGTGCATGGCTGAGAGAAAAATGCATCAGACACTTAGTAAATAACAGAAATGAGGCTTATTTATAAGATTGAGAGAACTTTCAAGTTCCAACTTAACTCTGTGTTACCTGACAGATTCCTCTTGAGTTGCCTGGAATATTAGTTTGGTGAAACAAAACCTTTCACTGCTTTACAATCTAATTGTGTTTTTCTTTGAGAAGAGAGAATGAATTATCCCAATAATAATTCATTTCCAAAATTAATTGCCAGAGAAGATAGTTAAATATCTGGTTTTTTTTATCAAGTACACACTCAGTTTTTGCCCTGTTTGTCTGAAAATGTAGATAGCAAATTACACAACTAATCTGGATTCCCAGTTTGATACTAAATGTATAGATCATTGTGAAAACTGCAGTACATTAAAAGTTTTGAAAACTTCAAACCTTCTTCATGTCACATGGTCTGTTAATGTAGCTTCATATACCTGTATTTGTTTTAAAAAATATTATAGAGAAATTATATCCCACAGGGTAATATGCTATTAAGGGATATAAATTATAAACATTATTAACAAGCTTTTAATATACAGCTGAAGATGAAAAAGCATGCCTGGTTTATACTTGCTTATACTGTGATTGTATATGAAATCTGGGTAATTGTGCATACAAATGACAAGAGGGAAAACCTGCATATACACCTTGTACATCAACAGGCATGAAGTCAGGCACAATTTTCATGAAATACTGAACAATACTGAAGTTTAAAACTTGGAGGGTTGTTATTGGGTTTGATAATGATTTGATATTTTGATTTCCCATGAGAAAAAATGGCATCTATTACTTGTTTCTTTTCATTCACGGTTTGTATTACTACAACGTTAGACAGTTATCAAAAATAAATATTGCAATAACCAATTTGTGTTTTGCTTGCAGAGCCCAAAATATATTATTGGTTGTTTATCATTTTGTAATAAAATGCAATTGCAATTTTCAGTTCTTGTTTAGAAGACTCAGTAATGTGTTGGGCAAAACCAACAGAAATTTGCACAAAGGCAAGTTCAGGGACATCAGGAAAACTTTCTGTAAGACCTTTCAGCCTGTTCAGAAAAATAGCCTAAATAAATTACAGTGTAAAAGGAAAAGAGTAGAAATGATGACACACTTAGCAGCAGAAGTGGTTTAGGTATGTTCCACCGCTTATCAAGTTGTGTTAATACAGCAGTAAGTACGACAAGCTGAAAGTGGCCCATTTATTTTCTATGCCTAGTTTAAGAGGTTCCCTAAACACAATGGATAACTATCATTCAAATATGTGTAAATGCGCCAAGACATAGAAATGGAAGTATCACTCTAGAACAGAGGACATTTAAAAATTGCCATTAGAATGATGAAATGTCAGGAGCCACTGATTTCAAAATGGCCTTTCCTTTAAACCATCTGCATTGTTTACTTCTCAAATACTGAGTTATAGAGGTATTCCTGCTGCCCACATTCACCTATAACCTCAGAGTATTACAACCTTAGATATTTTTGCAGGTGTTTCAGCTCTGTTCCATTTAATGTTCATTATTACTAATTACTTCTGCCACGCTCTCCAGGTAGGATAAACTACTTTGACTCCAGGGCATTTTTGCTCTGCGACAGACTGAAAGATGTTCACCTTTTCCACTTTCAAGCATGTGCAAAAAGTCACTAAATACCATACTGCTCTAGACTTGTTCTGCTTGACCAAGGGAGCACTGCAGAGGAGAAAAAATACAAAGATTCAGACTAGAAAATAGAACACGTAGGACTTTTTGTATCAAGTAGGCTCTGAGGCTAACAACATTGCTATTAGATACAGGTCACTTGCTCAGAGGGAATAAGGAACACTTTCATTCAGGCAGTCACCTGAATCAGACTGCAACTTTAGGGGAAAGAGAACTGTGAGCTTGGCTTTAAATCAGCTTCATTTTCCAATAGACTTTGAAATTCCTCATTGTAGAAATAGCTTTAATATTATACGGATATGAAAATTAACTATACAGATTTCTAATGTAAATCTATAGTTCATCTATGTTTTTGCTTTGTTTTTATTTCTGTTGGCTCTGATGGCCAACTTGTGACAAAAATACACGGCTAAATAAATAACACTGAAGACATTGTGAGCTTGTGTGTGAGAACCTTACTTCAAAAACACTGTCATTCTTTTTTCTCTAGAAACTGTGTGAGCTTTTTTTAAGTTTAAGACTCTAAGATCTGTAAACAATCAGAACTGAACTGTTCATCTTTGAACAGTGTCAAGCTATAGGTTTCTTAAGATCCTCAGCTCATGGCCAAGCTCAAGAAGCATCAGGATACTCTCTCTGGTTTGATTGACCAATGTTTTATAAACCATAAAGATGAATTATCCCTTATTCCTCTCACATTGTACAACAAAGCTTGAATAGCTATCAACCTTAGGAGTCCACCAGAGTCCTTCTTTCTCTCATCATACCATACTTGTGTTGAGTGTTAACCTGACCTGGCCTGTCATAAACCTTAAATAGTTTGGATTCAGTGATCTTCCTTTGACTTACTTGTCACATGGTTCTGGAAGACAACACACTCATGGGAGATTTTGATATGGTGGAAGTTTTTACGGAGAAGACTATCTTGTGAAAAAGATGACATTTACCAACTTGCATTGATTGCCAGGCTTCACCTTAGGGAAAAGCCAAAGCACGTCAATAGTGACTTGCTATATTCCTGCCCCATGAAATGTCACCAAAATTAGATTTCTCACAATGAAGGTATGAGTGAAAGGATATTTTACAGTGCAAATACATAATCTATATTTTTCATTTTTTAATTAAATTTCTATTTTCAAATATCAAATAAATTTATTTTTTCCAATTTCATAATTTTTCAACCTTTTTTTTTGAGTTTACATAAAAGTTATTTTTTCTTACCTTGTCCTTGTTTTTTAAAAACCCAAATTCAGTACTGTCGTGGTTTAACCCCAGGCAGCAACTAAGCATCACGCAGCTGCTCACTCACTCCCCCGCCACCCACTGGGATGGGGGAGAAAATTGGGAAAAGAAGTAAAACTCATGGGTTGAGATAAGAACAGTTTAATAGAACAGAAAAGAATAAACTAATAATGATAATGATAACACTAATAAAATGACAATAGCAATAATAAAAGTATTGGAATGTACAAATGATGCACAGTGCAATTGCTCACCACCTGCAGATCAACACCCAGCTAGTCCCCCGAGTGGCGATTCCCTGCCCCCCACTTCCCAGTTCCTAAACTAGATGGGACGTCCCATGGTATGGAATACCCCGTTGGCCAGTTTGGGTCAGCTGCCCTGGCTGTGTCCCCTCCCAACTTCTTGTCCCCCTCCAGTCTTCTTGTTGGCATGAGAAGCTGAAAAATCCTTGACTTTAGTCTAAACACTACTGAGCAACAACTGAAAACATCAGTGTGTTATCAACATTCTTCTCATACTGAACTCAAAACATAGCACCGTACCAGCTACTAGGTAGACAGTTGACTCTATCCCAGCTGAAACTAGGACAAGTACATTGAGAATTACGGTTTATACTGAATCGACTAATTACAATTTGAAGACAATTATATCCACCATCTTAAAATATCCCATCTTCAATCACAGATGTTACCACCGTGCAGAAAGGTTTTACCTTGCTTTTTAAACAGTGCGTACTTTATTTCTAGATGACTGCCAGTTAGTCAGCCAGGAACTGTCTGCAACATTCACCAGAGAACAATAGGCAAAGTATTTTTTTTTCTTTTGGTTGTTTCTTTATTGTTCTGGAGTCCATCCCTACCCTCTTCCATCCATTTTCCTATAGATTAGTTAGGAATACAAATTTTGAAAGCATGCATACAAGTGCTTTTGGAGCACATACGTTCCCTTTGCTATCAAGCTTTTGCTTTCCTGTTAACGAAATGCTTGCAATGACCCCCTGACAGAGAATTGATCTGGATAGGCCAGTACTTGTGCTCAGGTCAATGTGAGACTGTAATATCATGAATTTTTGATTCATTAACTGTCTAGCAAGATGCTTGTCAGCAGTGTTGAATATAAAGAACCATTACAGGTAAGTAAAGTTTCTAACAATCACAGACTCCTTGCTGTACAAACAGGACTGAAAAACTCATTAAATGTTTACTTTTTGAAACAGGTGTTATTTTGTGGGGTGGTGGTGAAGTGAGCAATAATTCTTCTCTGAGAAAATTTTTTGGTTTTTTTTCAGTATAGAATCTAGAAGAATGACTGTGGCTGTGGTCTCTGCCTTTCTGATTTTCTTCTGTATGTGAATACTTATCCACTCAAGTCTACGAAAATGCATTCTTCTCAATGACATTTTAGCTGACCATTTTTTTATTTGGCTTTCTTCACTACAAGGAAGTATTTCAAGTTAGTGTTTCCTAGTTTGCCCATCACATAATCACTTTGTCTTAACTTTTATTCTAGGGATATTTTAGGTGGGTTTTCTGGTCTGCTTAAATACTTGGTAGCTGTTGATCAAATACTTACTTTATTTCTTGTTCATTAATTATTTCTCAGATCTGAGATACACACAGGTTTTTCTTGATTAAATTCAATATATGTCCCTCCCCCTCCTTTTTGTATTTCCGCAGGAAATTTTACCATTATATTCTTACTGAGGTCTTTTATTTTTCCAGACCTTACCTGTTCTCCCTGTTCTTTCTCTCAGCTGAGCTATTTCTGCATTGTGTGATTTCTTTGCATTCAACTGCTAGATTCTAATAAAGGATATTATCTCAAATTGTCTACATTCCTGATCAATCTCATTAGCTTCTCTTATAGGTTAGGGATATGAGTTACATGGTTTTATGTAGGTATAGATATATATATAAAAATATGCATGTATATGTGTACATGTGAAATGAAGTACATTGGGTAAATCAAACCATTTCACTGAGGTTTAACAAAACATGTAACAATGCCTTTTTTTTTTTCAGAAATGCAGAAGACACACAGTCAAGTCCTTTTTTTTAAAGGCATGATTGTTTTCTAAGTAATAAATGATACCTATCTCGAACTCATATCTTGAACAAGAGGAGTGTGTTTTTCTTTGGTCCTACTTCATTTGCTTCCCTTGTGACCATTGTCTCTTGATTTACAGTCCAAGATTTCAAATTAAAGATATATTTTATGAAGAACACAGACAGACATAAAAGTGCATATCTCTAAACACAACATTTAACACCACCCTATAATATGTTAAACAAGACAGAAGTAAAAAACCTGCATTCCAAAATCTGAGTTAACACATGGAAGTAGTAAATATGATGTTATCGTCGCTGATATTTGTGGGCTTGTCACATCGGCAGAAGATTGATCTAAGAATTTCTTAAATTAATTTGACTATAATATGTAATTAAATAGAAAACTAAAATCTAAGCATGCAAAGAATCCCATTACTCACACATGAGATGCATGAAAAATATAAAAAGTATCTACTAAAAATTCAGTAAAAGCAAAACAGGATTTCACTAAATTTTTAAAAAGGAAATACTTTTTGCATCATTATTGAAGCTTAAACCCAACATGTATGTCAAAAATTCACCTCGGGAAAGAATGGAAGTTTTGTTCATTGGTTAGTTGCCTAACTACTGTAATTCATGTGTGTCCCACTATAGTTAACTGTTTCTTGAGTTTAAGACACTCCCGTACAATCTGCTATTTTGATGCTGATATAAATTCTCTAGCAAATACTGAATGTTCTAGCTGTGTGTATCAACTATTTCAATATCAAAAGTTTCTAGTAATTTAGACTGAAAAATAGTTTGCATATTGGTTTGAAATATTCGCCTCTCTGGCAAATTAATAGAGGGACAAGTTGAACCCACACTTTAGGCACTATGACTAAAGAAGTTCAGAAGAAGAGTATCAAGTAACTACCAAAGAAAAAAAATATTTATCTGGGACAGTAAACATTTGATTTCTAGTTAACAATGACATGCATTTTTACATGCCTTTCCATAATTAAAACTTTTTGCTTTAAAAGAGATATTGCACATTGGAAAGTGGACTGTTGCTAGGAACCCAAAATTAACAAAATGCAACCAGAAAGCCATATAAAAGAGGTTTCTATTAGCACTTAGCACAAGATGAATGGAGGATTATCAAATAGTCTCAGCCCACATAAAACAGAAGAAGAAAAAAACAAGAAAAGTCACTTTTCACTTCAATGTTGTTGACAAATAATAAGCATTCTTTTGTACTGAATAATAGAGTGGAAAAATAATTGCAATTTTAACTTTGACATATACAGTCTATAACAAATACGAAACTAAAAATTGATAGTTCTCAAAATTATTTTTATTATTAGAAATACAATTATTTGAAAATTCTAGCTGTAAAGCTTCCTAAAGCTGCATTTATTTTATGCTACATATTCACAGTGTTTCTGTCATCAGCAAGGAAAAGAGCTTTTACAGGAATGATTATTGAGTTCCATCCTAGTAATGTTGTCCTATTTGCTTGTAATTTTTGTTTAGTAAATGAGCAATTTTTAATGGCTAAATCCATAATAAAGTGTCTAAGCAATTAAAAGTGTAATTGGTGTGTTCCTTTTCTTGTATTTTTTTCTCTATTCTCATTAATGATGCAATAAATCTAAAAATTATAGTTTTGACTGCTCACCTGCCTTTTCCTCCTTTGTAGATTCTGCGGTTGTTCTTTGGTGTATAATTTTCAAGTAACTTTTTTTTGAAGGACTCTTTGAGAAACACATTTGGACCAAACTGCAGTGAACATGAAGTACAAGGATGATTAAATATAATTATTCTGAAGTCTTCATAGAACAACTGAAATTTGAGACTCTATACTGCAGGCTTTGATTAGACACAGTGTATTTTCTTCTGGCTCTATGGGTGAACTAGTTAGTAGGCTTTTTCTGTTGCAGGCCATTTCATGTTTTTAATTAAATGCAGCAGCATCCCACCTGGCATGCCTTTACTGCAGTGTTGTCCTTCATAGAACATTAAACCATTTTGGCATTTGGCACTGTTTTGCATGTTGGCAGTTAGAATTCGAGGGAAATATTAAGCTGGACCATTCTTGACAGACAATAGGGAATATAATGATTCAAATACTAGGGAATTGTAATGTATATTCTTCCAAGGTTTTAAACTGTTGGGTTTCCAGACTTTTCTCAATTCTCAATGTTTATCATCATGTTACGTTTTAGAATACTTAACTGACAAACTGACACCATGAAGGTGATAAGACCATGTGTACGTAGCAGTCATAGAAGTATTCTTTCACAAATTTGTCCAGTCATCTTCTAAATCCATGGAGTTGTTACTACAACAAACTGCAGTAAGGTGTTGTACAGCTTCTTTATTCCTGTGCAATGACTGACTGTTTAGGAACTGCCCTTTCAATTTTAATTTCATACATTTCCCCATGTCCCTGTACTGGGAGGACATAACAAACAGTAAATCCACATTCAGTGTCTCTCCACCACTTATTACTCTACAAAACTCTACCATATTCTTTTCTTACTCATCTATACTGAAAATCCCTGTTTTGATATATTTTACACAGAAACCTTGATTATCCTTATCCATCTTCTCTCTTTCTCTCTCTTTTTTTTTTTTTTTTTTTTTTTTTTTAATTCTGTCATTTCCTTTGAGACAGAGAGCTTTGAAATGCACACAGAACTCCAGAAGTGGCTGTGAAGGATGTATGCAGTGGCATAATGTTTTCTTTATTCCTTAGTAAATTTGGGGTATTTCTACAGTAAGTAAAGATTCTTCTCAGTCACATCTGAAATTTTCAAGTCAAGTTTGCTGATGATGCAGCTGATGACAAATGTATTAATTTCACTACCAGAGTGAAACCACATCTAATTTTGTATTTAAAAAAATAGGGAAGAGGAATGTTAAAAGGAAGCAAAATGCCAGAGCTATTTCCTGAATAAGTTTATCATTCATACTTGACTAATCTCCACAGTTTTATTTTGTCAGTAACCTAGAAGAGTTACTAGTGGGGACACACAATATGTAGAGTAAATATTTTCTTTAAAAATAAGGAAAGGTTATGATGTTCAAAAGTGTAGTTCAGTAGACATTTATGATACTTAAAATTAACATGTTTTATTAATTAATATTGAACAAGGGTTTTTTTTTTTATTATTTTACAGGTTTGTCTGTTCCTAACCTTTATGAGAACTTTTAAGTCACCTATGTCATGTTCTGCAAACCTTACATCTATCATGACTAAATACTGAATTGTATTCAAGTGCAAAATGTTTTAGTTTTAAATGATAGTTGATGGACTCAAAAGGATACTAATACTAAAAAGAGGTATATATACATTTAGGTCTCATCATACACATAGTAAATAAGTCCATAAAATATAATTTTCCTCACAAATTTCCAAGCATTGTTATGCCTATTTTACAGCTAGGGAATTAAACTCCAGGAATATATAGACTGTCAGACATCTGTACAAGCTCCTAAGCAGTATTTACGTGTTAACCTCCTAGAGATAATTTCATTGGATATGGAGTAGTATACACTAACACAAAGACAAATAGATATATACGGCTAGATAGGTAGATAGATATACATAGGTATATAAATGAATGACTGAATTTTTTTAATCTGAAGTACAGGTAAAATAACTTGTTCTGTCTGTGGTGTATCATTTAGAGGTTATTGTGATTCCATGAACCTTTACGTAGTAACATTCCCTGATAGGTAATGTCTTTGTGGCTTCATCTCTTCATTTTTTTTAAGCAGAAACATTTTTCTCTGTGACATTTCTTTGTGTGTGTGGGGGGGGGCTGTGGATAAACATTGACAAACATGGCAGAGGGTCAATAATACAGTTAACAGTCAGCTGCCATGCAAGTTCTTGTCCTGTCAATCCATCTCAGTCACCGTTTAAATTAAATTTAATGAGATTTAATTTGAATAGGAATAAATGAGATTTTATTGAAATGAAAAACAAATGAGATGGTTGTCAGGACACTGAGGGACAGTAGGAGAACAGAGCAGGACAGATTCTAAGCAGATCAAATGGGAAAATATCTTCTCAATTAAAAGATTCTTTTGTCTTTTCTGCTTTTGGTGTTCTCGTTGATGGAAGTAGCTCTCATTATCCACCAGTAAGGAGATTATAAAGTTAAATACTCTGGTCACATTTTTTATTTACATGATCAAAGAATAGGGCTTGTTCTGTTTTGCTCTAACTGCAGTATGAAAACAAAAAATCCTTAGTAACAGAAATGGACAGTACAATGAAGATGGAATTTTATGTCAAAAAAAAGGGTATTTATTGGTTTCATAATATTTCTCCCCTCTTTTACTCATACCAGGGATCCTGAAAATGCTAGGTAAATTCGGGTGTCACTCAAACCTGTGCTCTTTCATGCTCTTTGTTTTTTCTGAAACTAACCTATGCATGTACTAGTCTTTGTAACTTTTTTTTTTAAAATACACAGCAAATGCACATTCTGTATTCAAAGATTTATATAAAACTGTGAGTTTCTGCAAGAGATCTCTCTTTCCTCTCCATCTGAAAACTTACTTTTCTTCAGTGGCAAAAAGCAACTTTTGTCTACTTCAAAGCCAAATTGTTCCCCTTTCTGGTCTTTAAAACTTGTACTACGTATTCATAAAAAGTCTGGACAGAAACAGCATTTTGATGGTTTCAAGCAATAGTTTGGCCACTTATGCTTTGCTATGTTGGTTTTGCTTTCTTACATCTGAATATACCAGTCTTCAAATACAAGGCTATGTCTTACATTTCTCAACCCTACCCATGGGATCAAAGGAAGAAGGATTATCTGAAAGTCACCAAAATCTAAGGAGTAATCGAATAGCTCTGTGGTGCTACATTTGAGAGAGGTTAGGATGCTCCCAATATCAATGAATAGCCAATAAGTATATTTGTATCGGTGAAGTCAGAATTATAGATTATGTTTACACAAATGAACTTAATTGTCACAAGTGAGGTATTCTTATTCTCAATATTTGTCTTTGTTTTTAAAAGCATTTTTTTTCCTGCATGGACAAACAGCCCTTTTTCTGCTGTTCCACTCTTCCATGAAATATCTCTGCCACCGTTCTTCAAAATTCCTGAATATCTAGAGGACTATCATTGGAAAGGAGTTCTGTCCAGGAACGTTTCTGAGCTTTCTGATTCATGCCTATATGAATGCCTGAATGTACTATTCAGCTGTTTAGAAACAAACTCTAAATGACACCAGTATAGTATTTCTTTCTTGTCCCATCACACATCACTATTGGATGTACTGCCTCTTTGATACTAAGAGGATATCTTTGGAGTTGAACTTTTTTTCCTGTGACATAGGCTGGCTAACACAATAATTTATTATTCACTATTTAAGCACTGTAAGCAAGTTTGTAATGACGTAGACACCCCAGTGTACAAATGTGGTTAGAAGAGATGTTGTCTGTAAAGAAAGGTCATATTTTTAATAGAGCATGTGATGTAGTTACAAAAAGAAGCCAAACTTTTAGATAAATTGCCTTTTCTCTAGGTCTGACAAAATAACAGTAGATTTAAAGGTAAAACCAGAACGTGATAACTTCTTTTAGTGTAAAAATAGATGAGTTTGTATATTCCTAATGATGTTTTCTGAAATCTATTTGTCCCTGTCTTGCACGCTGCTTTTTTTCTGTTTCCCTCCTTGATTTCTGAAATATCTACAGTACTGATAAGAGAGTTATCTATCTGCCTTTGAAGGACAATTAATGTTCACATAACCACTGGTAATTTTATATTTCACTCATATTAATGTTAAAATTTCCCCCCCCTGTGAAGTGGCTTTCACAAATTTCAAGACAGGATACTTTGTGGGATTAAATAGATTGTGCTTTACTCATTTCTCTCCTGGTATACCTAACATAATGGCTATTTTAATCTGGGTCAAAATTTGCCTGTGAATTAGGCCTGAAGTCCTTTCTTTAATGATATAAAGAAAAAATGCACAAAATGTTACATTTTGCAATGGAAATATTTCCTTTCTGTACCCATTAGAGTGAATTTAATTTACAGTTGAGCTAGAACTTGATACATATACCTTCAGTACCTGCATACATTACCATCCTCATATCATAAAACTGCATTGCATCATTTCAGGAAAAGCTACCCTAGAGGGTGATAATATAGTGAGTGCTTCTTAGTATCAGCTATTCATTTTCTCTGCGATTCAGATTACAGTTTTTGAGCACTATTTTCAGGATGGCATAAATGTAGGAGTCTAATAAAAGTAAACATACTCAGAAAGAGTATGTTTTACTGCAGTTTAGTGTACTAAAGAGATAGCTAACCTGAACTACTGTAACTCATATCAGAAAGGACTGCAGCAAACACTGTCTCATCAGAATTTGTACGGTGGAGTGACACAGTTGCAGCTTCAGTCCCCCAGAACACCAACATAAAACAATAGTACAGCACAATACATGGAAGAGTTTCAGAGAAAATCCTGAGGAGTTAACAATCTGCGTCAGACCATTAGGGCTGAGAGAGAGAACCAATTCACAAGAATGTCAATCTTTTGTCAGACAAATTCTGTAACAAAATTTGTAATACCTATCTATCTATATATAAGAATATAGGTGCTTCACTCTCTTCCCAATCAAGTGACCAACGATTAGAACACACCAAATGGCAAATGATGTTTTTACACTGAGCTACATGCATCTGATGCTGACAGACAGACATACAGTTCAGGAAAAAAAAAGAAACCACTGCTGAAATGTATACTGTCTTTACTCTTGCCACTGTATTTCAAGATCATTACCAAAAAGGTGAAAAACAAAGTCTGAAAATGGTGTATTCCTTCTTCTGTGCTCAAAAGAGAGCTTGCAAAATATCTGCGCTGACATAAAAAACAGTTCTGTAACCTTCCTTTGTGTTTCATAATTTTTGTTTGCTCTCTTGGTTTTTTTTCTTTCATTTTCTTCCTAACTCTTTTGTTCCCTTTAGCTTAGTAAATAAATCAATATTTAGGAAAAAAAAAGAAAAAAAGAATGAAAGGAAGAGCTCATGTGGGAAAAAGGAAATAGATAGAAAAGAAAACTGAGGGTAAAAATAAAATTTGTGACACTTTTCATTGCTATAAAAGTGGAAAAATCCACTGAAATACTTTTTCTGCTTACAATTTTCCTTCCAAAGTGCCAGAGATTTGTCTCTTTTTTCACTCACTCAGATGATAATTTTTTTGTATTTGAAGGTAGTCAGTTTCTAGTTTCCTCTTTGCTTCCTGTCCTCTTCAATAACAGAATCGTAGCTGGTAATTTCTCATAGTTTACCTACACTTACAAGCTTGGTTTGGTTTCTGTTTCTCCAGATAGCTGTACTTCTAAATGATTTGCCTTCTTAAATATTCTTTATTTCCACTTGGTATTTTTTCCATCATAGCTTAATGTGCAATACCTTCTTGACTATGAACTTGCACATGAGTTATTACACTGTAATGCAGAGATATAGTATCATCGTGGGCAGATTCATTCTAAGTAACCAAGATATTACCTAATAAAGCTAAGTTAGTCCAATGAAACTATAACCTCATAAGCTTCAACAAAGGCCTTACAAGCCTGCCTAAGATCCTAGCTACTGCTGGTTGTCTGTAGAAAATTTTTTTTTTTAAAGTATCAGATTTTTTTGATACTTGGTATATGAGGCCTGTCTATATTTACAGCTATAGAAACTGTCGTGGATAGATAAAGTTAATTCTAAAACCTGCAGAGATTTAAGTTACACTGCTTTTTGCACTGTTGACATATCTAAACTGCAATTTTGGCAGGCAGGTAAGGCTGAGACTGCTTATTTGAGGAGATAGTTATAGGAGGAATAAAACCTTCTGAGACCGTAGATTTTGGATTCATCCTAGATCATCTCCTTTGACTAATTTCTTTGCAGAAGTTAAAATGCAAATTCTCATTCCACAGACATTTCTTCGCTGTATCTCATTGTATAGTGGAGAATGGAAAAAGAAAGCTATAGAGAAAGGAAAGGCGGAGAAACGGAGACAGAAATTCTTCTTTTAATTTGGTTAAGATATTTATAAATTATTTTCCCCTGCAATATTCATCTAAGTCTGCTCAGAGTATTTATGATAATATCCTCACTGTGAAACTGACTATCTGTGGTTTTGATACCAAAAAAAAAGAAACACATAAGTCTGCTAGGATGTACTGACATGTCTTCTAGATGCAGGTAACTTTTGCATTGTCTTAAGTGTCAAAATTCTTCATTGTCATACATAAAACTTTGTAGAGTAATCCAGTTACATTTTCTCCTGGACTAATTTCTCCCTCCCTTTTCTTCAGTTGTATAATTTACCATTATTATTTAGATAGCAAATTATGTTAGTAGAATATGAACTCCATCATCTAAACTAATAAAGCAGGTGAAGTGCTGGGGTAAGTGTTTTTATTTATTTTTTTCCATCATGAATTTTAGGGAAATGAGTTCTCTGTACCTTTAATCTAGTCTAATGAGATTGGCAACTGTTGAAATTTGTAGTGTCAACACCTAATACCACTGTGCAAGGGTTAGGCTAATAGTATTGTGAAATGACATGGTGATAGCAACCAATCTCCAAATGAATATGAACTCAAGCTGAAGTTAGGAAGCTGACTCCCCTCTCATTTCTAAGCCATTCAGCACCCTTATTACAGTCCCTTGTTTCTTTTTGAGGCCACTAGCGCGGTGGGTATTGGTCTCTTTTCCCAAGTCACAAGCAATAGGACAAGAGGAAATGGCCTCAAGTTGCACCAGGGAAGGTTTAGAGTGGATGTTATGAAAAATTTCTTTACTGAAAGGGTTGTCGGGCATTGGAACAGGCTGCCCAGGGAATTGGTTGAGTCACCATCCCTAGAGGTATTTAAAAGGTGTGTAGATGTGGCACTTAGGGACATGGTTTGGTGGTGGACTTGGCAGTGTTAGGTTTATGGTTGGAGTCGATGATCTTGAAGGTCTTTTCCAACCTAAATTATTCTATGATTCTCTGAATAAATGCGAAAACTGAATACATAAGTTTAGCACTAAATCCTAATGATCTTTGGATTTCTATCTGGCTGTTTAATTGACGTTTGTTTTTTAGTAGCTAGACAAAGTCTTTAATCCAGCAAATCTAAATTGCTGTTGCTCAACTCTACATATTTGTATCCAGAGATGTGTGGTTCATATGAAGCAATTAAGTGATTTAGTGTTAGCTTCTTTACTGCCACTGAGGTTGGACTTCTGATTTGATACCGTCAAAGCTGTCAGGCTGAGTTACTCAGATAGTTTAAGTTTAATATTCAGAAGTTTTTTTGCTTTTTATTGCAACCATTGAAATGACACTCAGTATTTTATGGTAAAATATGTACAATCTATTTCATATACTCATTCATGAATTTACAGTAGCTAGTAATGATTTCTACAGAAAGGTCTCAAGATAGCATAACTATGCTTCTAATGAAAAAGGGTTCTAATGATGATAAAAATATGAAAAACTTATGGAAAAATATAGCAGTGATACAGAAAATGGTATTTTTTTCCCAATACTTTTTGTGACAGTCAATGACATATACCCAGTATGGCAGAAAATGTCTGTCACACAGAGCTCTGCAAGGCATCAGAGGCAGAGCCCTGTGACAAGAATTCTTTGTGGTCAGACCTGAAAGGGCAGACATTATGTCATTCCTGAGCCTTCTTTAGTCCATAGGAGGCTTATCATCTTATTCTTCTTGCTGTCACAAATTTTATAGTTTACCTTCTGTGCACAGAACTACAACAGTTCCATAGCTATTAAACCAACTAGCCCTTTATTTTCTGAGCTACTTGTTACTACTATCTGTATAAAATGGTGCTTTTACCATGAAAAGATAAAGAAAAGCAAAAAAAGAAGAAAACTTGTTGTTATAGCTAAACCAGACCCCTATAAAGCAACAGACAGGTCAATACAAATTCAGAAACAGTAAGCTTAAGAAGCCTCAGAACTGAGGCCTTGCAAACTCAATGCAAAGCCTTTAGGCTGCTGTTAGCAATGGCAATACTGTAGCATGGGGTTCAAGGCTGCATTAAAAACCAAAATATTTCACTCTCTCTCCACCCACCCTTCTGCCAGAGAAAACCCTCCACCTTCACCATCACTGTAAAAATGCTTACATATTTATTTATTTCAGCAAGAAGAGACTGCTCTTCATTATTATTAGTGATTCTTGCAAAACACTGTGGGCTTTTTATAACTGAAGGAGAACCTTTCTTGACAATACCACTCATTATCAGAGCTGCAAGCCAGTGGAGGGGCTATGTTCATACAATTTAGTTTCCTGACTTCATAGATTTGGGTCTTTATATCTTAATGTAAATTGATCTAAAGCTGCTATGAGTCTTTTTTTATTGAATTCAGTGAGGTCCATACTAAGACTTAGGACAGGGTGTCAGTCAGGTCCAGGTTTGATGTAGCTTTGCTCAGCATTAATCATGTAAGATTTCCCATTTAAGGTTATCAGGAAAAAAATCTCTGTAGGTGAGCAAAAAGATTCTTTTAAATTGAGGAAAGTTTATTAGCTGGTGTAAACTAGGAAAGTTCTAGAATGGATCCATGACTTGTAATACAGTTTTATTAGGGACTTTATTTTGTTTTCTTCATGTGTTTGAGAACAAATTCTCAACAGTTTTTAGCAATCTATACTAATTTGAGAATATGTCTAGGAGAATTCTGAAAAAAGAAGTTCATAAAATAGACACAATTGAACTGAATTTCCCAGAATTCCCCCCACCTTTTTTTTTTTTTAAATTGGGGAAACATTGTAGAATACTGATGGATCATCTGATATGCAGTCCATGGTATATGGTAATTAGAGAACTAGAACTATTTTATTGAGGCATCTATCTCACAAGAAAAGGAAGTTATCACAAATGAGCACACTTTATAAAACAAAGTATTTTTCAAGATTCATTTACTAGTTCTTTTTCTGGCCAAAATTCTTGTCAGGAAATAGTTCTTGGCAAAGGCTCTAAGGGAAAGGATTTTTTTTTTTTTCTTTTCTCCCTGAGGATTTTTGTAAGAGATTTGCTGACATTTGTAACCTAAAAAAAAAAAAAATAATAAAAAAAATTCCATAGGTGGACTAAGTCTTGCAGTTTTTTCATCCCAACTAGACCTAACAAGGTAAAATCCTTTGTAAATCTGAGTCTAGCTGCTCTCTCAGTTCTTCTGGTCCATAGGTGATTACTTTGCCATAGAATCCCATCTTCTGCATCTGCCAGTTTGGCAATGCCTCCTTCAAACTGTAAATACCCTGGCTGTTCTAAAATGTTTTGCTAAACTCATGTAAGTAGGAGTTGGTATTGGAGAGGCCAGCAAAACATTGCATAATGAAAACTGTTACTACAAAGGCTTCTAAATAGAGGAAATCCCCAAATAAGCTATCAGAGCAGGATTTTTTGCCTCCATATTAAAATTTCCTTTCATGTAGTTAGTTTACATAAAGTGGCTACCTAGGGATATTCTTTACAATTAGTTGACATATTGTTTGTGTTCTTGTTGCTACCCTGTATGTATAATGATTTGAAATCAGATGAAAGAAGTTGTATCCCCCCCCAATACCTGAGAGACTGCAACCCCCCTCCAAGTTTGCCATTTAAATCCCAACTGTGCTGTTGCCTTTAACTGTGCAAGACAGCAAGACAGCACATTTTGTAGATTAAACCAATAAACTAGCAAACATAAAAGAAACAAATCTCATAATTGTGGATTTCAATTAAAGAAAGGAGGATCAAAGCAAACATTCTGCTTGAAATTGCACAGCTGCTATCTACACAAAATGAGAAAAAAATCCCCTTCTCCAGGAGCCATAATTTTTGGGGTGGGGGAAGGAGGAGGAAGAGCTCAAACCCTGCAGTAGGGCAGATTGCTTATGCTTCTCACGTCCCAATCAGTAATACAGAAATATTGAGTAATAAATTCCCTGCTTCTCCTGATCTGAGAAGCTCCCACCATCTGTGAAAGACAATTTGTAACAGCTTTAGTATTAAGATTCAGTAAACAGACAATCACAAGCATTGTGCCAAACAGTGCCTACATTTGGAGAAATAACATAAAGCAAAAGCATGAGTAACACCACGACCCTTGTATTGCAAAATTATCCAGCAACCAAAACAGTTTCAATTGCAGAGGGTTTCTTTTTTTTCCCTTCTTTCCCCAGTCAGCAAGGAGTGCTGGACCCTGCACACAATTCAGCTACATCTGTGGGCTGTGTATGTAGGCCTCATCCTAATGTGTTGAATTATTATTGATGGCTGAGGCAGTTCTGCTCTGCTGGTGAACCAATAATGTCACGGCAGTACCTGCAAGATTAATTATAGGAGAGAATGGGCTCTGGTTTCCAGGGACTGAGACATTAATAGAGACTGAGCATTAGTTTCAGGGGATTCAACAGACAGCTGAACAAATGCCTTAGACAATGTTATACATGCTAAATCCTGGCACTTACCTCTAACAGTACTGAAAAAAAGTTTAGAACAATTGTGTTTAAACTGGGAAAAACAGAAGGCTCTAAACCAAATGAAAAGGAAACAAAACAATACTGAGGTTGCTAAAGCAAGTTAGGCTCTATAAACGTATGTGAGCATATTGCCCTCTGCAATATACTGAAGAGAAAGGAGACAATATCTCATTTCTGTAGCATTAGCAGAAAAAAAACCTGGTTTTGGTGATTGACAGTACCTAGACTTTCGAAATACGTATGGCATTCTACACGTGGAAATATAAGTTTGATCAAAAAGCAGAATATTTCATGCTGTTTCTCTTGCACCATTGCAGTGGAAATTTGTACTCCATGAAGCATTTTAGCTGTAGAGAACTGAGAATATGCAGTAGATGAAGCTGCAGCCATAGCAACAGCTACATAAATTTTTAGGCAATGACAAGGCACATGGTACAAAATTTAAGCAGTATAACTCCTACGCTGGCTTCCAAAAAAAAATAAAATTGGAGACGAAGGTGTTGAACGCTCTTTATTATAAAGTAATCGTGCCTTCCACCTTATCAAGACCCCAGGCTTCCTGCATTTCGCTTATGTGATCAGAGGTGCAGCTGAGAGATTAGCTGTAACTCTCTATTTGTCCTTTAGCTTTGGCAGGTGATATGCCTCTTATTCTCTTTTGTTATCTCCTGGACCTAGTATTTTTGAAGAGACTTGGGAATTTTGAGGCCCAATTTTCACTATATTATCTAGCTACCCACCTTTGTGCCTTTTTCTAGTTGTGCAATACTTTTGACAAAATAATCCCCAAATTAATAAAAAACAGAGGCTGGTGTGGCTCGACACACCAAAGTATAGGCTTATGAAACTGATCTCAAAAGGCAATGAAAAAACTTCACACTTCACTGATTTTTCCAGTTTCACAATTGCTAAGTGCATCACTGTTTTTCTTCAAACTTGAAACAGCAGCAGGAGAACTATTAAGCAAATGCACTTGAGATTGAAAGATCCACAGCAGAAGGATATATTCAAGCTTCCGTCTTTACTTTGTGTCCTTAGCTTCTGGGTGATTTCTTTCACAATGTCCTGTGAAACTCCAGTGTCAAATTTTCATTGCCCACAGATACAGGATAGGAGACTCTGCAGAACTTTGCACATCTCGGACTATCTGGGAGCTTTGCAAGCCTAAATAGAGATGAAAATGAAGCTGGCAAAAGGGATTCAAACAGTGCTCTGAAATGAAGTAGTGAGGCTCCCAAACATGTTTTTACTCCATGCTGGAAAGAATACCAATCTTTAAGATAGGTTTCAAAACTAAACTGTGTTAAAATATGTAATTTCAGCTAGGACACATAAATTTTTTCTTTTCTTTTCTTTTTTTTTTTTTTTTTTAGGTCTGTGTTTTAGTTACCGAGTCCATGACAAACCTTTTCAATGTTCTTTTGAAACAGACACAACTTCACAAAGCCTTGCCATTCTGACAAAGTGGAGAATACTATTAATTATATTGATCTGAAAAGAATATGATCAACTTGAGTAGCAAACCTATTTTCTTCCTTGTAAGTTCAACTCAGTTTGGTCAGGAGTGATTTAGTTCATACTGAATAAATAAAAGTACAAAATCTACATCCAGCACCTGAGTGTAGGAAAGCATGTCCTGCTACATTGTTCCTAAGTGAGTCTTGGGAAGGAATGAAGTCCTGAAACTAAATCTTGTTGAGCTGAACTACGAAAAAAGACAGTTTGGAATTGTTCAGTTTGTCCCTGTATCTTTTCTATGCTGACTTTGATTTAAGCTGCTCAGCAGTCACACAAATAATGCTCAATTTCCTGTCAAATGTCATAAAGAAGTCGCAAGATGTTGGAAGCCTGTCTTACAGTAGAGTATGTTACTATGTTTGTCACCATCCTGAAGATGATCATTTTCAAGAGTGATTAGTTAGCTAAGATGTCACATTATTCCCAACAATATTTGAAGAAAGTGAGATGTCATTGCTTCACTGCGTCTTTATCAAGCAGTAGTTTGTGGAGGTGTAAAGAAACATGACAAAACTCTGTTACGTGACAGGATCATTCTTTTTGAAGTTCTATTTGATATTGTAGCCAAAAGTCAAAAGTTGTCATGTTTCTGCCCAACAGCCAGCTGGTATTTTTCTTACTGATGATCTGAATTTTTTAATGAAAGGCATGCTGAACCCAAAAGTCCAGGCCTGGATATTTTAATTTTATTTCTTTTTTTCAAAAGTGAAAATAGGAAATAAAACATCTTAAATGATATAAAACCCATTATCTTAATTTTGTGTAAGTACTTCAGAAGTATTTAAACTGGAATAAATGTATAGTCATTATAAAATCTAAGCTCCCATGAAGAGAAAACAAGCTGCTTCAAAGAATCTGGACTCAAAGAGAACACAGGTAGGCCAAGTACATTCTGCCCAGAGCAAATCGTAGGTAGGGTGGGTTATTTTAAAGCAATTAGGCCTTTTAATAATCACATTTAGGATACTGAGGATTTTCCCCAAATGGTACAGTATATCACTGAATGCTATTGGCATGAAAAATCACCAGAACTTAACAAGAAACAGATTTATGTCAAAACTCCAGAGCAAAAACTCTAAACACTTATAATATCACTTTTGAAGCCACAGACACTTTATCAGCTTACTATGACCAAACTCTCAGAAAATTGCTTCTCTCCTTCACAGTGGAAAATAATTGGTACAAATGTATCAAGACACATCTTTGATCAGTTGATAGGCATTTGGAAACAGCAAGAAAAAGGCAAAGTCTAGATACTTTCTCCCGAGGTGTGGAAGGCATTATGCAGGTGTTATGAGCTGATCAATTTGCACTGCAGCACAGTGCACCATGCTAAAATGGTATCCTGAGTTTTCATCCACCCAAATATTTCTGTATCCTGAAACTCAGTTCAGAAGGTAAGCAACATTTGAACAACATTAAACAATGGAACTTATATAAAGAAGCAATACAGTAAGGAGTCAAGGAATTACAAAACAGAATAGTCATTCTTAAATGAGAACATTCATCAAACTAAGAATTAATTATTTAGTGCAGTGGACATTATCACCAGCTCCTTAGAACTGAAACTAGAAGATCTGTAAAAAACACATCTATGATAAAGGAAAGAAAAAATCTGAAAAAAAAGTGATGATTCTTCCTTTGGGTAACTATTAAAATTGGACTTGTTTGGGTTATTCCCATACCCAGACTTACTACAAAACCATCTTTGCTTGTTATTTTCTCATGAATGCTGATAGTTCATCTCTTCTAACAGGAAAACCAGATAACAAAGGAAGAAGAAAAGTTACAGCTTATTAAATATTTATGCTAGTGGTAGAAAAAAAAAAAATCTGCTTTTTTCTTCCAAGAATTAGTGCTATTATACTCATTATATTTCAAATAATAAAGAAACGCATTACTTTTTTACAGAGTTTGTAACCCACTGTCTTGTTTATTGTCTTACTATTAAAAGAAGAAAAAATAGGAAAGCTTTATAACAATACTAGAGCTTCCTAGAGGAAAAAGGGAAAAATGAAAAAGGGTTGAAGCTTTATTTGTGTTCATATTCTGAAGTTTAGCTGTTTGACAATCCTAATATAAGCTTCTATTGAATACTAACACTCTCTGTATAAGCACATTCTAAATTATCTACGTACCTAACTTTTTGCAAAATGCAATGCACAAATGCATTGGAAAGTTCTAAATAAGCTCTTCTTTTAGTTATTTGTTAAGACTTCCTATAATTTCTGGCACCCCAAAATGTAGTATTCAAAACTAGGTTTGAAGTGTTTTTTTAAGTGTTTAGTGAATAACAGCTGTATCACTTTTACCTCTTAAAATAATGTAGTTGCTTTGCCTCAGCACTGATGCTGACACCTACATTTCTTTGTGGGCTGCATGGAAAAGCTATTGAAGTCAGAGTTTAAAACTGATTCCTATTTCTTCTGAACATTAACTTAGTGAAGTACAGTACATTAAGTTATCTGGATCCATGATCAAGAGAGGTATATTTTCCTAAGACAAAGTCGATTTTTGGCAAAAGATGTGATAGAAATTTACAGCACAAAAACATTAACAGAATAAAATAGCTTTTAATCTCTACTCATTTTTCCATCCCTCAGAGAATAGGGTCCCACTAACACAACTGGCACACCAGCTATCATACTTTGTCCCAGCTTCTGAATGGATGTTTGCTGGGTTTTAATTAACGATAAGAACAAATTATTTCTCTTGTGTGTGTGAACTTTACTAGGGAAAAACTGCATTTATGTGCAACTTTTTGCACAAATGTTTAGTGGGGAGCTCAGTGAGTGATCTCACACCTTTATAAATGTATTCATAAAGTTCAGCTCATGAAAAATGAAGGGAATTAGAAAGTTTTTGTGTCTACACTTGCTGTAGTCAAGTCAACTCAGGATAGGTCAATCTAGATAAGTAGGAAGCTGTCCACTAAATAAAAGTGAAATACCTGCCTTCAGTAATGTGTGACTAGTGCTCCACAGCCTATGTTTGTGGCTTTCCTCCATGGAGCCCAGTGCCAGCATTTTAGCCTAGACAGCTGTAAGGATGAAGGGTGGCCACAGTCCTCCCAGAAAAAGATGGTCGTAGCAGTAGGTGACCGTGTGTATCTCACTGTGGGGGGGGGGGGGGGGGGGAGGGAAGGGAAGGGAAGGGAAGGCAAGGCAAGGCAAGGGAAGGCAAGGGAAGGCAAGGCAAGGGACAAAGACTGTTTTCCCTCGCCATCCTTTTTTCCAGTAATGCTGTTTTTTCCTGAAAGTCATGTACACGGCATTGAAGAGAGTCAGAGGACAAGTAAGTGTGTGCAGGAAACCGGGCTGCAACTCTCTGTTAGCGGTATTAGGAATGTGTTCAGTTTCAGTATTTTGAACCAGAGATGGAAATGGTACCTGGAGGAATACTTCTGGCTCTTCCACAAGGCTGAATTAATTTTGTCATTATCCTTGGGGTGATAAAATTCAATTCTCCTTACAGTACTTAAAAGCTTTGAGCTGTCTATGCTACAACTTCACCAAAAAGGAAGGATAGGTTTTTTTGGTAGAAATGCCCTTCTGTGACAGAGGAGTCCTAGATTCTTCCCCTAGCTCTAGGTGAAGCTTCTCATGAAATCATAAACAAATCAGCACATTTACAGTTTTAAAGTGACTTGTGTCTTTATCTGGAGATGCCCAAATCCAGACAATAGGAAGTACAATAAGGAGCAATAGGACGTCAGGGCAACCCAGGAAAGAAACTAAATGTTCTGATACCATTTGTAGTGAAAACTTATTTGGAATAAACAACCTGAAATTATATTTTCTTTCCTTTTAAAATGGAAACAGATTTGAGGAAATATGAGACCTTCCAATGCCTTTTCTGATTTTACAAAAGATACTTTTTATTACAAAGATTTTATTTGAGTTAGTCTCATAGAAGTCCATATGACTGCGAAACTGCCTTCTCAAGGAATTTCTTTCCTTGCCGTTTCCTATTTCTAGACAAAATGAGATTGAATTTTATGATTTTATAAAAGGTACTGTGTTCTAAATAAATTTTATTCAGAAATTCATGATCTGTTTTATCTACGTTCTTCTTTTAGCAATTCACATGCTCTTCTCATAGCAGGTCAGACGACTGAGAAACTGCCTTCTGAAGAAATTTCTCTTCCTGCAGAGTTTCTTATTTCTGGACCAAATGAGATAAAAAAAATAATAACTTTTGATTTGCTCCTCCAAGCAATCAAAAATTTTGTAGTTAACATGTCACTGATCACACTAGGTTATCTCATAACTGTGATGAATGTGTTCTTTGCATTCATTTCTTTCTTTAGAGCAGTCAGTAAGCACAGTGACTCTAAGATCTTTAAATAGTAGAGGGATTCATTGCATGGTAAAATAGACAGTACATCAAATTCAAATACCTAAAGTGAAGAAATCAATTATAATCTTTCTTTTTTTTTTTTTTTAATATGGATCAAACTAATTTTCAATTAAAATAATATTTACAGCTGTTTGACAGCATCAAGTTTATATACAAATAAGGAAGTATTACTATTTCTTTCAGCAGGAGAAGCAAACATATTATTTTGGTCTTAATATTATGTACTTTGGTATAATCATTAGGGAACAGGTTCTCAGCTAATATAAACTGCCATAATTACACTAGGAAGTTATGACATGTTTCACCATCTGAGAATCTGCTTTGAATGTCATACTCATTTGCACCTAATTTCAGCTACTATTTTTTTTTACTATGAGGACTTTTAGATAACTACAGAATAAAAAAAAAAAAATCTTTTGGAGCTTTACAAAGACAACTTTTGAAACCTACTATGATGTACAGAGTACATGCTACCAATCATGTCAACAGAGTTTATTTTCTTTGATTTCACGCTATAGCTCTAGGCATCTGCTATAGCAGATAGAAGTAGCTTTTGATAGCTCACTAAAGCTATCATAGCACCAAAGGACTTGAAAAAAGGGCTAACAGATTTTGTAAAAACACAAAGAGGGGAGGAAAGTAATAGCAAAAGAGGAACACAAAGCTGGCTTGTGCCAAAACAAAACACAAAGCTAGACCTGCAACAGTGTCGTGAGGAGATCACTGATGTATATTGTGCAGTACTTTTAATCTTGTCATGTGAAGTAGTGCATAGTGGCAAAGAATGCTTGAACTTGCTAATTGGAATGATAAGACCAGTTTATCAGCATCTTCCTGTCTTGCCAAAATAAGCCTTGCTATTACTGCATATGAACTAGGTGCTGTCAAAACAGCTGTAAATTCTGCTGGTGTAATTGGAAATGATTTTGATTCACCTTAGGAAATGGGATTGTGATTGATTTCTTTTGTTAGGTATCTGAATTTGATATACTGTCCATAGTTCCAAGCTGTGACTCTCCTCAATGTTTAAAACCCCTAGTTCCATAGCACTTACTGCTCTAAAGAGAGAAGCAATCGAAAAGCACTCATTTATCATACTTACAGTGCAACTTTGTCTGCTCTACTGACATATTAACCACAAAATCCGTGTGTTTTTAGAGAAATTCTATACTGCATGCTTCAGACTGTAAAAGATGATAAGGACAAAAGGGCAAAATGAAACCCAATAGATTAAAATGTTACTGTGAAAACAATGGATTAGATCTGGTATTTCCACACTGCCCAGAGAAAGGGGAGGTGGGAATGCTAGGGCATTTCTTCCACTGATCCATATCCACATATCTACCAAAGGCTGAACTGAAACGACATTGTCTGTCAATGAATTAATTTACCCTTTGTTTTTACTTGTTCTCCATATTCCAGCAAACAGCAGGGAAACAGTTTGTTTGGTGTGCTTTGATGTCAATGATAAGACTCCCATTTTTTTTTTTTTACTGGGAACATGTTTGGTGAGAAGGAGATCATGTTTAAGAAACTTTCTTTCCAAATTCGTGTTTTCCTGAAGAAGAGTCATGATTCGGTAGGTCAGAAAAATTCCATTTGCCAACAGACTTGTATTTAATAGATTACCCTAATGTAAACTACAACACTAAACTCTGTATACATGAAAAATAATGCTTTGCAACTAGCACTGACAGATGTGAGGGGCCACAAGGTTGTCTGTTCCAGAGGCTCTGCAAACTACACTTAAACCCCAAGCAGTTGGAAGTAGCTTGGCTCAAATATCCTGCCATGGTTTTTTAGAGGGGGATGGGGATGGAATGATTCTGAACAGCTTCTCGGTACAGCTGTCACTGCTGTCAGTATTACTTGAGCCACCACTGTGATAACTTGAACTCCCACCATCACTGCATAATTCACTATGCTGTTTGATCCTAGGAAACCCTGATGCTGTGCTATGACTTCAAAGCTGCTGCTGTGGCTGCATGTGTGGAAGGTTATCATCTACTGTATCTAACATAAAAGTACTGAAACTTATTAACCCTTCTGTGACAGACCAAGTTTCTATTTCTTGGAACTACATCCTGAATCAATGTGCTTTTAAGCTCCTGAATAAGCCCAGTATACACTCTGGCCCTGATCTCACTGTCCGGGACTAGATTTTCAGGTTTGTATTCGTTATTGGAGGTTTCATGTTGGCTTAATACTCATCTGTTTTTTAGAGTCTCCAAACTAGTACTTCCTGCCCATAAATTAACTACAAACTGCAAGACTAATACCACCACTACCCAAACCCTAGATATCCCTTTGAAATACCTTCTCATTAAGACTTCAAGATTAGAAAGCATTTCTAAAAACAGTCCCTTTAAAAAACAAAAACCAAACCACAAAGAAATATGAAATGCCTATATAAAAGTATGTACCCATGCATATATGATTTCCCTCCACTCCTCCTATGTGAAGGAGTCTTTGGGTTGAGGCCAATGACATGACCTCTCATAGAGGTGCTGAAAAATTGCAGCCCCAAGAATTGCTCTATAATATGGATGGCAAGTATGGCAAAATACTGGAATACCTCATCATGTAATAGGCACATTTCTGACTAGAAGAGAGGAATACTTGCATGTTGGTCATGTAACTATCATATATATTTAGGTCATGCAGTGAGGAAATTAGAAAGGCAAAAGCTCAGCTAGAACTTAATCTAGCCACTATTGTAAGAGACAACAAAAAACATTTTTACAAATCTGTTAACAATAAAAAGAGAGCCAAGAAGAATATCTATCTTTTATTGGATACAGAGGGGAACATTGACACCAGAGATGAGGAAAAGGCTGAGGTACTTAATGCCTTCTTTGCCTCAATCTTTAATAGGGAGACCAGTTATCCTCAGGGTACTCTACCCCTTGAGCTGGAAGGCAAGGACAGTGAGCAGAATATACCCCCCATAATCCGGGAGGAAATAGTTAGTGACCTACTACACCATCTGGACACTCACAAATCTATGGGACCTGATGGGATCCATCCAAAAGTACTGAGGGAACTGGCAGAGGTCCTTGCCAAGCCACTCTCCATCATCTATCAGCAATCCTGGTCAACAGGGGAGGTTCCAGAGGACCAGAGGCTTGCCAATGTGGTGCCCATTTACAAGAAGGGTCAGAGGGAGGATCTGGGGAACTACAAGCCTGTCAGCCTGACCTCAGTACCAGGGAAGATTATGGAGCAGTTCATCTTGAGTGCGCTCACATGGTATGTGCAGGACAACCAGGGGATCAGGCCCGGTCAGGATTCATGCAAAGCAGGTCCTGTTTGACCAACCTGATCTCCTTATATGACCAGGTGACCTGCCTAGTGGACGAGAGGAAGGCTGTGAATGTTGTCTACCTTGACTTCAGTAAGACCTTTGACACTGTCTCTCACAAGTGGTGTTCCCCAAGGCTCGGTGTTGGGTCCCGTTCTGTTTAATATCTTTATCAATGATCTGGACAAGGGGATTGAGCAGATTCTCAGTAAGTTTGCGGGTGACACCAAGTTGGAAGGGAGGGTTGATCTCCTCAAGGGTAGGAAGGCTCCATGGGGGGATCTGGACAGGCTGGATTGAGGGGTCAAGGCCAATTGTATAAGGTTCAACAAGGCCAAGTGCCAGGTCCTGCACTTGGGTCACAGCAACCCCATGCAGCACTACAGGCTTGGGAAAAGTGGCTGGAAAGCTGCCCAGCAGAAAAAGACCTGGGGGTGCTAATTGACAGCTGGCTGAATATGAGCCAGCAGTGTGCCCAGGTGGCCAAGAAGGCCAACGGCATCCTGGCCTGTGTCAGAAAAAGTGTGGCCAGCAGGAGCAGGGAGGTGGTTGTTCCCCTGTACTGGGCACTGGTGAGGCTGCACCTCGAGTCCTGTGTTCAGTTTTGGGCCCCTCACCACAGGAAAGACATTGAGGTGCTGGAGCGTGTCCAGAGAAGGGCAACCAAGTTGGCGAGGGGCCTGGAGCACAAGTCTTATGAGGAGCGGCTGAGGGAACTGGGGCTGTTTATTCTGGAGAAGAGGAGGCTGAGGGGAGACCTGATCGCTCTCTACAACTACCTGAAGGGGGGTTGTAGTGAGGTGGGTGCTGGTTTCTTCTGTCAGGTGGCTGGAGATAGGACGAGAGGAAACGGCTTCAAGTTGTGGCAGGGGAGGTTTAGGTTGGATATTAGGAAAAATGTCTTTACTGAAAGGGTTGTCAGGCATTGGAACAGGCTGCCCAGGGAAGTGGTTGAGTCACCATCCCTGGAAGTATTCAAAAAGCGTGTAGACAAGGCACTTCAGGACATGGTTTAGTGGGCATGGTTGATGTTTGGACTGGATGATCTTAAAGGTCTTTTCCAACCTAAATGATTCTATGATTCTATATAGTTATATGACTTATATACAAACATACTGGATTACCCTTTACATTTACAACCTCTCTTTACAGAGAAGTGGTACAGTAATCGTTAAAAAATGCACTCCTTTGATTAATGGAATTTAAAAAAAAGTGTTAGGAGTTCTGCTGGTGCAACATCTTCAGAGCTCAGTGATGTGCCAGAGATATACCCTAAATAATGTGGATGACACAGGTGCCAGCTCAGAAGATTGTGCTGGAGTTACAGGACTGAGCTGCTATTGTGCTGCATGTTGCAAGAGTCATTAGCTATCAGCCACAGTTTAGTTCAACAATTGCATGTGCCCTGTACACATCACTTGATTGAGTCCCTCACTGAAGGTGAAGAGAGAAAAGTAGGCAAAGAAAAATAGGAAAGTACTCCTGAGATAAAAATGAACGTGCAACTGAATGTCAAAGGAAAAGACGTAATAATGTTTTAAACAAATAACTGTTTAACATCATGTTACCATAGCTATTTCCATTTGTCTATTTAGGAATGGAAAGTCATTCAGTAATTTGGACTTTATGCCTCTTGCAAGATATTGAGGAAGAAAAACAATTACTGCAGATTTTTACACTCTAGAAAATGAGACAGGCACTTTTACTGTCCAGGTGACTTTCTTGGCATTAATAAAATAACAAACACAGCATGAGTTAATATGAAGTTATCAGTATTTGGAGGCTGATCTGGATGCCCCAATGTTCCAGAGCTGTGGGATATATGGCAATCATTTGTCATTTTTGTCCGAGTTTCAAAAATGTTCCTCTGCTGCCTTTTAGATTTATTAGTCAAAGTCCCCTTTAACGCCTTTAAGAACAGGGTTGCACACTGCATGAGAAAGAAGCATAGAAAACCTGAGGCCACCTTTGTCTTAGGACAGCATGAGAGACTGAAGGAGTTAATGCCTCAAACACGGTGAGGCAAGTTCTGCTTAAGGACTAACTGCATAACCCTGGCCCAGCAAGGAACCCCAGGTGAAAAGCAGCCCATCAGCACCCATCAGCAACAGGAGGGGGAGGGCGTGCTGGAGGGTGCCCAGCTCCCTGCTCTGGTGTGCTGTTCTGATGTGCTGAGCAGGGCAGCTCACCATGTATGGCCAAAGATCATGTCTGCAGGCAAGAGGAAGCTGCTCCCCAGACGACCCCCAAGCCCACAACCCAAAGGCTACCTAATTAGCCTAATGAGTTTGAGTGCCCATCTGAAGGAGGGGCAAGGATGATAAAAGGACAGAAACTGAAGCCCCATGTGTGCAAGCCCACCGGAACCAGACCCCTCGGCTGACTGGACCCCTCAGCTGACAGAATCAATGCTGGATCCAGGACTGGTGAAATCTTTCTCTTCTCTCTCTCTCTCTCCCTCTTCCTTTTCCGTAATCCCTACACCTCACCCCTTTAGACATAAACTGTTGACCAAATCCGGGACTAGGAGTGGGTCCAGCGACCCCATGGCTCCTCTCTGAGAAGGAGTCTAGAAAGCAAGGGTGTCCTCTCTGAACCTCGTGACTCAATGGGAGGGCTCTCATTGTCTTCGCTGAACAGATTCCCAAATAAGCAAGGCCTGGAGTATATGTTCGGTGATGTATAGTTAGCACAGACAGTAGTTCAACAACTTCATGTTAATTATCAGGAAACCATTCCCACCTAGCTCTCATAATTTCCTATCATCGTTACTGAGAATTTTTTCTCCCATTTTGCTTTTTCTATGGCTTCTTTAAGTTTGCCGAAGATTGACCTACCTTAATGCCTACGCATCTTTAACATAGCAAGGGAAAAGCTTTATTAGAAACTAAGTACTACTGGTAGACCCCAAGAAGCCATGACCAGGATCAGTGCTGCTGATGACTTAAATTGCTCCAGAGACTGCCTCTGCCATGGGGAGAGTAAGCTCTACAGCCCTTACTCGTACAAGAGAAACCGACCAACAGACCAACCAGTTGAGCTCCATGTCCATACAATGCTTCTATGATAATAAGTTCAAGACAAAAAGATAAATAATTTATCCTCTTTTATCCACTTGCTAAACCTTAGGTGATACTCTCAAAAAATGAATTCAGAGCACATATGTTTTGCTTAGATATATATTTATCATAAGCAATTTTTAATCAGCTATAGGAAGCATTCATGATCTGGTGTTATACAGGCTGGGTGCATTAGGAGCTTAATATGTTTGTAAACTTGAAGATGTTTAGAACCTTTCAGAAGACTGCAGTTCTCTTATTACCTAGATTTCTGGATATTCAAAAGGCAGTGTCTATTGCATATGTAAGGGTTTTAAAGAAACATCGAAGTCATATGTGACAAGTATGGCAAAAGTGTGTTTTTTAAAGAAAAATTTTTTTTTTTTCATCTTTTGTCTAGAGTTTAACTAAGCATAATACAAAGAAAGCTTATCCATATCTGGTGTAAACAGATATCAAAAAAATACGCACTTTTAAAACTGGAAGTGTGAAATGAACACAAGTTGTCAAAAACTTGCACAACTACATACTTGTCATTTTACTGCAGAACCACCCCTGTCAATACGTCAACTGATTGCTTTATTTATACATTTTGAGCACCTTATAGTTTGTTTTCATCAGACAGTAACTCTGTTAAAGGCAGATGGTTTTAACACAATGCATATTGAAGCTTTGATCCCCTTGTCATTCAGATAACATGTATGAGAACAGTCTGCATCAGCTTGAGGGGAGACTGGACACATTCACTGAAGAGGAGACTGTTAAGTGTCATAAAAACACAGAAACTACTGCCAGCTCAGGAAATCTCTGAGCCAAAAACAATTGGAAACTGAGAGAGTACTCAACAGAAGTATCATTTACGCTTGCCCATGTTTCTCTCCCTAGGCTTTTAATTTAGCCTCAATTCAGAACGATATAAAGGGCTTGCTGGACCTTTAGCCAGATCCAGCACTGGTTTTCTTACATTTGTATGCTCTACCAGATAATACTATTATTTCATAGCCCTCTGTAAAAAAAAATAATATCAAATTAATTTGATTTTTCAGAGCAAATTCCAGGTTGGCAGTGTGTTCCTGGTTTAAATCCATGGGTTGTTATTATTTAAACACATACACGCACATACACACGTGTATGTAAACCCGGCAAGTATAGAAATAAGCACAAAATGATCGCAAGTCATGATGTCTTCACAACAGGTTAGATAAGTATCTGTCAGATAATATAGATTTACTGGCTTCGGGAAAGATGGTTAGACTAGGCACTTCAAATGTCTATCCCCCTTGCCTTTCAATTATACAGGGCTTATTCTAAAAAGTTATAAAATTTAAAGTTCAATTTTAGAGTTAATATCTTGGGTTACTAACTTCAGCTTCAACTGTATTTTAAAAAAATCAATGATTTTGCAGAATGTAGAAAACTAAACAGTATACTTATAACTACAAGCGCTCTCTGTGGATCCACCAGAAATGTGGATCCTTTTATTCTCAGTTCTCTGTCTTATTAATAGAACTAAGTTTGCCCTTTAAAAAAAATCCAAACAAAACCAACAGTAACACCCCCTGTCCGGTCAACATAGCTCTCTAGCTGACCTTATAGAGCAGATTGTCATAATTATTCCTCAGATACCTTTTTGTTAAGAACAGTTTCTTCCTCAGTCTCCTAAGTTATAAGTCATTAGGCACTGATTATTGGATTTATCAGGAATCTTTGATACGGGTGTAGGTCCATTATCTCACATTTTTCAGCATTTTTTCCTTTCAGCCCTCTGTTTACGGGGCAATACCTCTGTTCCCATTTCAGTGAGACAATCTTAGATGTGATCTCCACCTCAGGCCCAAACCTGGCACAAAACCTAAACTCGTACAGTGTCCTGACTGCATGTACGCAAAACAGTTTGAGCATGGTCTTGAGTGCAGCAAAACCAGACTAAACCTGCTCAGTCCCTTCGCACCAGCTCAAGACTGTGTGTGGCGAGGTGCAACGTGGACAGGATGGACACACTTGGCTTGAGGCTACTGATCGTGTTTTGCCGTGGTGTCATGGGTCTGACACAGCCAGCGAAGTCAGACCTGAGATCCTTCCTAGAAGATCCTAGTGTTGCATGTAAGAAAGAACAACAGTATGGTCTGGCTGAGTTCTGACCTATTGAAAAAAGTATGGATGTGCTGCCCCAGGACTAGGGTCATGTGGACAGACACAGGTCAGAAAGCAGTCACTGTTTCGACCACCATAGGCACAATTACCTACCAAGCAGTGTAGATGCAAAAAATAAATCAGGATCCATAGAGGAGGCTGACCCAATTAGGACTGTATCTACTATTTTTTCTATGACACTTGCACACAATAGAAAACAAAAGTGATCTGATAACATTCTGTATTTTGAAGTCTTAAAATGGCTTCGTAGTTAAATGGCTATGAATAAACTCTTCCACAGCATCTACTCTAAAGGATTTTGGAGTATGATAAGCCTTAAATAAAATAAAGCTCCAGCTTGTGCTTTCCTACTACTTAAATCTCTTAATCTTTAATATAAATATCTTCCCCACTAAAAACACAGAAGTACAGCATCAGCAATTGTCAGGGGGGATTCTAGTACCCAGCAAGACAAGCAGGTCATTCACTGGAGAGCAAGCCAGTGTACTGCGCTATGACACTTTAACAGTGTTAACATTAGCAGAGCATTGCCAGAAGTGTGTCTGTATATTTTTGTTGGATGATACTACAAGGAGCAGTATGTAAAAAGCTGACAAAGGGAGAAAAGATGAAAGTAAAAAGCTGGGCTAGAACTAATGATAATAAAACTCTTGGCAAGTCAAATTACTGAGAGTCTCATATCAAAAGCAACTTTGACAATAATGGGATTCCAGAGTCCATAAAATTAGTCATGATTCAAAGATAAAAACATCAACAATTTGCATAAAAGCTTTACTTTAAAGATTTAGCGCTGTGTACCAAATGAAGAAAAAAAGCAGCACCATAACAGTAACACTTTAATATAGGTATCCATTATCTAATGCTTATATAATGGAAGCCAAATGAGCTCATTATTATCAGTGCTATTATACTGAATACTAAATGAACTAACTCATAATAGAAACACACTTGCTTTAAAAACTATTACCGCACCATCAGTGACAAGGAAAAAAAAATTGCATGCAAACTTCCTGAGATGACTAATTTGATTTCAATGTTAACTTCTAATGCATTATTAATCAACCGTTCATTATACTTTTAGATAGCACTTAGTTTATTTGTGGTTTATTTGTATACAATTCATTTCTGTAATCTTTTACTATATTGCACTTTATTCCTATGTAAACAATGCTGGTTTGGGCTGATACAGATTTACAGTAAATGGAAGTACGATATGTTTGTGTGTCATTCAAATTTGTTCAGTTTTGCAAAACCAAGAGACGTACAAAAAGGGTGATGCAATCCAAAGTAAACAATAAGCTAATACTGTAAGAAAAGACTGTGAAAATTATAAATTTTTAAGTGGACCGCATAAATTTATTGCTAAAAGATGTAAGAATACTGTAGAATATATAATATATAATAACATATAACTGTGTGTGTACACTAACATTGCAGATTAAAAATAGATACTTATGCTTAAAAAATGTGATCTCAAAGAATGTAACAATTTATATGTACTATTCATATTTATAGGTGACTGTTTATATGTAGATGTTTTAATGTACCAAAATCATGTATGTAAAACATACTATGTTGCCTGGAGCCTGCAAGTGTTGTGATTTTTTTTTTTTTTCTATCAACATAAAATGCAATATTTGCATGATGGAAAATGAATATTGCTTCAGTCTGGACTGGACAAACCATGACTTACATTATAAGCAGCATTTCAGAGTAACTACAGAACTCTGACATTATTTTCTGTAACAGAGTTTATGAGCAACAGAATAATGGAGAGTTAGGATTCCTGGAAGGCATAAGTCCTCTTCTGTTCCAAACTATTTTAGCACTCATAGAAATAAGTGAAAAGCTCCTTTTCTGCAGTGTTTCACAAAAAAAAATGAACTGTATTTTTTCTTTTTCTTTCACCTTTTTTTATGTTTGTATTTATATTCACATTACAAATTCAACCATTAGTCTAAAAAATCCTACATAGTTTTAAACTGAATTGAAAATTAAAAGGAAAAATATTTTCAAACATATAATTTCAAAATATTTAAATCATTCCTTTAAAATTAGTTTTATAACAAAGATTTTGGAGGCAAAGTTGAACATTAGTTCTCCTGCCACAAATTTTCAGTGACATGTTGGTTAAGATACAATTTTTCTCTAATGATATCCTGTTTGCAGAGGAAGAACACATCATTTTTGCTTCCTAGTAATACAAAGAGGACAGAGTGAGTAATATATACGAAATCTTTAAAAACATTGAAGCTGGCTACCATAGGAGAAGCAAAGAAACAGTCCTATGAAAACTTTTTTCCCCTATCATTAAATGGTATAATGCCCTTAACTTATAGGTTGATTCACAGAATAACCATTCCCTTCATCTTTTTATGGAAGGTCTGAGATATTCTCAAAAGGAAATGAGCTGAAAAAGAATTCCTACATGTTATTACATATACAGATTTTGAAGAAATTTCTCTGGGACTATTTCAAATGACAGTGTCGTTTTTCTTTTTGTGTCTTGATCATCTGTTGTGAGCAGATTCTTCAAATTCTACATTCTGTTTCTATAGGGTAGTTTAAAAATACATATACAAATCCTCTTGTATAATTTTATTCTTTGTGGAGACAGAGGCATAATTTTCATATGGTACGCACATTGACAGAAATTCCAGACAAAAAGCTTACACCAAAGAACTTTTGGTTTAATGGAAAATATGAAAAAAGTTCTGCTCAGGTCAACTTGAAAAACATTTTTAATATTTGAATATTTCTTTTAGTGTTTAATATTTTATTATTTCTTTTGGTGATACAAACAAACAAACAAAAAATTCAGGAGCATGCTGATCAACCTGAGATTAAATGTTTTATTTAGTTCTCTGCTTACTTTATCTGTTTGCTTAACTTCTTTTCTGAGAGAAAATATTCAACAAAATGTCTTTCTGAAAGGAAAAGTTTTTAAAAACTAGAAAGGAAATATTTTGACAGCTTTGAAATGTGAATAGCTTCAGTCTGTCTAAAGCATGGAATTTTAGTATGTGAATTCAAATTAATCAAAAAATAAGAAGAAAAATACTGCTCAGCTGTAAAGTCTAACAATTGAAGCAGCTAAAGTAGCGATTGTCCTATTTATGCATTTCTAATAAGTTAAATAGATATATATTTATTTTTTTTAAGAAACATAAAGGCTTTCTTTTCTCTTCCCGCTCCAGGATCTTGATGCCAAAGACCAGTATGGCACAATAATCTTAAAGCTTTTAAATAATAAACACTTATTGCAAACATCTTAGAAACCAAACCCATCACTTAGTCACAAAATTTGCAAGTTGGATAGTCTTAGCCTAAACACAAATCCATTTCTGAGCTTTATACCATCTGAAATGTCTTCATTCTCTAAACTCCAATTAATTGCATCTAAATATGGCACATAGAGATTGTTTAGCTTCCAAATTTGACCTATTCCCATAATTTGGAGAATCCAAAAAATTTAATTTTGAGTTGACCAATTTTTTTTTCTGAATTCTACCTAAATTTAATTACTATGATAAAAATGTAAATTCTCTGAATAAGAACATTTCAGGTCTCCAAAACCTGATTACAGGACATGCCTTGCTTGAACTCAGTGCCCACTGAGGATGGTCCCACAGATAAGAGACAGTACACGTCATCAAGGACTGCATCAGAGCTGCAACTGGTAAAACCTAATTTTATGACCAAAGAAGTCTAGCATATATTCAAGGGTAACAAATGTGTGTTGGTTGTGGTGGTGTGTTGGTTGTTGTGGTGTGTTGGTATACAATGGTCCACATGTATACGAAGAGTTTGGTGTAACAGTGAGGGATTGGTACCATTAGCAAAATAAGTAAAATCTCATATTTTGTGAATTTTGGTTCCTTATCTCTTGGCCAAAAAAAATATGATCTTCCTTTACAATCATACTATAAAGTCATAGTTACAACACAGTAGTCTTTACTGTTAAACCTTGCCTTGATTTTCTGCACTATAACAAGGAAGACCTTGTCAAACTTGCAGCGTTCTCACCACAACTTTCAAGGAGCTATTCCAGTAGTTAGCCAATATGTCAGGTACAAATTACATCAAAATTTTTAATGGAAGATGATATTTCAAGTCTCTAGGTTGATATTGCCTGGAGTGACTGGGACATTTTTGTGGCACATTTTTAAAGTATTGCTCTGCCAATTAAAAATGTCCTCTAACAACAGATTATATGACTATATACATATGTGTGTAGGGAACAGTTACGGCATACAATAGATTGAAACACAGGTGTCCTGCATCTTGATAATTTGTCAAATGATATCTCTTTTGCAGTCAAGATACACAGTTACAGGCAGTAATTGAGAGGCTGCTTGTTTTCCACTAAGATGACTCACTTATTCTTTTCTCCTAGTGGGAAAACAAACAAAAACCGGAAATTATGTCTTTAGTTAAATAAAAAGCTCATAATTAGTGAAGTCATAGTTACATCTCACAATGCCTTGGTATAGTGCATAGATAATCTGAACATGAAAGCTGGAACAAGCCAAGTTCAGTCCCTACCTTGTTCCCATCCTTCCGGCCTCAGCAACTCCCAATTCTGGCCTTAGCAACTCACAATCAGCTGGTTTGTTTAATGCATAACAGACAGAAAGAAAGATTTCCTGGGTGGCAGGGAACGTCCAACACTTCACCTTAGACTGGATTTCATTTTTCTTAACTTTGCCTGAAGGTTGGGCACAGTCACTAAGCTAGTCAACTAGAGACAGAGATGAGCCCTTCCAGAGGGTGTTTCATCATATTTATCCTACATGCCTTTATTAAGTTTAAGATGAAATGATATTTAAAGGGACCTGTATTTCTTCACTGACAACAGAGGTATCCCAGACAACTAGCTGGCTTAATTCAACTGCTGAAGCTGGGTAAGATAAATCCCATCTTTGATTTTGGAACATAAAATATATTCTTTGCCAGTATTTTTATTGATTAAATTTAGTTTCCTGAATATGAGTTTTTTCTGGGGGCACCCAAACACATCTCACCGCTTGCATCCATAGAGCATCCTGGCTAAAGTCATAGTAACCTCTGTTCCCGTCATTTTCTTAGGATGGTATTTACTCAGATGTTGATCTTTTTGGTCATCTCATGTTCTATATAGCAAACATTTTGCAAAAGTTTTGGAAAAAAACTCAGGATGATAGTATTTGAACCCATATTCTTTTTTTTTTTTTTTCTTTTCATTAAATTCAAAGCCCACAGTCACAAATCAATGGCTGTTCAAAAATAACTTACACATTTTTGATGTTAAAACAACCACCAGATGGCGACCTTACAATTACATAAATAAAACACAAAACAAATTGAAAGAGGTTGGGTTTTCCTTGGTTTATATTTAGTGGGGGTTTTTGCGTTTTGGTTTTTTTTTTTAAACAAAACAAAACTCTTGAATAGAATAAACTGTCTCCAGATATTTTAATTGGCTGCAAGTTTTATTAGAGCAGCAAATTCCTTAAATTCTCCAATTCTCCTTTCTCCACTGTAATACACTGCAGTTCTATTCTTATTAAACCTCTTATTACTGACACAGAAAACACCAGCACAGTGGTGAGTCCCACAGAGTATGCAGTGCTACACTTATCACTGAAATTATGGTCAGTATGTCATTGCTTCCCATTTTGTATAGCAGCAAAGCCTTTTTAAAGACTTTTCAGTTTGCATAGCCAGGCTCACAAATTGATCTGTCTGTCAAACTGATGCAGGTGCCAGACTGATGCAAGTGCCAGACACATACCAAGAGCCTTATCCAAAGTCTGAAGCCTCAGCTGGGATGCTTTCCATCGCTTCCAGTAAGCTTTGGGCCAATCCTCTTTTTTCTCTTTCAGTCTCTGTCCGATATATATCTAGGAAAGATCTGATGTAGGAAGCAATTTCCTGTAAAAACTATATCCATAAAATACACTATTCTCCATCAATTTAAAATAGAAAAGTCAGGTAGCTAAGAATAATTTTTGGCAAAATATAATAGCAACCTGAGAATCTTTCTATGTTTGATTATGCCAATTTAAAAGAATAAAATGAGTGGGAGTTTACAGACCAGACAGACTAATTTTGATAATCAAAAAGATAGTAGAATAAATTACTAAACAATCAGTTTATAAAAACTTAGAGGAAAACAAGATGATGAGAAGTAACCAACATGGATTTGTCAAGAACAAATCATGTCAAGCCAGCCAAATTTCCTTTCCTGGCAGGGTGACTGGCCTAGTAGATAAGGCAGAAGGCAATAGATGTGGTATACTTTGATGTTGGAATGAAAAGTTACCATTTCTGCAAGCAAGTGATGAAATCACCACATGGGTACAAAAACAATTTAAAATGATACTCAGAGATTAATTAGCACTGGTTCATTGTCTGACTAGAAAGTCTGTCCTGAATCCTGTTCTGGTCAGCACTTTCAACACTAGCTTTAATGATGAAAAAACCCCAAAATTCGCATGAACTGCAGACACCCAAGTTAGGACAACTAACACACTACTGAAAAGAGGACTGGAATTCAAAGTAATCTTGATAAACTGGAGAAATCCTATAAAATCAAGAAAATGAATTCAGTTAGAGGATAACAAAGTACTACTCTTAGAAAAGTGAAAGCAGATGCGCAGGTACAAGATGGGAAATAAGTAGCTGGAAATGGGAAATAATTCTGGAAAGATAAACTCCTTGTGTAACATATTTAGAGAGACTCACTGTGTGCAATGGATCTGATGCATAGAAATCATTCCTCTGCTTTATATGACATTGATAAGGTCTCATGGAGTATTTTGACTGGTTTGGGGAATAATGCTTTCGGGTACAGACTAACTGGGGTCAGTCCTGAGGAAGATAATTAGGAGGGCAAGGTATTTATAAAATATGACTGACAGAAAGGTTGAAAGAACTAATTTTTCAGGTTAGAGAATACTTCAGAGACATAAGAGTTCTTCAGTATCAAACAAAATGTTTTTATAAAGACAACAGTATTCTCTATGCCACAGAAATAGGGCAAGAAATAGGGCAAGAAAAAATGATCTTAGTTTACAGGAAGAAAGATTTAGACATTAGATGTTAAGAAAGCTTTCTTATCATGAGGATAGTTAAATATACAAACTAATTAGTGAGCAAGGTTGTGAAATCTCTATTCTTGGAGGTATATAAAAAACAAATTAAACAAACCTATCAGGGAGAAGCTATTCAATCCAACCTTAGGAAAAAAAAAAAAAAAAAAAAAAAAAAAGATATTTTTTTCGAATAAACTTTTGAAAAAACTTAAGTTAAATAGCCATTTCTACAACCATTTTCACCAGAGGTAAAATACTCAGAGGAGCTCATCCATCACTCCCTTTCAAAATGGTTACCATTTCCTATTATTCTTAATGAGATGCAGTTAAGGTGCTGTGCTCTCTTTAAAAATTCTGATTGTTTCCAGAGAGAAATACCAGCAGACATCTTTCTTAAGAACAAATTGAAAACAATGGGGGGCAGATAACCATCTCAGAATAATCACCTAAAAGTTGGCAAGCTTTGAAAGAAGACAGTGCTGTATGGAATTTTTTGCAGCAGAATAGTGTTCATCATCCCCGGTGGAAGAACCAACTTCAGGAATGAGACTATGGGAGGAAAAAGCCTTTCATCCAATATGACATTGTTGTGGTTTAACCCCAGCCCGCAAGTAAGCCTCACGCAGCCACTCACTCCCCACCCCCCCAGTGGGATAGGGGAGACAAGCAGGAAAAAAAAGTAAAACTCAAGGGTTGAGATAAGAACAGTTTAATGGAACAGAAAAGAAGAAATTAATAATGATAATGATAACACTAATAAAATGACAATAATAAAAATAATAATAAAAGGATTGGAATATGTCAGTGATGCACAATGCAATTGCTCACCACTCACCGACCGACGCCCAGTTTAGTCTCTGAGTGGCGATTCCCCCCAGCCCCACTCCCACTAGTTTCTATACTAGACATGACATCCCATGGTATGGAATACCCGGTTGGCCACTTTGGGTCAGCTGCCCTGGCTGTGTCCCCTCCCAACTCCTTGTGCCCCTCCAGCCTTCTCGCTGGCTGGGCATGAGAAGCTGAAAAATCCTTGACTTGGTATAAACACTACTTAGGAACAACTGAAAACATCAGTGTGTTATCAACATTCTTCTCATACTGAACTCAAAACATAGCACCGTACCAGCTACTAGGAAGAAAATTAACTCTGTCCCAGCCAAAACCAGGACAGACATGAAGTACAGGCTGTACCAAAGAATCCTACAAGTTTTAACCGAGAGACATAGAAAATCCTTATACCTATTTCATTCTGACGATAATTGAATACAAAGGAGCAATATATGTTAAACCCAAGTAACTTATGATCAATTTTTAAAATTCATCCTTGGAAACTTACTTTGAAATTTCAGAAAAAAACTGCAGAATATAGCTTTGGTACAAAATAAGGTCATTTGATGTTTGTTTTACGTACAAGTTTAGATCATTCTTAACTCTGGAATGGCAAGCAGTACTTCCATAGCATATATTAAGATAGTAGTACATAGAACAGAGAAAAAGGTATTTTTTGATTACATGAAGGAAAAAAAAAGTAAGAAAATAATGAAAAATGTCAAGAATATGTAAAAAATAGGAATGGTTTAGATAACCATTTTAAATTTTCATAGTGAGCCACACTGTAGGAGAGAGACTGGCAGTCTTGGAATTTTTCATTCACAGCACTTTTTTTCAAGCTCATTTTGTGATCATGAAGAGTGGAAAGAAGAGACCTATATAAGGCTGTGTAGGTCTTAACTGAAGCATTCACTTCATTATGAGGAATGTTTTATCACACTGGCAAACCTGGCATAGAAGGAAGATTACAGTCAGCAATGCAGTGTCCTTCATACTGTCCTTCAGTAGTATGGATACATGTTGTCCATGCCCACGTGAAGCCACTTAAGAGTATGTAGGGCTTTTATTTCCTCTCTGGACAATTATACTGTCTTTTTGCTATAATTCTTGTTATATACTTATCACTAAAGACCAAATAAACATAAATTTCCCAATCCTATTAAATCTTTGAGTATGGAAATCACAGAAGTAACTTTCATCTTTTCAACTTCTTGCATTCCCAGGGAGGGGCATGGAGGGAGTGGTATCAATGGAAGAATCCAAATGCTACAGGCCAAAGCTTTGTATTGCTTTGAAAGTGATTTACACTGTGGGAATGTCCTGTTGCATGCTTTCATTTTGAAACATTCACTACTTAGTACTTTTTCACAATATACATTATTCTCAGATAGCTGGCAATTTTTAGTTAAGACTAATAAGATGACTAAACAACTCAAAAAACTCTGTGCAATTTTGGAAGAAGCCACAGCTTGTATTTATAATTGCTTTACCATCTGCAGCACTGTCATAGAAAGAGACTGAGGGCTGCCAGCCCTTCCCAGATCAATGATCCTGGAATCTCTGGAGGAATTTGTGAATTTGAAGGTAAAATTTCTGTCTCTTAGAGAGGAAAATATCTAATCTCTAAACAGTTGCATAGATTTCCCTCCATATATTGATTAATACTAAATCTTTTTAGATCTATTTCAGCTTCACTGTTCCCCTGGCATTTGAGTTGTTGGCCCACATATCTATAGTTCAAACTGAATTCAACTGAGAACTTCACTATAAATAATATTCTTACCATACAGAAAAGTAACTATCATATAGGTAATATTTTAACCAAACTAGAAGAGCTCTAACTATGCAATAACTCCCATTCTGTGCTACAGTGTTAACACTGGGGATGATACTGGGTCTTAGCATGCCGCTGGAGGGAACGAAATCTTGAACTCTAGGCAAAATTTTACTATCTAGTCTGACCATTGCCACCACGTACATATGAACAAAATGAGAAACAGAAGATGCAAACTGAGTATTTTCAAGACGGTTTTAAAACTACTTAATGTTTTTCTCTCTTGCAACTATAAAATTGTTAATTCCAGTGGATTTGTCAATTGTCTGGTTATGATTGGCATTTTGTGGGGAAATAGAAACAGCTCATGTACTGTAACATAAAAAAAAAAAAAACACAAAGGAGATTGGATGAAGTTATTGTCTTTGAAAAAAATCTTAGGCCACACTACCCTTTTGTTTTGGTCACCTAGAGCCATTTCAGAGCTCTGTGAAACACTTATTTTTCTAAAAAACCTGGTTTTTTTTCACAGGTTGAGGATGGAAAACCAGAATGTGTCTTAAGAGAAGGGAGGCTTGGATTGATTTACTCAGTATATATGTATTATCCAATATAGGTAGAAGGGCCAAAACATTTTAAGAGTTACCACACTAAAAATTCAAAGAAACAAGAATATATTTTACAAAGTCCAGGGCTTCTCTGTAGTTTGCTCCAAGTTTACTTCAGTTTATTTCAGTTTTTGAAATTACGTTTACTGCTTTTAAAATTTTCAACTGTATTTTAAATACTGACAATTTTAATTTGGATTGTTTGCACAGCTTGAGAATCGTCTGATGAACCTGAGATATAACCCTCACTAAATTATATTTTCCAACTTAAAATCAATCAGATTTTTTTGTTTTGTTCTGTGTGAAGAATACAGTGAGGAATAGATTGCTTTAATTCTGCTTACTTCCAGGGGCTTTAAAAGTTGTATCTGTAATATACTGGCCTTTTTGTTCAGAAAAAAGAGAGCACTATAGGTGATTTACATTCATCTACAAACGTTTATCTGTCTTGCACTTTTTTTGTGTGATTAAAACTTACAAAAAGAGAAAATGGGAAAGAAATTCTTCCAAATTCCACCATTAATTTCTAGAAGCCAAATACAGCATCTATCCTGGAGGATATCAGGCGGGCAATGCAGTAAGGAGATCAAGGCTGGCATAACTCATCACAGTACTATGACTAGATTTCTGTTTATGTGCTTCAACACAGGTTAGGATGGTTACTGGTGCAGTACAGGTTGATTTGTTGTGCAGAGAATGTTAGAGAATATTCAAGCACTGCTGGGTTAGAAAAGCTGAGGTGAAAAAATTAATGTGCTGTTAAACAGAAATAGGAATCGCCATGGATATACACAATGAATTTTAACAATTCCTGGCACTCAACAAATGCCACCTGAGCATCTGGTAAATTTTTTAAGGTACAGTATTAAATGTATGATGGCTATAATGCAGAATAACATTCCAAACTTAGATAGGAAACGAATTTTGTATTTTGATATACATATATATAAAATGGTCCTCATAACATTAACATTGGTATAGGTGTCAGTTCCACAAAACATAAAGTGTAGGTCTGTCTATAACAATGAATTATATACAAAAATGTTGAACATTCTTCACTTCCAACTTTAATCCTATGCTTCTGTTCTGAGTCAATTCACCCAATGGTACAGGGTGGCTTGGAAATAAAGACAATTAGCAGGTATATTTTGGTTTTGGAATTTTTTAATAACATTGAGAACAAGATAAATCATAAAACTTAAATGCTCCCGTTCCAAAATGGGAATAACATTTTTAATAGTGGCACAAAATATGCAAATCCAGTCAAAGATGTTTTGGTTCTGTATACTAGAATAAGGTGCTTATAACACAGGAAAATGAAATACAGGCAACTGGTGACTAGGATGAATTTATATTATATTGTCTTTGGGCTAACATCTTGTACCAGCAAACTTGGAAAACTTGCACGCAACACTTCTAAGTCAGATGAAGGGGTGCTTGGCACAATATTGTTTTCCACCAAGGAGGTGCTACTTATTTTGGGATCTCAACAAGACAGGCACGGACACTAAAGCCTGGTGTATCTGGTTTATTGTGTAAAAGATGGAAATTATAGCAACCTTACAGTGATAGCAATCTTACATCCCTTCTGATGCTGGGAAACTCAGTTGTTGCACCATAGCACGAGCCTCTCTTCTTTGATCTCAGTATGCTGCGCAGAGTTCCTCTCTGTGGTGAGGTTCAGTGGCCTCACTGTTCTTCACAACTTTGTAGTATCCTTCCAAGTGAACCAAGTTATTTATCTTTTACCTGTACGATATCGAAATTTCTCAATGGTATACCAAGGTTTGCCGAGAATGTTAGTCTTGCACATCTGCACAGGAACGAACGCTCACAAGCAGTGCATATAGGTGGTATTGCTAAAAGCAAGGTTTATATGTCCTCAGGTTATTTATCAGTCACTTACCCTAACATATGACTCTCTGCACCAAAGGCCTACGGTTAAACTCTGCCTAGATTATGCCTGAAATCATTGTCTCCTTGCTACAAGGTCTTCTGCAGTGGCCTACTACATTCTACCCCATGATTTCAAGCAGATTACTATGCAGGTTATATGGAGGCCAGCTTATGATTCATATTGTTGTCTAATACATAATACTGTAATATACAAGGTTATGATAACCATGGTGAGTGACATCTTTTTGAATAATAAAATTATAATAAATTGTTCTGAATTCACCATTACACTCTACCCCTTACCCCCATGTGAGCTTTCGCATATATGTCAATTTGATCATGAATGACTCACTGTGCTAGGTGCAACACTAATTTTGGATATTCTTACTTTAGTACCCTCTTCACTCCTCTTTTTTACAGGAGGTCTCACACATACTCACGAGGGCTATGAGTGGGGAATGGGTATCACAAG